>NC_052154.1:10835452-11435452 GCF_902713615.1 Scyliorhinus canicula | reverse complement strand
GGATGCTCCGGTTTCCTCCCGCAGTCCAAAGGTGCACAGGTTAGGTCAAGTGGCCATGTTAAATTGCCCCTTAGTGTCTAACGGTTAGGTGGGGTTACGGGGATTTGGTGGGGTGTGGGCCTAGGTAGGGTGCTCTTTTAGAGGGTCGCTGCAGACTTGATGGGCTGAATATCCTCCTTCTGCACTGTGGGGATTCTATGAAAATCAAAGCTCCTTCTCAAAGTCCTCTGTTCCTTGCCACTGGCTTCCCCACTCCCGAAGCTGAACGAGGAGACACAAAACTTTGGGTGGAGATGTTTCAGTGCTGATTCTGTTCCACAGCCATAATTTTTGCCAAAAATACAATTGGAACCCCGTTTACCTGCAAATTAGGTTTCTGTCATACTTCCATTGAAGATGGTGCTGCTTCTGAGGAAGCTCTTAGCGCTTGGCATCCCTAATTAATGCAGAGCTAAGTTTCCATATCCTGTTGATAATAACATCACCTGACTTTGCCTTTTCCACAGCCGTTAGAAACCTAACTGGTATTTTCCTCGCTTCTGGCTTTGATTTCTCTAGATTCCAACTCGCTGATGGACAAATTTCCACCCTTCACAAATTTGTCCAAAATGCCATCCTGCAGTATGATCTTGCCTGACATCACTCTTCGACACTGGTGCCCTATCCTCAATCAACATTTAAAATCTTCATCCTCCTCTACAAATCAGGCCTTGGCTTCACCTCACCTTACCTCTGCAACCATCTCTCGTCTCATCAAACTCCTTTGGTCGCCTTCCACTAGTTTCCCTCCATTACACATTTAAGCCTGATGACTACTTAAACATGGTTGGGATTTAAACATACCTAAAAACATCAAAGTAAATGCAAGCTGTAGCGATCACTGCAGGAAGTGCGGTAAACGGTGACTCAGTGGTAGCACTTCCACCTTTACAACCAGTCAAGTCCCACTCCAGCCGCTTACACAGCATAATCCATGCTGACCCTCCCACTGCCGTACTGAGGGAGTGCTGCACTGTTGGAGGTGCTGTCTTTCAGGTGAAATTCTAACCCCCGGCCTCGCCTGTCCTATCAAGTGGATGCAAAGAGTTCCCAAGGCCATATCAAATAAAGAAGGGGAGTTCGCTTCCAAGTCAACATTTATCCCTCAATCAATGCTGCTAAAATCTTTATCAAATTCGTTTATCTCATTGCTACTTATGGAAGCAGGTGTCACATGAATTGTCCATCACATTTCTGTACGACTGTGACTACACTTCGAAAGTTCCTCATTTTCAGGGAAGCACTTTCAAAGACATTGGGAAGAATCTTGAGCCCGCTCTCACTGCCCACTGGACTGGCGGTGAGGGCAAGAAATCTTGCACGAATCGGGAAACGCGATGCTCACCGGAGATATCGCATTTCCCGATTTTCACCGTCTCTCGCCGGTTCACGAAAATTATTTTAATAATTTTGAATTAATTTCAATGTACTTAGTGGCTCCCCCTCCCCGCGCACCGAATGAAAGCAATTACAGAATATTGAAACCTCGCCAATGTGACGTAAGCTCGGCCAGGTTACAACTGCTTTGGTCAGGCGTGAGTGAGGCAGCCAAAGGTAAGTGTAGACCCAAGGGGGTAGAGGGACATGCCCCAGCAGAGCATTGAGACTTCCCCCGGCACAGGTTGGCACTTCCAGGTTGGCACCTTGCCAGCCATGCAGTACCAACCAGTGCTGCGGGCAATGCCAGAGAAGGACCCTAGCGGGCGTTGCTTTAGTGTGTGGGTAGCTGAGCAGCGTGGAGCTTGTGGGTGAGTGGGATGCCAGCGATGAAAGCCTGGTGTGGGGATGGGGGGGGGGGGGGGGGGGGGGGGAGGGAGGGGTGGAATGCCGGAGACGGTTGGGGAGGAGGGGGGATGGAATGCCGGAGAGCCCCCGAGACCTCTGTTGTGTGTGCTAGGGGCTAATGTATTACAGCTCTGGTCGGGGGCACCCTTTAAAGATGGTGCCCCAATCTGTGTGGAGAAGGTTTCCGGCTCTAAGCGTACCTTCTCCCTGCCCCCCACCCCCATGCCCCCCATTGCCAGAAAGATGACGTAAACCACACCCATGTGACATTATGACAAATGTTCAGAATACAACGGGTTAATGTCAATCCATAATTAACCAGTAGATGGAGCTAGATGCAGAACTCTATGAAGCGCTGACTCACCTTCTGGGAGAAGGCTGGAGAGGAGAGCGTAGAAGCAGTGAGAGAGATCAGAGTGCAGTTATAGAAAGAGTGTAGAGACTAGTGTTAATATAGTGTAGATTGTAGATTACTCGATTATTGTTTACTGTAGGACAGTAAGAAGTCTTAAAACACCAGGTTAAAGTCCAATATGTTTGTTTCAAACACTAGCTTTCGGAGCACTGCTCCTGCATCAGGTGAATGAAGCCTGAGGAAGGAGCAATGCTCCGAAAGCTAGTGTTTGAAACAAACATTTGGACTTTAACCTGGTGTTGTAAGACTTCTGACTGTGCTCACCCCAGTCCAACGCCGGCATCTCCATATCATGTTTACTGTAGGAGTAAGTGGTTGAGCATTAATAAAGTGGAAATAAATGTTAGCTTTGTTCATGAACTTAGCTTCTGTGGCCTTTGTGAGCACTACAACATCCATCCTGATAACAGAATTACAAAGAACACCACAGCACACTCACTTTCTTTTGGCAAAGAGGCTCACGATTGAGTGAGGACACTGGTGAATTCTCCGCCAGTTTTAAGTGGGTGTCTGACAGTTTGCTAAATTCTGGCAAGATTCCGCTATTATGTAAATGGAAGCCAAACAGCTCTGGCAGCGCAAACAGAAGATTTAACCCTTTGTTTAATCTTTCGTCTCCTATGACAATCTAACTCATGGAACCTATTTGCAATTATTTACTTGTTCCTTTGCACTCAGCCTCGTTTACGCTTGCGTGTCAGTAATTCCTGCTCGAGGAGGTATTTCATTCAATCTCTTTGTTTTACCTTGTGGCAGTGAAATGACTAACACTGATTTATTTTAAGTCAGCATCATTAACAAAGTAATGATTCACTTTTTCTCAAACCTTTGATCAGGTTTGTGCTGGGGGCGACTCCACTGTCCGCGGGAACCGACAACGTGTGAGAGAAATCTTCTTTTCAATGCTGTAAGTGCATTAAAACACATTCCAATGTCTGTGCTTCCAGACTGTCCCTGCCTGGGCAGAATAAATCTGTCCAAGCTTTTTAAAAAAAATTTGGGTGTAATTTTACTCGTGATGTGGGTGGAATATAAATTTGTGAATGTTTCAAATGCACTTTGGATCTGACAGTTAGTCTAAGGTTTTCTTTTTTATAGAATTTACGGTGCAGAACGAGGCCACTCAGCCCATCGAGTCTGCACCGGCTCTTGGAAAGAGCACCCCACTTAAGCCCACAATGCCACTCTATCCCTGTAACTCAGCAACACCACCTAACTGAAGGGCAATTTATCATGGCCAATCCACCTAATCTGCACATTTTTGGACTGTGGGAGGAAACCGGAGCACCCGGAGGAAACCCACGCAGACACGGGGAGAACGTGCAGACTCCGCACAGACAGTGACCCAAGCCGGGAATTGAACCTGGGACCCTAGAGCTGTGAAGCAGCTGTGCTAACCACTGTGCTACATAGATTAGGCGAATTGAAGCTAGAGCTAACTAGTTGGCAAGAGGGGGTTTACAATAATGAGATAATGAAATTGCATTATGCTTATCAAAGTACAGATCCGGTGAATTGATGTGCAGAGATTGCGTCACTCAGCGACTTTGCTGAACTTTCAACCACACCTCTGCCCTTATAAGAAAGTACTTCAAGTTGGCACAGTGGTTAGCACTGCTGCCTCACAGTGCCAGGGACCCGGGTTCAATTCCGGCCTTGGGTGACTGTCTGTGTGGCTCTCCCCATGTCTGTGTGGGTTTCCTTCGGGTGCGTTTCTTCCCACAGACAGTCCAAAAATGTGCAGGTTAGGTGGGATTGCGGGGATGGGGTGGGGAGCGGACCTCGATGGGGTGCTATTTGATGCAGACCCGATGGGCTGAACGGCCTCTTTCTGCACTGTAAGGGTTCCATGATTATCAAAACAGATCGCATGCATTGGTCTAGAGAGGATTGCACGTTTGCTGAACCTTCAACCACACCCCTCTGCTCTTACACAATGTACTTCATTAGCTGTGAAGATCTTCGCAGATTCCTGAGGTCATAAAAATAGTGCTACAGAAATGAAAATATGGAGAAGTAAAGACCCCGAATCACCCGCACGATATAAAGTTAGTGTCACCCTTTTCATACTCTTCCTCCCCTTCAAACCCAGGGTCTGAAGCTGAAGCTTGAGAAAGTAAGAACATGCTTGCATTCATGTAGAGACTTTCACATCCTCAGGATTTCCCAAGGCCTTTCACAGCCAAAGAAATAGGAAACATTTTTTTTCACATTTTGTATTTATGATCTGCATCGCCTTAAAGGCCTTTGAAACTATGGACAGTTTCAAAAGCTACTTGGATATATATTTGTAAAGGAAATATTTACAGGGCCATGGAGGGGGACTAACTGGGTAGCACTTTCAAAGAGCCACAATGGCCTGCTGTGTTACGTGATTCTAAGGGTGAAGGACCGGTGGCATCTCTCTCTATTAGCGAGAGATAGCTGGCTCTACATAGCTTGAGGAGCACTACTCAGAATGGGCAAGGGGGCAGGGTTGAATGAACTACCACAAGGATTGAACCCACACCATTACCATTATCCTGTATTACACTCAAGCCATCTAGCCAACTAGGCTAAACAATCCTATTGTCTATTAAACACAGTCATTGTTATTATGCCGGAAATATGAGAGGCAAATTGCATGCAGAAAACTTTCACAAAGAACAATGACCAGTCTGTTTTTGTCACGTTGATTGAGCAATTAATAGTGGCCAAGACGCTATGGCTAAATTTTATCCCCACATAAGTCTTTATGAAAGGCATTGATAAAAATGTAACCCCGTTTACTATGATAGGAACAGAGGAATAAGGAGAAGTCGGCCATTCCGCCCCTCGAGCCATCTCCACCATTTGATAACATCGTGGCTGATCGGACTGTGATGCCGAAGTAATTATCCACAGTAACCCTAGACTCCATTGCCTTTCAGAAACCTGGTTAACACAACCTTGCAGGGGAAGGGAGGGGCTTTCACTGCACTCACGCTCTTGAACATGGATTTAAATGCTACCATCATATAATTAATTAAAAAAATTAATAATTTTACAATTGAAAACTACATAGAACATACAGTGCAGAAGGAGGCTATTCGGCTCATTGAGTCTGCACCGACCCACTTAAGCCCTCACTTCCGGCCTATCCCCGGAACCCAATAACCCCTCCTAACCTTTTTGGACACTCAGGGCAATTTATCATGGGCAATCCACCTAACCTGCACGCCTTTGGACTGTGGGAGGAAACTGGAGCACCCGGAGGAAACCCACGCAGACACGGGGAGAACGTGCAGACTCCACACACTAGTCGTAGTAATTATGACCATGAAACTATCGTTAAATCTCCAGACAGAAAAACCTTCCATCAGTTGGTCAATTTAGTTATGGATCACTGCAACTCTCAACATTCAATTATCGTGCAAAGGGTCAAATCCCACTCGGCTAGTAGGGAGCCAGGGGAGATGGTGTCCGACTTCATGGCCAGACTCCGACAGCAGCTGATCGCTGCGAGTTCGGACCAGCATTAGGGGACATGATTAAGATTTGTTGGGTTTGTGGGATCAACAAGCGCAACATTTGAAGGAAACTGCTCGCTGAAACCAATATTTCACTGGAAAAAGAAGCGAAGATGGTCCAAGCGACTAAGTGCGCCGAGCAAGGCGTTAGTGAGCTGCAAGGGGCGCGGAGTGAGCTGCAAGGGGCGAGGAATGAGCTGCAAGGGCGCGGAATGAGCTGCAAGGGCGCGGAGTGAGCTGCAAGGGGCGCGGAGTGAGCTGCAAGGGGTGCGGAATGAGCTGCAAGGGCGCGGAGTGAGCTGCAAGGGGCGCGGAGTGAGCTGCAAGGGGCGCGGAGTAAGCTGCAAGGGGCGCGGAGTAAGCTGCAAGGGGCGCGGAGTGAGCTGCAAGGGGCGTGGAATGAGGTGAACCAGTTGTGGGGGAAAATGGCTGCTACTAGGAACAGCCCGGGTGTGGGCACAGCGGAGCCTGAGAAGAATCGTTCAGCACCAGGGTCTGAGACATGTTTTCGGTGTGGGGGAGACCACGCCAAAGAGACGTGCCGGTGCAAGATCTGTTTCAGATGCAGAAGAAAGGGACACCAGAAATGTAGAGCGAAAGTAGAAATGATGATACAGACAACCCCTGTAAATAAGCTGGCGGAGGAACCCAATGGAAGGGTCCGAGTCTTACACACTCAATCAGGTCCAACCCAACAATGTACCTCCCACTGAGATTGTCTTAATGGCCAAACACCCACCCCTGAAAATGGAGGTCAACGCTGGCACCGCAGCCACCATCATAGGTGAAAGAACATTCAAGCATCTCCAGAAGGGACAGTAACCATCAGGTCTGAGCCATTCAGAGGCTGCTTTAGTGATGTACACTGGAGAACCGCTAGAAATAGTGGAGATACTTCCATGACTGTATCTTACAGGAACCAATTGGCTTAGCGACCCATCATGGCGATTGAAGGACAGAGGCCCAGTCTAATGGATAGGCTCAAACAAATAAAACTGAACTGGCAAGAAATAGTTAGTATCCAGAATGGGAGATTCCAAGAGCTTCTATGTAAATATCAGAAGGTAATCTAGAGGGAGTCTTTGAGTAATCCAGAGAGAACTGGATCGATACTCTAAACCACGAGGCTGCATCTAGGTTTTTCCAAGCTCAGTCAGTGCCATTCACGTTACACCAGACATTAGAGGTGGAACTGAAGAGGTGGAAGACCTGGGTGTCATCGAGTCTGTGCCATTTTCCAAATGGGCCACACCCATCATCCCTGACCTGAAAACGGACCACACTGTAAGGATCTGTGGAGATTACAAACTAATGGTAAACAAGAGGCAGCACGGTGGCACAGTGGTTAGCACTGCTGCCAGAGCCCAAACATGTACATGTCAGGTGGATTGACCATGCTAAATTGCCCCTTCATGTCCAAAATTTAAGTGGGGCTATGGGAATAGGGTGGGGGAGTGGGCCTGGGTGGGGTGCTTTTCAGAGGGTCAGTACAGACTCAATTGGCCTAATACTCTCCTTCTGGGATTCTATGATTCCTCCATGAGCCGAGCTCAGCTGGATCGTGACCCCATTCCGAGGATAGAGGACCTCTCCGCTAAATTGGCAGGAGGCCTCAAATATGCCAAGCTAGGTTGTCCGAGGAGACAGCAGTCACCAGCCGTGAATTGGCCTGCGCCACAGAGGTAAGGACCCATTATCCCTTCACCCAGATGACCTGTCTCAAGTAAGTTGTTCATGTCAGACAAAATGACCCTTCCCTCTCTCACTGACCACATGTCCATTGTCTCATCAAGACACCACCTCAGAGGAGAGCTCCAAGGAGACCACTATCGAGATGTCACAGCTGTCACCTTCACCTTCCACCAGAGCAGAGACACACACACCACAGTGGGTGAAATTAGTGGGCAGACGTCTGGGGCACAATCTGGTGAGCACCGCACAGTTGCTGATGCACATCAGGTGGAGGTCGGAACATCCAAGGGGGTCAGCAGCCAGAGGTCTGCTGGATCCCAGGACTCAGCTGGGTGCCAGTCAGATACCGAGCCTCTGGACAAGGTTCTCCCAGAGGTGAGGCAGATAATAGGTCAGAGCTGCGTCATTCAGGAAGGGGTGTCAGCAACATTCCAGGGACTGGGAAGCCGATTTGAGGAGTCCCAAAGGCTACGGGTTCAGGAGATGGTGCCGGCAATGTGTGGCACCAAGTCCAACAACGCTAGGGTGGCAACTGCAGTGGAAAACCTGGAGCACAACGTCCGCACCTTGAGTGGTGGTACCCAAGGCATAGCTCAGTCTGTGATGACCATGGCTGAGGGCCTTGATATCATGGTCCCAGTCGAAGAGGCGCATGTCCCAGATGCAGGTGGAGTTTACCGAGGCACTGCAGAGCATGGCCCATTCACTGAGGAGCATCGCTGAGGGTGTTGACGCCATGGTGCAGACAAATGGGGAGATTCCAGGACTGGCAGCATCAGATGGCTCAGAGGCCTCTGGAGCTCACTCCAGCTACCTCTCTGTCCCATGGAGTGCCCCAGGGCACAACGGGCACCATCAGAGAGGAGGAAGCACTGGAGGCCAACCTGGGGCCTGCCATCAAGGAGACAACGGCAGTCTCCAGTTCTTCCGAATTCCCCCCGTCCTGACACCGCCGCATCTTAAAGCCAGTGGGCAGAAGACCACGGTGGCTCCAGTGACACTGGTCAGTCAGCTGGAGCCCCTCGACTCCAGGCCCTCCGGAGGACGTCTGCCATGGGCCACACGACATGGAAGGTAATTGACTGCCTCTGATGTGCATCCTGTGGAAACACCTAGTCGCAGCAGTAGACGTGAAAGATCAAGAGTGAGGAGCACTGAATGGGCACTGGTGAGGTCACTATCTGTAGCAAGGAGGAATGGAAATCTGTCACAGTAAATGTTCCCTGTTAAAGCATCTCACACTTCATACATGTGAAGCCTACATACAGTGGTCCAAGATCAAACTCCCCCGATGCGGATCCGATCCAATGGATGGGTGCAAGCGTACTGACAGCAGAAAGACAGGAGCCAGACTTTAGCAGAAACTGAGGCACACCACAGCTTTCCTCACAGTGAGTTATCATCACTCTCCTGCCTTCACCTGCCGATAGAGCCGACACAAGCTTATACCCCTCGGGTGATGTTACAGAGACCCTGCGAGGGTGGAGCACGGTATTCGGGTTGGGTCAGGGGGGTGGGGGGGGGGGGGGGGGGGGGCGGAATGGGGAAATAGAGGGGAATGGGGGTGGAAGCAGGGGAGCTGACGTACAAAGCCTCGTGCTATGAGAATTTGGTGAGGCTGAGGGCCTCCCTCGTCCTCCGAGCATGCTAGACCCTCACCGCCGCCTGTCCTGCATCCTCCGGCTCCTCCTCGGGCTCGTCCTCAGCCCCTCCTTGTCCACCTCCTCCTCCTCTGATGAGACTGCATGTCCCTCCTCCTCCACCAGCATGTGCCCCGCTG
Source organism: Scyliorhinus canicula (assembly GCF_902713615.1). Lineage (NCBI taxonomy): Eukaryota > Metazoa > Chordata > Chondrichthyes > Carcharhiniformes > Scyliorhinidae > Scyliorhinus > Scyliorhinus canicula. The sequence continues at coordinate 11,426,253 of NC_052154.1, read as the reverse complement.
CGGTGTCAGGTTGTGGAGGGCACAGCAGGTCACCTCAAGGCGGAAGACCGCCAGGGCGGTTCAGGCATCAGAACCAGTATGTCCAGCAGTCCGATGCACCGCTCAATGCTAGCACAGGTGGTAACCTGGGCCTCATTACTACGGGTCTCCGTCTCGGTCTCCGGCTTCCGCACCAGTGTCATCAGTCATGACCACAGAGGATATCCGTTGTCCTGCATGAACCAAGCCGTCATCCTGGGGTGGTCCTCAAAGACATCAGGGATCTCCAAGTGCCCCAGGGTGTAGCTGTCATGCACATCCCCTGGGTAGCTGCATGCACGTGCATTATACAGAGGTGGTGGTCCCACACAATCTGAACCCATTCCTGTTAAGCTAGGGCACTCCCTGATGCCCCGATATGTGCAGGGCAATATGCATGCCATCGATGGGCACCTGGACTTGGAATATCACGGTGATAGCAGCAGCCCAAGGATTCGGTGGGCCTGGTATTTTATTGTTTACAGATATTGGGTTAATGGAATATTGTATTGGATTTCGGAAGATCCCTGGGGTGTAGATTGTGTATGAGGATTGTGTTTTGGTCCTGGCTGGCTAAACTGTGGAGGCTCGGAAAAGTTAATGGGGCGGGAAATGGAGAATAAACAAGTACAAGGGGGTAAAAACAGGCATACTGCAACAATGAAACCACAGAGCCTATTGAAGCTTCAAGGGGAGTGAAATGCTTCTCCGTCAGACGGGCTGCCGAGTAGCTCTGTCTTGTGAGAGGATTTTTGGATAGATGGGCTACAGTGGTGCTCTGCTCTGTTAAGGGGTGTTAAACAGGAAATAAAGCACACTTCAAAGTCGCACTGACACACTGCGACCTGCCATATCAGGGGAGACCCCTGACCTGGCCCCCTCCAGCCCGAGTCCCCAAACCCCTTGGATCCCCCGATGGCACCTTGCCAGTGGTTACTTTCCCTGGTGCACCCCAGCACGTCTCCTTCCTCCCTCTCGGAAGCCATGGTGCCTGGTCCCCACTTTCAAAGATCAGCAGTAATTGGTGCCTGCATGACATCCCGCTGGCGGGCAGGGAGATTTCGTGAGGTCGGAACATCTAACTTTAATCTCGCTTATGAGATCACAATGAAGTCAAATGCATACTCATCCGGTGCTCTGCCTTTCCGGACGAGATCCGGATCACGCCAGCTTGAAGGGCTCGGGAAGATCGCAAACTGATTTGCAGCCAGCGAGAATATCATTTTGGGCTTCAAGCAAGATTCTCCTGACACAGCGGTGTTTGCGCCGGGGGTAACGTGGTCATATAACTGCCTCATCTATCTCCGTGTCATCAGTACAGGCTTCAGGATCATTGGTCCAGTAACATAACCACTGTAGCACTATGCTGCTGTATCTGGATCTAAAATGCATTGCCTGGAAGGGTGGTGAAAACAAAATCAACGGTAATATTCAAATGGAAATTGGATATATACTTGAAAATGAAAAGTCTGAAGGGCATGGGACATTTGGATAGCTTGTGCTGAGAGCTGGCATATGCAAGATGGACTGAATGGCCTTCTTTGGTGTTTTATGATTTGATGTGTTGCAATAGCCTTGCCCTCCCTGACCTTGTTGTTTGGAGACGTTTGGAAGTTGCTCTTTTTACTGTCTGTGGTGATATGAGTGGGAGCACTGCCATTGGTGCAGAGCATTGGTTTCCCATTGGCTCTGGCTGGTCATGTGCCTCTCATCTGATTGGCTGGGACTAGTCATGTGACTGCTCACCAATTGGTCGATAAGCAAGTAGACCCCGCCTCCGAGGCGGGGTATAAGTACCCAGGTTTCCCGGGTGTCGGCCTTTCTCTGTAGTCGACCACCGGGCTAACAACTAGCTGATTAAAGCCACAGTTTGGATCTTGATTGTGTCTCGCGTCCAATTGATGGTTCATCACTGTCATGGGCAACATTAGATCCCCACCTCTTGCGACTGAGTTTCTGCAGCGTTCTGAGCACTGCACAGCACAACAGTGTGGGTGCGGAGGAACGGGTGATCACACAGTACAGCCCCTCCTGCATGCTGGAAATTTGATAACACACATGATTAGGCCTGTTTCAGCAGACTGTACTTAGCGAGCAGCCGAGCCAAGCAATTTGAGTCAGATAAATAGTACAACTTTGTACAAGTGGCATCTTAACTTACGTGCCAGCCTTTTCACCTGTGCAGAGAAGCTACAGCTCACTGAAACCCGTATTAAAGTCCAGCTTCCTGCCAGAAACTGCAGGGAGAATGCTACAAAGATTCTGAGCCACCAGCAGAGCCTCGCACGCAACTGGCACACATCAGAGAACAGTCAGCATGTTGTCCCATGACTTTAGCTGGGCTGAAGACCGAATGACGTCCTGCTGCCCGCATCCTCAATCATACCAAGCCACGCTGACTTACATTGCCTCCCAGTACAATAGAACCTCAGATGTTAGCAGCTTCCTCCTTGTGTTCGAATCTCAGCCTGGCCTTGCCCCCTCAACCAGACTGCAGGCCCCTACCCCACTCTTAAGAAAGAAGGAATTACACATCGCTGAGAACCACTGGACATCCCAAAACCCTGACTGCCAGTGAAAAGGAGTCACTGTCAGAATGTAGGAAGTGCGGCAGCCATTTTGTTCCGTGCAGCAAACTCCCACTCATGTCAATGGAATAATGACCAGAACGTCTGTGTTTTTAAGTGATTTTCGGTGAGCGATAAATATTGACCAAGGCATCAGGGATCACGTCCCTGCGCATATTCACAAGGGTAACCTGGCACCGTCTATATCCACCCAAACATGCAGATGGGGGTTGTTCATTGGATGTATTAACTGAGGGGGAACACTAGTGACAGTGCGGACCTCCCTCAGCACTGCACTGGAATGACAGCCTTGACTTTTGTGTTCAAACGCTCGAGTGGGACTTGTAATAGAAACATAAAATGGTGGATAAACTCAGCAGGTCTGGCATCATCTGTGGAGAGAGAAACAGTTATAGCTTTGGGTCCATGGATCCTTCTACAGAGCTGAGAGTTGAAGCAAAAGAAAACTAACTGAGTCACAACTGATACATTATTTTCGGAAGGAACTTGCATTTGCATAGCTCCTTTCATGACCTCAGGACGCCCCAGTGGCCTTTACGGCCAATTCGGTACATGCGCCCCTGTGATACAGAAAACGCAGCAGCTAATTTTTGTTAGTTTTTTTAGTATTTGTCTTTGAACTCCAGGCAAAATGCCTCTTTCTTCCTTGAATGATGCCACAAAATCTTTTATAGTCACTTGAGCGTGTAGGCAGGAACTTGGTTTCAAGTTTCATCTGAACTCCAAGCTTCAATGCCCAATGGTGGCACTATTCGGGGTATCGGAGCAGCGAGAGTTACACATGGGGAAGGGGGGCCGACACCCTCACTTTCACTTCCGTAATCGCACGCCGGAGAATCCTGCTCGGTTGCCAATCAGCAGCACCACCCACAGCTGCAGACCGGCTCGCTGACCTCTCGAAATCTCTCCACCTGGAGAAGATTAAGTGAGCCATCCGAGGGTCGGGGAAAAGGCTTCCTAAACGCATGGGGGCAGTTTGTTGGCCTGTTCCAGAACCTGTTCGAGGCCGGCAACAACGAATAGATGGGGAAACGGGAAAGTTAGAAGGAAAAGGGAAAGAATAATAAAGACGGGGGGGGGAGAGAACCATAGGAATGCGCAACTTGGGGGGAGGGGGGGAAGATGAGAAAAGGCTGGAGAGACACAAATGGGACAACGCAGGAGTGATGGGTTAAACCCCCCCCCCCCGCCCCAATCACGGGGGAAACACAGTTGAAGTTGACGGGGGAAGAAAAGAAAGGGCGGGGGGAAGGGAGAGAAAGGGGCGGAAACACCCTCCCCCCCAAAACCGACCAGGGGGTCACAAGGGTGGTGGGGGGAGTGGGGCAGGGAAGGGGGGTTTGGAGGGCGGGGAGGCGGGCTGGGGGGTAGGCGGGAGCACATGCCGAGCCAGATAGCGGCTGAATATAAATAGGAGAACTTAAGGGAAGGTACAGTAAAGTGAATAAACATGGCCAACAATGATTTGAAAATGCCAATAAAAAGATTTTTAAAAGTTTCATCTGGACGCTTCTGCAAGTGGTGGAAGTGGAGTGTCAGCCAGGAATTTATGTGCAAGTGGCTGGGGCGGGATTGAACCCACAACCTGGTAACACAGGAATGAAGATGTGATCACTGAGTCACAAGCTGATAGCTATTCGACTTGAGTTATCATCCTTCTGAAAGGAGAAAGTTGGAAGGAATCACACTCAAAGGGCAATAGAAATCTGTTACCCTATTGGTCTGTGTAGTGTGGAGGGAAGGAAAGTGTGGCTCATTGATTGAAGGGGATGGATACTCTTCACTCCTTCAAAATGTTTTTGATCGAATCACACTGAACGAGGCGATTTGGCCAATGGTGCCCGTGCTGGCCCATTTGTGAAGCTTTCCACTTAATAATAATAATCTTTATTGTCACAAGAAGGCTTACATTAACACTAGGGGCTTTTCATAGTAACTTTATTGAAGCCTACTTGTGACAATAAACAATTATTATTATTATTATTATTATTAATAAGTTACCGTGAAAATCCCAGGGTCGCCACATTCCGGCGCCTGTTTGGGTACACAGAGGGAGAATTCAGAATGTCCAAATTACTTAAAAGCACATCTTTCGGTACTTTGTGGGAGGAAACCGGAGCACCCGGAGGAAACCCATGAAGACACGGGGAGAACGTGCAGACTCCACAGAGACAGTGTCCCAAGCCGGGAATCGAACCTGGGACCCTGGAGCTGTGAAACAACAATGCTAACCACTGTGCTACCGTGCTGTCCAAGTCTCACCTGCTATCCTCCTTCTCCTTTAGCATCGCATATTTTTCCTTTTTAAGAACTATTTATCTCATTCACTTCTGAAATTTGATCTGCATCCAATGCCCTTACGGGCAGATCATTACAACTCACTGTGTCAAAGAATTCTCACTCCTCTTCAGAAACACCAATAATGAAATGTATATCAAGTCTCCACATAATGAGACATTTTCAGGTGCTTTACACGTAATGCTCGTGATGCTGGGAGGGGAGAGGTAGACAATTAGGGAGATATCCAAAGACACGATCAAAGAATTTTTGAGAAGGCTTTTGAAGGTGATCAGAGAGGTAGCAGGTCAAAGGAAATTTGGAAAGGTATCTCCAGAGGTGAAGAATGTGCGGTCTTTGATGGTCGATCAGAGGGAGCGATGGCAATAGACTGGAGTCACAACAAAGGAGGGGCTGTAGAAGGTTGCAGAGGTTTGAAGAGGATTGAATAGGATTGCAGCATATTAGAGAAAGGTAGTTTCAAACATCGAGAGGTCACAGAAGTGGCTTACCGGCGCTGCAAGGATTGGAGGATTTTAACCATGAAGAATGACTGAATAGGCTGAAATTAATTCCTTTGGAATAAAGGAGGATGAAGGGAGATATAATGAAGTATTTCAAATTATGTGTGACCTAAATAAAGTGGATAGAAATGACCCATTCATGTTAGCGGAGGTTAATAACTGGGGCATAAATGTAAAGTAAGAGGGAGGGGCGTTGAGGAGTAATTATTATTCACCCAGAGGGTGATGGAGATCTGGAACTCAGTGTCTGAAAGGGCGGTAGAGCCAAAAACCCTAATCATATAAATGAAATACTTGGCTGTGCACTTAACATACTGTAACCTAGGAGACACGGACCAACAGCTTGAAAGGGTGATTTCTTTGGAAAGGTCTTTAATGCTAGCAGGGACACGAATGGTCAAATGGCCAGTAAATCATTCTATACTTCTGACACGGGAGGATACCTTCCCCACACCTGACTCCCCCCCCCCTCTACCGACTCACACAGCCCCCTCCCGCACCCACCCCCACTACCCCCTACTCCCCCAGCCTCACCCCATACCCCCACGCAAGGATCGCACAAGAATTGCCCGGGATGTTTAAACTTCCATTAGGTAATTACCCTGCACCTGAAACCATCCAAAACTCTGATTTAAAGTCAAACAATTTGGATGGTTCCGATTCTCCGAGCGGAACAGGTACCCAGAAAAGGGGGTTTAGAAGAAGTAAACCCCCTTCTACCACTTGGGTAACTATGTTATTCACCCATTCAACCTCGAGGTATGCCCAGACTTCCCCAACTACCCCTCCACCTCCCAAACACCGCCCTCACTCCCCCAACTAGCCCTCACCCTCCTGACTATCCACTCTACACCCGACTTGCCCGACTGAGCACTAGAACCCTCGGTGCATCCTCCCCCCACTCCCACTGACCACTCGACCTCCCCTCATTGAACATCCTACCCCCTCCTCCACTGAAGTCTGACCCGCCCACTGACCATAAAACCCTTCTCCCATTGACTATCCCACCATTGACTCCCATTGACTACCCCATTGACTACTCCCATTGACGACCCCACCTCCCAGCCCACCCTGGATGAGAGGCGGTGGAGGGGGGTGGGGGGGGTTGTCATTCTTTCCCCCCCCATGTCTCTGCATGTGACTGAAGGCCTTGGGAACCCATTGCACTGAACAATCCTCACTCGACTGGAGGGGGATGGTCAGGAGAGAATTGTGCAGCTCCTGACTAAGGTGAGCAAACAGGTGCGATTGCCACCCCTCGGAATGTATCCAGCTTTACAATGTAATCCTTGTTTGACTGTCTCTGGCATTCTGTCACCGTTACCGTATGAGGAGGTCCACGGAGCAATGTTTGAAACCTGGACAATTTTGAGATTGCAAGTGTCCATCACATTGGAATAACTTGGTGGGATCCTTCTTTTAAAAACTTTAATGAAACTCAGTCAACACACGCTCAAAAAAATTTGTCGCTTCACAGCATCTGGATTAGCATTGGCACAAACCCGCCGACAATTGCCTTACCCTCAGTTTGAACCTCAAGTGAGCTGGAGAGGAAATATTTGCCATTTTCTGTTTGAACCACCAGATGGCACTCTCATAAGATTAAACCAAACTCCTGCAGGCTGAGGACGTCCTTATTGAAGATTGTGAACAGTGCAATGTTTAAAATGAATAGGAGTCCTGTCTGCCCTCCTTTGTTACTTTAATCATGACCTAGATGAAGTAGCAAGTGTATTGCTAATACTATCGCAGTGATGAGAAAGTGCCCAACGGGCTTGAAGATACCAGACATTTGCTGGTACACGCTCCATAAGCCAAAGTTAAAGTAAATCGTTTGTAACACATCTGTTTGAGTTCTCTGCTGCAGATGACCTTACAGGCAGGAGGGCAGCTTGTGCGTTTTATCTCCGAAATGTCTAAAAATAACGGATTTGCAGAGGCTGAACATTGTTGCTGCTTATGGTTGCTCAGAGGGTTCATTACGTGGTGAAGTGTTTTTCCCATCCTTATTCGAGTATTGAGTCCGCATGGCCATCGCGATTGTTAGACACCATATCACACATTCTTGGATATTTTCCTCTCCACCAACATCACTAAAACAAATTATAATATCAAATGTACACAGCCCAGAAACAGGCCATTTGGTCCAGCTGATCGAACATGTGCCTCTTTCCACATTTGGCATCTAATCCGATCAGCATAGACTTCTATTCCATGATTATTATTATATAATTATTATTTAGCTTCCCCTCATTCTCACATTGGTACTCGTGGAGCTTGCTGTGCACAAGTTCACTGCTGTGTTTCCCAATATTACAATAGCGACTATTTAGAATGTTTGCAGCACAGAAAGAGGCCACTTGGCCCATCATGACTGTGCCAGCCCAATAAACAGCCACCCGGCCAAATCCCACCTTTCAGCACCTGGTCTGTCGCCCTGCAGGATACACCTCTTGAGGTGTGTAAGTTCCTTCCTGTTTATTCCCTTATTTCCACCTATTTTATTTTTTGCCGTCATCATTTTTGGTCCTTGGATGCTTAATGGACATGTACCTTTAAATCAAGCAGCAGAGGGAATGAGGAATTCTAAAAGCTGCATCATCGTACGTGATCCTAGTATGACGATCCCAGACCAGATCACAACAGTCGCTAGGAAAATGGACCCAAACGACAATTTTTTGGTTTATTCTAAGACTGCGCAGAAAAAAATGATTCGCTCCAGGAGGGTTTGAAAAATTAGGGGCGGGATTCTCCGATTGGCGACACCAAAATCGCTTTTGCCGATTGGCCGGAGAATCCATTTTTAGGCCGAAATCTGGGGTGGCACCAATTTTCCAATGCACCGCCGGCTCAAAAACGGCGTATTCAAGGATACAGCTTCAGGACAACACCCCCCCCCCCCCCCCCCCCCTCCCCTGATGCTCCGCCCCTGATGGGCAGACTTCCCAACGGTGTCGGTCACATGTCCTCTCACTTTTCGGAGACCTGGCATGGCTGCTGTGGACTTTGTCCAACGCCGCCACAGTTGGGGCAGGGGGAGCCATTCTGCTGGCGGGGGAGTTTGGCGCGGGCTGGGGGGACAAGTCGGGGGTGGTCCGGGTATGGCGAGGTGGGCCGTTTTTGGCAGGTCAGGTCTGCATGCGGCTGGCGCCATGTTGTACGGAGCGGCCGCCCCACGCCGCCGCTGCAGGCTCCACAGTGCCCGTGCGCGGCTATGGACCCAGCCATTCTGCATCCGTATCCGCAGGTAAAGTCGGGGGCTTTAAGTAGTGCAGTTGCTAGCCCCCCCATCGGATGGAGCATCAGTGCGGGTCGCCGCCAACCTTTTCGTCGTAAGACCAGACGCATCTTCCGAACATAGCCGCAGAATCGGAGAATCCAGCCCCATGGCTTTGGTATTTTAAAATAAAACATTGTTATGAATGCAGTATTAAACTCTTTAACTTCACATCCGAAAAGAACAGCTTACAATTACTCCTTAAAACAACTATACAACTTCCCTTCAACAAGAAACAACTCTTAATCCAGGTTATAATTACCAGGACACAGAGTAATAAAACAGATTTGGCTCCAGTTGGAACCCCTTCAGACTCTGGCTGAATATCTTCAAATGGCTGCCACAACTTGGTTGCTTTCGCCCCTTCTTTGTCTTCTGGCAAAGCTGCTCGGCTTCAAAATATTATTACTTTTTTTTACTAACCTGCTTGGAAATAATTGTGGACTCAGAGTCAATAGATCAGAATTCAGCTCCTCTCACTCTCAATGCTTCTCCAAACTCACTGCCTCTCTACCTTTTTGGGCTCATACAATCCCTACAGTGTACAAGGAGGCTATTTGGCCCATTGAGTCTGCACCTACCCTCTGAAAGAGTACCATACCCAGGCCCACACCCTCGCCCTATCCGGAAACTCCCTAATCCCAACCCTGAGCACTAAAGGCACGGTAGAACAGTGGTTAGCATTGTTGCGTCACAGTGCCAGAGTCCCAGGTTCAATTCCCAGCCACTGGAATGGGTCACTGTCTGTGCGGAGTCTGCATGTTCTCCCTCTGTTTGCGTGGGTTTCCTCCGGGTGTTCCGGTTTCCTCCCACAAGTCTCAAAAGATGTGCCGGTAGGTGAATTGGACATTCTAAATTCTCCCTCTGTGTACCCAAACAGGCGCCGGAATGTGGCGACTAGGGGATTTTCACAGTAATTTCATTGCATGTTAATGTAAGCCTACTTGTGACAATAAAGATTATTAAGAAAAAAATTAAAGGGAATTTTATCATGGCCAATCCACCTAACATGCACGTAGGCTGTGGGAGGAAACCGGAGCACCTGGAAGAAACCTACGCCGACTCGGGGAGAAAGTGCAACCTCCGTACAGTCACCCAAGGCTGGAATTGAACCGGAGTCCCAGGCGCTGTGAGGCAGCAGTGCTAATCACCATGCCACTGCACCACTCCCAGCAATGACCTCATCTTCCCACTTTAAAAAACAAATTCTCTCTGCAGGCTGCAAAAGCATATTAACTCCCCAGGGATCTCCCCAGTCAAACCACAGTCCAATAGCCTAGACTGAAAAACAATGGGCGTGGTTCTCCGCCCCCCCCACGCCGGGTGGGAGAATAGCGGGAGGGTCTCCCGACATTTTTCACACCCTCCCGCTATTCTCCCCCCCCCCATGCCCGCCCCACGCCAAGAATCGCCGCTTGCCGTTTATTACGGCGAGCGGCAATTCTCCAAGGCTGATGGGCCGAGCGGCCAAGCCTTCACGCCCGTTTCAACACGGCAGCAAACACACCTGCTCGCTGCCGTTGTGAAACGGGCACCAGATGCCCATTTGGGGCATCTGGGGGCCCGATTGGCACAGCAGTACCACGGCCATGCCAAGGGGGGCATAGGCCCGCGATCGGTACCCACTGATGGACGCACTATTTTCCCTCCGCCGTCCTACAAGATCAAGCTGCCACATCTTGCGGGGCGGCTGAGGGAAAAGACGCCAACCACGCATGTGGGGGTTGGCGTTGTCCAGCCTGCGCATGCACGGCTGACGTCACCGTGCACGTCAGCCGGCGCGATGCTTGCCGTGCGGCCTTGACGACCGGCATGACGCCCGGGGCCCCGCTCCTAGCCCCGCCCGGGGGGGAGAATCGGATCCCGGAAGTGGGCGTGGAGGCTGCCGTGGGTAACGGCCTGTCCCACGGCAGCCTTTACGATTCTCCGCATTTGCAGAGAATCTCGCCCAATATCCTTTGTCAATTTCACCTATTCCCGAGCTATTCCCGAGTAGCGAAACAAAATCCTTTTGAAAACCATGATCACTGCAGAACAGGGTTCCTTTGAAACAAACACATTCTAACCCAGTCTTTTAACCCTTAGAGTGCCCACTACATTTATAATTCAACTTTCCGAATATTTTCCAATCATATTCGAACAGAAGCAGTTGGACACTCGCCACTCGAGAGATGGGTGGGACTCGGTTTGAGCACGGTACTTAAACCCACGTTTTCACCCTATCGCCGTAACCCAGTAACCCCAACTAACCTTTTGGGCAATCTAGGGGCAAAGGTCAATTAGCGAGGCCAATCCACCAAACCTGCACACCTTTGGTCTGTGGGAGGAAACCGGAGCACTCGGAGGAAGCCCACGCAGACACGGGGAGAAAGTGCAGACTCCGTACAGACAGTGACCCAAGTCGGGAATCGTACCTGGGACCCTGGCGCTGTGAAGCAGCAGTGCTAACCACTAAACCACCCTAAGACAAGGCTCTGCAGCATAAAGCATTTAAGGGTAAAAAGGTGGAAAGCTTCGTCCCTGGGTGGGATTGAACCACCAACCTTCTTGGTATGTAGCCAAAAGCGGTAATCGATTACGCCGCAGTTCTTTGAAAGTGAAATGAATCATCTACAGAGGTTGTCTTAACAGACCTTCCACAAGTAAAAATAGAAAATTGTTGGACAAGATAGTCTGTTAGTCAGCATCTGATAGCTGCGGGCAGTCAGAGGGTCAGCCGTTGTGCATTGCTCAGCAGCGCCAGTGAGAGCAGTGGCATCTGTTGGCAGTGCATCTGCCAGAGGCCAAGGACCGACAAGGGACTCATGGAGATGTGGGAGTGGGGCGGGAGGGAATAGGAATTGGCGGACAAGGTCTCTCTGTGTATCTCCCACCTTCCCAATAACAGCTCCCTCGATCAGCTCAAGAGTGTCTTTGAATTTTGAATGAAGCCTACCCTCCGGACGTCTGAGAGTAACTGTGACAGAGTTTGCATTTTAGGATTCCCATATGATGCGCACCTCGCCCCACTCTGCCCCCCCCCCCCCCCCCCACCCGCCACCAACCTGCTGCTGGGTAAATATTGCCCACTTAAGGGTCATAATTGGCAGCAGGGTGGGACAGTCGTCTATGAGCCTTACCCCCACACCTCCAGATTGATGCAGAACAAGGCCAGTAGCGTGGGTTCAATTTCCGTACAGGCCTCCCCAAACAGGCGCCGGAATGTGTCGACTAGGGGTTGTCGTGATATGCATCACTGTAAATACACAAGGGGTTAATGTAAATACACGGTGACTAGACAGACACTAGAGGGAGCACCAGAGACATGACACACAGACATTCAATCAATAGGCCAATAAGATAGGACACGACCAATGGGCATTCACGACACACACAGAGGTGACACTACCACAGGGGGGCATTACACCAACCCATATAAAAGGACACAGCACACATGATCTTCCTCGTTCCAGTGGAGACATTCAGTGAGTACACAGGGTTGATTTGGAACACATCACACCCACCACGTGGATTGTAGCAGACTGGTTCGTCAGTCTGAGTAGCTACAGCAGGATTAACAGGAGAGTCGAATCCAAGTAGGAGAATCGTTAACAGTTTAATAAATGTGTTAAAGCTATCTCCAAGTCTGAACCTTCCTTTGTCAGAGTGCACATCAAGGAAGCAGCTTATGCTACGTCAAGAGCATAACAAAACAGGGGCTTTTCACAGTAACTTCGTTGAAGTGTACCCGTGACAAGAAGCAATTTTTATCATTATTAAGTGGGGCAAAAGCAGTAAGACAGCAGGGCCCACACCCACCAACCCAAATCCTCACCACCCAACTTGTCTCTGGGATGGGTATAAAATTCCCCTCTTATGGGTGGGATCCCCGCCCCCCCCGCCACCAACACCCCCCCCCCCCCACGGTGTCTTGCAGCAGTGGAGGTGGCCTGGCATTGACCAGTGGCGGGATCTTCCAGTGCCATCTTGGTCAGCTGGTTTTCCCGTTGGTCACATCTTCCACCAGGAGAACCTGTGGACTGGAAGATCCGGAAAACTTTGGCGTTTGAGTTGAGAATTTGGACTCGGGTCCAGTATAGTTCTGAGACAGCACACTCAGGGGTGCTGTCTTTTTGATAGGATTAGGGTAGCATTCATCATGGGCCCCTGTGAAGCAATAAACGGAATCATTTCTGGAGGTGAAATTCCCTGCTGTGTATCTATAACACTGTTTAAATTTAGTCTCGGCGGAATCTTTACTCTCATTGCTGCCAACTTGTTCTAGCGCTCTACTGCTTTCACCTGTATGACGTTGTCCTCTGAGTCGTTTAATCTTCAAACAGTTTGCAGCCAGTTTAAATATTATGACATTTCAATTGATGTGTTTTCACGTAGGTGCAGCTTTTATTTGTAGCTGGGGGGGTGTATGAACCGCTGTTGTTTTATTTTTGACCTTGTGTTGTCAGCACACTCACCCCAGCAAAGTCCTGGAGCGATGCGAGTCGGAGGGCTGGGATACAACACAATTGATGCATTGATTTTGATGCTTTTATTTTTGTTGGCTGCTAACAGCAGGTGGAGAAACACTAGCCGACCTGTATGAAGGAACAGTGGGGCAGCCGATGCAGGTGTCCTCTGTCAAGGCTTCCCATTCTCTTTGGCAAATCAACTCTTGGAGGTGTTGACACTTATTACATTTCTCAAGCATGACTTCGAGAAATCACGCCATGGGGGCCTTTTGAGAGAAAATTTGAAACTACCTCATCAGGGTTACTTTAGCAAAGACTTGTTCCCATCTCATCAAAGTCCTCAGATGTCAGCACATCCTGAGCACGGAGCCCTTTTGGACCAATTCCCTGGCACAGGGTCAGTGCGATGCTTTGACTGCCTCAGTTATCATAAGGCATCATGGTCGGGATTCTTCATGAATTGACACGATGGGCCAAACCTGGCGGCAAAAAACGGCGCGAATGACTCCGGCGTCGACCCGAACTGCGACCACTCACCATCCATGAGGAGAGGGCCCTGAAACTTGCAGGCGGACCTGAGGACCAGGAGATTGTGGATGCAAACGTCGGGGGCGCACCGCCAAGTGAGACGCCCCACTGCCTGCCCCCCCTTTCCCCCTTCCCCATATCCCCCCTTCCCCCATATCCCCCATATCCCCTTCTCCCATATCCCCCTTCCCCCATATCCCCCCTTCCCCATATCCCCTTCCCCATATCCCCCTTCCCCATATCCCCCATCCCCCATATCCCCCATATCCCCCATATCCTCCCTTCCCCATATCCTCCCTTCCCCATATCCTCCCTTCCCCCATATCCCCCCTTCCCCCATATCACCCCTTCCCCATACCTCCCTTCCCCCATATCCTCCCTTCCCCCATATCCTCCCTTCCCCATATCTCCCTTCCCCCATATCCTCCCTTCCCCCATATCCCCACTTCCCCATATCCTCCCTTCCTCCATATCCTCCATATCCCCCATATCCTCCTTCCCCATATCCCCATTCCCCCATATCCCCTTCCCCCATACCCCCTTCCCCTTTCCCCCATATCCCCAATATCCTTCTTCCCCCATATACCCCATATCTCCCATATACCCCTTCCCCATATCCCCCCTTCCCCCATATACCGCATATCCCCCTTCCCCCATATCCCCATATTTCCCTTCCCCCTATCCCCCATACCACCCTGCCTCCTATCCCTGTCTGCATGTCTAACCATGCATGCTGTATTGTGCATTGCAGGACCAAACGTCGACCCACACCGTCTCTGCAGATGGCGACCACCCCTAGGTCGTGCCAGGTCGTGCCAGGGTAGCCACGAGCCAGGGACAGACCTGGAGTCCCAGCAGAGAGTGCGGCGACGCCGGTCGGCCATACCCAGCAACGAGGAGGGCAGCTACAGGAACAGGCCCCCTTTGCAGCCGACCCAGGACATACCTACCCAGGCCACACCTACCCAGGACACACCCACCCAGGACACACCCACCCAGGCCACACCTACCCAGGACATACCTACCCAGGACACACCCACCCAGGACACACCCACCCAGGCCACACCTACCCAGGACACTGACGCCCAGGACATCGACGCCCAGGACATCGACGACCAGGACATCGACCCTCAAGACACTGACGCCCAGGACACCCTCGCCCAGGACACTGTCTCACACGACACTGGCGACACAACACCCACACACAGGGGACGGATGGACAAGAATCACCACTCCAGGGGACCCTGGACTTTGGGTCGTATGTGGAGGACGACACTATGCCCCTGCTATCTCCTACACCCTCCACCATCGCAGAGACTCTCACCTCGGTTGGGCACTTTAGCGATGAGGCACCTGGGACACTAACTGGTGCACAACACAGCCGTACCGGTGCAGCAGGTGGAGGTAGGAGCAGCCGAGGGGCCGGACGGTCAGAGGGCAGCCCGGCCCCAGCAACCATCTGCTGCCCAGACGGGTCCCGGGTTCCTGGAGTTACCATACCCACCCATAGACCCGATGCAGTCACGGACCCAGAGACGATCGAAGGGGGTGACGGCCGGCTTGCGGCAGCTGCAGATGCAGGTGGAGGAGTCCACCCGCGCCCAGGAGCAGGGAGTGGTGCCGGTGATGCGTGCCACCCGGGCTGAAACCGCACAGCTGGCGTCCGCGGTGGAGGCAATGGGTGCGTCGGTGTCAGCCATGGGTCGCAGTATGCAAGGCCTGGGGCGTTCCATGCAGACGGTGTCCATGGCCGAGGACATGGCTGTCCTCTCACAGGAAGCCATGAGCCAGAGCCAGCAGCAGATCACAGAGGCGCTCAACGCCGTGGCCCAGTCTCAGCAGGCCATGGCACAGTCTCAGCAGGCCATGGCCCAGTCTCAGCAGGTCATGGCCCAGTCTCAGCAGGCCGTGGCCCAGTCTCAGCAGGCCATGGCACAGTCTCAGCAGGCCATGGCCCAGTCTCAGCAGGCCATGGCACAGTCTCAGCAGGCCATGGCACAGCCCCAGCAGGCCATCGCCCAGTCTCAGCAGGCCATGGCCCAGTCTCAGCAGGCCATGGCACAGTCTCAGCAGGCCATGGCACAGCCCCAGCAGGCCATGGCCCAGTCTCAGCAGGCAATGGCCCAGCCTCAGCAGGCAATGGCCCAGCCTCAGCAGGCAATGGCCCAGCCCCAGCAGGCCATCGCCCAGTCTCAGCAGGCCATGGCCCAGTCTCAGCAGGCCATGACCCAGTCTCAGCAGGCCATGGCCCAGTCTCAGCAGGCCATGGCCCAGTCTCAGCAGGCCATGGCCCAGTCTCAGCAGGCAATGGCCCAGTCTCAGCAGGCCATGGCCCAGTCTCAGCAGGCAATGGCCCAGTCTCAGCAGGCCATGGCCCAGTCTCAGCAGGCCATGGCCCAGTCTCAGCAGGCCATGGCCCAGTCTCAGCAGGCCATGGCCCAGTCTCAGCAGGCCATGGCCCAGTCTCAGCAGGCAATGGCCCAGTCTCAGTTGGCCATGGCCCAGTCTCAGCAGGCCATGGCCCAGTCTCAGCAGGCCATGGCACAGCCCCAGCAGGCCATCGCTGAGGGCATCGGCGCCATTGCCCAGGTGCTGGCCGGCATCACCCAGACACAGACAGGGATGGCCAACTTCCTGAGCTCCATTGCTGCAAACTTGCAGACCCTTGTTGATACCAGGGCAGGCCTCCAAGACTGGCAGTGCCAGGTGTTGGGGGGGCGTCGCATGATCGGTCCTTTCACATCCCCAACCCATGTAGAGGCCCGGGGGCCATCGGGCACCCTGAGGGAGGAGGAGATTCTGGGTCCCATTCCGGGTCCCCCTGTAGGGAGGTCCCAGAACACCTCGGACTCCCAGGTTCATCTGGTGGGCAATGGGCAGGACAGGCTGGCAGCTCACCATCCCAGTCGCCCGAGCCGCAGCCTGGCCCATCTGGGCCGGGCCGCCCCAGGAAACGGCCGCCAAAGGGAGCCCTAGTCACAGGGCAGGAATCACAGGAGTCCATCTCTCATTCTGCTGTACCGTCTGGAGAAACACCTAGACGTAGTCAAAGGGCCCGTAAGGCCACAAAATTAAACACTAAGTTGGAATGGGTGCAAGGCACAGATAAGTTATAGGGGCTAGGGCACGTCTCTGAACTGTTTGCTATTAAAATCACTTTCCACACCACCAGTAGCTGCCTTTGTGCTCTGTCCGATGCGTGCGGGGTGTGTGGTGTGAGGCGAGTGCCAGTGTGTGTGTGAGGGGTGATAGAACGTCGGCCTCAGGTGAGAGTGCCCCCCCCCCCTCCCCCAGGGTCGCCCTCTGTGGTAGACACCACTGTTGTATTGTGTATCCTGCATACAAGGGTATTACGGTAAGGCCCCTGTACTACAGGTACGGGGGTAGATCCCTGCCTGCTGGCTCCGCCCAGTAGGTGGAGTATAAATGTGTGGGCTCTCCGAGCAGCAGCCATTTCAGCAGCAGCTGCGGGAGGCTACACATCTCTGCTTAATAAAGCCTCGATTACTCTCTACTCTCATCTCATCGTAATTGATAGTGCATCAATTTATTACGCAGAGATTTTAAAACGATGGATCTCCGCATCAAGCCTGATCTCCTGCAGCTGCACCCTGAAGCAGACAATGCCCAATCGGCCTTCGCACATTGGCTAGTTTGCTTTGAAGCATACATCGGATCTGTGACAGAACCACCCTCAGAGGCACAGAAGCTCCAGATCCTCTACACGCGCCGGAGCTCGGACATCTTCCCCCTCATCCGGCAAGCGCTGACATACGCTGAGGCCAAAGCGCAACTGAAGGAGAACTACATGCAGCAGACCAACAAGATCTACGGCAGGCACCTCCTCTCCACGCGGCATCAACTCCCCGGTGAGTCTGTGGAGGATTTCTGGCGTGCCCTGCAACTCCGAGTGAGAGACTGCGATTGCCAGGCCGTTTTGGCCCCTGAACATTCGGACTTGCTACTTAGAGACGCGTTTGTTACAGGCATAGAGTCAGCTTACATCAGCCAGCGAACCTTAGAAGGGGCTACCTCGACCTCGCGGCGACCAAGAAACTAGCCCTCTCGCTCACAGTCGCCTCACGCAATATACAGGCATATGCCCTCGACCGCATGGCCAACCCCTCCTGGACATCGTGGACCCCGCCAGCGAACACCCTACAACGCACCCCATTAGTGGCCTCCCCCAGCCAACCCCAGGCCTGCGCTGCGCGGCAACCACACAACCCCGAAGGACCTAAGTGCTACTTCTGCGGGCAGTCAAAACACTCCTGACAATGCTGTCCGGCACAGAGCGCCTGTGGTAAGAAAGGAAATTTTGCTGTGGTGTGACAGGCTCACTCGGTCGACGCTGTTGCCCCAACACCCCCCATGTGCGACCCGCAGGCGCCGCCATCTTCCTCGCCTCAGACCACGTGCAACCCGTGGGAGCTGCCACCTTCTTCGCCGCATACCTCGTGTGACCCGTGGGCGCCATCATCTTCCTCCCCGCAGACCTTGTGCGTCCCGTGGGCGCCGCCATCTTGCTTGCCTCACAACACGTGTGGCCTGTGGGCGCCGCCATCTTACTCACCATCTTGCTCGCCTCACACGTGTAGCCCGTGGGCGCCACCATCTTCCCCGCCTCAGGACACGTGTGGCCCGTGGGCGCCACCATCTTCCCCGCCTCAGGACACGTGCGGCCCGCGGGCACCGCCATCTTCCACGCCTCAGGATCCCTGTTCATCGACACCTCATCGGGCCGCTCATCGCCTGCAACCGTCGCCGACCAGCCACGTCTGGCCTCCATCACAATCGACCAGACACGACCGCACAACCTCGTGACCACATCGAAGACGGTGAAAATTTATGGGCACAAGATATCCTGCTTTCTGGACTCTGAGAGCACTGAGAGCTTCATCCACCCCGATACGGTAAGGCGCTGCTCCCACATGGTCTACCCCACCAACCAGAGAATCTCTCTGGCCTCCGGGTCCCACTCCGTGTGGCGATGCAGTACCCCAGGACCGAGTGGCAAGGCAGTGCAGAGGTTGGGGAGGATGTAGAGGCGTAGAGTTCAGCGGCTTCCGCCTCTACGTCCTCCCCAACCTCTGCACTGCCTTGCCACTCGGCCTGGATTTCCAGTACAACCTCCAGAGCCTAACCCTGAAATTTGGCCGGCCCCTACCACCCCTTACTGTGTGCGGCCTCACGACCCTTAAGGTTCCCTGTTTGCGAACCTCACCCCGGATTGCAAACCTGTCGCCACCAGGAGCAGACGGTACAGCACCCAGGACAGGACCTTCATGAGGTCTGAGGTTCAGCGGCTGCTGCGAGAAGGTATTATTGAGGCCAGCAACAGCCCCTGGAGAGCCCAAGTGGTAGTGGTGAAAACCCGGGAGAAAAACAGGATGGTCGTTGACTACAGTCAGACCATCAATCGGTACACGCAGCTCAACGCGTACCTCCTCCCTCGCATATCTGATATGGTCAATCAGACTGCACAGTACCGGGTCGTCTCGACAGTGGACCTGAAGTCTGCCTACCACCAGCTCCCCATTTGCAAGGCGGACCGCCAGTATACCGCATTTGAAGCGGACGGCCGCATTTACCATTTCCTTAGGGTTCCCTTTGGCGTCACTAACGGGGTCTCAGTCTTCCAACGGGAGATGGACTTGACGAGTACTCGAATGGTTGACCGGTACGGACTGCGGGCCACTTTCCCGTTTCTGGGCAACGTCACCAGCTGCGGCCACGACCAGCAGGACCACGACGCTAGTCTTTCCAAATTCCTCCACACCGCCAAACTCCTTAACCTAACCGATAACAAGAAGTGTGTGTTCAGCTATATGGTCCAGGACGGAGTTCTAGGGACCGACCCCTCATGGAACTCCCCCTCCCCCACTGCCCCAAGGCCCACAAACAATGCCTGGGGCTTCTCATACTACGCCCAATGGGTCCCTAACTATGCGGACAAGGTCCGCCCACTCATTCACTCCACCGTTTTCCTACTGATGGCCGAGGCTTACCAGGCCTTCAACCGTATCAAGGCCGACATCGCCAAGGCCGCAATGCAAGCTGTTGACGAGACGCTACCCTTCCAAGGAAAGAGCGAAGCATCAGACGTCACTCTGGCCGCCATCCTCACCCAGGCAGGCAGACCGTGGCATTCTTTTCCAGCACCCTCCATGCCTCTGATATACGACACTCCTCTGTCGAAAAGCAGGCCCAAGCCATCGTAGAAGCTGTGCAACATTGGGGGCATTACCTGGCTGGCAGGAAATTCACTCTCCTCACTGATCAACGGTCGGTTGCCTTCATGTTCAATAACACACAGCGGGGCAAGATCAAAAATGATAAAATCTTGAGGTGGAGAATCGAGCTCTCCATCTACAATTACGAGATTTTGTCTCACCCCGGAAAGCTCAACGAGCCCCTCGATGCCCTATCTTGAGGCACATGTGCCAGCGCACAGGTGGACCGACTCCGCACCCTGCACGGCAATCTGTCACCCAGATGTCACCTGCTTTTATCACTTCAGAAAGGCCTGCAATCTGCCCTGCTCCATCGAGGAAGTCAGGGCTATCACCAGAGACTGTCAGGTCTGCGCGGAGTGTAAACCGCACTTCTACCGGCCAGGCTGTGCGCGCCTGGTGAAGGCCTCTCCCCTCCACAGACTGCAATACGTACCTTCTCAATGTGGTCGACGAGTACTCGAGATTCCCCTTCGCCATCCCATGTCCCGACATGACGTCTGCCACCATCATCAAAGCCCTGAACACGATCTTCGTTCTGTTCGGTTTCCCCGCCTACGCCCACAGCGACCGGGGATCCTCATTTATGAGCGATGAGCTGCGCTAGTACCTGCTCACCAAGGGCATTGCCTCGAGCAGGACGGCCAACTACAACCCCGGGGAAATGGGCAGGTGGAGCGGGAGAATGGGACGGTCTGGAAGGCCGTCCAGCTGGCTCTACGGTCCAGAAATCTCCCGGCCTCCCGCTGGCAAGAGGTCCTCCCCAACGCCCTTCACTCCTTTCGGTCGCTTCTTTGCACTGCGACTAACGAAACCCCCCATGAACGTCTCTTTGCCTTCCCCAGGAGGTCCACCTCCGGGGTTTCGCTCCCAACATGGCTGGCAGCTCCAGGACCCGTTCTCCTCTGTAAGCACGTGCGGCTACACAAGGCGGACCCGTTGGTTGAGAGGGTACAGCTACTCCACGTGAACCCGCAGAACGCTTGGTGAAGGCCTCTCCCCTCCACCGACGACCCGAAGACCGCCAAGACACTGTCTCCCTCCGGGGCCTGGCACCACTGGGTCTCCACACACCCCTCCCTCTGCCCCGACACCACCCTCCCTTCCCCCGGCGCACCCCGCCACAGCCCCCGCTCCAGGACGATCCAACCTCCCCTTGGTCCCACCCAGTGATGAAGATGAGGTCGACACACTCCCGGAATCACCGACGACCGAACCAACGCCTGCATCAACACCACACCTGCGGCGCTCACAACGCGGACCAAGGCGCCCGACCGTCTAAATCTGTGGAACTTTTCGATATTTTTTTTGACAACCTGTATGTAAATAGTTTCCACCACCCCCACTGGACTCTTTTTTAACAGGGGGTGAATGTGGTAGTCACCACTGTTGTATTATATACTGCATACGAGGGTATTAAGGTAAGGCCTCTGTACTACAGGTACGGGGGTCGATCCATGCCTGCTGGCTCCGCCCAGTAGGTGGAGTATAAATGTGTGGGTTCTCCGAGCTGCAGCCATTTCGGCAGCAGCTGCGGGAGGCTACACATCTCTGCGTAATAAAGCCTCGATTACTCTCTACTCTCGTCTCATCGTAATTGATAGTGTATCACCCTCGCTATCTCCCCGGGCAGACGACAGGACCGTGCACTGCAGTGTCACGGCCGCATGCAGGGATGGTCCGGGTGGAGGGTGGTACTGTGGCCCTGAGTCAGACATTGTACAACGATGTAGAGCCCAGAGCTCATCGCAGAGCGGGTTGTCATCATCTTCCATGGCCTGCAATAGACACGCTTCCACTGCCGACCGTGTAAGCCTGGCCCATTGTGCCGCAGATGGATGTGCAATGGAGGGGTGGGTGGGGTGAGGGTGATAGGCTGGTGATAGTACAAAGAACAAAGAACAAAGAAAATTAACTTCCCAGCCTGCGCCGATCCCGATCCTTTATCTAAACCTGTCTCCTATTTTCCAAGGTCTACTTCCCTCTGTGCAGTCTATGCCTATACTCGGCAATTCCCACGGCCCCCTAATCAGTGAACCGGGCTGCTATCAGCCTGTCCCGTGCCCGCTGGCCCAGTCGGTAATGGTGGGCAGCCTCCCATCCATGTCCAGCCCGTCTGTCCTGACCATTGTCCCCATCCTCCACATCTGGGGAGGTCTGCGCCTCGTCTTGCTGTTCCTTCCCTTCCCCCTCCTCTGCCTGCAGCACATCACCCCTCTGCTGGGCTATGTCGTGCAGGACGCAGCAGACCACAATGATGCGGCCGACCCTATCTGAAGGGTACTGGAGGGCCCCTCCAGAGCGGTCCAGGCACCTGAAGCCCATCTTTAGCATCCCAAAGCACCTCTCTATCACACCCTTGGTCGCTGCACGGGCATTGTTGTAGCGATTCTCCGCGTCAGTCTGTGGCCTCCATATAGGCGTCATCAGCCACGACCACAACGGTTAACCCCCGGCGCCCAACAACCAGTCCCTCAGCCGGAGGGGGGCATCCCTCGAACAGGGTGGGGATGAAAGATTGCGCCAATACGAATGAGTCATGTACACTGCCCGGGTACCGGGCGCAGACGTGCAGGATCATCATCGGTGGTGGCAGACCACCTGAACGTTCATGGAATAGGTCCCCTTCATATTTGTGAACACTGGCCTGTTATCCGCGGGTGGCCGCATGGCGACGTGCATCCCATCGATCGCTCCCTGGACCATGGGCATCATGGCCGCTGCAGTGAAGCCCACTATCCGGGCCTCCTGGTTGGCCCAGTCCACAGGGGATGGGATACAGCGGTCCACAATGGCATATAGAGCGTCTGTCACTGCACGGATACACCGGTGCACCGATGCCTGCGCGATGTCGGACAGGTCCCCACTCGGCGCCTGGAATGACCCCATGGCATAGACGTTCAGGGCAACCGTAACCTTGGCGGCCACGGGGAGAGGATGTCCTCCCCCAGTACCACGAGGTGCCAGGTGTGCCATCAGGTGGCAGATATAGGTGACAGTTTCCTGGCTCATCCGGAGTCTCCTCCTGCATGCCCGGTCCGTCAGGTCCTGGTACGACGCGCGGGGCCGGTACACACGGGGCCTCATCGGACACCTCCGTCGCTGTGGCACCGCCTCCTCCTCCTCCTCGTGCTCCTCCTCCTCATCCTGTTGGGTGGGCGTCCCTCCAGCCTGGGCGGCTGCCACCTTCCTCCCTGCAGCACGCTCCTCTGCGGCAGCCTCTGCCGCCTCCTCCTGTGCCCCCTGGGCAACATGTAGATGTGCGGCTCCCGCGACGGCAGCCAACATCACTGGTTGATGCCCAAACATTACCATCTGCAGGGGGTGGGGGGTGGGGGGGGTGAGGGATAGGTGACATGTCATCATTGCCCATTGCCCCCTCCCTACCCCCCGCAGCCAGGTGCCATGGGCTGCATGGTCGCGACTGTTGGAAGCTGGCACCAGGCCAGGCGGACACCCCTCCCCAGCACTCGCCTTCTCCTCCCCGGCACGTGCCCCCCAACCTCGACCCCCGTCCTCCCAAACCCCCCCCCCCACCCTCCCAAACCCCTCACCCCCAACCTCCCCAAAGCCCCCCCTACCCCCTCCTCCCAGCACATGCCCTGGGAGCACATGTGCTCCTCCCAGCACATACCCCCTCCCCGGCTCTCGCCCTCTCCTCCCTGGCATGTGCCTCCAACCCTCCTCGCCCTCCCAAACCACCGCCTCCCCCCCGTCCTCCAAAACACCCCTGCCTTCCCCAAACCTCCCCCTACAAACCTCACACCCCAGAATGCACACGCCAATGGGTCCTGCGCCCCTCCCCACCAACTGCGGCCACGCCGTCACTTCTCCTGCAGCCGCCCCACGCCGAGCCCTACCTCCGCGCTGGCCGGCGTCAACCAGTCGTGCTGGTTAAATAGGTGGTTTGATTTACGCCGACGTGACCCATTGTCATGTCAGCGGGATTTCGGCCCATCCGGCCCGGGGAATTGGGGCGGCCCCGGGGCCCATTGCGTCGCCCCGATCCTCGCCATTCTCCGAGGCGTGCGGCGTGATTCACGTCGACGGGATCTTTGGGGGGCCGGAGAATTAGGCAGCCGCCGGGGGTGGGATTCACGCCCCATGTTTTCCTCCCTCCTCCCAACAAAGACAGATGGGCGGGATTCTCCACCATCGGGATTCTCCGTTATGCCGGCGTCCGGGGTTTTCCCGATGGCGTGGGGCTGCCCCACAATGGGAAACCCCATTGTCCGGCCGGCGTAACGGAGAATCCCGCCGGCAGGTCTGGGCAAAAAAGTGGCGCGGCGGGGCGGAGAATCCAGCCCATCATTTCCTCCCCCCTGGATCCTCTGTCACTCTGATATATTGTTCTCCTGCACCTGCTTTAGCATCACCTTTACACCCCCCATACTCCTTTCTCCTCATCTTTTTGCCCTAACCCATTTGTCCCTGATTTGATTTGATTGGATTTATTGTCACATGTAGCGAAGTACAGTGGAAAGTATTTTTCTGTGGCCAAGGGTACGTACATAGGAGACAAAAGGAACAATCGACAAAGTACATTGACGAATGGTACATCTGAGACAGTGGTGGTGAGCTGCCTTCTTGAACCGCTGCAGTCCATGCGGTGTAGGTATACCCACAGTGCTGTTAGGAAGAAAGTCCCAGGGTTTTGGCCCAGTGAAGAAACGACGATATGTTTCCAAGTCGATTGATTGATTGATATTTATTGTCACAAGTACCGAAGTACAGTGAAAAGTATTTTTCTGCGGCCATGGGATCATTCACAGTATGTACATAATAGACAAAAGAATAATCGACAGAGCACGTTGACAAATGGTATATCAACAAATGGTGATTGGTTACAGTGCAGAACAAGGGCCAAACAAGAGCAGCATAGGGCGTCGTGAATGGTGTTCTTACAGGGAGCAGATCAGTCCAAGGGAGAGTCGTTGAGGAGTCTTGTAGCTGTGGGGAAGAAGCTGTTCCTATGTCTCGATGTATGGGTCTTCAGACTTCTGTATCTTCTGCCTGATGGAAGAGTCTGGAAGAGGGCAAAACCTGGGTGTGACTGTCCCTGATAATGCTGTCTGCCTTCCTGAGGCAGCAGGAGGTGCAGACAGAATCAATGGGAGGATGGCAAACTTGTGTGATGCGTTGGGCTGAGTTCACCACACTCTGCAGTTTCTTGCGATCTTGGACTGAGCAGTTGCCATACCAGGCTGTGATGCTGCCGGATAGGATTCTCTCTATCGCACATCTGCAGAAGTTTGTCAGAGTTGGTGGAGACATGTCGAATTTCTTTAGCTTTCGTAGGAAGTAGAGACGTTGTTGGGCTTTCTTCTCTGATGCATCAACGTGAGTGGACCAGGACAGACTGTTGGTGATGGTGACCCCCAGGACTTAAAGCTATCGACCATCTCCACTTCGGAGCCATTGATGTAGATGGGTGGAGGGCCGGACTATGCTTCCTTAAGTTGATGATCAGCTCATAGAATTTACAGTGCAGAAGGGGGCCATTCGGCCCATCTAGTCTGCACTGGCTCTTGGAAAGAGCACCCCACCCAAGGTCAACACCTCCACCCTATCCCCATAACCCAGTAACCCCACCCAACATTAAGGGCAATTTTGGACACTAAGGGCAATTTATCATGGCCAATCCATCTAACTTGCACATCTTTGGACTGTGGGAGGAAACCGGACCACCCGGAGGAAACCCACGCACACACGGGGAGGATGTGCAGACTCCGCACAGACAGTAACCCAAGCCGGAATCGAACCTGGGGCCCTGGAGCTGTGAAGCAATTGTGCTAACCACTATGCTACCGTGCTGCCCAACATTTGTCCAACATTTAGAGAGAGGTTGTTTTCGGTACAGCATGCAACCAAGTGATCTATGTCCCTTCTGTAATCTGATTCGACATTGTTTGAGATACGACCCACCACCGTCATATCATCTGCAAACTTATAGATTGAATTGGAGTTGAGTCTTGCCACACAGTTGTGTGTGTATAGTATAGGTATTGCAGGACACATCCTTGCGTGGCCCCGGTGTTGAGGACTATTGTGGAGGCGGTGCTGTTGCCGATCCTGACAGATTGCGGTCTGTTGGTGAGGAAGTCGAGGATCCAGCTGCACAGGGAGGGGTCAAGTCCAAGGTTGCAGAGTTTGGTTATTAGTCGTGTCGGGATAATGGTGTTGAAGGCGGAGCTGTAGTCGATGAACTGCAGTCTGATGTCAGTGTCCTTGTTGTCGAGATGTTCAAGTGTTGATTGTAGGGCTCTGACATCCCAAAGACCGCCACGGACGGGCACGGCACCATCTCGACGCCCACCACCCTGGGCATGGCCTCAAACAAGGCCAGACCTCCCTGAGTCTAAAACAAATGGGTGTGGTTGGCCGGGCCCCCCTGACACCACCAGGAAGAACCCGCTCATGCGTGTCTTTGTAAGGTGCGCTCTGTGCTCCAACGTCAGCTGCATGAGCCTGGCTCAGGAGGAGGTTGAGTTGATGCTGTGCAGCGCCTCGATCCAGAGTTCTCCCCCTATCTACACGCCCAGCTCCTCCTCCCATTTCAGTCTGCTCTCATTCAGTGGGGTTCTGACCTTTTCCATGAGTCGTCTGTAGATATCCTACATTTGTCATCCTCGAACCAGTCCAGTTCTAACTTTGCGTCCAGAAAATGTTTGTGTCCCCTTGCGGATAAAGCTGCACAGTTTCAGGTACCTGAGGTACCTTTTCTTTCTTGTTCCTAAGGGCCCTATAGGCTATGATTTCGCCCCTGATCACCGCCTTCCGTGACTCCCAGAATGTGGAGGGTGAGACCTCCCCATTCTGGTTGTAGGTTACATGACCATCGATGGCTTGGGATATCTTTGTGCAGAATTCCTTATTGACAAGGAGAGCTGCGTCTAACCTGCATGGCAGAGTTGGGCAGCCCTTCTCCAACCTTACGTCCACGCAGTGAGATGTGTGGTCAGAGATTACAATCGCAGAGTATGGGGCTGGTTTAGCTCACTCGGCTAAATTGCTGGCTTTTAAAGCAGACCAAGCAGGCCAGCAGCACGGTTCGATTCCCGTACCAGCCTCCCCGGACAGGCGCCGGAATGTGGCGACTAGGGGCTTTTCACAGTAACTTCATTGAAGCTTACTCGTGACAATAAGCGATATTCATTCATTCATTCTGCCTTTGTTATCCCCGGCAGCGAATTAACCTGTCATTGTGATGTTGGTTGAGGGAGGCAAATACTGGCCAGAGCACCGGGGATCGCTCCCTTGCTCTTCACCCACACAGTGCCAGCAAGATGTGTTGCATCCACTTTAGCAGGCAGGCACTGTCCCTTGCTGAATAACTCATCCAAAACACGCCTCTGACAGAGCAGCGACTCTCTCACTGTTACAGCCATGCCAGCTTTCTCTTATTCACGTTCAGATCTGGCGTGGGCCTTGAAACCACAGATTTCCAACATCGAAGCAGGAATGTTACCAGCTCGTGGGTGTTAATATTGGGTGCAGTGCGGTGCAGCGTAGCTGCCGATTGTGCCGTTTCCTGATGGCAGACAGGCACAGTGCTCAGGTCGGGGCTCATTAACTCTGCTGTAGCGCCACCTGCTGAGCTCCAGAAGCCATGCGTTAAGTTGCCGAATGACAAATGACATTTGTCCCCTTCCTCCTGCTTCATGCCTAATGCCGATACAGGGAACGTGCGCAGATACTCAGCTGAACACCAAATATGTCAAAGGGCAATTGTCAAATTGCTCAACTGATTTAAGGGGGAGGATTAATTGCATTCCCTGTGCCAAATTAAATAGAAATTATTCATTTCATTAGCAGCTTGCTGCCGAAAGCAAAGGCCTCATTAAATTACCAAGAGTTGAAACCAGCAATTAATCTGCTTCCTTGTAGATGTCATTATGTTTTATTACTTTACAATTAGTAATAATGGCCCTATGTTGTCATTCAGCAGCGCTGAAATTGTAGGGTACGAAATGGCTTCTGTTCCAGTATTTATATATTACGCAAAGGTAACAACTCCGAGCTCAAACCGACAGCGGTTTTGACATATTGGTGTTTTGAGAAATCAGGTGCAAAGTCAAGAATGGATTCCCGTGCTCCCTCGCAATTCCCGCTCTCAGGAATCCCTTTCCTCGAGCCTTCCCGTCACTCTGGTGAATTGTCGCTGACGCCCTGACCAAAATTTAACTCAACTCACAACTCATAAAATAAAAACAGATCTGGGCATGTGCTTGTGGGATCTTGTCATGTGTACATTTGCTGCCACCGTTTTCTGCTTTAAACGGCAGTGATGACACTGTAAAAAATAATTAATTGGGCGTGAAGTGTTTTGGAATATCCTGGGAATTGAATAGACGTTGCATCAGTGCATCGTTTTTGAATATAGTGTAATAATAATCTAATAACAATAATCTTTTATTAGTGTCACAAGCAGGCTTTCAATAACACTGCACTGAAGTTACTGTGAAAATCCCCTGGTCGCCACACTCCAGCGCCTGTTCGAGTACAGGGAGGGAGAATTCAGAATGTCCAATTCACCTAACAAGCACCCGGAGGAAACCCACGCAGACACGGGGAGGACGTGCAGACTCCGCACAGACAGTGACCCAAGCCGGGAATCGAACCTGGGACCCTGGAGCTGTGAAACAACAGTGCTAACCACTGTGCTCCCCATATTGTGAACATTGATTGCAATAAATTAAAATTATTATTCTGAGAGGCTGGTAATAGGCTGGATGGAAAGGAAATGTGGGATTGAAAGAGATTCCTCTTCAGCGTTGCTTCACCTGATTTAGCAGACTGCGGAATAGCAAATGCTGCGTTCCCTCTCACCTCTGATTGGAGCACAGTTATGGGTTATAATTCCACAGCTCATGCATCAATATTTGAATAATCAAAGCAAGTCAAGTGTATCAATGGAACCTTATATGATCGCAACACTAAAAATAAAAGCTTGCATTTATCTAAACGCTTTCATCGTCACTGGACATTCCACAGTGCTTTACAACAATTAAATACCTTTTCACAACATAAGATCTAGGAGTGGCTGCAGGCCATTCAGCCCCTCAAGCCTTCTCCACCATTCAATAAGATCAGTCATGACCATAATGAATGGCAGAGCAGGCTCGAAGGGCTGAATGGCCTACTCCTGCTCCTATTTTCCATCTAAGTTCATGACTGATCTAATCTTGGTCTCAGGTCTACTTTCCTTCCTTTTCCTAATAACCCTTGACTGCCCAAAGCTTTAAGAACTTGTTACCTCATTCTTGAATGGATTCAGTGATCCGGCCGCCACTGCTCTCCGGGATAGAGAATTCTATAGATTTTCTGAGAGAAGAAATTCCTCCTCGTTTTCATCTCAAATGCAACTACTGCCCCGAGTGGAAAAGTCACCCTGCAGGGGAAGCCTCTTCCTATCTAGCCTGTAAAGGCCCCTCAGAATTATACATTTCAATATGATCATCCCTCATTCTTCTAAACCCCAATGAGTAAAGGTTCAACCATGTCAACCTATCCTCATTAAGACAACCGCTTCATCACAGGAATCAACCGAGTGAATCTTTTCTGAACTTCCCCCCAGGTAAGTATATGGAGACAGAAGCTGGGTACTCTAGGTGTGATCTCACCAACGTTCTCCAGTTGTAGCAAGACTCCACGGGTGGGATTCTTCAACCCCCCGCCGGGTTGGAGAATTGCCGGGGGGGGGGGGCGGGGCGGCGTGTTACCCACCCCGCCGCTCCGACGCCGGCTGCCGAATTCTCCGGCGCCAGTTTTCCGGCGGGGGTGGGGTTCGCACCGCGACGGTCGGGGGCCGTTGGCAGCCCCCCCACCCCACGGCAATTCTCCGGTCCCCGCTGGCCCGAGCGGCCGCCCGATTTCGGACAGTCCTGCCGGGTTGAAATGGATATGGTCCACCCCGGCGGGCCCTGGCTTGGAGGGCAGTGAGCGGGGTCCTCGTGGGGGTGCGGAGGGATCCGGCCCCGGGGGGGGGGGGGGGGTCTTCACAGTGGCCTGGCCCCCGATCGGGGCCCACTGTCTGCGGGCGGGCCTGTGCCGCAGGGGGCACTCTTTCCCTCTGTGCTGGCCTCTGTAAGGCTTCGCGGTGGGCGGCGTGGAGAAGAAACCCCCTGCGCATGCGCAGGAAACACGCAAGCGGTTCTGCGCATGTGCCAGAACATGCTGGCAGTCCTATCCATGCGCCAACTCGCGCCAGCTGGCAGAGGCCCTTCAGCGCCGGCCTCGCCCATGGAAGTGCGGAGGATTCCGCAACTTCCAGGGGGCCCGACGCCGGAGTGATTTACGGCGCTCTTTGGCGCGGGTACGGGCCGCCCCAAGGATTCCGGGAGAATCCCGGCCCGCAACCTTTAAACTCCATCCCCCTTGCACTAAAGGTGCCTGCCTTCCTAATTACTGGCCATATGCATGCTAACATTTTGGAATTTCTGTACCAGGTTACCCTCTGTATCGCATTCTGCAGTGCAGTTGTTAAATCATGTAAACTTGGATGGTGTGTGCAGGTCAGGGGTATTTATCGGATCATGACTTGTGCACGTTTAAAGAGGCACTTTCCCTTTAAGGGGCTAATCATTGGATTATTTGTTCATTTGTTTTAATTGTTACTTAAAAGAGTATGAGGAAACAGTCCCTTTAAGGGGTGGCTCATGAACTCAATTGATTTGATTTACTCAAAGGCTTAGGGACAATTATTGGCACTGGGGGTGGGTTGTAGGTTTAGGAGTTACGCATTTTTAATGTCTGTCTTTGTGAATAAGTCTAAGATTGAGTAAAGATTGACTTCAAGCCTCCTCCACCATCTGGCTGACAGAAGTTTAACAGCAGTCACTTATAATTTAAGAATCTATTCAAAGTTGATTGTTTTCCTGTCGTGGAGGGTTATCAGTCTTGGTAATTTGTTGGAATGGAGAATAGGAGACAACATTTGGGTCAAAGGAGCAGGAGAGATTAATAGAGCGCTGTTCTATTTAAATTCCAATCAGAGCTCTTTAATTGATCATATCAGTCCAAATTGGATTTATTATCTATCTATGCGGCAGAAGATTCATTAGACTTTCAATGTTGCCACAAATTTTGACCTTATTTTATAATCTCTGTCAATTTAAATTGGACGGGCATGAATTAAAATCATTGTCCCGTGTCTCCTTAGTGTCAGGGCGTCATAGAATGCTAATCCCTGGTGTGGATGTTAAGACTCATTCACTCTCTCTTTCCCAATACACGGCACACCATTCACAAACTTCGCACTTCTCACAGGTAACTGTTGGTATCAGGTAAATCGAGCTAACCATTTGTCACTATTGAAGGTATCAATTACGGAGGTGCCGCTTATAACATATCAGAAGGGACAGTTGTTTCAGGCTGTTCAACAAGTACTTATGATCTGCTCATCTCACTCAATTAAAGCTTTGCTGCTGAATTTCCGGCAAACTTGGCCTTCAAATACTTTCAACCAGCTGTTCGTTAAGGTGTGAGGGCCTCAACAATGAGATTTTGAATGCAGCTGCTAATAAATAGGAGCAGCTCTTTGCTTAGTTCCTGTTTATTAAAATATATATATTTTAGTTATATTTTTATTAAATTGGGAGGACCTCAAAGCTGTAGAGCTCCTCCTTACAATGTACGTGCTTTTGAAATCCAGCCTTGTTGTGGCTTCACCTCGACTTTAACAATTTCCTCGCCCTCTCTCCACCCTTTTAAGTCCCGGTGGTGACCTCTTTTATGGGTCTTGGCCCTTCACCTCAGGCTAACTTCAGTAATTGGGTTCGGGAGACACCTGGAATAGCAGAATCGCGAGCTCTAATCAACATCCACTGGGATGAGGAACAACCTATGTGGAGGTTAAGTATTGAAGTAAATAATTTTTCCTCTTGCCTTCTCCTCTACCTTCATCCCATCCCTATCTCCACTGGAGGTGTCCAGTTGCACGGGCAGTCTGAGATCTGGAACTCCCAAGGTGAGGGGAATGGACCATGCCGCGATTTTGGTGGTGGGCTTGGGGAGGTGGGGAAACGGGCACAATTTGACACTCTGCAGGATGTTGCTTTGCCACCAACCTGAAGAATTTTGGTCAACATTGATTTGAAATGATTCTTCCTTCAGAATGCAGCCAATTTTAACACCATAAAATATGTTGATCATCTGGGACTTGGGCAACCAAATATTTCAGCTGGATGAAGTGGTGAAGGGCAAATTGGCATAGAAACTGGTAGGGCGCGATTCTCCCAAAACGGGAGAAATCGTAAGGCTGGCGTCAAACCCGCCCGGGTTTGACGCCAGCGCGCCCCTTCCCGACCGGGAACCGATTCTGGTCCCCGGTCGGGGCTAGCAGCCCGACGCCGTAAGCTCCGGCATCACGGGCATAACGAATTTCGTTAAGCCCGCTTGCCGGAGTTAGCGCCGGCTGACGCGTCATATGACGTCAGCCGCGCATGCGCGGATTGGAAGACTCCAACCCGCGCATGCGCGGATGACGTCATCACGTATTTGCGCGAAACCCGCGCATGCGCGGGCCGGGATGCCCCTCAGCCGCCCCGCGAATAGATACTGCGGGGCGGCGGAAGGAGAAATAGTGCGCGGGCATCGGGCCCGCTGCCCGTGATCGGTGCCCACCGATCGCGGGCCCATGGCACCCTTGGCACGGCCGTGGTACTGCCGTGCCAATCGGTGCCATGGTTATAAAAAGCGAGTTGTTCCCGCCGTTTTTACGAACGGCCAGACCAGGTGTGTTTGCCGTTCGTAAAAACAGCGTAAAGGGCTGGGACTTCGGGCCATCTATCAGCTGTGAATCGCTGCCGGCCGTAAAAAAACGGCGGCAGCGATTCGTGTCGGGAGTTGTGCGGGGGGCAGGGGGGGGGGGGGGAGAATAGCGGGAGGGCGGGAAAAATGTCGGGAAGGCCCTCCCGCTATTCTCCGACCCGTCGTGGGGGGCGGAGAATCGCGCCCGTAATGTTTTGCTGTTGTATCTCAGGTGGAAATGGACACAATTATGTCAAATTTAGCAGTGGAATTGGAATTTGGGAATTTGGGCCCAATTTTTAAGCATCCTCACAGCTGCCAATCAGGAACCTGTAACATTATGTTGAATGTCTAATATACAAAAGGTTAATGTAGTATCATAATTGACCACTAGATGGAGTTGAGAACAGACCTATAAAAAGGACTGACTCTCAGGCTTCTGGGAGAGAGTGAGAGAGAGAGAGCGTGTAGGAGAGAGCACAGTTTAAGACAGAGTGCACAAGACAAGTGTTAGTAGTTTAATAGATTATTGCTTGCTATAGGAGTAAGGTCGCGCTGTATATCAAGTAGTGTAATAAATGTTATTGAACTTAGCTTGTGTGGTCTTTGTGAACTTTACGACATCCGTCCTGAGTATAAGAAACACAAAGAACACCACAGACCTACCAGCCAGTCTCCTGATTCTCCTGTGGTCGGGATTCCCTTTTCCAACTGGCAGCGCGCCCCTGCCTGTAGGATTCTCAGCAGCGCAGTGCGGCTTCAATGGGAAACCCCACTAGCAAGTGGTGGGAAAAGGGAATCCCGCTGCCAGGAATGGCGCATCGCCAAACCGACGGCGGAGTGCAATTCCCGCAGAGAGGAGAATCGGCGCCGGCGTCGACGGCCCGGCGCTGGAGCAGTCCCCTCCACGATTCTCGGCCCGGGATGTAACAGAAAACCCGAGTCCCGCCGGCGACGTTCTAATCTGCTCTTAGCCAGCGGGACCTTGGCGTGGAAAACTCCGGGGGCAGCCTGTGTGGAGGGAGAGGGGATCGACCCCGGGGTGGGGAGGGGGGAGGGGGGGGGGGGGGCTTCCATTGTGGCCTGGCCCACGATCGGGGCCCACCGATCGGCGGGCCGGCCTCTCGGGCTGGGGGCTTCCTTTCTTTCATGCTGGCCGCGGTCGCCCTAGGCCATGTTGCGTCGGGGCCGGCGCGGAGAAGGGAAACACTGCGCATGCGCGTGTTGCCGCCGGTGTCACTGCGCATGCGCGGACCCCGTGGCACCCATCTGACGCCAGGATCGACAGCTGGAGCAGCGTGGGCCGCTCCAATGCCATGCTGGCCCCCTGTAGGGGCCAGAATTGCTGATCCTGAGGCCTTGTTGACGTCGACGAGAAACGGGAGAGCATTTCCGACGGCGCCAACACTTAGCCTCAGGATCAGATAATCCCGCCCGGTGTTCCCAGGCTTCATGTTGGGCAGTGGGAGGGCATGGTTGCCTCACGGCACCGAGGCCCAGGTTCGATCCCGGCTCTGGGTCACTGTCTGTGTGGAGTTTGTGGGTTTCGCCCCCATAACCCAAAGATGTGCAGGGTAGGTGGATTGGCCACCCGAAATTGCCCCTTAATTGGAAAAAATGAATTGGATACTCTAAATGTATCAAAAAAAAAATGTTGGGGAGTAGGGGGCAGGGTGGAGAGAGAAGCCAGACTCATCGGCACTGGGTGGATCTTAGGAACCAGCTTTAGAGGTACTCAGTTGAATTGATTAATTGGCAGTCTCCTGCTTGATGAAGTGAAAGAGCTGCTCTATTGTTCTAAAAGTAGTGGCTGTCTGACACATCCTTTTCTGTGAATCTGAAACGATGCTGAGTCTGCAGAGAAAGTAGACAACCTGGCCAGAGAAAACCATCTCAAACATAGAAGGAAGAAGAACCAAAACGAAAACCTGAATTTCAGAAAGACATTGACTGGAAGTCATCCCAGAGCATCAACGATCCTTATCCTTTTATTTTTATTTATACTTTATTTCCCTTTCCACCACCCTTTCCCCTCTATGTTGTTTGTCTTTGTGTGTGTGTGTATAGAGAGTGCAGTGAGTTAGGAAAGGGGTTTGGGAAAGGGCCAGCAGATAGTCAGTTACATTTTCTGTCCAATCAATCACAACACTGTGTATACAAAGTGACAAACTCAGCTCAACCAAGGACGTTGAGTATTTTTTTAAATGAATTTAGAGTACCCAATAATTTTTTTCCAATTATGGGGCACTTTAGTGAGGCCACTCCACCTACCCTGCACATCTTTGGGTTGTGGGGGGTGAGACCCACGCAAACATGGGGAGAATGTGCAAAGTCCACACGGACAGTGACCCAGGGCCAGGATTGAACCCGGGTGCTCATGGTGTGAGACAGTGCTAACCACTGCGCCACTGTACTGCCCTGACCTTGACTATTTTAAATAAAATCTAATTTCACCTGTTTTGTGATTCTGGATCACGTAGGGATGGAATTGAGCACGCACTAGCACAGGGTGTTGTGGCAGTATTGGCAAACATAGATACATAATGACCTGGATGCCTGGCTAAGCATAAACAGAGATTGTAGTATCAATATCTGTATTTTCTATTCTCTACTAATATTGATATTATATTCAATAAAAACCGACAACCAAACCGGCGCTGAACATTCACCGATTCCTGGACTGGTGAGGGGCTGGCAGCAGCGCCGGGTGAAACCCCCGACCCGCCAAATGCAGCCCCCCCCCCCCCCGCCACCCCCACCAGTCCCCCCACCCTCAGCCAGCGGCAATGATCCCAGCCGAGTGTGGCAGCGCTGGACACAGTCCACAGCCACCCCACCGGGTTCCCGACCGCTCAGACCACACATCAACCGCAGGGTCATGACCTCGACCCATCGGGAGGGACCATGATGGGAGGACCTTCCAATGGCGCGCTTACACTGTTTCAACAGCGCGCGACGCGATGATGCCATTTCGGAGGGGCGGAGACTTGAAAACCAGCGTCAAACCGCGCAGCCCCTCGATTTGGGCATTGGAAGGGATGCCCCACCTGAGCGGCGATTGCGACAGTAGCGTCAGGCAACGAAGAATCCGCCCCTGAGCTGTGTTTGTGAAAGCAGTGAGTGTCCAGCATATCCTTCGCTGCCAACCTGAACTGATGCTGAGGCTGCAGGGAAGGTAGACAACCTTGCCTGAGAAATTCATATCAATTTTGTTCAAGCTTATGTAATTCGAATAAAACAAATTTGCTCTCCCAATACTGCCCATGCCCCTTATGTAGCATTCACGGAATTGCAGGATTGTTACAGTGCTGTGGAGGCCATTCAGTCCATTGTGTCTGCACTGGTTCTCCAAAGGAACATTTCACCTCGTCTCATTCTCCTGCCTTCTCCCTGTCACCCTGTTTCCTTTTAAATCATCATCGAACTCCCTCTTTGAAGCCCGATTAAACTTGCTTCCACTGCACTCTCAGGCAGCGCACTCCAAACCCCAATCACTATTTCTGGCGGGAAAACATGATCATGTCTCTCTTGCTTCTTTTATCAATTACTTTAAATCCATGCCCACTGGTTTCTATCCTTCTGCCAATGGGAACAGTTTCTCCCACCTTCTCTGTCCAGGCCCTATTCAAATGGGAATTGAAAACCTCCTCCAGCAATCATTCATAAATTCATAAATTCAGAAATGCAAAAGGACTTGTCTCTGCAATGAGGCAATAAGCATTGCAGCGGAACAATATTCTTTGAACCTAAGTCTGTGTTTGATATATATTTTACTTTTTTCTGACTTTCGAGATATCGTGCAGTCAATTTCAGCCCCACAGACCCTGGAGTCCCAACATAAGTGAATTAACCAATAATTCAAATATTTTCCTGATGTCTTTGATCCATGACTGCTCCAATGACTTACAGGTACCAAATTTCTAAGTAAAACATTTTTAAAAAATGATTATTTATAACAAGAGAAGAGATAAAGGTGTAATGGCAAAACATAGAACAACTGTCCGCCAACCTAATTATTCCCCAAACCCCCTCCCACCCACTACCCAGACACACACAAGACACTCATGGTGGTGGGTTAAAATACATGAATAGGATGGAAATAGAGGGATACGGACCTCGGAAGTTTAGAAGATTTAGTTTAGACGGGCAGCATGGTCGGCGCAGGCTTGAAGGGCCGAAGGGCCTGTTCCTGTGCTGTACTTTTCTTTGTTCTTTGAAACGTTCATAAATAACAGGGATTTAAAGGGGGTGACGTGAATCTTTGCTGCTGAGGTGGTAATCTTTGTAGTCTGCGATCTTCAAAAGCGTTGGTTGATTTTGATCCTCTCGTCTGTGCCTTCAACTAAAACCTGCAGGCTGCAGAATTTCCTCTGGGGAGTCACTTTCACTTGACTGACTTCCATCTCACGGAGACTGTCTTAGAATTTTCCCCTTGAGAATTCAAAGAGGGTTTTCTGTGCACTCTGCCTCTGGAATGCTTGTGTGCTCTTTCTGCAGATAAAGATTAACTGTAGTGAACAGAAAGTAAAAGGCCCTTTCTTCCAGACCTCTAGCAATGCTAGAGGAGAGCAATCAGCATTGTGCCTTCTGCAGCCTACCAAACAGATGTTTGGCTTTCACACACCTGGGTGGAGACTGCTTGCAGCCTTTTGCTCAGAGGTTCAAATTTTGCAGGCCTGGCGGGATTGAGAGAGTGTTTTAACTCACCAGCCTTAGAATGTTTCGAACTTGCTTCTGGCTGCTCTTGATGTCAAAGCAGAACTGAATCTTCGTAGCTCTGCAAAATGGAGCTTGTTGAGTTTTCACAACATTAATGAACCAGCCCCCCAATCAGATTCAAGAGCCCATGAAAGACCCGGATTTCACGGCACAGGGTTGATTATAATCCCTGTGTGGCTCAAGGATTATGCACTCCACTAACTACAAGGTGGGGACTGTTGTATACAAGGTCAGCCTGACTAACATAGCCTTCCAGAGAGAAAGGACCAGTGAAGTCTAACGGGGTCCTGAGTGTATACACGTTTCTGTTGTGGATAATCCTGTACTTTATTTTTACTCGACTGACTCCATTGCCTTTACTAAACCAAGCATCGTTATTTTTCTTTTTAATTGCCTCACATTTCCTGGCATTGAATTTCAACGATTTTGTTGTTTGCAAGGGCAGGTTAGGGAGCGAGGAATTGGAAGACAGTGCTTCAGAGTGGGCAATTTGACTCTTCTGAATCTGAGGTATTTTTATTGGGCAGCGAACACCTAGTAGTGACGGGGCTGGGATGGGGGAGAGGAAGCTGAAGGAAATGTGGGTGAGGATGGAGGCAGGATCTTGTAGGGGGTTAGGATTGCGGGCGCTGGTAATGGCTTTCTCCCGAGGGAAATACTCAGGTATTCCGGTGGTGGGGGTACCACGCTGAAGATATGGAGGCAATATCAGCATCAGTTAGGGGCGGGGCCAAAGCTGATGCGGGTTCGAGAGAATCATGTGTTTGAGCCGGAGAGACTGGACGCTAGGTTGTGGGGATGGGAGGAGCTTGGGGTGATGGAAATTAAGGACTTATCTTTGGAAGGGCAGTTTGCCAGTTTGGAGGAGTTGACGAGAAGTTTGGGATTCTGCAGGGGGAGGCCTTTAGGTACATGCAGGTGCGGGACTTTGCAAGGAAGGTTTTCCCAATGATTCCGGTGACACTTCCCTCTTCGTTGTTGGAGGGGGTGTTGTCGTTGATGGGATTGGAAGGGAAGGTCTTCTCGGTGATTTATGGGACGATTTTGGAGGAGGATATTGCGTCACTGAAGGGGGTTAAGGCCAAGTGGAAGGAAGAGTTGGAGGTGGCATTGGAGGAAGGGTTGTGGTATGAGTTGTTGCGGAGGGTGAATGCCTCAACTTCATGTGTGAGGCTGGGATTGATACAGTGAAAGGCTGTGCACAGAGCGTACCTGATGAGGCAGAGGAAGAGCCAGTTGTTTGAGGGGGTGGAAGACACTAGCGAGCGATGTGGGAGAGGTTCAACCAACCATGTACATCTGTTCTGGTCCTGTCCAAAGTTGGAGAAATTTTGGGATTGGTTTTCAGCACCATGTCGGCGATCTTGCATTTGGATTTGGAGTCCAGTCCCCTGGGGGTCACATTTGGGGTGCTGGACTTGTCGGAGCTGCAGACGGGAGCTGGGACAGATGTTTTAGCCTTTGCCTTGCTGATTGCTCGCAGAGGGGGTCCTGTTGGGGTGGAGGTCAGTCTCTCCACCCAATGCCTCAGTATGGCTTGGGGTCCTAAGAGAGTTCCTGTATTTGGAGAAGGTAAAATTTATCTTGAGGGGGATCATTGAGGGGTCCCACAAGAGATGGTGTTTGTTTATTCTTAATTTTAAACAGTTGGTTACCATCAGCTGTTCGGGGGGAGGGGGGGGGCGGAGTTGGGGGTGCAGGGATGGGGGGCTATTGATTTATTAGGGTGGTGTTGTTCTTGTTGTTTTGTTTTATATATAAAATGTCAAAACTTTAAAAACTGAATAAAAATATTTGAAAAAAATTACAACTGATTTATTTTTGCCCATTCCACCATCTTACCACCCAACTGAAGATTCTTTTGATCATAAAGGATACATTTTTTGATCCTGCCCGCTGTAGTAATGAGTAATGAGCAGGATGTGGTGATATGCATCACTGTAAATACACAAAGGGTTAATGTAAATACACTAAGACTAAGTAAACACTAGAGTGAGCACTAGAGACATCATGACATGCAGACATACAGCTAATGAACACATAGAATAGGACACGACCAATGGGCAGTCAAGACACCCAGAGGTGACACTACCACAAGGGGGCAACCCATATATAAGGACAGGGCACACATGCTCGTTCTCTTTCCACAGGCGACACTCAGAGAGAAGGACAGGGGCAGATCAGAAGCACCACACCCACCGCATGGCTTAGAACAGACTGGTTAGTTAGACTGAGTTATTATCGCAAGATTAACAGGAGAGTCGAACTGAAGTAGGAGAATTGTTAACTGTTCAATAAATGTGTTAAACCTATCTCCAAGTTCGAACCTTCCTTTGTCAGAGCATACATTAAGGAAGCAGCTTATGCTACATGAAGAAGCATAACACAACACAGGACGGACAATGGAATGGGCCATTAAAATGTCCACGGTCCCCAGGTGGACATATCAGGAAAATCCCATCCTCAAGTTTACTTACTTTCCCTCCTATTGTCTGCAAATTTGGACGTCACTCCCTCAATGTCGGTAGTCAATGAATTAACAGGGCTCCAGAACACAAGCACGTGAGGTACCTTCTCACTTCTTGCTACTCTGTGTCTATGGCAGTTCTAAACAATTCTAAATAATTCTTAAATCAGCATGTTACCCTTACCCTAATTCCAGGCCCTTTACTCTTCCACAATAGCCTTCCGTGTGGTGCCTTTTAATGTTTTTGGGGAAGTGCTTGCACACCAGAACCACTGCTCTTCCCCCTCCACCCTCAGCCAGCACCTCCTCAAGGAGCTCGATTTGGTTTCTCAACTGCAGTATTCCTATCTGAGACCTGCATTGGCTGCTTCTAATTATTTTCTCTTCCTCCAGAGGTTCAGTAATTTCACCTTGAATGAATGGTTCGAGAATTTCCCTTAGCCCAAAGACTTGACTAATTGGTCAGAAATGACCTGGGTTAGATGTATTTCCTCCAGCACAGGGACACACTTTGCAGCACTGCGAACTGTAATATCTGCTGTCCCTGCCTCCATTTCAGTCCAGATGCTTGGATTATCAGTTCCCAGCAGTTTAGCTCGTCCAACCTTTCCAATAGATTATGTCCTTGTCTTTGTTGCAATTTGGCCATTTGACATTTTAGAACAGTAGCCAATGGGGCTGGTTTAGCACAGTGGGCTAAACAGCTGGCTTGTAATGCAGAATAAGGCCAGCAGCACGGGTTCAAATCCTGTACTGGCCTCCCCGAACAGGCACCGGAATGTGGCGACTAGGGGCTTTTCACAGTAACCTCATTGAAGCCGACTTGTGCCAATAAGTGATTTTCATTTTTTAATTCATAAATCTCCTTGAGCCTCTTTGCATTCCCCTCAAACTCACATTCTCACCAAGTTTTGTGTCGTCAACAAACTTGGAAATGATACATTTGGTCCCCACACCCAAATCATTTTGTAAATAGCTGGGGCCCCAAGAACTGATCCTTGTGTTGCCCCACTAGTCACAGCCTGGCAACTTGAGAATGATTTGTTTCTCCCTGCTCTTTGTTTTCTGTCCGATAACCAATCCGCAATCCATGACAGTATATTTCCCCCAATGTCATGAGCTTGGATTTTGCTCACTAATCTCCTGTGTGGGACCTTATCAAAATGCCTTCTGAAAATCCAGATACACCACGTCCACTGCCCCCCCCCCCCTTATCTATCCTGTCAGTAACATCCTCAAGAAACTCCAATAATAAGTTTGTCAAACGTATTTTCCCTTTCATAAATCGATGTTGCCTCTGCTCAATCCTACTGATATTTTCGAAGTGTCCATCCTTCATGATAGATTCTACCATTTTCCTGCTACTGATGTCAGGCTGACAGGTCTGTCGTTCCCTTTTTTCTCCCTTCCTCCTTTCCTAAAGAGCGGGATTAGATTTTAAAACATAGAACATAGAACAGTACAGCACGGAACAGGCCCTTCGGCCCTCGATGTTGTGCCGAACAATGATCACCCCACTTAAACCCACGTAACCCGTATACCCGTAACCCAACAATCCCCCATTAACCTTACACTACGGGCAATTTAGCATGGCCAATCCACCTAACCCGCACATCTTTGGACTGTGGGAGGAAACCGGAGCACCCGGAGGAAACCCACGCGCACACGGGGAGGACGTGCAGACTCCACACAGACAGTGACCCAGCCGGGAATCGAACCTGGGACCCTGGAGCTGTGAAGCATTGATGCTAACCACCATGCTACCGTGAGGCCCCATTTTCTACCTTCTAATCTGCACGTACCAGTCCAGAAACTACAGAATTTTGATAGATAATCACTAATGCATCTGGTATCTCTGCAGCCGTCTCATTCTGGATATGTGCCCGTGCCAAAAGTTGCTGTTAGCTCCGTGGAGAATACGGACAGTTTCACTGTCATTACAAACACAAAATCCAGGAAATTAGCAAACTGTCTGCCCTTCAGAGGTAGATGTTGAAGATTTCCTTTGCACCAGTCAAACAAGGGCAGGTTACAATGTGCTGGCAAACATTCCCCTTCGACTAATGCCACCAAGAATAAATCATCCGGTCATTTCTGTCTGACCTTGCTCGAGGGTTGGCCGCTGTATTTGTCGACGGGAACACCTGTGGCAGCACTTCAGGAAGTTGAGTGCAAATTACTTTGTGATGCCCTGAGGACATGGTAAGGTGCTATATAAGTGTAAATGTGTTCGTTAATCAGAAAACCTGCTGGACGTTTTCACTTACTGCCATCAACAGATGG
Source organism: Scyliorhinus canicula (assembly GCF_902713615.1). Taxonomy (NCBI): domain Eukaryota; kingdom Metazoa; phylum Chordata; class Chondrichthyes; order Carcharhiniformes; family Scyliorhinidae; genus Scyliorhinus; species Scyliorhinus canicula. Next base: position 11,384,141 of record NC_052154.1, on the reverse strand, counting down.
GACAGAGTGCTTGTGGGAGCAAGTGGTCGCACAGACAATGCTGGCGACTTGTCCCCCAGGATGGTGGAGCAGGTTGCCATTAACATTCAGCCCAGTCTACCAGGCACAGCTTGGGCAGCGGTACCACCGATGTCAATTAGAAATGTCTTCAAGCGTCTTAAACTAGCTACTCGAGACTTCTTGCATCTGTCACATTTGCGACCCTCGCCGAAGTTTAAAAAGAACTGATGGAAAAAATCCGGGAAAGCCTTTATTCCAGTGTTCAGCTGGGAGGGTGGGGGGAAGAATTGGCTCAGAAAAATGGAGCATTTTCATTGTTAAGGCGCAGCCTGTCTATTTCCTTTCCCACTAAACACTTTCTTACTGTATTGTAATAGAGCCCAGCAACCATCTGGTGCTTATACGCATCCAGTAAAATGTGCGAGTGCCTGTGTTGTGTTAACAACCTACACACTCAGGTGTGCATGCCAGTGCGTCTTGTTGTGGTCTCATCGGCATCTTCAGGTTTTTTTCCTCAGACTCTGGGCACCTGTTGAGATGTCGCATCGCGCACTTAATTATACCTTGTGAATTAAAAGGAGAAGTAGGACTTCCTGCCAAATAATTAAAGCTCAGCTCATGCTGCCTGAGGCTAGATTAGAGAGGGGGGGGGGGGGGGAAGAAGACATAAGAGATATTAATACTTAAAAGGGTATTGTTGTCTTGTACCTATGCCAGGTTCTTACAAGGAATCAATTACAAGGTGCCTTATCTTTTATCATTAAATGAGCTGATGATTCAGCCTTAGCTCCGTGTTAGCACTTTCATCTTGAACTTTGTGGGTTCAGATACTATTCCACGGATTTAAGTGCATGATCCCACTTGACCCTCCCACAGCAGTGCTGAGGGTGCGCCACACTGTTGGAAGTACTGTATTTCTGATAAGACGTTAAACTGATCGTTCCTTTACCCTCTCCATTTGACCTAAATAATCACATTGTACTGTTTGAAAAAGAGCAGGCATGAATTTTCAATGACACCTCCAGCATTTGTCACTTAATAAACACTGGTGAGATGGGTTACCTCATTGTTTATTCCATTGCTGTTTGACCACTTGCCTGAAATATTAAACCTCATTGTGAGTAAAGAGGGTGCTTTGAAATTTTTGCAGGAAAGAAATCCAAATAAAGTTTCAGGTCCTAGTGAAATCCCTCCCTGGATTTTAAAGTTAGCAGCTCTCCAATATTGACCAATGTTTTTGAAGATTCAATCAACACTAGCTACTTACCAGACCACTGGAGTGAAATTAACATCTGTGACATATTCGACAAAAGGCGACAAAAATCACTCAAAGTTACAGACCGGGATCTCACCATTGTTTGCAAATGGCTTGAACATATTGTTTATAAACAATTCCATAACCAATGGATCAGATCTAAGCTCTGCAGTCCTGTGCGCAAAACAGCATACGCAGCAATTAATAGACAAGAGTTAAGCGATTCCACCGTTACCGGATCAGATCTAAGCTCTGCAGCCCTGCCACATCCAGCCGTGAATGGTGGTGAACAATTGCACAACTCACTAAGGAAAGAGTCGCCACAAATATCCCCATCCTCATGATGGAGGAGTACAGCACATCAGTGCAAAAGACAAGGCTGAACATTTGCAACAGCCTTCAGCCAGAAGTGCCGAGTGGACGATCCATCCTGGCCTGCTCCGGAGGTCCCCAGCATCACAGATGTCAGTCTTTAACCACTTCGATTCACTCCATGTGATATCAAGAAATGGCTGAAGGTTAAATGAAAATGCCTTGAATAAAAATATTTTGAAAAAGAAATGACCGAAGCCACTGGATTTTGCAAAGTGCTATGGGCCCTGGCAATTGCACTGAAGATCTATGCTCCAGAACTTGCCGCCCCTCTCACTAAGCTGTTGCGGACAGCTACAACACTGGCATCTACCCAGCAATGTGGAAAATTGCCCAGGGATGACCTGTTCATAAAATACAGGACAAATCCAACCCGTCAATTACCTCCATCAGTTTATTCTCGAGCATCAATAATGTGATGGAAGGGGTCATTAACTGTGCTATCACGCATCACTTACTCAGCAAAACAGGCTCACAGGTGCTCCGTTTGGGTTCCACCAGGGTCACTCAGCTCGTGGCCTTTGCTCAAACATGAAAAAATGAGCTGAATGCCAGAGGTGAGGCGAGAGTGACTGCCCTTGACATCAAGGGGGAAAACCTCCACTGGTTGGAGTCATACCTGGCACAAAGGAAGATGGTTGTGGTGGTTGGAGGTGAATCATATCAGCTCCAGGACATCACTGCAGAAGTTGCTCAGGGAGATGTCCTAGAACTAACCATCTTCAGCTGCTTCGCCAATGACCTCCTTTCCATCAAAATATCAGAAATGGGGAGGTTTATGGATCACTACACAATGTTCAGCACCATTCGTGACGCCTCAGACAATGAAGCACTCAGTGTTCATATTCAGCAGGACCTGGACAATTTCCAGGCTTGGGCTGGCAAGTGGCAAGTAATATTCGTGCTACACAAGTTTCAGACAATGACCATCTCCTACAAGAGAGGATCTAGGCACCGACCCTTGATATCCAACGGCATTACCATCACTGAGTCTCCTACTTTAAACATCTTGGGGGGTTACCATTGACTAGAAACTGAACTAGATGAGCCAAATAAATATAAATACTGTGGCTACAAGGGCAGGTCAAAGGCTAGGAATTCTGTGGCGAGTAGCTCACCTACTGACTCCCCAAAGCCTGTCCACTACAAGGCACAAGTCAGGAGTGTAATGGAATTAGTCTGGATGAGTGCAGCTCCAACAACACTCAAGAAACTCAACACCATTCGGGACAAAGCAACCTGCTTGATTGCTCCCCCTTCCACAAATATTCAATCCCTGCTCCCCCTTCCCCAAATATTCAATCTCTCCAACACCGATGGTCACATATGTCAAGATGCACTGCAAGGGCTCATCAAGGTTCCTTGCGCAGATCCTTCTAAACACATGACTACTACCAGCTAAAAGGACAAGGCAGCAGAAATGTGGGAAGATTACCATCTGGAGGTTCCCCTGCACAAGCCACTCACCATCTGGATTTAGAAATATATCGGCGTTCCTTCCTTGTCACTGGGTCAAAAACCCACAATTCCCTCCCTAACGGCACTGTGGGTGTTCCTATTCCTCGGAGACTGCAGCGGTTCAAGAAGGCAAATCACCACCACCTTCTCAAGGGCAACTAGGGATGGATAATAAATGTTGCCCTAGCAAGCGATGCCCACATTGTGTAAATGAATACTAAAAAGATTTCTTGTGTCATGAAGCATTTTGAAACTCACAATATCCTGGTAAATAGTCAGCGTGGCGTTGAGTTGAAAATATGTTGCAAAACACAGCTTTTACAGGTGCTCGATGACCTAGTGTCGAGTCTCAAAAGAGATGAAATTTCTCACACAGCAATGCCAGATTTTGAAAAAGCCTTTCACAAACTCTCTCATGCAAGTCTCTTGCCCAAGCTCCATCGCTATGGAATCAGCTGAATATTATTAAATTAGAATTGGTACTGCCTTCCTGACAGAGGCACAGAATGGTGTGTGCGAGGGAATTATTGTCTCCTGGAGAGGTTCTCTCCAGTGCGCCCCAGGGCAACTGTGTTGGAATCTTTCCGCTTATTCATCCTGCCGCCAGCGAACGGCGTGTCACCGAGAAACACATGGCTGGGAATTGTAGAATCCAATCCAGGGTGTAGCGACTTGCAGATGACTGCCATGGTTTAACATCAAAAAAGCTTCAGATCATATAATTCACTGCAAGATGATCTTCTGTATTTGCAAAAATGGCAGGACCATTGGTGGATGATACTTACTGCTACAAATTCTATGTCACGTGGATTACCAACAAAAGGGATCAGCAATCAGATTACAATTCTGGAATTAAACGCTCCAACAGGTCAATACGCAGCACACCTGGGAATTCACCTGAAAAACAATCTTCAAAGAGGATTCCACATTCAATAGCAGATAGCATCCAAAGGAAACAGGATTTTTATCATAGAATTTACAGTGCAGAAGGAGGCCATTCGGCCCATCGAGTCTGCACCGGCTCTTGGAAAGAGCACCCTACCCAAGGTCAACACCTCCACCCTATCCCCATAACCCCACCCAACACTAAGGGCAATTTATCATGGCCAATCCACCTAACCTGCACATCTTTGGTCGGTGGGAGGAAACCGGAGCACCCCGGAGGAAACCCACGCACACACGGGGAGGATGTGCAGACTCCGCACAGACAGTGACCCAAGTTGGAATCGAACCTGGGACCCTGGAGCTGTGAAGCAATTATGCTATCCACAATGCTACCGTGCTGCCCAGGATGTACGACACACACTCCCATCTGCATCAATGGCTCCGAAGTGGAGATGGTCGATACCTTTAAGTTCCTGGGGGTCACTATCACCTGTCCTGGTCCACTCACGTTGATGCAACAGTCAAGAAAGCCCAACAACGTCTCTACTTCCTACGGAAGCTAAAGAAATTCGGCATGTCTACATCAACTCTCACAAACCTCTACAGCTGTGGGATAGAGAGCATCCTATCCGGCTGCATCACAGTCCAAGACCGCAAGAAACTGAAGAGTGTGGTGAACTCAGCCCAACGCACCACACAAGCTTGCCACCCCCACATTGATTCTGTCTGTACCTCCTGCTGCCTCAGAAAGGCAGACAGCATTATCAGAGACCCTACCCACCCAGGCATTGCCTTCTTCCACACCCTTCCATCAGGCAGAAGGTGCAGAAGTTTGAAGACCCGCACATCCAGACATAGGAACAGCTTCTTCCCCACAGCTACAAGACTCCTCAACGACTACTAATGGACTGATCTGTTCCCGGTAAGAACACTATTCACAACGCCCTATGTTGCTCTTGCTCATGTATTTGCTTTGTTTGGCCCCTTGTTCCGCACTGTAACCAATCACTGTTTGTCGATGTACCATTTGTCAATGTTCTCTGTCGATTATTCTTTTGTCTACTATGTACGTACTGTGTACGTTCCCTCGGCCGCATAAAAATACTTTTCACTGTACTTCGGTACATGTAACAATAAATCAAATCGAATCAAAATCAAATCAAATGCTTGGATTCCTGAGGAGGAATCTTGATATCGCAAGATATCATACTATCCACTCATGTTGGGCAGCACAGTGGTTAGCTCAGTTGCTTCACAGCCCCAGAGTCCCAGCTTTGATTCCAGGCTTGGGTCACTGTCTGTGCAGAGTCTGCACGTCCTCCCCGTGTGTGCGTGGGTTTCCTCTGGGTGCTCTGGTTTCCTCCCACAGTCCAAAGATGTGCAGGATAGGTGGATTGGCCATGATAAATTGCCCTTAGTGTCCAAAATTGCCCTTAGTGTCCAAAAAGGTAAGTTGGGGTTACTGGGTTACGGGGATAGGGTGGAGGCGTGGGCTCGTGTCGGGTGCTCTTTCAAAGAGTCAGTGCAGACTTGATGGGCCGCATGGCCTCCTTCTGCACTGTAAATTCTATATGATATATATATCAAGATTGACGTTTATCAGGCATTTGTTCATCCAGTCCTGGAGTATGTAAGCTGTGTGTGGGATCCTTATATGACAAGAGATATAAATCAGATTTAAATGCATGAATCAGAATGGGAAATACACCAGTCGCACCCTTGATCAAAGATTTGGAATGGGAATCCCAGCAACAAAGAAGGGGGGAAAATACACTGACCATGTTCGATAAAATATGAGCCTGAATTTCATGCTCGCCTGCCTGTGGGTTTTTCGAAAGACTGTGATTGCTTCCGAGTTCTCAAATGCCCTCATTGTGCAGCGATTTCACGCTGGGCTGGGCAAGGCCTCGGATGGCTGTCCGTCCTTGACCCAATTGAGGGCCTGAAGTGGCCAATGTGGCCGTGTCCCACACAATCTCTATTTTCAGGCTGGCAGGAGGAATTATCTGGTGTCAGGGAAGCCCAGATATCATTGGGTTCAGGCCTTGGGTGGGCACAGGTGGGATGGGGCAGGGTGTGGGTTCTATCAGTCACCCCCTTCTGACTTTAGCTCCCCCCCTTTAAGATCAGGCGGCTGCTGGAAGACCTTCACCCCCCACCCCACCACACCCCCCCCCCCAACCTCCAGGATCTCAAATCACCTGTTTCCACACTGTAGCCACCTGGGATAGCCACTTACAACTAGGTACAGAGAAACTCGCAAAGCCTGGTGGGTAAAATGGACAAGCCAAGACTCAGGCAGGCTCAGAGCCTGAAATGCATATTTGCAAGCATGAAGTCCAGATTGTATCGAAACCCTGACCAATTAGCATTTTAGTGGGCCCGATTAGCATTTGATGGTCCTTCTGCACCAAAACAAAGGACTGGTACTCGAGCGACCGGTACAGTCTCAGACATTTCAGCGCCACTCCCTGTTCAAGGGAAGTGCAAACAACGGGGTCAGTGACCGCTTGGGACACGTCCAGCCATTCAGATCCCCACCCACTTATTGGTTCGGAATCGGACAGAGTGATCAGGGATCACTCAATTAGTGGGGCCCAAACCGGAGGACCACCCAAAAGAACGCGAAAACCCCCAAGTATAAGAAGAAGAGTCCGCCACATGTTCGTCCTCTCTTGGACCTCGTGCCCCGGTCACGGCCATCTCCCATTGCAGCAACACCAGAAGAAAGTCCAAGTTTAACGCCTGCTACCAGACGGATGAGCCTAGCTGTGCAGCACTTACACCTTCGGACTCGATAGATCCAGAATCAAACAGCCACTATTCCTCTGACCTAAGCAGAGTGCATGAAGTTAAGTACAGGTTGTCTTAGTCGATAGGTGAAGTTAACTAGTAGTGTTATGTTGCATGATTAATTGTATGTAAATAAAGTACCCTTGACCTTGAACTAACTAACTGGTGTTTGGCTCTTTGACCGATAGCCGGTTGAACCTTGTGGTGGTATCACATGATATGTGGCAACTCTGAGCATTAGAATATCGATATCAAAAGAAAGGAAGGCAAACCCGTTGATTGCCATAATTGGAACAGAGCCACGGAAAAGACAGAGTAAAAGAAAAAGGCAACAACACCCCCACATGTCTTCCCACCCTCTCCACCTTGGGACACCAGAAACTCACCTTGCCCATCCAATCTCCGGCTTTAGGCTTTGACATTTTGAAGCACTTCCTCTTCCACCCACTGTAGCTCCTGTCGCTGCAGGGACTGGAGAACTGCCGGCCAATCAGATTGGCCAGCAACTCTCTGAGGCGAGACTTCCTCATGATTGAGGGGCACGGATCCCACCTGTCGCAAATTCGAGCAGAGCAGTCAGAGCCAGTGAGGATGTGCTTCCTGGATGCCGGGAAGGAAAACCGAGCCATCCAAAATATTTCGGCTATGGGATGGGTTTGAGGTGAATTGACAGAAACAGGTACCTGCGGCCCTCCAGCAATGGCATAACACCAGGTAGCCATCCACACAGACGACAAGGATCGTTTGCTTCCATGACAGTGTATCACTAATCTCTCTTCCTAAGGACAACCCCGCAATGGAACAAGTGTCAAAGGAAATAGTCACCGCTCCAATCATTTCAAATCCTCAAGACCCATCTTTAGATTATTTCCATTTGTATGTTTTCATTGTCATGACTACCATCTCAGCAGCTCATGTCTGATTTAGCTAGAGCTACCCATAGGAATGTTGGTGCGATACTCATTTTAGTAGTAGCAGAAGATTCGGGGCTGGATTCCCCGGTCCCCCCAGCACTGTGTGTTCCTCGGCGGCCACCATTCTCTGGCAGTGGAATTTTCTTTTCCCGCCATTGTCAATGGGATTTCACATTGAAGCCAACCCATGCCACCAAGCAACCCGCGGGCAGGGGTGTGCTGCCGGCGGCACCAGAGAATCCTGGCCCCAGCGAATGGGCAGAGAATTCCGGTCGATGTATTTCCATTGACTGCCGCATTTTCTTAGTATACGATGGTCAATGTTTGAAAGTACCTCACCACCATGAAACAGGTTGCGCCATCCTGAAATTGTGAAAATGGCGATAGAAATATGAATTAATTTTGAAAATCACTCTTTAAAATAAATTACTTCACTCAAGCTAGAGTTGCTGGCTTGCCAGGGCATGGTTCCTTCGTCTTGACAAGTTCCTTGTTTTCCATTCAACTGTCCAATCTCCAAGAGTTCCGGTGATGGCATTTCACAGCTAATTCCGAGGCGTGATGAGACAAGTGATCATCCCTCTAACATCGACCCAGCTGACATTAGCTTGATCCGTGCAAGGAAATTTTCGCCTGTATTTTCACCGAGTCGGGATGATTGAGGTGCACTTTAAAAATGGCAGCTCAGATGTTTCAAAGGGCCAATAGATGCCTGTCCTCTCAGCCAAGCCTTATTATGTATTCTTGGTTGAGAGTTCAAACATCCATTAGGTGTGAAAACACTGAAACCCCAGAGAAACCATTGCTTGATTGACAGTTCTGGCTCTCTGCTGTCAATTTCACAACCTCTATTTACACAGGATTAACTGGTTTCAAGTGCTTGCAGTTTCAGCTATTGAAACGTTAAAAGGGTGGGGTGATTATGGGTGCGATTTAACGGAAATGGAACAGAATCCCGTGTCTAGCGCACATAACTGGGTGTTGGCAGACGATTTCAGCGCCAAGAAAGACCCTATCAGCTCTGCCAAGGCCACATTTAGTGACATTTCCTGCTCTGAGGAGCTCCGCTTGTCCCCGGCACTGGGTTCCCATTTTTCAGCTGTAGTAATTCACGCTACCATGACGTCACAGCAGGTGGGTGGGAGGATTTAATGAGGGCTGAAGATGCAACATTAACCATGCTAACTATCTTATAATGGATGCAAATTTCTGCAAATCCAGTTTGTATCCTTCCTCGACATGAACCTGATCACATCATTAGGGAGGGCACAGGAAGATTGTGTTCTAAAATCTCATCGCACAATCCCGTTTTTGACCTCTCGCAAGATTTAGCAGCCATTATGGGATTTGCAACTAAAGCGGTCACTAAATCCCCCAGTTTGTGTGTGTGTGTGTGTGTGTGTGTGTGTGTGTGTGTGTGTGTGCGTATATAAGAGAGTGTGGGTGTGCAAGAGAGTGTGGGTCTGTGTGTGCAAAAGAATGTGTGTCTGTGTGTGCAAGAGAGTGCGTGAAAGGGTGTGTGTGTTTGAGTGTGTGTGAAAGGGAGCATGAATGTGTGTGTTTGTGTGTGGGTGAGAGTGAGAGGGAGAGAGCATGTGTGTGTGTGAATATATATTGGATTTCCAACACTACATTTGATCGAGTTGATGAATTGTCAAGAGTTTACTTTCTGGCAGCTTTGCACTCATTTAAAATCTGATCCATCCACTCAATAAAAAAAAAATCACATCAAATTTAATGGAAATAAATAGAATCCCAGATAGCAGCCTGTGTGGAATCATAGAGAGTTCCTTAACTGATACCCCTTGAAGATGTCTTTCTTATTAATCGAGCATTTATTCAGGATTACAGCGCTATGGGAAATCTTTATAGAGATTCCTCTGTCATACCTGTCACTGGGACTAATTGAAAGAGTGAGCCTGATTCAGAAGGAGGTGGTTGCTTTCCTCAGCAATAAAGTCATTTGCCTCTCACTGCATCTGTCATTGTAGTGTAAGGAGAAGAGACGCCTCTGCTCCAGCCGATTTGCCAGGAATCAGAAATGATGCAGACGCAGTGTCACAGAAAACCTGGGTGAAGAATTATCCATTTTTGAAATATGCCAAAAGAAATTCAACATTAATGGTCCATCAGCAGGGAATCGTGAAGGCTCTGGAGAATACCGGGTCAGTCACTAATGACATGCAGTGTTCACTGTACGTGCGTTCAGGACAGCAATGACGCCGGTGAAGGAGAATCGTGATTTGGTGTCAGATCGGAACCTATTCCCTGCCTAATCGTCTTTCCTGATTTCGAGGTCAGGCAACGGGGAATCCCGCCCATGATATTTCAGCTTCTACCTAAATCCGATGGTGGACATTTTCCGGCCTTTCCCGCTGATGGGATCTTTTGCACCTGTTAATGGTGACCCGTGGCGCGTTCTCTGCGAAGAACATCCTGTCGACATCGGCAGGACCAGAAGATCCCGCTGGCCAATGGCGAGCCAGAAAATCCACTGCGGGGTGGGGTACAGGGAAAATCCCCCCCCCCCCCCCAAAGTGTTAGCCCCAAACATTCATTTTGCTATCTATTAAAGTTTAAAAGTTAAAACTGTAATTTTTTTAATTTCCGGAGTTGCTGTCTGTGAGAATACTTGTGTTTGCTTGGCTTCTGACCCTGATCACTGTTGCTAAATGACTGATGATGTCCTCTTTACTTTGGAATTGGTTTAAATTGACACTGATAGCGGGAAGTTCATGTGACAGAGATTGCTAGATTTGGGGTCAGCTTTATACAAAACCTCAATATTCCGACTAGTTTGTGTTGTGGTGATGGTAGATTTACTTGTTTATGTAGTGTGATGAGTTTCTGTTTGCCTGCTCCTGTCCCCACTCCCCCCTACCCCTTCCAAATAATAACTTGGATGCTGTTTAGCTTGTTGAATATTTTAGCATATTTCACTGGCCTTTTTGGAAGAATATTTGCTTCGCGATTAGAAGGATATAAGAACATAAGAACTAGGAGCAGGAGTCGGCCATCTGGCCCCTCGAGCCTGCTCCGCCATTCAATGAGATCATGGCTGCTCTTTTGTGGACTCAGCTCCACTTTCCGGCCCGAACACCATAACCCTTAATCCCTTTATTCTTCAAAAAACTATCTATCTTTATCTTAGGAACAGCCTCAACTGCTTTGCTGCGCAAGGATGTCAACAAGGAATATTTCAATGTTTTTCAAACTTTTCTCCCCGGGATCCACATTTACCAAAAAGCGGACCTTTGGGACCCACGCCGGCCAATGTTTGCGACCCATGCCGGCCGGCCTTAGTGACCTATGCTGCCAACCTTCAGGCCCCACCATTATTGCGGCAGCTGAGCTTGCTTGGTCCTCACAATCTCACTTGCTTTGTCATCCAATGTTACATTTCCGCTAAGGACTTCAGCTGATACAGCCTTCAGCTTTAGACCTGATTGAGGTCTACAACATTATGAGAGGTATGGACAGGGTGGATAGCAACAAGCTTTTTCCAAGAGTGGGGGTGTCAATTACAAGGGGTCACGATTTCAAGGTGAGAAGGGAAAAGTTTAAGGGAGATGTGCGTGGAAAGTTTTTTACGCAGAGGGTGGTGGGTGCCTGGAACGCTTTGCCAGCGGTGGTGGTAGAGGCGGGTACGATAGCATCATTTAAGATGCATCTAGACAGATATATGAGCGGGTGGGGAACAGAGAGAAGTAGACCTTGGAAAATAGGCAACAGGTTTAGATAAAGGATCTGGATCGGCGCAGGCTGGGAGGGCCGAAGGGCCTGTTCCTATGCTGTAATTTTCTTTGTTCTTTGTTAAGCTCTGCAGCCATTAGGGGCAGTATTGTGATTTTGACCAATACCCACTTGGATTGGGATTTAGGCGACAGAATCATAGAATCCCTACAGAGCAGAAGGAGGCCACTCATCCCATTGAGTCTGCACCGACCCTCCAAAAGACCACTCAACGTAGGTCGACTCCCCCGCCCACCCCGGAACCTAACCACACAGCCCTGGACTCTAAGGAGCAATTTAACATGGCCAATCCACCTAACCTGTTCCCTTGAAACAAAATCAAGTTGTTTGCCCTCAAACTCGCCATGCCTCATCTTCAAATGCTTTTGAAGATTTGAGGGTTTTAAACTTTAATTTGCCAGTACTTCCCTGCATATGACACACGTGGGCTTTGCATCCTGATTTGCATTGTCACAATTAAAGCCATACTTCAAGAAATCATCTTTATACTGCTTTGTTCCCGATTTCTGTTTCTTCTTAATTGTTTGTTGACCAGAGGCCATAGACTTCTGTATCCAGCTCACACCAGCAGTGCTTTGTCCTGCCCTGAACTCTCCTGCGAAGCTCTCTCCAGCAGATTCAGCTGTGAGATCTTGGCCTGTTTGTGTTTCTGGCCCTATCTTCCTTATTACAAAATAATCCACCTTCAGTTCTTCACACAGTCCTGTTGCCTGTTTGCTGGCATCTAACTGGGCACATGTCCTTCTCTCTGTTGCTGCCTCTGGCGGAAAGACTCTATCCTCATGTTTACAGGCCGCTTTATTTCCAATACCTGATTTTTCCAGGCTTATGACTTTGTTTTTTACTAAAAATTAAAACAAATTCAGTTGAACATGTGCATCCTTACATTTACGCACAAACTTTGAAATATATTCCCATTTCTTTAGAAATTTAAACAAGTATAGAAAAAAGTACAATCTTGGTTTACTTTACAAACTATGACTTTAGAGGAGATTAAGTAACATGTCAAATTCGCACAATATCACAATAATACTTACTGGTTCCACTGCATTGCACTATCTAAACATCCGAGTCATCTCCTTCTTCATTCTCACCAAAAGCACTTACTTCCTGGTTTCCAGAGAACGGAGCCACAAATTGATGAATGTAGGTTTCTTCCAGTGTAGACATGTGTCAGCCGTATTGATTGACCTTGTTTGATCGGTATTCTTCACTGACAAATCTGGCCTGGCTTCCCTCTCACTGTCCAGTGGTTGCATCCACCCCAGTCACAGACTGTTGACCACTTCCTCATGTCGTGGGAGTGCAAGTGCGGTCTGCCGGCTGCTGAACAGCTTGACCATGGTGCAGGTCACATACTGCCAATCAGTGGCAGGGGGCGGGCTGAGCAGTGGGCAGAGGACAAGCACCATAGCGGAGCTCCAAGCTGGGGCCATCACTGTTAGCATTGCGCGCCCATGTGGATGTCCATCAGGCCCTGTCCTCACCCCCTCCCTGGGCGTGCGCAGTGACAAGCACACAGCCTAACCTCGCGCCACCCCGCCTCCTCAAACAGCGCAACCAATTGGGGACTGCCCGCCACTGGTCACAGTCATTGGGGTCTTCTTTCCACAATCGGGAATGCCACAACCGATCGCTCCGCGACATTCCCGACAGCCACCCGCAGATCGCGACCCTGAGTTTGGAAAACCCTGGGATATATAACATCTCCCTCGTGCTGGCAACAAGTATTTAAAGGGCAGGGATATCACAGAGAGATGCCAAGGAAAGCACCATCCATTTTACCACAACTTTGTCTCAATATCAGTTCAGGAACCTGACCTTATTACTGCAGCCATTAGGGGCAGTATTGTGTTTTTGACCAATACCCACTTGGATTAGGATTTAGGCTGCAGAATCATAGAATCCCTACAGAGCAGAAGGAGGCCATTCGGCCCATTGAGTCTGCACCGACCCTCCAAAAGACCACTCGACGTAGGTCGACTCCCCCGCCCACCCCGGAACCTAAACAACACATCACTGGACTCTAAGGAGCAATTTAGCATTGCCAATCCACCTAACCTGCACATTGCGGACAGAGACTTATCCCATGCAAGACCTTTACAGTCAGAAGACAGTGGGGAGATTGAACTGCATATCCAGGCTGGGATTGGGCCTAGCTTCCAGAAATTAATTGCCTCCAATTTCCCCTCCCCCATTTCGCTTTTCTCATTTGAGCAAATTAACTCAGAAACACATTAATAATGTTGGCAAACTCAATCAAAGCTGACAGCCATGTGAAAAATTTTGTATTTATCCAGCACCTTATCACATCTTCAGGAAGTTCCAAAAGTGCTTCACAGCTAATTAATTTCATTTTTTTTTGATGTGATGGCACTATTTGTGTACAACATATGCTGCAGCAAACAGCTGCAGTGTCTGCAATTCTTTGCCTCAAAACATTGCTCCATGTTAAAAGAAGCATCGCCAGATCACAGGATACTACAACACAGAAGAAGGCCATTTGGCCCATCTAGCCTGCGCCAGCCATGCGGAACAGTAATCCAGTTTGTCCCTTCTCCCTCCCCATATTGCTGCACTGTTTTCCTCATTCAAGAATTTAATTGAGCCGCATGCCCTTGAGGTTTCTGCATCTTCAGGAGTAGTTTTTTTTTAAACAGTGTCTTTTGAAGGTGAAATTGAACTTTTCCACTCTTTCTCTCCTCCCAAGGTCAAATAAATGACTTGTTAAACTATTGCTGAGTTGAGGTTCCTGAAGGAGAAACATTAGTCGGAAGATTGGAGTACTCAAGAAGGCTAAATGAAGGTTGTTGGTTCTGTTGAAAATACCTTGGGTGGAATTTTGCCCCCCAAAATGATTCTCTGGGCCTGCTCGAGGTGCACACAAAACCCATTATGGCCCCCAAATCTCCTGAGAGGGCCACAACGGGACTTGGGCCCATGACGGGATTTTAACTGGTGAGACCTCGTTTCGAGATCTGCCCTGACCCACCGCTGGTAACGTGATCAGTTTCCTGCCCAAAAGGGCGTGAACCTAATTTGCATTAATTTAAATTAATTCAAATGGCATTCGATGGCTTTACGCCGTACCTTCCAGCCCCACGCGATGTCCTCAGCCTCCCAGGGCAGTGTGACGTCAAACTGGTGTGCAATTCACTATATCCTTGCCTTGAGAATGCGGACAGCTGACTTTGTTAAGGGTTAGTACCTGACGACCAATTATTTTGACGAGCATGGGTTTCAGGAACATTAGAACATAGCACAATGAACATACAGTGCAGAAGGAGGATTGCATTTGGCCCAACGAGTCTGCACTGACCCACTTAAGCCCTCACATCCACCCTATCCCCGTAACCCAAAAACCCCTCCTAACCATTTTGGACACTAAGGGCAATTTAGCATGGCCAATCCACCTAACTTGCAAGTCTTTGGACTGTGGGAGGAAACCGGAGGACCCGGAGGAAACCGATGCAGACACGGGGAGAACATGTAGACTCCGTACAGACAGTGACCCAGCTGGGTATCGAACCTGGGACCCTGGCACTGTGAAGCCACAGTGCTATCCACTTGAGCTACCGTGCTGCCCCACAATACCCTCCAAATCAGGGATAGGGAACACTAAGAGGCACCGTTCTTACTCAGGCTGCACCATTCTGAGGATTCATTGCTGTCAGGCCTTTACAGTTAAGATTCCATAACAGCCACTTGTTGCGGGGTCTCATCCAATTAGCCCCTTAGGCTGGCCAACTTCCATCTCACCACCTCCCTCCCCCACTACCCCCACCTCATGAACCAAACATCCAGGGAAACCGCATACCCCCATGCCACAAACAGCCGAGTATCTCAGCACTCACTCAGCGGGGTCAAGGGGAAAACCTCTCAGTATAAAAACCCCGACCTGGGTGCAGGTTGGGAGGCTAGCCCTTCAGGGAGAGAAGCTGTTGCTATTGTAATTATTGTGTGTACCGTAATAAACCTTTGTTCATTCCTCTTCCACCATGTATGGCCTCAACCGGGATCTTGGATTCATGTCGCATTACATTCACCCCCCCACCATCTGGCCTGGGCTTGCAAAATCCTACCAACTGTCCTGGCTTAAGATAATTCACACCTCTTTAATCTATGATTATCCCTCTCTCCAGTTGCACCTTCTGGACCTGTAAAGACTTAATTACCTGCAAAGACTTGCATTCAAAGTGTCACCTTGTATCACTAACTTTGTCTACATATGTGTTTGTTGAACCCACCTCTTCATTCACCTGATGAAGGAACTGTGCTCCAAAAGCTATTGGAAACAAACCTGTTGGACTTTAACCTGGTATTGTAAGACTTCTTACTGTGCCCGCCTCAATCCAACACCGGCATCTCCACATCACTTTTAGGACTGAGGTGAGGAGAAATGTCTTCACCCAGAGAGTGGTGAATCTGTTGAATTCATAGAACATAGAACAGTACAGCACAGAACAGGCCCTTCGGCCCTCAATGTTGTGCCGAGCCATGATCACCCTACTCAAACCCACGTATCCACCCTATACCCGTAACCCAACAACCCCCCCCTTAACCTTAGGACACTACGGGCAATTTAGCATGGCCAATCCACCTAACCCGCACATCTTTGGACTGTGGGAGGAAACCGGAGCACCCGGAGGAAACCCACGCACACAGGGGGAGGACGTGCAGACTCCACACAGACAGTGACCCAGCCGGGAATCGAACCTGGGACCCTGGTGCTGTGAAGCATTTATGCTAACCACCATGCTACCCTGCTGCCCCAATTCACTATCCCAAAAAGTAGTTGAGGCCAAAATGTTGCATAATTTCAAGAAAGAATTAGATATAGCTCTTGGGGCTAAAGGGATCAATGGATATGGGGGAAGGTGGAATCAGGGTATTGAACTTGATGCTCAGCCATGATCACAATGAATGGCAGAGCAAGCTTAAAGGGCTGAATGGCCTTCTCCTGCTTCTATTTTCTATGTATGTTTCGATGCATCTGTCCTCGAACATTTTACTAAAAGGTACAACATTACTGCTGTGTCTGAGAATTGGCTCCATCTGGTTTATGTGCTGAACAACTTGGTTGGCCAATGTGAAGCAACTACTCAAAAGCATAATGTTCCCAATTATTCCACCGCCGTTGCAGATACGACAGGAAACATCGTTACACAGCATCATTAGAGATAACACATTGCATAGAAAATGTGAAGGATCATGAAAAGCATCCTGATATCGAGCACATGTAGCATAAGAACACGGCTCCTTGAACCCGCTCTGCCATTCAACTCAATCATGGCTGACCTTCTGCCTCAACCCCACTTTCCTATTAAAATTGCTTTCTGTTGATCCTTGAGGATGTCAACTGAGTATAGTCCAATGACACTGCAGAGCAGAGCAGTACTCCTCTCACACACTCCTTCAAATGCATTTAATTCACGGCTACATTCACTTGAATCATATGATTGTTTCCTGATCCCATGTGGAGCCTCACCATGAACCATATCATTTAACTTGCTAAAAAAACTATGTCTCTTCCATTGTTTTTTTCTCTCTTGTTTGTCTGTACAGCTGCCTCATACATACAGCTGCCGCTTCTCGGTACGTCTGTGTTTGAGGGCAATTTCTGAAAGAAATTAGATGAAATATGATCTGCCAGCATCTGGTCTTGCAACATTTCCAAAATCAGTTCAGTATCTTACTGTGTTTTTACATTTCGTCTACATTCCCAGTTTGCAGTGAACTTTGCCGACATAAATTGAACATATCCATAACACTGTTGCCTCTGTCCTAACTCGCAGTAAGTTCCATTCCGCCCATCTCTCCCTGTGCTCGCTAACCCACAAATGTAGGGCTATAATGCTGGAAATGATACCAGTGTGGCCACAACTGGAGTATTGTGCATTGTTCTGGTCGCCACATCACAGGAAGGACATGATTGCACCGGAGAGAGTGGAGAGAAGATTAACTTGGATGCTGCCAGGGCTGGAGAATTAGAGAATCAACATCCTGAGGGTTGTCACTGATCAGAAACTGAACTGGACTGATCATATTAATGCTGTGGCTACCAGGGCAGGTCAAAGACTGGGAATTCTACAGTGAGTAACTCACCTCCTGACCTCCCAAAGCCTGTCCACCATCTACAAGGCACATGTCAGGAATGCAATGGAATACTCTCCACTTGCTTTGATGAGTACAGCTCCAACAACACTCAAGAAGCTCGACGTTATCCAGGACAAAGAAGCCCGCTTGAGTCTTCACCCCTCCCACCACTGATGAACAGTGGCAGCTGTGTGTACCATCTACAAGATGCAGTAACTCGCAAAGATTCATTAGACAGCACCATCCAAACCCATGACCACTACCATCTAGAAGAACAAGAGCAGCAGATACTTGGTAACCCCACCACTTGGAGGTTCTCCTTCCAAGTCACTCACCACCCTGACTTGGAAATATATCACCGCTCCTTCACTGTCACGGGGGCAAAATCCTGGAACTCACTCCCTAACAGCACAGTGGGTGTACCTACACCTCAAGGACTGCAGTGATTCAAGAAGGCAGCTCACCACCACCTTCTGAAGGGCAACTAGTGATAGGCAATAAATGCTGATCTCACCAGCGATCCTGTGAAGGAATTTTTATCAACGTTACGAGGAGAGATTGGAGAAGTTGGGGTAGTTTTCCTTGGAACAGAGAAGGATGAGGGGTGACTTGATTGAGGTCTACAGAATTGTGAGGGATAGAGATAGAGTAGTCAAGATGAACCTGTTTCCCTTGGCAGAGAGTTCAAAAGCCAAGGGTCGTAGATTCAAGCTAAGTGGCAGAAGGGTACATGAGAAAAAAAAATTTAAGCAGAGTGTGGTGTGTGGAATTCACTGCCTGCGTTGGTGGTGGAGTTAGGGACCTTAAACCCTTTTAAAAATGTACCTGGATCTGCACCTTAAGAGCTGTAGGCTGCAGGGCTATGGGCCGTGTGCAGGAAGATGGAATTCGAAAGGGCACCTGGGTGTCTTTGGGTCGGCATGGACCAGATGTGCCGAATGGCCCCTTCTGTGCTGTATCCTTTCGATGGTTCTATTGGCTCCCAGTCAGGAAATGTCTTGATTTTTAAAAATTCTCATCCTTGTTTGCAAATCTCTCCTGTACCTCACCCCTTCCTATCTTTGTAACCCTCTGATATCTCAGGATTCTTCCAGTTTGGATCCCTTTCCATAGAACCATAGAATTCCTACAGTGCGGAAGGAGGCCATTCAGCCCATTGAATCTGCATCAACCATCTGAAAGAGGACCCACCCTAAGCCCCCTTCCCTGCCCTATCCCCGTAACCCCACCTAACTTACAAACCCCTGGTCACTAAGGGGAAATTTAGCATGGTCAATGCCCCTAACCTGCTCGTCTTTGGACTGTGGTAGAGCACCGGGAGGAAACCCACACAGACACGGGGAGAACATGCAGACTCCGCACAGACAGTGACCCAGCGGGGAATCGAACCTGAGACCCTGGCGCTGTGAAGCCACCGTGCTAACCACTTGTGCTACCGTGCTGCCCGGGTACTCTAAATTTTTTAAAAAATGATTGCTGTAAAGTAAGCAGATGGAATCATTTTCTCGAGGAAGATGTGGCTTTGTGAGCATTAACCTTATTCTGCGAAAATAATGTTTTTTAAACTCCAGCATCTGTAAGATAAAAATGGATAATTAATTGCCCCAATGTTTATGAAATGGCAAAATTGAGCTTTTAAAAAAATTTGTCCAATTCAAAGGAAAAACTGGTGGACTTTATAAGGAAGCGTAAGGTGTGGGAGGTGAACAATTCACCTTTTTGAAGTTGTCAGAATGATGAAACAAGACCGAAGGAGCTCATCGAACCTGTCTAGTTGGTGGACCTGTCCAACTAGGCCCACTCCCCTCCTCGCCCCCCATGACCCTTCGCATTGTTACCCAATTTTCTGAAATTCCCACTGACCCCGTTTCCAAATTTCAGGCTAAACATTGCAGACTGCCAGAACTCTCTGTGAAAGATTTCCTCGATGTCACCACTGGTTCTTCTGCCAATTGATTCAAATCTGTTTCCGACCCTTCTGCCACGGGGAGGCTTTCTCTGTAATTACTCGATCAAAACTGTTCCCGATTTCGAACATTTCTATCAAATCCTCTCTTGACCGCCTGCACTCTGAAGGAGAACAACTCTAGCCTCCCCAGTCTTGCGATGTTAAGCCCCACATTCGCTGGTCGCATTTTAGTCTATCACATTGTGTGGTGAATGTAATATATATATGTATATATGATAATTCACACTGTCTTTGTAAGCGCAGTAGCGCTATCCTACCACTAGGGGGAGTAGCTCTGGGAGTACTCAGGAACTTGTACTGGGCTCTACCCTTGGCTCCGCCCATGACTCCGCCCCCTAGTGCAGCTGTATAAATACCGTTGTCCAGAGTCAGCCTGAGTTCACTAAAAGTTCATCGACGGGTAATAGGCTGGCTCTGAAGTAAGTCGATTAAAGCCTAGATTCATATCGGAAACACATGTCTGGTGAATTGATGGTTCCATCACATTGACACCCCTCCCCACACCCCCGCACCCCCCCCCCCCCCGCATTCCCCCCCCTCCAGCTTAAGTTGTAAAGCCTGACATGCACTTCCAAAAGTGTGGTGTTCAGAATTAAGCACCTTACTCCAGCTAAAACCTGAACAGTGGTCAAGAAAGGTTTCGCATAAATTCCGCTTGTTTGGTCCTCAGTTTATAAAGCTGTGGATTCCGTTTAGGAATGATAATCTTTATTAGTGTCACAAGTAGGCTTACATTAACACTGCTATGAAGTTACTGTGAAAAGCCCCTGCTCGCCACACTCCGGCGCCTGTTCGGGTACATGGAGGGACAATTCAGAATGTCCAATTCACCTAACAAGCACGTCTTTCGGGACTTGTGGGAGGAAACCGGAGCACCCGGAGGAAATCCATGCAGACACGGGGAGAACGTGCAGACTCCGCACAGACAGAGACCCAGCTGCCTTCTCAACATGTCCTCATACCATCAAAAGATTTTTGCCAACACGACCTTGGAATAAATGAGTTCCAGAGGCTGTCATCTGATTTTTGCTTTTGTTTTGTTCTGATGAATTATTATAATGCCGCATGGCCCAGTCATCAGATTCTCACTAACATTTTGCCTCCGTCGCTTGATTTGTGCAAACGTGGACCAGCCACCATTCTCGCACCCTCTCCTGGGCAGAAGTCACAACCTTGCCTTGGCCCTCTCAAATTAGAGTCATTGATAAAAATGAAAGGCTAATTAAATCGTTCGACAATGACTAACTCGGCATATTAATTCAGATCCTTGCCGTGTGTTTGCAACAGAATGGACCGGCCAAGAGGTCACGCTGTTTGCCTGCTCCGCCAGCACGTAATTAATGTTCAGTGACAGGAAGTAAAGGCAGCATCCTTTCATTTTGCATCATTGTTTCTAATCACCTCTTTATCAGGCGTTATAAATTTAATTGATATTTACTCTTTGGAATTTGGTCCTTCCCGATATGGCGTCCCAGCTCATCAAACTGACAGACCGGTGTCAAGCCTCATTTGCTGCACAGACGGCACTAATGCGATTGCTTGACTTTGAATTCCAGGGGAGATTCAAAGCTTTAGCTTGAGGGCAGGAAAGCAGATGAGGAGGCTTTCCTGGGGTTTTTGTTTTGGGGTAAGAATTAAACCATGAAGTGATGATGGTCATTAATACTTTCAGAGGCACATCCCTTTTAGCCTGAAACAAAACTGTGATTTGCACAGTCTGATCAGAGGCTGACGTGATTAACAGATATAAATGGCCGAATGTCGACACCATTGCATGGGGATTGAGGGAGAGTGCGGGGAGCCTGCCTCAAAATTAACTTCATCTTCTGTTAAAATTGCCCGTCATTTAGAGGATTTCTGCAATTCTATTTTTTATTCACGGGAAGTCTCCGTCAGCGGGATCCTCCGCTTCACTGGCTGCGCAACCACACTGGCGGGGTGGCCACAATGGGAAACCACATTGGCTGGCTGCCGGGATGGAGAATCCTGCTGCTGGTGAGGGGGGGGGGCGTGCCGCACTAGAAAATGGGCCTGCCGGGTCGTAGAATCCCACTGTCGGCGGCGGCGTGCCGCATCGGAGAACAGGGCTGGCGGGACGGAGAATCTCGCCCCCTTTTGTTTGAAGTGCTTTCTCTTGAAGGCAAATCAAAATGGAGGTCGTTTATGAACTGCGGGCTTGGGTGACACATGCAGTGTTTTCATATTTTTACTGTTTGGGCTGGATTCTCGCGCCAGGCCTGCCGCTAAAACGCCACAGGCGAGCCGCGTACAATGGAGAACTCCATTGACCTTTGGGCGGGATTCTCCGGTTGCCGGGCAATCGCAGATGGAGAAACTCGCCCTTTTTTCCCTCTGTCGATGTGGAACGCGTTCTCCCAAGTCTGGATTCACCCACCTCCCATTGCCCTGGCATCTCTGGGTTTGATCTCTTGTCTGCCGTGCCAGTTGATCTAGACCAGGCTGCCATCGAGTTGCTAAAATTGTCCCCAGTGCTTTATGACATTTCAGTGTCAACAATGCCTCACTGTTCTCCCCTCTGATTCATACGGTGATGATTTCAGATCGCCACTTAATCACAAGCATGCAGCTCCTGAGTGAACGGTTAAGTGTGGGCGTCGGATGTGCGTGTCGATGGTGCTCAGCTAAGGTGCTTTCTACGCTTGAATGTCCCGAAGGTGCCAGCTGTCTGGCCTTGCCCATGAACAAGAAACTCTGGAGTTAGATACTGAAGGCTATCAGCAGTTGTGGAATTATCCCCTCATGTATCGCCGTCTTGAGGAGAAGATTACTGGGGCAGCGGGGGCAACGAGGTGGGTCAAAGTTAAAAGAAATCTTGAGACCAAAGGATGTTCTACCTAAAGGACACAAATATTAAAAAAAAGTAGAATTGTGTTATCGAGTGCCTTTTATGACCTCAGGAATTTCCAAGTGTGTTCACAGCGAATAAACTAATTTTGAAGAGGAGTCACTTCAATAATGAAGGAGTAGCCAATTTTCAATTGCAAGCTCCCACGCATGGCATCCCCCTGACACGGTCTGGGTTTCGTAATAATAATAATCGCTTATTGTCACAAGTAGGCATCAATACTGTGAAAAGCCCCTAGTCGCCACATTCCGGCGCCTGTTCGGGGAGGCCGGTACGAGAATTGAACCCGCGCTGATGACCTTGTTCTGCATTCCAAGCCAGCTGTTTAGCCCACTGTGCTAAACCAGCCCCTAATGTGTCATGTGAAAGACAACAGCCCAGACAGTGGGAACCCCTCCTGTGAGGAACCTGCTGCCTCACGGTGCCGAGGACTTGGGTCACTGTCCGTGTGGAGTTTGCACATTCTCCCCGTGTCTGCATGGGTCTCGTCCCCACGACCCAAAAATGATGTGCAGCTTCAGTGGATTGGCCACGCTAAAATTGCCCCGATAATTGTAAGAAATGTGAAAAAAAATAGGTGCATTCTCACGACCACCAGAAGTCCCAAAGTAATTTCCAGCCAATGAAGTACTTTTGTAGTGGTGTCACTGTTGTAACAATTCAAATACACTTCCTTTTGTTTCGGAAACAGGGGGCTGGATTCTCCGTTATTGCGACTAAGTCCCCACGCCGTTGAGAAAACTATGGTCCTGGCATCAAAAAGCCACAGATTCTCCGTTTGCTCGGAGCGAGTAGGAAACCATCGTAGAGCTCACAGCTGCAGCTGCCGATATGGCCCCTGCACGTCCGGGTCAGTTACGGCCTCCAGCGCAGGGCGGCGGCCTCCAGCGGCCACTTGGTGCTTCATGGCAGACTCATCCTGCGGACCTGGACTGGCAGAATAGTGCCCCACATCGGCTGCTCGCATGCCCGAATGAAGCCCCCTCTGCCTGCCAATCTGCCCTCACCCGACTCTGGCAGCCCTGGACTGAGTCTGCAGCTGCTACGCGAGGATCCTGGATGGTACGTTAGAAGCATGCCGTTGGTAAGTCGGCCGGTCGGCAACGGTGCATCGCAGGGCGGGCCTCAGGCAATGGCCTGAGCCGGTGGATGCACGGCGTGGCATACTCCACAAGTGGCGATGCAGAATTGCAAAACTGTCGCCGCTCCTGATTTTGTGCGCAAAAACGGATTCTCCGCCCCGGTGCCGAACGCGGAGCGGGATTCTTCGAAATCGGGCAGGGCGGGAAACTCAGGCACGAAGGAGTAGCGTGAACCACTCCAGCGCGGGCCGCCCCAAAAGATCCTCCACACCTTCAGGGGCTAGACTGGCGCCGAAGTGGATTCATCACACCGTCCGGCGCGGAAGGGCTTGGCGCCACGCCAACCGGCGCCGGAGGGCCTCCGCCGGCCGGTGCAAGTTGGCGCATGTGCAGGAGCACCAGTGTGTGCTGCTGGCATCATCCCAGCGCATGCGCAGGGGAGTTCATCTACGCGCCGGCCATCATGGATTGTTACAGCAGCCGACGCGGAGGAATAGAGTGCCTGTGATGATATAATCTGCATACTCGTCTGCCATTGGGCCAGAACGTCGGCTTACCATTGGCCCTGGTCGGTCATGTGCCTCTCGACCGATTGGCCGAGAGGCTGAGTTAACCACGCCTCTATCAATGAGGTATAAATGCTCAGAAGCCTGACGATCGTCCCTTTCCACTGTAGACGATCGCCAGGCTGTGTTCTAGTTAATTAAAGCCTGACTTTGGTAAATCACTCGCCTCACGTGCAATCGATGGTACATCAATTTAATTAACTACAACTTTGAAGATGGAGTTCCGCATCAAGCCCGAATGCCTCCGCATCAGCCCGCAAACTCCGAACTCTACAGAACTTTTCAAACTCTGGCTGACTTGCCTCGAAGGGTTCCTGGCATCTACAACCACCCCCCCACCGGGGCACAGAAGCTGCACGTCCTCCACTCCAGCGTGGGTATTGACGCTTACTCAATAATCGAAGACGAAACAGATTATGATGACGCTATACAAAAGCTAAAAGGACAATTCATCAAACCGATCAACAGGGTATTCGCTCGACATCTGCTGGCCACCAGAAAGCAGGGCCCCGGTGAGTCTCTAGACCAGTACGCCCGGGCCCTCTGTGCCCTGGGGAGAGGTTGCGCCTGTGAAGCGGTGTCCGCTACAGAGCACATGGAGCTACTCGTCAGAGACGCTTACGTGGCTGGGATGCTGTCTCCCGTGATCCGCCAGTGGATGCTGGAAAGAGACGAACTCAGTTTAACGGAGACGCTGACTCTCTCCGCCTCCCTGGAGGTCGCAGATCAAAGCGCGTGCAGCTATGACCCTGGCCAGGCCGCCTCCTGGCACGCTTCCCACCAGCTACCCACCGCTCCCGGCCTCCCTCAGGCTTGTGCCGCGGGGCGACCCGATAAATCCGCGGGGCCCGCTAAGCACCCTCGCTCGCGCTGCCCAGCCCGCTCCGCCCTCTGTAAGAGCTGCGGGAAGAAGGGCCACTACTCCACGGTCTGCCAGACCAAAACGCTGGCTGCAGCGTTTCTGGAAGCTGCACAGCACTCTCTCCCCCTCCCCCAGGCCTCTGCAAACGGCCTGTGTGCCTCCCTCTCTCCTCCAGGGCCCCTCCAGCCGCTCCCGACTCGCGCCCCGCCGGCCGACATGCGCACCTCCCCGGCTCCTCCAGGCCTCTGCCTGCCCGCCGCGCACGTTTCTCCCCCCCGCCCCCGGGCCCCTGTGCCCGACCGGCTCGCCTCTCCGGGCCCCCCTGGTCCCTGCCTGCCCGCAGCGGCCCTGCTTCCCCCGCTCCCGGACCCCAGCTCCCCCCACCCCCGGGCCCCGGCGCCCGACCGGCTCGCCTCTCCGGGCCCCCCTGGTCCCTGCCTGCCCGCAGCGCGACTCGGCTCCCCCCGCCCCCGGCCCCCCGCACCCGGCCCGCGCGCCTTACCTCCTCCCACAGCCGATGCACCTAGCCGGCGTCCTGGAGCCGGCCTGCGCGCCTCTCCGCTCACAGCGCCGGCAACGCTAGCTCCGCCTCCAGCGGCCACGAGGGCTTCCTGGGCGCCGCCATCTTGGGGTGCCGACCCCACGTGCGGGTCCTGGGCGCCGCCATCTTGGGGCCCCGACCCCACGTGCGGGTCCTGGTCGCCGCCATCTTGGGGAACAGACCTCACCTGGGGATCCTGGCCACCGGCTTCCACATCTGCCACGCAAGGTCCCTCCAGCATGGAATCGGACAGCGACGACGGATTTTCTCCACGGCTCGCGGCCGTTCAGCTCGACCAGTCTCATCCACGCACGCTCGCCAAAACGACTACGCTGATCCACCTCAACGGCCACAAGACGGACTGCCTGCTGGACTCCGGGAGCACGAAAAGCTTCGTTCACCCTGACACGGTAAGACGCTGCGCGCTCCCTGTCCATCCCGTAACACACAAAATCGGTTTAGCCTCAGGTTCGCATTCCGTCAACATCACCGGGTGCTGCATCGCGGACCTCACGGTCCAAGGGAAGGTTTTTAAAAATGATAAATTCCTTGTCCTCCCTGACCTTTGCGCACCGGCACTCCTAGGACTGGACTTCCAGTGCAACCTGCAGAACTTGACTTTTCAATTCGGCGGCCCTCTACCCCCCCTCACTGTCTGCAGCCTCGCGTCCCTCAAAGTGGACCCTCCCTCCCTGTTTGCTAACCTCACCCCCGATTGCAAACCCGTCGCCACACGGAGCAGACGGTACAGCGCCCAGGACCGATCCTTCATCAGGTCCGAGGTCCAGAGGTTGCTGACGGAAGGGGTCATCGAGGCCAGCAACAGTCCCTGGCGAGCCCAAGTGCTGGTGGTCCGGACGGGGGAGAAAAACCGGATGGTCATCGATTACAGCCAAACCATCAATCGGTTTACGCAACTGGACGCGTATCCTCTCCCCCGTATCTCTACTATGGTAAACGAGATTGCGAGATACAAGGTCTTCTCAACTGTGGACCTTAAGTCTGCTTACCACCAGCTCCCCTTCTGCGCGAGTGACCGACTGTACACCGCGTTCGAGGCTGACGGGCGCCTCTACCACTTCCTTAGGGTTCCGTTTGGTGTCACGAATGGGGTCTCGGTCTTCCAACGGGAGATGGACCGAATGGTCGACAAGTACGGATTACAGGCTACCTTCCCGTACCTTGATAATGTCACCATCTGCGGCCACGACCAGCAGGACCATGACGCCAACCTCCAGAAATTCCTCCAAACCACAAAACTCCTTAACCTCACGTACAATAAGGATAAATGCGTGTTCAGCACCGACCGCCTAGCCATCCTCGGCTACGTAGTGCGTAACGGAGTGATAGGCCCCGATCCCGAACGCATGCGCCCCCTGATGGAACTCCCTCTCCCCAATACCCCCAAATCTCTCAAACGCTGCCTGGGGTTTTTCGCATACTACGCCCAATGGGTTCCCAACTACGCGGACAAGGCCCGTCCCCTCATGCAAACCACGACCTTCCCGCCGTCGCCGGAGGCCTGTCAGGCCTTTAGCCGCATCAAAGCGGACATCGCAAAGGCCACGATGCGCGCCATCGACGAGGCCCTCCCCTTCCAGGTCGAGAGCGACGCATCAGAAGTAGCTCTGGCGGCCACCCTGAACCAAGCGGGCAGGTCCGTGACCTTCTTCTCCAGAACCCTCCAGGCTTCCGAACTCCGCCACCCCTCTGTGGAAAAGGAAGCCCAGGCCATAGTCGAAGCCGTGCGACATTGCAGGCACTATTTGGCCGGCAGGAGGTTTACCCTCCTCACAGACCAACGGTCAGTAGCCTTCATGTTTGATAATGCACAAAGGGGCAAGATCAAAAATGACAAGATTTTACGGTGGCGGATCGAGTTGTCCACGTACAACTATGATATCTTGTATCGTCCTGGGAAGCTCAATGAGCCTTCCGATGCCCTGTCCCGCGGTACCTGCGCCAGCGCGCAGATAGACCGCCTCCGCTCCCTCCACGCAGACCTCTGCCATCCAGGGGTGACCCGTCTCTACCATTTCATTAAGACCCGCAACCTGCCTTTCTCCATCACGGAAGTCAGGACAGTAACCCGTGACTGCCACATCTGCGCCGAGTGCAAACCGCACTTCTACCGCCCCGAGCGCGCACACCTGATCAAAGCATCCCGCCCCTTTGAACGTCTCAGCATTGACTTCAAGGGGCCCCTTCCCTCTAACAACCGCAACATTTACTTCCTGGCGGTTGTCGACGAACACTCCCGCTTTCCTTTTGCCATTCCCTGTCCCGACATGACCACATCGACCGTCATTAAGGCCCTCCTCTCCATCTTCTCCCTGTTTGGCTACCCCGAGTACATTCACAGCGACCGGGGGTCCTCATTTATGAGCGACAAGCTGCGTCAATTCCTGCTCGACAGGGGCATCGCCTCTAGCAGGACGACCAGCTATAACCCTCGGGGTAACGGACAGGTCGAGCGGGAGAATGGTACCATCTGGAAGACCATACTACTGGCCCTCCGGTCCAGAGATCTCCCTATTTCCCGATGGCAAGAGGTGCTCCCCGATGCGCTGCACTCTATCCGCTCACTCCTCTGTACTGCTACTAATCAGACACCTCATGAACGTCTTCTTGTTTTCCCCAGGAAGTTGTCCTCCGGATCCCCTCTCCCGACGTGGCTGGTCACCCCCGGACCCATCTTGCTCCGGAAGCATGTGCGGGTGCACAAGTCCGATCCGTTGGTGGAGCATGTCCAGTTACTCCACGCTAACCCGCAGTATGCATATGTGGAGCACCCCGACGGTCGGCAGGACACGGTCTCCCTCTGGGACCTGGCACCTGCCGGCGTGCAGCCCCCCCCACCACAGACCCCCCCTCCCCTTTTTCACCCCAACACCCCACTCAGCTTCCCCATCCCTCATCCATGGCGTCTCCGCGGCCAGCTCAGGTGACGGAGACTACTCGAAGTCTATCGCTCCCGGACTCCAGGACATCAGCAGGACCATCAGCCGATCCGACGACACCTCCTCCACTACGGCGCTCGGCCAGGACGTCAAGGACCACCAAACGACTGACCGAATCCTTCTAGAGTTCTACGGTTCCATGGACTTCCTTTTGTAAAAATTGTTATGTCTGGGCCAGTGGCAAGCCCCCAAATTTGACAAGGGTACGGAGAGAAAATTATTCTCCCGACGGCTACTCATATCATCAGTTCTCCCCCCCCCACCCCCACCCCCACCCCCCCCCCCCACCCCGGGTCTCGTTCACACCCCCCCCCCCCCCCCGCCTTCCTTCTCCGTAAGGGGTGAATGTGATGATATGATCTGCATACTCGTCTGCCATTGGGCCAGAACGTCGGCTTACCATTGGCCCTGGTCGGTCATGTGCCTCTCGACCGATTGGCCGAGAGGCTGAGTTAACCACGCCTCTATCAACGAGGTATAAATGCTCAGAAGCCTGACGATCGTCCCTTTCCATTGTAGACGATCGCCAGGCTGTGTTCTAGTTAATTAAAGCCTGACTTTGGTAAATCACTCGCCTCACGTGCAATCGATGGTACATCAATGCCCCCACAGCACAGGCCCGCCCGCGGATCAGTGGGCTCCGATCGCAGGCCAGGTCACCATGGGGGCACCCCACGGGGCCAGATCCCCCCACGCCCCCCGCCAAGGACCCCGGAGGCCGCCCACGGAGTCAAGTCCGGCCGATAAGTACTTGTCGTAATGTGCCTGTCATAGGTGGAAGAAAACGGGCGGCTACTCGGCCCATCGCGGGCCGGAGAATCGCCGGGGGGGCTGCTGTCAGAGGCCGCTGTTGCTCTGTTTATCTGGTTATAAATATGCTGGTTAATATGGTCGCCTTCCTTAATCCTAATTATGTTTACTTTCAGGTATCTCTCGATACTGCCACAAGGTTCAACCCGAATACTGATCAAAGAGCCAATACACCAGTTAGTTAGTTCAAAGTCAATACTATTTATTTACACACACAGTAGGATCTACACATGCACAAAGTACTACAAACTAATCTCAAACGCTAACGCCTATACTTAACCTTGGGTGCCCACTCAGTCAGAGGAACAATGGCTGCTGTTCGGATCTGAGGTTGTTGGGTTTGAAGAGGTGACAGGAGAACAGTTAAGGTCATCCGTCTGGTAGCGAGCGTTGACCATGAACTTGGTGCTGCTGGTGAACGGGCCTCTCTGCTTTGGATGCCAAGTCCAAGAGAGCAAATCTCTCGTGGGGGTTCCTTCTTATACCTGGGGGGGGCTTCGCACGCCTTTGGGCGGGCCTTAAACTTGGCCCCAATTAATTGGACCGTTTCTCGATCACTGTTATCGATCGTGACCGATAAAGGGGTGGGTGCCCCGATGGCTGGGCATGTCTTCGGTGGCCGTTGGCCTTGCTTTGTTTGTGTCTTTCTGGCGTTGGGATGTCTGCAACAGTATCAACTACCTGAGCATTAGTCCTTTGTTTCCCGAGATGGGCCATCAATATGCTAATCGACCCAGAGTTTCGATTCCGCCTGGTAACTGCTTCCCAAAAAACATTCAGGCACTGTGCTTGCTTGCTTTCTAGCATTGTCCACAGTTCCCTATATTCTTTGCGAGTGTCCATTTTGTATTCTGGAAGTGGCCATCTCAGATGGCTACACCACCGACCGGCGCGGCGCGATTCTCGCCCCCGCCAAATCCCCAGAGCCGGAGAATTCGGCAATCGGAGGGGGCGGAATTCACGCTCCCCCCCCCCCCCCCCCCCCCAGTGATTCTCCGAGGGGGGGGCGGGGTCAGAGAATCCCGCCCACGATGTCAGCGTTGGGGAGCGGAGAATCCAGCCCAAGATGTGCCAAATCAAGATTCCAGTCATTGAAACATGACCAGTTTAGGACATTCCTTCACGTTAAGTTACAGGTCACTCTATGTCACAACATTATTTTCAGGAAAGGATATTTGGTATGCATTGGAAACCCAATTGAAGGGCTCATTTTGCCTCAATGTTCTCCCTCTCTTTGAGTGCAGGCTCACTCCATGGGAATGAGTTTCTTGGATTTTGTTCCGGGTAATTAAAATAAGGGATAAGAATTGGGCCAGGATGGCAAAAAGTCCATTGACTTTCAGCTGAACCAGACGATCCCGTAGCGTAGTGACAGTGAGAATTGTAATTGGTTACTGCTGAATGTTTCTGCAGGCTGCAAAAAAAAAATGTACTTCCCGGTCTCGAATGCTCAAGACGTCAGTGTACACCTGAAAATTCCCGTGAAACAGAAGGTTAATTTCATATCTGGATTCATGTAATGTCCCTTTTTATGCCCGATAGCTGTTGGACTGGTGTTGGTTTTCAGCAACTGAGCATTAATCAAAGTGATTGGCACTGAACAGTGGATTCCTCTGGGAGGTTTGAAACCATTGCTTTGAACTCAAAGCACCTCCTGGGGCTGTTCACGGTAAGGTGGTTGTCAGCTCCATTTCGGTGGGTGGCTGAACTCTTACATCTGCTGAATGGCTGTTTAAAAATGATGGTGGAAATACTTGTTTTTAATTACCTTTGTTCATGGTTATCGTTGAAGAGGTTGAATACTGTACTTTAGCATCATTGCCATAGAAGTCAAAAATGTTGAAAATAAGGGATAAGAATTGGGCCAGGATGGCAAAAAGTCCATTGACTTTCAGCTGAACCAGACGATCCCGGCGGTGGGCTGAGACGGAAAATCCTGCCCTTGTTCTTCATGTTTCCCTCTCGTAGACATAGAATTTACAGTGACGAAGGAGGCCATTCGGCCCATCGAGTCTGCACCGGCCCTTGGAAAGAGCA
This sequence comes from Scyliorhinus canicula, assembly GCF_902713615.1. Classification (NCBI taxonomy): domain Eukaryota; kingdom Metazoa; phylum Chordata; class Chondrichthyes; order Carcharhiniformes; family Scyliorhinidae; genus Scyliorhinus; species Scyliorhinus canicula. The sequence goes on along the minus strand of NC_052154.1, from coordinate 11,352,922 downwards.
CACTACTGTAACCCAGCAACCCCACCCAACTCCTTTGGGCACTAAGGGCAATTTAACACGGCCAATCCACCTAACGGGGACATCTTTGAAACCGGAACTCCCGGTGCAAACCCACGCAGACACAGGGAGAACACGCAGACTCCGCACAGACAGTGACCCCAAGCCGGGAATCAAACCTGGAACCCTGGAGCTGTGAAGCGACAGTGCTACCCACTGTGCTACCGTGCCGCCCATGACTTGTAGGAAACTGCACCTAAGTTTGGCCTACATATTGACTGGGTAAAACTATGCTATCGAATAGGCCTTGCAGCCTGCGAAAGAAAAGCGAGATCTAGAACTGGTCAAAAAACGGATTTCAGGGGCAGCATGAGACAGCACTGCTGTCTCATGGCACCGAGGTCCCAGGTTCGATCCTGGCTCTGAGTCACTGTCCGTGTGGAGTTTGCACATTCTCCCCGTGTTTGCGTGGGTTTCGCCTCCACAACCCAAAGATGTGCAGGCTAGGTGGATTGGCCTCAATAAATTGCCCCTTAATTGGAAAAAATGAATTGGGTACTCTAAACTTATTAAAAAAAACTGATTTTAAAATTCTGATGACACAATTGTTTCCTTGATCCTTTTGCCTAAACATGCATGTTGACGGTCAACATGGACCATTACCTCAAATGACATTACCTCAAATCCATGATTCATGTTCTCCACTGCTCAAGTGTAGCAATAGTCATTGGGCTGTCAGTCTGTAGAGGCAGAGATTTGAAGTTGAGATCAGAATGGCATAAAATAGCCTTTTAGTCTAGAAAGCCTTTCCCATTCGATGCAAGTCAATTTATTTCTCCAGAGCCTAAGGAAGGAGCTGAACATCGGCCCGGATTAGTTGGCAGCTGGACACCACTGCTTGGATTGGAGATTGTACCTTCCGGGGACTGGAGCACAGGGATGGAGAAGTCTTGCTACAATTGTACAGGGATTTGGTGAGACCCCATTGGGGATGCCGTGCACAGATTTGGTTCCGTGCTTCCGAAAGGACAACCTTGCATTGGAGGCGGTACCTGGGATGAGGGGGTTGTCCAGTGATGAGAGGCTGAATAAAGAAGGTCGATATTCTCTGGAGTTTAGAAGAATGAGAGGTGATGTCACGAAAACGTTCTGCATTCCAGACTGAGAGAGTGCTTCCGCTGGTCGGGGAATCTAGAACATGGAGGCACAGTCTCAGGAGAAGGGATGAGAAGCCGTGATTTCTTCCGACATGCCCCCCCCCCCCTGTTGAAGTGGCGGGAGTCCAGAAATCTTCAATGGAAAAATGGCGATTTGGGGATGAAAACCCTGTTTTCAAATCGAGAGAAAAGGAAGCCAAACTATTGATAGTGGAAGGGGAGAAAAGTGAACTCAGTACCAGAATCTTTATCACCAAAATGCAGGAAATATGCCTAAAGCACCCGGATGAACTTTGCTCTATCACCCTGTGAGTTATGGAAGCCTAGCTAAGAGTTTTATCTTGATGTTTCGAGGTTGAGGGCCTCCCCGTGAATGGGTGGTTTTGCTGGTCAAATAAGAACAGAGGGAGGATACTGGAAAACCCAACAGGTCTTGCAGCATCTGGAGAGAGAGGAAACAGAGTTAAGATTTCCAGTTTGCCTGACTTGTCATTAGAACTAAGAGAGGGAGGAATGGGTTTAGAGATCAAACTGTATCTGTGAGAGATTGCAATAAGATGCAACAACCTTAAGAACAAATTGCAGGGGGTGGGGGGAGAGGAGGGGATTATTGCATTGAGATAATAAATGTATGGGGTATTTTTAAAAAGGGGGTTTAAGAGGATTGAGAAAGGTCACAGTTAAAATTTCTTGAACTCAATGTTGAGTCCCGAGGGCTGCAATGTGCCCAACCAGTAGATGAGATGCTGCCCTCCCAGCTTGTTCCGGGCTTCACTGGAGTACTGCAGCAGGTCAAGGATGGGCATGTGGGCTTGAGAGCAAGGTGCTGAGTTAAAATGGCACACAACAGGAATGTTGGTGTCACGTTGGCGGACTGAGCGAAGGTGTTCCGTTATTCTTGTCGCCAGTCTGGCAATTGGAACGATAGAATTTCAACAATCATGCTCCCAATTGGGGTGGCATGTGGCACAGTGGCTAGCACTGCTGCCTCACAGCTCCTGGGACCTGGGCTCAATTCCAACCTCGGGTGATTGTCTGTGTGGAGTTTGCACTTTCTCCCTGTGCCTGCATGAGTTTCTTCCTGGTGCTCCGGTTTCCTCCCACAGACCAAAGATGTGCAGGTTAGGTGGATTGGCCAGCCTAAATTGCCCCTTAGTCTCCAATAGGGTTACTGGGTTACGGGGATAGGGTGGAGGCATGGGCTTCAGTCGAGTGCTCTTTCCAAAGGCCGGTGCAGAATCGATGGGCCGAATGGCCTCTTTCTGCACTGTAGGGATTCTATGAATTGCTGTTTGTGACTCTTGATAAATGTTCAATGTTGGTATCATTTCCTGTTATTCAAACAATTCTTATCTTATACACAGACCTTCAATTCCCAGCACTGTGACAGTCCTGAGGATACTGCCTGGATATGAGAGTCAAGAATGAAATTTGGGAAGGAGAGTTGATGCGAGTACAATTGATAGAGCAAATAAAATGTTCTGGCCTGGTTTTTCATTGGACACAGCCATTGAGCTCACTTACTTTGGCAGCCATATACATTCCCAGCCATCTGTACTGTCAGACACTCTAATTAATTTCTTAACTTGCAGACCCCTGGCCAAGAGATGGTGAAACTGCTGCCACCAGGAAATGTCTTTGCCACCCTGGAGCAATTGGAGGTCTTGAAGGATATGCAAAAGTTGAATTTGGCTGCATGGGAACTGATGCAGCCACTCTTTCCAAGGCAATTCCTAGCAAAGTCATGCTGCAAGGGATAGGCTTCTATATCAGATGGGGGGGCAGCTCGCATAACCCGCACGTGACTTAGAGTGGCAATGATTAATTCCCCGTCAGCCTCACTGAATATGAGCCTGCCCGTTAAAGGGGAGGGGAAACCCTAAACCAGGTATAACTAAACTTCTGAATAAAGGCGGCCAGTTTGGGTACCAACAGGGAGGAGAAAGCCGACTGGGATCTTTCGTACAATGTAAATAATAGTTATTTCAATAAAACATTATTTCTTTCTACAACTCGTTGTGGACTCCCTTCGTGGTCTACTGAAGCAGTCTAAAATCACAAAGCAAGAGGCTTCTCATGGGATTTAACGATCACATCGCATCACTGAGTCGGGTGCGACGAGGCCATTCGATCGCACCAATGTCTTCTGGTAAAGTAGTGGCTGTTTGAAAGAGCAGTCATGCTTATTCCCACACAGTCACAATTTATTGTTTAGGTTCTTGTTAGTTACTATCCAACACTTCAAAAACTCTTCATGCAGTCAGCTTCCATATTGGACAGAGCACACCTCCTGACTCCCCGATGATTGTCCACCACCAACAATGCACAGGTCAGGAGTGCAATGGACACTTTCTACTTGCCTGAGTGAACTAAACTCCAACAACACCCAATAAGCTCACTGCCACTCAGGACAAAGTAGCCTGCTTGATCAGCATCCACTTCTGTACACATTAGTTCCCTCCATCACAGGGCAACAGTGGTAGCAATGTGTACAATCAACACAATGCATTGCAGCAACCCTTGAGCCTCGCATCTCCTAAACATACAGCCTCTGGCACCTAGAAAGGCAGCAGATATATGGGAATACCAGCAATAAATAGCAAGTTCCCCTCCAAGTCTAATTGGAACTATATCACCATTCCTTCCCTATCACTGGGTCAAAACCCTGGAAGTCCCTGCCTAACGTCAGTGGTTATTTCTACACCAACAGGGACAGCAGTGGTTCAAGAAGGTTACACACCATCACCTCCAGAATAAAAAACTGGCCTTGCCTGTGGTACTCACATCCAATGAGTAAATTGAGGAAAATATCCTGACCACTCTCCTGAGTGAAAAACATTTCTCCTTATTCCCCCCTTTACATCATTTGCCAATGATTTAAAAATGATGACCTCTGGTTATTGACTCGCTCCGCAGAGGGAATAATGTTTCCCTAGTTACTCTATCAAAGCCTCCCATCACCTTGAAATCCTACATTAGATCACGGCTTAAGCTTCTCTGTTCTAAGGAGAAAAGTCCCGACATTTCCAACTTTGCCTCATCACTGAAGTCTTTCATCCTGAAAACATCGCGGCAAAGCTCTTTTGCCAGACCTTTACATCCTTCCCAGTGCTCAGGGTTGTCGGCAATACTCCAGCTAAGGCTGAACTCCTGTGTTGCAATGTGCAATCTCTTTGTTTTTATGTGCTGTGCCCCTACCAATAATCCCAAGTAACCAGGGGGATCTGGGCATGCAGATCTTTGAAAGTGGCAACACAAGTGGACAAGGTCGCCAAGAAAGCAGACAGAACGGTTGCCTTCATTGGACGGGGCATCGAGTATAAAAACTGGCAAGTCATGGTACAGTTGTATAGAACCTTGGTAAGGCCGCACTTCGATTATTACGCACAATTCTGGTCGCCACACTACCAGAAGGATGTGGAGGCTTTGGAAAGGGCGCAAAGGAAGTTTAGCAGGATGTTGCCTGGTCTGGAAGGTGTCAGCCACGTGGAGAGGCTGAATAGACTCGGACTGTTTTCATTAGAACGACGGAGGTTGGGTGGCGACCTGATAAGAGGTTGACAAGATTATGAGGGGCATGGATAGAGTGGATGGGCAGGCACTCTTTCCCAGGGTGGAGAGGTGAGTCACTAGGGGGCATAGGTTTAAGGTCCTTGGGGAAAAGTTTAGAGGAGATGTGCGAGGCGGGTTTCTTACAGAGTGGGTGGCAAGTGTCTGGAACGCGTTGCCAGGGGAGGTTGTTGAAGCAGATACATTAACGGTGTTCAAAAGGCATCTCGACAAATACATGGATAAGCTGATTATGGAGGGAAAACACACTAGGAAGTGCTGAGGGTTTTGACCAAGGTGGTATCATGACCAATACAGGCTTGGAGGGCCGAAGGGCCTGTTCCTGTGGTGCATTGTTCTTCGTCCTAACCCGTGTGCATTTTGTACCAGGTATGGATTTGTATGTATAAACAGCAAGGTCCTGCAACCTCATCTACACTTTTCAGAATCACATAATTTACGACATAGTTCTCCTCAAAAGTGCATCACTTCACACTTCTCTGCACTGAACTCTGATCCGTCTTGTTTCAGCCCATTTCACCAGGCTGTCCATGTCCTCCTGAAGTCTCCACCTGTCCTCATACCTCTTAAGCACATTGATAAATTTTGTATCACCTGCAGACTCTCCAATGCTAATCCCTACACCCAAACCGAGGTGATTCATATAAAACTCTCCCCTTCCCCCAAGAAATGTATTTCAACAACAATATTCATTCGTCTGAAAACTGAATTGGCATATCCTCACAGCGGGAAAGAAACATATTTGTGTCGTCCAAGCTCTCTGGCAGTGGGACTTTTCCTTAAGGTGAGGCATGACAGAAATCTGGCTGCAAAATTGAGAAGCAGACGCTGCTGAGAGCAGCCTGAACTTCACACAGCGCCACAGAATTGCTCAAAGGCTTTTTAATCAGAAACCATCTGCTTTTGGCAGGCCAGTGGCCTGCAGTTACAGCACTGGCTTCCCAACCAGATGGCTAAGAGCTTCAAATCCCAAGCGTGGCTGTTACTTTGATCCACCTAGCATGGTTGGGATGAATTACTGCGGACCTCTGCCAGGTTGCGGAAGATCAAACTGGTTGTGGCCCTTTCCGAAAATGGTCACGCATTTGTAAGTATCGAGGCAGGAAAGAGGGCGTGAAATGGGGGAAAGTTTTATTGAAGCAACGTACAGTTGTATCTGGTAGCTTTGTGTTACAAAATGGGACATAGGACACAAAAGTGAAACGTTGAGGAAGACTCAGGGCCGGGATTTTCCGTTTGGGAGACCAAGGCTGGATTCTCCCATTTTCAGGCTATGTCCATAGGATCTGTGGCGTTTTACGTAAAAACAAATCGGCGGCACCCCAGAACTGATCCTGCGACTGGTGGAGGGGCGAGCAGCCGCGCCACGTAAAACACCCGGCCTCCATGACAAAAATGGCCAGAGAATTGCTGGGTCAGTGGCCGCGCATGCGCACGACGATGACCTGCAGCAGTCGAGCCATACAACATGGCGCCGGTCGTGCGCGGACCTGACCTGCCAGATAGCGCCCCCCTGTAACGCCCTCGCCACCAGTCCCCCCAGCCCTCGCCAAACCACCCCAACCCCCACCCGGCCCTCCGGCCAGTAGCACAGCTCCCGTCTGACTGTGGCGGTGCTGGACATAGTCCGTAGCCGCCACGCCGGGTTTCCGACCTCTGAGCCCATGAGTCAACCGCGCGGTCGGGAATTCGGCCCATCGGGGGCGGAGCATCGGGGGAGTACCTGAGGCCGTCCCAGCGGCGTGCGGCGAGTGGAGGGGCCGGAGCATCCATAAACAGGCGCCGCCCCGATTTCATCGGAAAAAGGGATTCGCTGTCTGATTGGTATCGGGGAACGGAGAATCCCGCACTAAGTGTTCCCGCCGGGACTTTTCCATTGCACGGGAATGTGCAATTCCTTTTTCCATTGGGGGCGCTATTCAGTAAGCGGGTCAGGAAATGCGAATTGCCCAGAGATTTGCTGGTGCAAAATGAGAGCAATTCCCAGCCCAGCAGGCATGGTAACCATTGGAGCCGGAATTAGCGCTAAAGTACCTGACAGCCGCAGCTGCCTTTCAGCGCCCCACTTACCACACGCTCACTGCAGCCACGAAGATTGCTCCGAGAAGGTGTCCTTTGGTTAGGGTAACCTTTGCTAATCTCCTGCTTCCTCTCTGGTGGGCCATTGACTGAGTTTGGCCACGCCATCTACTTGATGATACAGCCGGGGTCTGAGGGTATCTGGAGGGGTGGCCTGGTGGGCGCCCAGATGACAAGAGGCTCTCTGAGCGTTCACAGGATGCAGTGAACAGTTAGCAGTGAGAGGAACCAAGAGCCTGTAGGTAACACCACAGGGGTGCATTTCAATCCATACGCTGCAGTAATGACGGTCCGAGCCAAACCATCCCAATCCCGAGGGGGACACCCCGGGTCTACTGACTTGCCACCAAGTTGTTCCCCGCTACTGCTCCGGCCCAGGTAGTGCCGGTACAGAAAACGCAGAACAAATCCAACGCAGCTAATTACTTACTTGTCATCGCCTTACGCTGGATCATCAGAAAAATGATGAAAGGGGTTGTTGACAGTGCAGTCAAGCTGCACTTGCTCGCAATAAACTGTTCACTGGTGCTCAGTTTGAGCCCCTCTTATTTTGACAAAATCAAATGTTCAATTGAACTAAATCAAATGTGGAAGCCAAATCACCGAGTGCCTTTAAGACAGAGCGAGACAGGTCCTCGATTAATAAGGGGATCAGGGATTATGGGGAGAAGGCAGGAGAATGGAGAAGAGAAACATATCAGCCGTGATTAAATGACGGAGCAGACTCGATGGGCCGAATGGTCTAATTCTGCACCTATGGCTTATGGCTTTAAATAAACTCAGCAACAAATTAAAGGGGCAGCCCTTTAAAGGCATACTGCCTGAAACTAAAAGCGAATCACAAATGAAACTTAAAACATTGAACCAGAATGTGGGTAAGAGGGTCGATAAGGCACCCCAGCCCCGTGGTGCCCACCGGGCATGGATGGCCTGGATGGTGCGGGTAGACACTGCGTGCTCCCTCTGTAGGGGCATCCGGCCATGAAAGCAGCCACGGCAGAGGGTCAGACTGTCGGGTCGGATGACCCCCTCCATAATATGTGCTTCAATACTTTCTTGGGCATTGTTGGCTTGGCCAGCATTTATTTTCCACCCTTTCAAGTGAATCAACCGCCAGTTTGGGCCACTCAGCTTGATGGGCCAAATGGCCTCCTTCTGCAATGTAGGGATTCTGTGATTCTATGATTTCACAGCCAATAAAGTACTTTTTGAAGTGTGTTACTTTTGTCATGTCGGAAATGCTGCAGCCCAAGAACCCATTGAACAGCAATGCAACAAGGCCCAGGAAATCTGCTTGCTATTGTTGAAAGTAGCACCATGTGATGTCCAATTGAGGCAGCAGGCAAAATCTCGCCTTACTGCCTTCATTTCGTGAAACTTGTCACCTGCAACGCCACAGCGCTTCCTCAGTTCTGTACTGGAGTGTTTTTACCAGATTCTGTCCTGAAGTTTGGCTTGAAGCCATGGCCGTCTTTCTCTGAACCAACCTCAACTTGAAAGCTTAATTGGACGTATGAGGAAGCAGTTGAAAGTTCGGTTTGATGACTGACTCACCCTTGGGTAATTTTACTGGGCCAACCATTTGCATAACTCTCATGGGAATTACATGTAAATTAAGTGTGATTCATGAATAATCACTGCCTCATCTCGGTGTTCTTATCTTGATAGCATAACTGTGCTGAACACAATTAGAAAATGCTCGTCGGATTCCACGAGCAACTTTTAATGTTCTGGAAAGTTTGTCTGTTATAATGCCAGCTGTACCAGATGATAGTGAGAGGTGAATAAAAGTTCTGCTACAGTTCTGGGACATTGCACCTCAGGAAATATTGGGCTCTGGAGGAGTTAAGAAAAAATTGATCGGAATGTTATAGCATGTAATGAACTCCAATTGGCTTTATTGGTTGGCCACTTGGAGTATGAGCTCCCTCAATGATAGCTCATTGAGGGGGCCCATATAATCACCTGTGTAGGCTTTGTGAGCCAGTCTTAAGTTGACTGGACTGCTCGCAGCACTGTTTGTAGCTGCTCCTGTAATATCGTTATTGTAAATAAATATTGGTGTGGTGACGGAACTCCTGCCTCCCATGGATTACTACACAGCAGCAAAAAAAAAAAGTTAAATTATAGGGGCATGTTGTTTGGTCTAGGGTTGGGGTGATCTAATTGAGGTATTCTTGATGATTAAACTATTTGTTATGATACAGATGTCTTGTTCCCTCTGTCGGACGATTCCAGAAGAATAGAGCAAAACCTTAGAATTTGAGCTTGGTCAGTCAGCAGGATCAGGTAGGATTTCATCACACAAAGGATGTTTGAGATCCAGAACTCTCCCCACAAAACCATGCAAAGGCTGGGCATCAGTTAAAAATGTTCACAACTATAATTGATTGATTTTTTCGACCAAAGGTAATAACAGCAGATTTTCCAGGCAACCTTCCGATAAAAGTAGCTATGAAGAGAGGTTGAGTAGATTAGGATTATTTTCATTAGAAATACGGAGGTTGAGGGGGGAACCTCATTGATGTCTACAAAATCATGAGAGCGATAGACAGGGTGGATAGCAAGAAGCTTTTTCCGCAGAGGTTTTTAACTGATGCCCAGCCTTTGCATGGTTTTGTGGGGAGAGTTCTGGATCTCAAACATCCTTTGTGTGATGAAATCCTACCTGATCCTGCTGACTGACCAAGCTCAAATTTTAAGGTTTTGCTCTATTCTTCTGGAATCGTCCGACAGAGGGAACAAGACATCTGTATTACATGGGGTCACGGGTTCAAGGTGAGAGGGGAAAAGTTCAAGGGAGATGTGCATGGAAAGTTCTTTACGCAAAGGGTGGTGGGTGCCTGGAAAGCTTTGCCGGGGGAGGTGGTAGAGTCGGGCACGATAGCATCAATTAAGATGTACCTAGACAGATACATGAATGGGCAGGGAGCAGAGGGATACAGATCCTTACAAAATAGACGACAGTTTTAGATAGAGGATCTGGATCGGCGCAGGCTTGGAGGGCCGAATGCCTGTTCCTGTGCTGTAATTTTTCTTTGTTCTTTGTTTAAAACAGTCTGATTGAGGAGTTTGAAGCTTATTCCCAATGAACAAGGGAACACCTTCCGATGACCACAAGTAAACCCCAACATATTCGGCAGGAACAAATGCGAGATGAGTGTGTCTGCATCTTCCAATCCCTTGGCTCCAAGGAACCAAATATTGACCCTGTTAGGAGATGTGAAATATCGGAGGAAGACTTGTGTAGAAGTTGTGGGCAGCACGGTAGCACAGTGGTAACACTGTGGCTTCACAGCACCAGGGTCCCAGGTTCAATTCCCTGCTGGGTCACTGTCTGTGCGGAGTCTTCACATGCTCCCCGTGTCTCCGTGGGTTTCCTCCGGGTGCTCCGGTTTCCTCACACAGTCCAAAGACGTGCAGGTTAGGTGGACTGGCCATCCTAAATTGCCCTTAGTGCCAAAAAAGGTTAGAAGGGGTTATTGGGTTCGGGGGATAGGGTGGAAGTAAGGGCTTAAGTGGGTCAGTTCAGGCTCGCTGGGCCGAATGGCCTTCTTCTGCACTGTATGTTCTATGTTCTAGAATGAAGGTGTCATGGCAAATTCCTGGATGCCTCACACAGACAGGGGCTGGAGGAGAGTTGAACGTTAAAAGACTGCATTCCCTTTAGAATAACAAACACTACTCGGTGATCAGAGGGTGGGTGCCAAGACTGCCTATGACTTTGGGGATTCATGCACAAAACCTCTAAATCTGACTGGTTTCAGCACAAGAAAATTGGATGCAAGAGGCGATGCTCAATCTCTTGGGAGATACTTGCCTTTGAGAGTTGCTGCAATACATCCTGGGCTGGATTCTCCAAAAAATGGGACTCTGTCGCCATGCCAGTGTAAAAACACTGGTTTTTATTCTTGACTTTCATTAAGAAAGTCCTGAGTAATTCGCCTACCTGCAGGAGGCTGGCAGAGCCCTGGAGTGCTCCTCGCAGCTCTGGCTGCAGATACGGGGCCCCGCAAATCTGGTCAGGAGTCCGCGCACCGCACAGCCGTGGTGGGAGCTGGGGCTTCTTTTATTGCCCGTACTCTGTCTTCTAATGGGTGTAAGCCTGACTCGTCCACTTTATATCCCAGATACCTCACTTGTGGGGCCAGAAAAACACATTTTTCCCTTTTTAGCCGTACGCCTGCCTTTGCGAAACACCTGAGCACTTCCTCCAGGTTCCGTAAGTGTTCCCTGTTTGTCCTACCCGTGATTAAGACATCGTCCAAATAAATCGCCACCTGCGGTAGTCCCTGCAGAATATTTTCCATCGTACGCTGGAATATAGCGCAGGCTGATGACACTCTGAAAGGTTGCCTAGTATAACGATAAAGGCCCTTCAGGGTGTTGATCGTAGCGAACTTCTGTGAGTATATATATTATATAATTGTTCCCCTTTGGAGGAGGATGGGGCGTCTAGGTTGTGTACTTCCTTGCGTCCCCACCTGCTATTCCTCTTTTGCCACCTCCTTCCAGGGTTTCTGTCGCTGTTACCCCACTCTGTCTGGTGCCAGAAACGGTCCTTCTCTGTTGGGGGAGCCTCAGCCGGTACTTCCCTCTGTCTCCAGTTAGTCCTGGCAGACTTGGGGGCAGTTCTGGGGTTTTCCTTTTTCCCTCTATTCCTCAGGTTTTTCCTGAGAGCGGCTATCTGGTAGCAGGGCCCGTTGTGGTAGTCCCTCTCACAGGTATCTACCTCCATTTGCGTGCCTTGTAGTTCCTGCACCCCACTTGCTGCCTTTTCTAGGATCAGTGCGAGCTGTGACGCCTGCCTGCAGTCTAGCTCCGTTTCCGCCAACAGGCGTTTCTGTATTGTGAGGTCGTTTATACCACACACTAACCGGTCCCGAAGCATTTCATTTAGCGTCAGGCCGAACTCACATTTTTCCGCCATCCTTCTCAGGCGGGTCAAGATATTCGTGACTGACTCCCTGTCTTCCCACTTCCCCCACTTCGCTGTGTAGAATCTGTACCTACGCAAAATGAGGGGTGGTTTTGGGTCGTAGTGCTCTTTCGCCAATTCCGTTACTTCTTGGAAAGTTTTCGTGTCCGGCGCATCGGGATAAGTCAGACTACGTATAACGGCGAAAGCTGCGGGTCCGCACGCCGACAGCAGGATAAGCCGTCTCCTTTCGTCCGTCAGTATATCATCTGCCCGAAAGAAGTAACACATTCTCTCCACATACTGGGACCAGTCCTCAATAGCCGGGTCGAATGCCTCTAACCTCCCAAAAAACGGCATTTTTAAAAAGGCTTACCCTCCGAATGCGGCAGCTGGTCTCTGCAAAATTCTTAGTTTACTTCGTCGCCACTGTAGTAATCCACGGGAGGCAGGAGTTCCGTCACCACACCAATATTTATTTACAATAACGATATTACAGGAGCAGCTACAAACAGTGCTGCTAGCAGTCCAGTCAACTTAAGACTGGCTCACAAAGCCTACACAGGTGATTATATGGGCCCCCTCAATGAGCTATCAGTGAGGGACCTCATACTCCAATTGGCCAACCAATAAAGCCAATTGGAGTTCATTACACCTCCTTTCCTCTGCTCAATGGAACCTGAATCATGGAGTTCCTGGGTTTCTGGCCTGGAATTCAGGCCGCCATTAAAAGCGGGGGACCCTACAATGAAAATACGGTGCATTATGTCACTCCCTCGGGCACTGCACAATTGTTTACCAACCGTCATTCAGACTTGAAACCAGGGGCGGGATTCTCCGTGAATCAGCGCGATGGTCCGAACCTGGCGCCAAAAACGGTGCGAATCACTCCGGCGTCGGGCACCCCAAAACATCGCGAATTCTCCATCCGGGAATGGGCTGGTAGCGGCGTGATGCTATTCGCGATGGCGGCACCCGTCATGGACGCTGCGCGGCGTCACTGCACAAAAGACGACCCCCTGGAGACCCGGCAAAATGGCAGCCAGCCGTGCAGCACCAAGTGAGAACCCCCACTGCCTGCCCACCTTTCCCCGTCCCCCATACCCCCCTTCCCCCATATCCCCCCATCCCCATATCCTCCTTCCCCCATATCTCCACTTCCCCATATCCCCCTTCCCCATATCCCCCCCATAGCCCCCTTATCCCTCTTCCCCATATCCCCCATCCCCCCCACCCCCCTTCTCCCCCCTCAGCCCCCACTCTTCTCCCCAGCCCCTCCACTCCCAGCCCCCTTCTTCCCCTCCCCAGCCAACCCTCCCCCCCAGCCCCATCTCCCCTCCAGCCACCCCTCTTCCCCCAGCCCACCCACTCCCAGCTCCCCCTCTTCCCCTCCCCAGCCAAGCCCCCCTCTTCTCCCCCCCAGACCTCCTCCCCTCCCCTCCCCTCCCCCAGCAATGCAGCAGTCTCCCAGGACTCCACAAGGAGCCTCAGTTTAGATTACCTTCTCGCTGTCACGGGAATGGGACTCGAATCACAAGCTTCTGACTCAGAGCAAAGAGTGCTAACCGCAGAGCCATGGTTGAGAGAAAACATTATGACCTCTGAGCAAGTTATTATTAAGAAGATGCTAATTGGGAAACAGCAGCGATAAGAAACACGGAGCAAAGATATTGAAGAGGCGGCTCTTGAAAGAACCATGTCTGAAGTTACAAAATGATGAAAGATCAAGAAAAACTTCAGTTGCGGAATCTCTAATTGGGTTGAGGCAGTATGATTAGTGACAAATTGCTCTGCGAATTCCACATTTGCAGAGGCCGAATATGCACAGAATGAAAAGGAACTGGTAAGCTTAACATTTACAAAAATAAAACAGAGGCACTGGAGAAGATTTATATGGCGTGTACCAGAGAACTGGGAAGTTGTAACTATCAGGAAAGATTGAACAGGTTGAGTATTTTACTCCAGAAAACAGAAGATTGACGTGTGACCTCACAGAGGCCTTTAAAACTATAAGATGGTCTGTTAGAGTAGATGTAGAAATGTCTCCACTTGTGGAGATGGGCAGCACAGTAGCACAGTGGCTAGCACTGTTGCTTCACAGCGCCAGGGTCCCAGGTTCGATTCCCGGCTTGGGTCACTGTCTGTGCGGAATCTGCACGTTCTCCCCGTGCCTGCATGGGTTTCCTCCGGGTGCTCCGGTTTCCTCCCACAAGTCCCGAAAGACGTGCTTGTTAGGTGAATTGGATATTGTGAATTCTCCCTCTGTGTACCCGAACAGGCGCTGGAATGTGGCAACTAGGGTCTTTTCACTGTAACCTCATTGTAGTGTTAATGTAAGCCGACTTGTGACAATAAAGATTATTAAATTAAAACTAGGGGCCATAAATATAAAGGAATCACTAATAAATTAAACAAGGAATTGTTGAATTCTTTGTTCTTTATTAGAGGGATACGGACCCAGGAAGTGTGGAAGATTTTAGTTTAGACGGGCAGCATGGTCGGGCTTGGAGGGCCGAAGGGCCTGTTCCTGTGCTGTACTTTTCTTTGTTCTTTGAATTCAGATTAAACTTCTTTATGCCGAGAGTGCTGAGAGTAGCCTCGACGAAAAAAGGAAGTGCAGGGACGAAGTCCAAAGGGGAATAAGGAAATGAAAGAGAGGGCATGAAAAAAGATTAGGAAGTAAAGTTAAAGAAAACCTAAAGATGTTTTAGCAATATATTATTGGCAAATGGTCAGTTAAGGAAAAAGTGGGACCTATCAGAGTTGAAGAGGGAACTTGTGTGTAGATTCAGAGGTTGTGGGAAGGGTTTTAAATGAATATTTTGTCTACGTGTTTACAAAGGATGATGCAGATATAGTAGTCCAGGAGGAACACTGAGATATTGGATGGTATAAGCATAAAGAGAGAGGAAATACTCACAGGATTAGAATCCTTGAAAGTTGATAAATTGCCAGGGACAGGTGGATTGTTTCCCTGGCTACTGAAAGAGGTCAGAGAGGAGATAGCAGTTGCTCTGAGGACGATTTTCCAATCCTCACTAGATACAGGGGAGGTACCGGCTGACTGGAAAAATGCAAACATGGTCCCATTTATTAAAAAGAGATCATAGGATATGCCAAACAATTATAGGCCAGTTAGTTTTTAAGTCAGCAGTGGGAAAATTACAAGAATAAATCCAGACAGATAGGATTAATTGTCACATAGAAAAGCATGGACTAGTCAGAGATAGTTAGCACGGATTTGTTAATGGCAGATCTTGCCTCACAAATTTGATTGAATTATTTGAGGAAGTGACAAGAAGGGTGGATGAAGGTAGTGCAGTGGATGTTTTGTGCATGGATTTTAGTAAGGCATTTGACAAAGTCCCACATGGCAGATTGGTCAAGAAAGTGAAAACCCCAGGGCAGCGCGGTGGCGCAGTGGTGGTACTGCAGTCTCACGGCGCCGAGGTCCCAGGTTCGACCCCGGCTCTGGGTCACTGTCCGTGTGGAGTTTGCACATTCTGCCCGTGTTTGCGTGGGTTTCTACCCCCACAACCCAAAGATGTGCAAGGTAGGTCGATTGAACATGCTAAATTGCCCCTTAATTGGAAAAAATGAATTGGGTATTCTATATTTATAAAAAAACAGAAAGTGAAAACGCGTGGGATACAGGGCAATGTAGGAACTGGATATAAAATTGGCTTAGGAACAGGAAACAAAGGGAAATGGTCGATGGCTGCCCTTGCAATTGGAAAGTTTTACAAGTGGTGTTCCACAGGGCTCAGCGTTGGGGTCCTTACTATTTGTGTTTCCTATTAATGATTTGGACGTGAATGTGGGGAGCATGATTTGGAAATTTGGAGATGATGCAAAGATTGGCTGAGTGTGGAGGACAGCTACAATATCCAGAATGATATAAATGGATTGGTGGAGTGGGCGATAAAGAGGTAGATTGAACTTAATGTCGAGAAGTGTGAGGTCATGCATTTAGGGAGGTCAAACAGTTACAGGGAGTACACAATAAATGGGAATATGCAAACAGGGGTAGATGAAGTGAGACAGCTTGACTTACAAGTACACAGGTCCAGAAAGACAAGGTTGTTAAGAAAGCATATGGAATACTCTCCTTCATTGGCAGAGGTATAGAACAGGGGTGGGCAAACTTTTCCGTGCAAGGGCCACATTCAGAAATTCACAATTTTAAAGGGCCGCATAGTATATTAAGTAAAATAATTACTTCACCCGGTTATGATTCTGGGCGCCTCATACAGAACACAGAACATAGAACAGTACAGCACAGAACAGGCCTTTCGGCCCTCGATGTTGTGCCGAGCAATGATCACCCTACTCAAGTCAACGTATCCACCCTATACCAGTAAGTAACCCAACAGCCCCCCCCCCCCCCATTAACCTTAAAAAAAAAAAAAAAATTTTTAAAAATTCTTTTTAAATAAATTTTTTTTTTTTTTTTAATGACTTGGTGGGCCGCATAAAGACCTTTGGTGGGCCGCATGCGGGCCGCATCGTCTATGAATGTGGAACGTGTTACTATATGGAGTAATTGAAGCAAATTGAATAGATATTTTTTGAGGGAAAGTGGATAAGGACACGAGGGAGAAAAGAAGCGGTAGATACGCAGGTAGGCTGAGATGAATTAAAGTGGTAAGATGTCTGTGTAAAGCAGAAATACCAGCACAGACCTGTTAGGCCACAGGGCAATCTTCTATGCTGTACGTTCTATGTAACATAATCCATGTGAAAGGGTCAATCAATTGGTGCATGGTCCTGCTCTCGGGGTGAAACAAACTGTAAGGCACCAATTGATCTGTTTGTGAAATTATCGAATGATTATTAACCCTTGCAAACGAAAATCGAGCCACAGGCTTTGTGCCTGGCAGAGAAAGCTAGATACACCAGAGAAAGCTCTATGCACCAGAGAAGGCTAGAAACACAAGAGAGGCACTATCAACAGCAGCAGGACAGAATGCAAAAGCCAATTATGTGGAAGGTAGAAGCAGCAAGTGTGCCGAACGGCAGCTCTCTGCCCATTTCTCCACATCATACCGTCTTGCACTTTACTCTTCAGTTGCTCATAAGAGCCTTCCATTTTTAATTTCAATAAGCAATGAGCAATATCATGAGAGAAAGGAATACGAGGTGCTTCCCCATTGCCTTCCTCGTTTGCACCTGAAGGAAACCCAACGGTGGCCAGTAGGCGGTGGAGTCTGATTCAGTCATCTCGCTCTTGGAATAGAAACAGGAGAGCATTTCCTGGACTTTCTTCAAGACTGAGTAGATTCTACTCTGCCTACCCCACATGGGGAAAGGGCCAGAGAAGATGCCACAAAATGGACTGGTCCATTGCCAACCTGGCTGGAAAACTGTATCCACCAGACTCCTCTACTTGAGGGGTCAGAAAATCAAAGTTAAACTCACTTTCGGAACGTGGAATGTACAAACTTTCCAGATGTTTTCTGGTGGGGAGCATGAGATGGAATTAAAAAGAATAAAATAAGACATGGAGATGCAGCAAAATGGAAAAGGCAATGGAGATGGAAATGTGTGGATTGGAACGCGAAAGGGAGGAAAAATCAAAGGAGAGAGAGCTCCAGATGAAGGCACTGGAAATTAGAGGGCAGCTGCCAGAAATTAAAGGGGAGCTGAATCTTAGAACTGAACCCAACCACAACACGTTTAAATTTATACAGACCCTCCCAGAATTCGACGAAAAGGAGGTAGAAACCTTCTTCGGGCTTCTGAGAAAATAGCAACCCAAATGGAGAGGCCAACAGAAAAGTGGACATTGACCCTGCAGAGTAAATTGACGGGCGGGCACCGGAGGTTTATGTTTCACTGTCAAATTATGACGAGATAAAAAAGGTTATTCTGGGTGCATATGAATTGGTTCCAGAGGCATAAAGGCAAAGTTTCAGAATTTAAGAAGACAGTCGGGAAAAATTTATGTTGAATTCAAAAGGGTGAAGCAGAACAATCTTGACAGATTTGTGTGAGCATTGGGAGCAACTACCTATGAGGCTCTGAGAGAGGTCATTGTCTTCGAGGAATTTAAGATTTCCCAACTTCTGTAATAAGACACCATGTTGAAGACCAGAGGGGGAAGACTGATGGGCAGGCAGCAGTTATGGCTGACAATTATGAACTGATCAATAAATTTAAACCTTTCTTCCATCACCTCTATAATTGTGAAAAGTGTGGGAGACTTCAAGGAAGGCAGGTAGCCAAGGTAAGGAATGGATAGCTGGGAATGCTCCAAGATCTTCTCCTCATACCAAGAAGGAAGGTACTGAGGGTGGAGGTCGAAAGCCGACGTGTTACCATTGTAACAAGGTGGGACACATGCGTTTAGCATGTTGGACATTGCAAGGAAAGTCCAGGGACTTGCGGGAGTTCATAAAGAGGATTCCGAAAAGTGGAGCAGACTTCAGAGCGGACTGGAGCTTCAACTGGACACGGGAGATCTGAGGTAAACAGTGCTGTGGGAGCAGGTGTGATGAATGAGGTAGAAGAGAGATATGCAGGATTTTTATCCAAGGCGAAGATCATCCCATTTTCATCAACTTATGTAGCTAAACCCATAATTATTTTAAGGGTACAGGGGCTACTCAAACTCTTTTACTGAAAAAGGATTTGGTCTTCCCTCCAGAGAGCTTGTATAAGGTATCACTGAATGGGATAGATGGAGATTATATACTAGTTCCATTGTACAAAGTACAATTGGGGTGCAATTTAGTGTCAGGTCCAGTTGTTGTCAGAGTGGTTAAGAAATTCCTATTTTACTACTGGGGGATTTTCACAGTAACTTCATTACAGTGTTAATGTAAGCCGACTTGTGACATTAGTAAATATTTTTATTACTAAGGAGCACTGTGGGTGTACTCTCACCATAGAATTCATAGAATATCATAGAATTTACAGTGCAGAAGGAGGCCATTCAGCCCATTGAGTCTGCACTGACCCTTGGAAAGAGCACCCCTCTTAAGCCCACACCTCCACCCTATCCCCGTAACCCAGTAACCCAACATAACCTTTTTGGACACTGAGGGCAATTTATCATGACCAATCCTCCTAACCAGCAAATCTTTGGATTGTGGGAGGAAACCGGAGCACTCGGAGGAATCCCACGCAGACACGGGTAGAACGTGCAGACTCCACACAGACAGTGACCCAAGCCGGGAATCGAACCTGAGACCCTGAAGCTGTGTAGCAACCGTGCTAACCACTGTGCTACCGTGCTGCCACTTGGCAGTGTAATAGGTCAAGAAGGCAGCTCAGCACCACTCTCGCAAGGGCAAGTAGGGATGGTCAAGAAATGGTGGCCCAGCCAGTGGTGCCCACATCACTAGGGGCTGGTTTAGCTCACCGGGCTAAATCACTGGCTTTTAAAGCAGACCAAGCAGGCCAGCAGCACGGTTCGATTCCCGTACCAGCCTCCCCGGACAGGCGCCGGAATGTGGCGACTAGGGGCTTTTCACAGTAACTTCATTGAAGCCTACTCGTGACAATAAGCGATTTTCATTTCATCACACAAATGATTTTTTAAAAATTGACTGAATGAGAGATGCCAGCATTCTTGCTCGAGTTACATTATTGAGATTCCTGCTTTTCTTAATTCACACTTCTGTACAATTGTTTCATCTCACTCCCCAGTCAAACCAATTACCTTGACACAGAGGCAAGAAAAATGACCAGACTGCGAGTTGTCACAGATACCACACGCTGTCCTATTTCCAATGAAGCACTACAATTTTACAACAAAAAGTGTTTGTCAGCTACTGCTCCTCTTTTAATACAGATGTGACAATCTGACAAGTCACAGTCGTGGAATAGTGCATTATTCACAGTCAGGGACAGAACACTGAACTATCTTCCATTTTTAATTGGTTTATAATAACATTTAGGCAAGGTGCCAGGGGACAACAAGTGTCACCTCTGCAACTAGTAGGTACTTTCAAAGGGTCGAATAAGGAAGAAGACCAGAAGCAGAAATGGATGAAGGTGATTATGATCTTTAGTTGAAGAAAGAAAATCCAAGATAGAGCATACAGTGCAGAAAAGGAGGCCATTCGGCCCATCGAGTCTGTACCGACCCACTTAAGCCCTCACTTCCACCCTATCCCCGTAACTCAATAACCCCTCCTAACCTTTTTGGTCACGAAGGGTAATTTATCATGGCCAATCCACCTAACCTGCACATCTTTGGACTGTGGGAGGAAACCGGAGCACCCGGAGGAAACCCACGCAGACACGGGGAGAACGTGCAGACTCCGCACAGACAGTAACCCAGCGGGGAATCGAACCTGGGACCCTGGTGCTGTGAAGCCACAGTGCTATCCACTTGGTGCTTCCGTGCTGCCCCGAGATGTGAGAGGCAATGGTGTAGAGGAATTGCCACTGGATTAGGAATATTCTGGGGACCAGGAGTCCCACCATGGGCAGATGGTGAAATGTGAATTAATATTTTTAAAATCTTGAACTAAAAGTCTAATGATGACCTTGAAACCATTGTTGATTGTTGTAAAAACCCATCTGGCCTTTTAGGGAAGGAAATCCATCGCCTTTCCCAGATCTTCAGCAAGATCCTCGGGGATGGGCAATAAATGTTGGCCCAGCCAGTGACACCCACAACCCACGAAGAAATAAAAGCATTTTTTAAAAAGGAATACTTGCGTTTTTAAGGCGCCTTTTAAACCACATGAGATTTCTCCAAGTGCTTCAAGAATCTTCTTTACCAAACACTCGCTGACGAGTACGATTGCCCACCAACGAAACTCTGCATTATTGGTTATGGGTTCTTGCGTGGCTGATGAGCCCAATCCTGGGGCCTGAACTTCGACCGTACACTTGGCTGGCGTCTCCAGGAGCTGGGACTGGTCTGTGGTCTCTCGATCGCTGGCATTTCTTTCTCAGGCTCCTTTTCCGGGACTCCTCTTTTTAAACAAAAAATCTTTATCATTGTCACAAGTAGGCTTACATTAACACTGCAATGAAATTACTGTGAAAATCCCCTATTTACCACACTCTGGTACCTGTTCGGGTACACGGAGGGAGAATTCAGAATGTCCAAATCACCTAACAGCACGTCTTTTGGGACTCGTGGGAGGAAACCAACGCAGACACGGGGAGTGCGTGCAGACTCCGCACAGTGACCCAAGCCGGGAATGGAACCTGCAACCCTGGCGCTGTGAAGCAACAGTGCTAACCACTGTGCTACCGTGCTGCCCCAGGAAAGGGAGTTCCAGCATTTTGACACAGCGACAGTGAAGGAACAACACTGTCGATCCGAGTTAGAATGATGGCGGCTGGTAGGGGAACTTGCGGCTGGCAGTCGTTCCCTGCACCTGCTGCTCTTGTCCTTGCAGTGGACAGGATGTGGAGATGCCGGCGTTTGACTGGGCTGGGCACAGTAAGAAGTCTTACATCATCAGGTTAAAGTCCAACAGGTTTGTTTGGAATCACTAGCTTTAAGAGGGCAGCTCCTTCATCAGGGGAGTGAAGAGGTGGGTTCCACAAACACAGATATAGACAAAGTCAATGAAGCAAGATGATACTTTGAATGCGAGTCTTTGCAAGTAATTAAGTCTTTACAGGTCCAGACAGTGCGACTGATGAGAGGGATAATCATAGCTTAAAAGAAGTGTGAACTGTCTCAAGCCAGGACAGTTGGTTGGATTTTGCAAGTCCAGGCCAGATGGTGGGGGGTGAATGTAGATTGTCCTTGTAGGTGGTGGAGGTGGTTTGGAAGATGCTGGAGGCTTGGCATGTTTCTGCAGTACTTCTTCTCAATGGCTCACATGGCTGCCAGTGTGTGGCAGTGGTTAGTGGGAAAGTGCACAGAAATTAACATTTTCATATGTGGGTCCCTTCATCAGAATTGAATACTGTTACAGATTGTAGGGAAATGAAGCGGCACTTCCCCCGAGGTTCAGCTTGAATCCACCCGGGTAGAGAAGTTGATCAGTGCTCATGACTTATTTTTCAAAGATTTTTGCAACATTGATGAACCTATAAAGATCAGCACCCTGCTCCCCAGTTAAGTTGAATGAGTATCATGCTCACAAACACTGGCCATGGGTGCTGGTGTGATCTTATAGTCTCGTTAACGGCGGACCCCTGCCCCGGGTTTCCTGGCGACAGGGGGGGGCGGCGGGGCTGCATACAAAGGGAGACCCTGTGGACAATGGGAGGACCAGAAGATCCCACCGCTGGCCAACGGTGGGCTGCTTCTGCCTCTGTGAAGCACTCCGCCCGCGGTGCGTGGAAAATCCTGCCCCCTGTTCCCATAACCTCAGAGCTGCATTCATGCTGTTAACCCTTGATTTGCGTCTTCTGAAAAATTGTCACTCCTGCTCCAGCTATTCCTTAATTGTCCCATTTCATCCACCCAATTCCCTTATTAAAGAGCAAATAATAACATTGCTGTGTCTTGCACTGGACTCTTCTGAGCAGCTCTCTCTAGCAGATTCTGTGTGAGATCCTATCTAATAGGCACACTGCCTATTTATGTCTCTGATCATCTCTTACTTTTCAGACAGATGGAGGGTGTGTCACCTGCTCTTTGCTCAAAATATTGCTGTTTGTTGCGCATAAAAATAAGTTGAAAGTTAAATGCTATTTACGATTACCAACTTTGAGAGCTCATGATGACCATACATCATAGAAAATCATTGCGATGGTGCAGCTCTATTAAAAAGCACAGTCTTTATATTTCCCTCAGCTGCCAATCAACACCACAGGAGAGGTAGCGAGCGGCACTGGCCAACTGCCAGAATACTTTATGCCGAACACAATAAACTTCATTCACACACTTCCCCGTCTTGCTGTCAGAGTAAGTGTGCCTGTGGGCCATTGTCTGCGTAAAACACTCCAAGCTAGTTCTCAGTTTTTTTTATACGACGTCCAGGTCCTTCAAGCTATGATAAAAGTCCCAGACAGTGTGGGTTTGAGCGATGTCAGTCAGCTCCTTCGGACAAATTGAGACAACGTGAGGAGTTGGTCAGAGAATTCAACAGCAGGTTAACTTTGACGTTTCCTCACCGCTGATAAGCTCGGAGGCAGCAAATCTGCCTTCCTTTATCTGCTACATATCCACGGCTTTGTCTCTTTATTCTGGCATTGTGCCTTGCCCAGTTCATTTTCTTGTGTAATGGAAATATGGATCAGATTTGTTTCACCGAAAACAGGCATAGAATGGGTCCCAGGAGCAGCCAGTTTATTGACTCTCTTCAACCAGCGTGACTCTTTCTCCTGATCAAACACTTTCAGAGGAACTATAAAAGCCACGAAAGACCTCACCTTGAGGAAGGAGTTTTACTTATTTAATGTTTATGAATGCCTCCAAATGCAGTGGTTATTAATCTTTCTGGTTTTCTATCCAATGGGGGGGGGGGTCAAACGTTGCCAGTTGAAGTATACTCCTCAATGCGGTCCTCTCAGAATCGGCACCCTTTTCTTTTTTTGTTTTTTTAAAAAGCAAATTTAGAGTACTCAATTCTTTTTGTTCCAATTAAGGGGCAATTTAGCGTGGCCAATCCATCTACTCTGCTCCTCTTTTTGTATTGTGGTAGTGGGACCCAGGCAGACAAGGGGAGAATATGCAAACTCCACACGCACAGTTACCCGGGGCCGGGATCAAACCCAGGCCCTCAGCGCCGTGAGGCAGCAGTGCTAACCACAGCGTCACTGTGTCGCCTTTTCTAACAGAGCTGCTCAGTAGGGAGAGTCCGAGAAAGATTTCACATTCACTGACCATGTCCGGGTGTGGGGGAGCTGGGATACAAACTGAGGTCCACCTCCTGATGTGAAAGTTGCTCCTGGGAGTAAATGTAAGAAATTAATCTAAATATTTTAGGGGATGATTTTTATCTCATTGGAAAAGTAGCAGTGTTGGCTTTCGTGTCAACTGAGACGTGGCAGATGATAGAATCCATACATTGCAGAAGGAGGCTATTCGGCCAACCAAATATCTGGATGAGCACCCTACCTACATATTTGGCCACTGAGGGGCAATTTAGCATGGCCAATCCACCTAACCTGCACATTCTGAACGAGGTAAATGACAAACAATTATCTAGTCATTTTGATATTTTTATTTGTGGGAGCTTTCTGTGCACAGATTGACTGCTGCTTTTTCTAAGGGGAGGCAACGGGAGCACCCGGAGGAAACCCACGCAGACACGGGGAGAACGTGCAAACCCCACACAGACGGCCACCCACAACCGGAATTGAACCCGTGAGGCAGCAGTGCTAACCGCTGTGCCGCCTTGCCGCACTATGATCTGTTTAAGAAGCAAAATGTAAGAGCTGGCATTGAGATCGCACCTTTCACAAACTCAGGGGTCCCACCAAGGTAGTATTTTCAAAGTGCAGCCATAGTTAGAATATCGAAAAAGCAGCAGTCAATTTATGCGCAGAAAGCTTGCACAAATAAAAATATCAAAATGACTAGATAATCTTTTGTCATTTGCCTAGTTTATTTAAGAAAGAAAAATATGCATTCTTACAGCATTTTTCAGAATATTCCAAAGCATTTCAAAGTCAATGAAATTAACTTCTGAAGTAATGCAATGTATAAAACGGGGCAGCTAAAGTTTGTGACACAAGGCCCATTATGTTGTGGTATAGACCAAATAATCCATTTCTGGAGATGGTGGTTGAGGCATAAACTTTGACCAGCGCACTGTACAGAACTGCCCTGCTCTTCTTCGCAATAGCACTTGGGATACTTCATGACCAGTGATGTGTTGGGTACTCTGGATCTGTGGAGACTGCATTTACCTTAGCAGTAACATAGATAGTAGCATAGACAGGCTACCAACACTTGTAATAGCACAACTCTATTTTATTTAACTAAGAGCTGTTAAACATACTTGCACTGTGGGTCGACACTATGTTACATTGACTGAAGACCTATGCCTAACCTGACCAGCCTATACTGCTGGCACATGGTGGATGTTTGTGCTACTGACTGCGGGCTCTGTCTGTCTCAGAGGCTGCATCCCGAATGAGCGTGAAAACTAGTGCCCTTTGGTTTTATAGTGACCGTGCCCTAACTGGTGATTGGCTGCTGTGTTGTGTGTGTTGATAGGTCTTGCGGTGTGTCAGTCAGTGTGTGTGTGCATCATTATATACTGATGTGTATATTATGACAACCAGATGAGCAGGAAGTATGCACCTCGGTTTGAGACCTCATCGAAAAAATAGCCCCTCTGACAGTGCCGCACGCCCTCAGTTCTGCATCATGGAATCTTTTTTCTATTCATTCAGGGGATGTAGACGTCGCTGGCGAGGCTAGCATGTATTGCCCATTCCGAATTGCCCTTGGGAAAGTAGTGGTGAGCTGCCTTCCTGAAACGCTGCATTCCATGTGGTGTTGTTACCTCCACAGTGCTGTTACACAGAGAGAGTTCCCGGAAAAAAAGCAAATTACTGCGGATGCTGGAATCTGAAACATAAGAACATAAGAACTAGGAGCAGGAGTAGGCCATCTGGCCCCTCGAGCCTGCTCCGCCATTCAATTAGATCATGGCTGATCTTTTGTGGACTCAGCTCCACTTTCCGGCCCGAACACCATAACCCTTAATCCCTTTATTCTTCAAAAAACTATCTAAAAACTATCTAAAAAACGAAAGGGAAAATGCTGGAAAATCTCAGCAGGTCTGGCAGCATCTGTAGGGAGAGAAAAGAGCTAACGTTTCGAGTCCGATGACTCTTTGTCAAAGCTAACAGACAGAGAAAGTGGGAAATATTTATACTGTGGAGTGAGAATGAAAGATGAGTCATAGCCACAGAAACCAAGGGGAAAGAGTGCTAATGGCCACAGAAACCAAGGGGAAAGAGTGCTAATGGCAGTCCCTAGAGAGGACAAAAGATGTGAAAGGTCAAACAGCAGGGAAACTAACATCAGAGTGTGAACTGTAGGTGTGGGGGGAGGGGAAGGGGGAAGCAAAGAGGAGAAAGGTGCAGGAAAGATGGATAAGATTGGGGGGGAAAATTAAATGCATATTAAGAAAGAAAGAAATGGTGAAAGACAGTTAAAATGAAATGAAAACAAATGGGTCAAGGTGGGGCAGATCATCTGAAGTTGTTGGTTTCGATGTTGAGACTGGAAGGCTGTAGCGTGCCTAACCGGAAGATAAGATGTTGTTCCTCCAGTTTGCGTTGCGCTTCACTGGAACATTGCAGCAGGCCAAGAACAGACATGTGGGCATGGGAGCAGGGTCTTTTGTTAAAATGGCAAGCAACAGGAAGGTCAGGGTCCTGAATGCGCACAGACCGAAGATGCTCAGCAAAGCGATCACCCAGTCTGCGTTTGGTCTCTCCGATATAGAGGAGACCACAGGAGATTTCCAGGATTTTGACTCAGTCACAGTGAAGGAACGGTGATATATTTCCAAGTCAGAATAGCGAGTGGCTCGGGGGGGAACTTCCAGGTGGTGGTGCTCCCATGTATCTGCTGCCGCTGTCCTTAATAATAATCTTTATTATTGTCACAAGTCGGCTTACATTAACGATGCAATTAAGTTACTGTGAAAAGCCCCTAGTCGCCACACTCTGGCGCCTGTCCTAGATGGTGTTGGTCATGGGTTTTGAAGGTGCTGTTCAAGGAGCCTGAGGTAAGACCCTAACATCCCAGGAGTGGGACTTGAACCCCAAATCGTCTGACACGGAGAGCTATCAACTAAGGCTTATACCTTGATGAAAGCGCAATGCCCTTGAGGGCGCTACATTTCAGACCAGACTATAGATTATATATGGAATGTGCCACCAAACTGTGCATAACACTCAAAAATTGCCTTCAGCGACATTCATGCTTTAGGTAAGAATCATTCATTTGGATCTTAAAATCTCTCTCTCCAATGCTTGTAAAATGTGGCAGCCCACACTAAACTGCAGCCGTGCACCATTCACTGCTGTGTGACTATAATCAAAATTGCAGCAATCTGTCTTCAAAGGAAAATAATTACATAAACTCCTTGCAATCCTTGGAGGTACCAGACATTCATGTTGCTGGCATTGAGCTGATCAAAGTATTTATTACTCTGTGTGTTAACAAGCACTTAAGATACATTATTGTGGGACAAAGATTTGCAAATCCATCTTTCAGATTATGAGATAGTATATCAAACATGTTCTCTTTAGACAAAAAAGATTCTGGAGGGTATTTATTAATTAACTCAACAAAAATTAAAGAATCCCAAGTGAATGAAGATTTCTTTGACCTGTCAGAACAATGGAAGTATTTCTTTCACTAATTCAGCAATTGTATGCACCGAGCACCTCAGGGAACACTTTCTCTGGAAGGATGCACAGTTACAGCTCAGATACTCAACAGGGTTTGTTTAATAATCAGGTAATTAATCTCAAACATCTCACTCAATGAGAAATGAATTGACTGAATACGTGGCTCTGGCAGAAGTGTGAAGCTTCAAACTGACAAATGTAAACAAGTTTATTTTCTTTGCCTCCCAGGTACTCGGAATTATGTAGACAGATTTTGTTTATGTAACCAAAATGAAAGATCAAGATGTTGGGTGTGTCAACGATGGAGGCAGAAGGGTTAATCAGGAACATAATTAGGCAAAGTTAACATTTACTTTTGAAGCCTACAAGAGGTCTTGTGGCCCAATGGGCAGTGTCCCTCCCTCTGAACCAGAAGCTTGAGTTCTACTCTAGGACTTGATGGCCAAGGAAACTGCGGTCATAACGTGGCCAAACAGGTTGAATGTAAACTTGCAAATCCTTACTCCAGCCATTGGGGTGTTTGGAAGGGTGAGAGAGACTCCTAATCAGCCATGCTTGATGTGGAGTGGCACCCCTTAAGCTATATGCCCCTGATGACAGACTGGCACCTGCCTCAGGAATAACTAGCCATTGGAAGAGATGAAAGTCTGCCTTAGGGCACCATTAGGTGCAGGAAGAGAATTGGAATTTGAGGTTACAAAACTCGAGAAAGACTCAACGAGCTGGGGCGTTTTTCTCTCAGAGTCCAAGTGGAGATCTGATGGACATCTTCAAAATTGTGGCGAGGTTTTGATATGTTAGATATCGGGACGATATTTCTTCTAGCGAGGAAGACGGAAACTGGGGTCATAAATATACAATAACCACATATAAATCCAGTGCCAAATTCAGCAGAAATCTCTTTACCCAGAGAGTGGTTGGTACAGAAGTTGGGACCTATGGCCCGGAGGCCATGAGCGGCCATCAGGGTTGTGAGTGTGGCCCACGTGCAGAGTTGCTACATTCCGCTGATTCCCGTCCGTGTAGCTTTTTTTCTATCGGTATGACTGAACTGATTCATGTGTAAAGCGAGGCCGAATGAAGTGAGATGCATGCTGATTGCTCACAACATTGACTGTGAGAGCCGAGCGCTCCCTCTGAACCCAAAATGTAAATACATCTTTTGTTTTTAACCACTTGAAGTTGATGACAGTTCTATTAATAGATAAATGATTAGGAATTTTCTATAACTTGTGATGAAATATTTGACGTGTGTTAAATGTATTCAATCTTATTGAAGGGCCATAGTTAGTGAACAAGCTCGATTTCAGTCTCATGGCCCACTGAGATGAAGGAGGGCCACTCATTTAAAGCCCTCTGTCTGCGAAGGGTCAATATTAACAGGGTTACTCTAGTTTACAATACAGTGAGGATAGGGAATAGGGTGAGGGCAATTAGAAGGGCGTGTTGGCCTGGATATTCAGAGCTTTCGATGTACATGTCGATGATGGAACGAATGATAAGGAATCCCTTATACTGATGCAATGTGTGGATTCTAGAACATAGAACAGTACAGCACAGAACAGGCCCTTCGGCCCTCGATGTTGTGCCGAGCAATGATCACCCTACTCAAACCCACGTATCCACCCTATACCCGTAACCCAACAACCCCCCCTTAACCTTACTTTTTAAGGACACTACGGGCAATTTAGCATGGCCAATCCACCTAACCCGCACATCTTTGGACTGTGGGAGGAAACCGGAGCTCCCGGAGGAAACCCACGCACACACGGGGAGGACGTGCAGACTCCGCACAGACAGTGACCCAGCCGGGAATCGAACCTGGGACCCTGGAGCTGTGAAGCATTTATGCTAACCACGATGCTACCCTGCTGCCCATTCTGATTGACAATTGAGTGATCCATACACTAGGGGCTGGATTCTCTGATTCTGCAGCTAACTGCCGACGCTGGCGTAGGAACTGTGGCGTTTTCCGACGGCAAAATCGGCGGCGAACCCTCACCGATTCCGGGACCGGTGAGAGGCTAGCAGCAGCGCTGGGGTAAACTCCAGACTCCCGTGCCAACAATGGGCAGAGAATGGCCGGGTCCATGGCCACGCATGCGCACGCCAGCGGCCTGCAGTGGTCGTACCATGAAACGAGGCGTCGGCTGCAAGTGGACCCGGCTGGCCAGAGAGTGCCCCCCCCGGATCACTCCTTGCCATCCTCGGACCACCCCCCCCATCAGTCTTCCCAGCCTTTGTTGAAGCTCCCCCCCCACTGCCTGCAGCACGGATCCCCCCCCCCCCCCCCCCACTTTGGTAGCGCTGGACACAGTCCGCAGCCGCCACGCGAGGTTGACGAAAACTGAGAGCACAAGTGAACCGCGCCGTCGTGAACTTGGCCTATCAGAGGCGGAGCATCGGGGGATGGCCTTCAGGTCCCAATGCCGTTTTGGAGGGGGCGGAGCGTCTTAAATGAGGCTCCGCCCCCCAATTCGGTCGTAAAAAAGGGTATTCTCCGCCCGATCGCCGATTACGAAAACCGCGTCGGGAAGCAGAGAATCCCGCCTCAGGTTTTACATTTTTTTGTTTAAAATGAATTGCCAATAAATAAATAAAAAAGCAAACCAGGAGACAATGGAAATGAAAAGCAAGGAAATTATGCTAAACCTGTATCTAATGTTGTTTAGAGCACACGTGAGCTGATACCTTATGACTTTTCTAATGGTATGTTTAGAAGCATAGGGTACATCTAATCAGGCAGGATGGAGATGTGTGAGCCTCCCACTACCTTCCCGCTTCTGCCACAATTAAGTCCAGGTTGGGAAGGCCCGTGGTTGGATGTCCCACGCCTGCCACCGATTGATCCCCTTAAGTGGCCAACTAATGACTGTTTAAGGGCCTCATCCTCCTGGCAACTGGATCCCAGGGACAGCCCAGTGGTGGCCACTTAAGTGCCTGAGAGGGCTTTCCCTGAGGGGACAATGTGGGCCTTTTTCTCGCTGAGCAGGCACAGGCGAGACTCCCAATGCCTTCATAAACCATCTCCCCACCCCACCCCTTTACAGTATCATCTCCAGCACTGGTCGTTATATTATGAGTAGGATACAGAGACACTGCACAGGGTGTAGTATAGATTGACGAGGATAATACCAGAAATGTGCGAGTGTACATATCAGGAAAGGATTGACAAGCTGGGTCTCTTTTCTCTTTGGGGGAGAAAACGAAGGCTGCAGGAGTGACCTGATGGAGATCTTTAAAATTCTGAACGGTTTGGATGGATTGGATACCCAGAGAATCTTTCCTCTTATGGGAAAGAGCAGAACTGGGGACCATCAACACATGATAGTCGGCAATAAATGCTCGTCCAGCCAGAGACGCCCACATTCCACGGGCAAATTTTTATAAAGCAAGAAACCCAATCAGGATTTCAGAAAAACTGTATTTACTCAAAGGTGAGGATGTGGAATATGGCTGAATATTATAGATAGATTTAGATTTAGAAAAGGAAAGATAGAAGGAGGCTAGAAAATATAAGGGACAGGATTCTCCGATCGCTGACGCCAAAATTGCGTTCGCCAATTGGCCGGAGAATCCATTTTTACGCCGAACTCAGGGGCGGCGCTGTGTTTCCGAAGCTCCACCCCCTCAAAGACGGCGTACTCGAGGGGTCACCTGAGGCCCTCCCCCGATGATCCACTCCCGATGGACCGATTTTCCAATGGCGTGGGACATGCGTCCTCTCAAGTATCGCAAACCAGGCGTGGCGGCTGCGGACTGAGTCCAGCGCCACCACAGTTCAGGGGGGGAGCCGTTCCACTGGCGGGGGGGGGGCGAGGAGAGTTACAAGGGGGCAGTTTTTGGCAGGCCGGATTCACACGCGGCTGGTGCCATGTTGTGTGTTGTGGCAGTCGCCGTGCGCATGTGCGGCCACGGACCCGCCCATTCTGCGTCCGCCTCGGCAGGTAAAGCCGGGGGCTTTACGTAGCGCGACTGCTAGCCCCTCACCGGGCAGAGCATCGGTACGCCGGGGTGGGGCGCCGACTTTTTGGTCGTAAGACCAGACGGATCCTGCGGACCTAGCCGCAGAATCGGAGAATCCAGCCCAAGGTTTTTTCCTCTTTAACTTTCTCTCTCTCTCTTTTGCTCTCTTTGTCTTTGTCTCTTTCAGCGTTATACACCATGACCCTGAAATTAGTCGGGGGCCCCTCTTACTCAACTCCTTCAAAATCTCCCCTCTCTCATGTTTCCACCCTCTGTAAAGTGCCAGGGATATTTAATGATGTGAAGACTATCTTTCCAGACATGATGACCTGGAACCGGTAGTTGTTGCATTAGGGCCACTAGGGGATGCTGCACACCAAAGAATACCAGAGCAAGCCTTCAGTCTTTGCTATGCCAGGCATTGAAGGTAAATTTGTTTTTTGACTGGAAGTAATGCAGGATTTGGAAGTGGAATTTACATTTCAAATGTTACAGGGATTTGAATGCGCCTGACCGAAACTTAAATCTGAAAGAGACAGTGATGGGCTTTCCAGCATCGTCTGTTATACTTAATCACTTAGCGTCACCTCTGTTATAGGTCCTTGCCCAGACGATCACCTCATTGTCACCTCACACTCCCGTCTATTGTCTGTAATCCCGTATTGGAGCATTCAACACTTGCATTGAAATAAAGAAAGGCCGCCCTTTAACCCGCAAGCTTGAGAAACCTCAGCCGGCACGGCCGCACAGTGGTTAGCACTTCTGCCTCAGAACGTTAGGGAGACGGGTTCAGTTCCTGCCTTGAGTGACTGCGTGGAATTTGTACGTTCTCTCTGTGTCTGCGTGGGTTTTCTCCCACAGTCCAATGATGTTACGGGGATAGGTTTGGGGAGTGAGCCTAGATGGAGTGCTGTTTACGGTTGGTGCACACTCAATGGGCCGAATGGCCTCCGTCTGCACTCTATGGATTCTGAAAGCAAGGACAATGGCAGCCCCGATCAGGAGGATAGTGTGGGGGGAAATAATTGCTCAATTCTATCAGTGTAACCTAACCCTATTCAGGTAAAAGCCATTGTTGGGCCCTAACCTGGGATTATAACATAATTGTTTAACCCCTTTCATTAATGACAGCAAGAGTACTATAGTTTTGAAAAGAACGTGTTTCATGCTTGGAAATATTCGGAGTCAATCATTGCCCATTCCTGAATATTGCACCGAGATCTATTCGGACATTATCGAATGGATCCATCAATTATTGAAGGGACTACATAAAGACCACAGCCATAATGCATTATAAAGAACAAAGGAACTTGCATTTATGCAGCATCTTTTCTAGAATTACAGAAAATTGTTTTGTTTTGTTTGTCACGTGTACTGAGGTACAGTGAAAAGTATTTTTCTGCGAGCAGCTCAACAGATCATTAAGTACATGAAAAGAAAAGGATATAAAAGAAAATACTTAAAAGGGCAATACAAGGTACACAGTATAACTACATAACACTGGCATCGGATGAGGCATACAGGGTGTAGTGTTAATGAGGTCAGTCCATAAGAGGGTCGTTTAGGCTTCTGGCAGCAGCGGGAAAGAAGCTGTTTTTGAGTCTGTTCGTGCGTGTTCTCAGGCTTTTGCATCTCCTGCCCCATGGAAGAAGTTGGAAGAGTGAGTAAACCGGGTGGGAGGGGTCTTTGATTTTGCTGCCCACTTTCCCCAGACAGCGGGAGGTGTAGTTGGAGTCAATAGATGGGAGGCAGGTTCGTGTGATGGGCTGGGCTGTGCTCACGAGTCTCTGAAGTTTCTTGGGCCGAGCAGTTGCCATACCAGGCTGTGGCGCAACCAGATAGGATTCTTTTTATGGTGCATCTGTAAAAGTTGGTAAGAGTTAATGTGGACATGCCAAATTTCCTTAGTTTCCTGAGGAAGTATAGGCTCTGTTGTGCTTTGTTGGTGGGAGCATCAACGTGGGTGGACCAGGACAGATTTTTGGAGATGTGTACTCCCAGGAATTTGAAACTGCTAACCATCTCCACCTCGGCCCCGTTGATGCTGACAGGGGTGTGTACAGTACTTTGCTTCCTGAAATCAATGACCAGCTGTTTAGTTTTGCTGGCATTGAGGGATAGATTGTTGTTGATGCACCACTCCACGAGGTTATCTATTTCCCCCTTGTATTCTGACTCGTCGTTATTTGAGATCCGGCCCACTATGGTTGGATCGTCAGCAAACTTGTACACTAGAAATGGGCCATTCTGCCCAACCAGTCAATGCTTGTATTTATTCTCTGTCTGGCGTTTGAAGTAAACAAAATCTCTGCAGTGGTACATCTTTTGGGGGTGGGTTCCCCTGCATCTGTCACGATTATCAAAATTCCTGGGCTGACGGCCCGCTTTTCTTCTTTGCTTCTGCCCACGATCCTGATCCTGGGATCTCTGCTTTCAGCCTCTGTGCCTGTCGCTCGGGGGCTCGCCTCATGACTATGCCCCTCCAAAGCTGATTCACCTCGCCCTGCTGCACGCACTGTAGCTCAGAAGCGCCCTTCTCAGTGCATTAAGTGGCGTGAGCTATCTCTATTGTTTTTTCCAGGGAGGTTTTTGTTTTGGCTAACAATTTTCTTTGCACATTGAAATTGTTAATGCCACATACCTGACGGTCGCAAGGTATGCCGCTTAACGCCGATCTCAATTCGCAGTGTTCAGCCATTTGGTGAACCACCAGAAGCCAATATTGTCTCCCCTGCATTCCTGATGGCCAAATTAGATTTGTAGAGCTGCATTATAATGGAGGGTTTGTGGTTGAAGTGCCCTTTTACAAGCGTCATCAGCTGGTCAAACAATTTTGTGTCTGGGGCCTTTGGGGACATTATATTCCTAATGAGATTGTACGCTTTGGGGCCCACAAATAGTTATTAAAATGACCTTTTGGCTTATCTTCACCCGTTATCTCATTGGATTTATTGGATCCAGTGTTCGGGCCCCTGGTTGAATGCATCAGCTTTCCCTGTCTCAGGCATTGTTTCTCTTGCCAACCTAGTCTCTTCCGTTTCTTGGAGATTTCCGATGCAATCCCTGCCCCCATTAATGTCGAAACGTACAATCATCATCCGATTTATTCTCGTCGCCAGTGTAATAGCGCGGGTTATCACTGAAGATAACAAAGAGGTTTAATGGGAACAACAATGAGATTTAATTATACACAGACACAGAGGTATATCAGACAGGCCTTTACTCTTTTACTCCTACACTGCCCGTGCCCCTGCTCCCAGGGCCCTGCAGTTTTTCCCCATTGGTCGGGGCTCTTGTGCTCAGTGAAAGGTCACCTCTTAAAGGGGCCACTGCACAAGCGCTAACTGATAGACTCCATTTTCCCAGAATCCCAACTGGAAGAACGACAGTGTAAAAAACAAATTCATTTGGCCCCTCGAGCACATATATGTATTTATATATATATATACAATATGTATTAATATTGAACTTTGTATATATATATATAATAATATATATATATATACATACATTATGTATTTATATTGAAATTTATATATATATATTTATATTCAACTTAGTAAAACATTGAGACACACCACAGGTCCTCTTTCAAGCACAATTAAACCACGGAGCTACAGAAGGAGGTATAAGAAGACTTGATCAAAATCATGGTCATCGAGTTGGGTTTTAAGCAGTGCCTCAAAGGAGGGAGGGAGGTGGAGATTCCCGGGAGGGAATTCCAGAGCCTGCAGCTGGGGCAGTTGAAGGCGCAGCCACCAATGGCGGACCCAGGGGTACACAAGTGACCAACATGTTGGAGGAATGTAGGGAACTCTGAGGGTTGGGGGGGGGGGGGGAGCTGAAGGAGATTACAGAGATAGGGAGTGGGGACACCATGGGGAGATTTGAAAACAAAGATCAGAGTTTTAATATTGAGGTGCTTCTGAATCAGGAACCAATGTAGGTCGGCAAACGTTAGGAGTTGGTGCGGGTTAGGATTTCGGGAAAGGTGTGCCCACTCGGAATCTCAAGAGAACTCATCGTTATTGCTGTATCATTTTCCCCTCTCCTCTCCCACACAGATGAGGTATATGCTTAGATTTTCTTTCCTACTGTTGTTAAAGGTAGGTAACAAGCATTTTGAAAGGTACTACGTGTGCAGGAGTGATCGTGCACTGATCCACCGAGAGACTCGGCTTATGCCAAACAATTGCCAACGTGAAGCGGAGCATCTGCGAGGTCGTTACACCAGCGACGCTGAAATGAATCCTATGATTTTAGATTCCAATTATTTGTGGAGCTCTCGGCAGAGCTGTGCTCTCAGCCATTCACTGTAGAACTGAGTGGAGAGGTAAAGGGCAAGGGGGCAATCCTTTTGCAGCATCAAGTGGAGGCGATGCAGAGGTAGGAGATTCCTTGGTAACGCTGAGTCTCATGGGTGTGGAAACTGTTTGTTAAAAATATTCCACGAAATACTTTTAGAATGCAGTTATTTTGTAAAAGAGCGATTTGCACACATTTAAGGGGAGGTGGTGGCGTGGTAGTATTGTCGCTGGACTAGTAATCCAGAGGCCCCGAGTCATGCTCTGGGGACCCAGGTTCGAATCCCACCATGGCAGATGGTGAAATTTAAATTCAATAAAAAGCTGGAATTTAAAAAAATTCTGAAGGTAACCATAAAACCATCATTGAGTGCCATAAAACCCATATGGTTCACGAATGTCCATTAGGGAAGCAAATCTGCCTTTGTTACCTGGTCTGGCCGACACGCGACTCCAGATCTACAGGGATGTGGTTGACTCTTAAATACCCTCAGGAAGGGGCAATAAATGCTGGCCCACTCAGCAGCGCCCACATCCCATGAACAAATAAAAAAAACACAGGGAGCTCCTCCATACAACAATACGCTAATGACTACCGTGGGCGGCACGGCAGCACAGTGGTTATCACAGTTCCAGGGTCCCAGGTTTGATTCCCGGCTTGGGTCACTGTCTGTCCCGGAGTCCGCATGTTTTCCCCATGTCTGCGTGGGTTTCCTCCGGGTGCTCCGGTTTCTTCCCACAGTCCAAAGATGTGCACGTTAGGTGGATTGGCCGTGCTAAATTGTCCTTAGTGTCCATAATGGTTCGGTGGGGTTACGGGGATAGGGTGGAGGTGTGGGCTTAGATAGGGTGCTCTTTCCAAGGGCCGGGGCAGACCCGATGGGCCGAATGGTCTCCTTCTGCACTGAAGGGGTAAATATTAGCCAGGACACCAGGTGAACTCTCCGCTCCCCTTTGAATACTGAGATGGAATATTTCATGTTCACCTGAACAGGAAGTTGGCAGCCGGAGTTATTTCTCATTCCAAGTACGGCACCTCTGACAGTGCAGCACCCACTCAGCACTGCATTGGAGTGACAGCTTGTTCATGTTCAGCAGTAGCTCTTGCTGAAATAAGTCAAGGAAATGATCCAAAGCTTTGTGGACATGAGTACTAACCTACAGAGCAGGGGCATAGCCAGCCACTTGATCATTACACAAACAGATTAGTTGGGTATTATTTGAAGTGTATGGGCTTTTGGCTGTCATTATCGGACACAGAGCCAAGCCTTCTTTGGCAGCATCTCCAGAATTCATGACCTCCACTGCCTTGAAGGAGCCAGGCAGCACCATGCCTCCAGGTTTGCCATCACGCTATCCTGACTTGTGCGGATAGCACCATTCCTTTAATCATCTCTGGATCCACTATGGTGCAGTGCACAATATATCAGGACTTAGTCCATTGTCATTGGGTCAAAATCCTGGAAGCTCTATTTGGAAGCAGCTTCACCACACAACTACAGTGGGTCAAGATCATCTCCCCAGTGCAGCAAGGGACCAGCAATACATTTCAGCCGTGCCACCTTCTTGGTTGGATGCCGGTGTTGCATTTGTACTGGAACAACTTGGCTAGGAGCACGGCTGATTCTGGAGCACAGTCATTCAGTGTTACTGCTGGGATGCTGTCAGGGCCCTTGGTGTATGGGGTATCCAGCGCCTTTACCGTTTTTCTATCACCTGGAGCAAATTGAATTGGTAGAAGACTGGCAACTGTGGAGACATACAGGAGGAGGTTGAGATGCCTGAAGATTGTTTTGATAGACAAAGGAGTAATGGGTTACTGAAGACAGACAGGAAAGTGTAGTTGAGGATGTAGTTAGATGTTATTGAATGGCAGACTAGGCACTATGGGCCAAATGGCCTACGCCTGTTCCTATTTCCATGATTTTTTTTTGTTGCAAATGTTTCAATCTTGTCCATTGCCGTGATGCACTGGGATCTCATACAAATTGGGGATGGGGCCATTTGTGGAGTCTCTTGTTCACCGTAGCTGTTTAATTGCCACTATTCATGACTAGATGTGGCAGGACTTCAGAGCTTTGATCTGATTTAAGGGTGTGGGATAGCTTAGCTCTGTATATCACAAGCTGCTTCTGTTGTGAAGATTGCATGTGCCTCCTGTGTTGTAGCTTCATCAGGTTGATACTTTGGCCAGAGTTCCCCGGCCATTCACCGGCAGTGGGATCCTCGGCTCCCGCCATCAGTACCCCCACCCCCACCCGCAGGTTTCCTGGCGGGGTGGGGTGGCTTCAATGAGTCCCGCTGCCAGTGAACAGCACATCGCTTCCCACATCTGGGAGGCTGGAGGATCCCGCCCTTTATCTTAGGGCATGTCTGGTGCTGCTCCTGGCACGCCCTCCTACACTCTTCATTGAACCGGGGTTAATTTCCAGGCTTGATGGTCATGGCAGAGTGCCGAATATGCTGGGCAATAGAGCTACAGATTGTGGTTTTCATGCGACAGTTGTACAGAACCTTGGCAAGGCTGTACTTGGAAAATTGCGCACAATTGTGGCCGCCACACTACCAGAAGGATGTGGAGGCTTTGCAGAGGAAGTTTACCAGGATGTTGTCTGGTCTGGAGGGTGTTAGCTACGCAGAGAGGCTGAATAGACTTGGACTGTTTTCATTGGAACGACGGAGGTTGAGGGGTGGACCTGATTAGAGATCTGCAAGATTATGAGGGGCATGGATTGAGTGGATGGGCAGGCACTCTTTCCCAGGGTGAAGGGGTCAGTCACCAGGGGGCACAGGTTTAAGGTCCATGGGGCAAAAAGAAGGAGAGATGTGCGGGGCAGGTTTTTTACGCAGAGGGTGGTGAGTGTCTGGAATGCGCTGCCAGGTGAGGTTGTAGAAGCAGATACATTAACAGCGTTCAAAAAACATCTTGACAAATACATTGATAGGATGGGTACAGAAGGATATGGCAGAAGGAAGTGCTGAGGGTTTTGGCCAAGGGTGGCATCATGACTGGTACAGGCTTAGAGGGCCGAAGGGCCTGTTCCTGTGCTGTATTGTTCTTTGTTCTTTGAATACAATTCTGCATTGCTGATGGCCCACAGTGCCTCATGCATCTGAATGTACCCCATTTAGCACATTAGTAATGCCACATAACGTGACGGAGATTGTCCTCATTGTGAAGATGGGACTTTGGCTCCACAAAGACTGTGATGGCAATCTTACCAATACTGTCATGGACAGATGGACCGATGAAGATTAATGAGGATGAGGGCAAGTCATCCTTTGCGTCGCTTCTCTCTACCATCTGTCACAGACCTAATCGCCCAGCTATGTGCTCCAGGTCTCTGTCAGTGATTGTGCT
The DNA here is from genome assembly GCF_902713615.1 of Scyliorhinus canicula. Classification (NCBI taxonomy): domain Eukaryota; kingdom Metazoa; phylum Chordata; class Chondrichthyes; order Carcharhiniformes; family Scyliorhinidae; genus Scyliorhinus; species Scyliorhinus canicula. The sequence continues at coordinate 11,314,327 of NC_052154.1, read as the reverse complement.
AGTAAGCTATTGGTGGACATTGATGCCCACGACCAAAAGTGCATGCTGTGCATTACAACCCTCAGTGCTTCTTCCCAGAAATGTTCAACATGAAGGAGACCTGATTCATCAGCTGGAAGAAGGCAGCAGGTGCCTATCGCCAGGAGGTTTGAGTTGAAACCCTCAGAGGTTTCAAAGCTAATATTGAAAACTCTGCATCCCAGATGTATACTACTATGGCACCAACTCCGGTGGTTCTGTCCTGTTGCTGGGACAGGACTTACCCTGGGATGGCGATTCAAGGCTCCGGGACATTGACAGTAACGTCTGATACAGTGAGGTAAGATTCATCTGGTTCATATCATATGATGCTACCCGACCAGTCTGTGGGACAGCACTCACACTTTTTCCCAAAAGTCCTCAGATAATACTGAGAAGGGCTTTGCAGGGTGACTGGACGAAGTGTGTCTTCCTCAGTTTTGGTGCCAAGTTCGATGCTGGGTGGTTCCTGCAGTTTTTTTAGCACATTGGTTTTGATATAACTGATCGGTTTGCCAGGCCATTTCTCAAGGGCATTTAAGAGCCGGTCATATTTATTCAGGCCAGTCAGCGTAGAGATGGCAGATTTCCATTCCTAAAGGATATCGGTGGACGAGATGACTCTTTACGACAATCTGCTCACTATTACTGACAGTCGTTCTTATTCCAGATGCGTTTAATTAATTGAATTTAAAGTTCTCCATCTGCTATCTCATGCCTCCAGATCATTAATCCAGGCCTCTAGGTTATGAATTCAGCCACACAGCCATTAAGATACCATTCCCCCCATGAGCCAAAACTGTCGTGAATGCTTTTAATGATATCATTTGTTTTTTCAGCGGCTTGGGAGGTTTTGCTGAAGTGATATACAAATGCGGTTTGTTGTTGTTATTGACTGGTAGGAGGTGGCAAATGGAAGCTCTCCGAGGGTCAACCCTGGGAGCTTTGGTTTCCTAATTGGACATCACTGATTCTGACGGTGTGGGCTGGCGAAGAGAGATAAAACTGTCATTGTCGATGACACTGAGATCTTTGTTTCCCCGCAACCAACGCTGCCCATCAATTGCTTAATGACATGAACATACCTGCTCGAGAAGTAGATTCATGTCAGTAACGAATTACCCTCACACACATCCCATGACAGCTGGTTTCAGAAATCCATTATAATAATGTTGGACCTGAAGGGATATTAAATTTATGATGTTTGACCTGCAGTATTCCGCTCTCTTTTTTTTTACAGGGAATCACAGTCATGTTCATTACCATGCATGTATTGTTTGGCTGCCATAGTTACCCGAGGCCTGTACAATCTAAGTGCAAGTCTCATCCAATATATTAAAAATCAGTATGCCTTTGAGGAATAAAGAAATGGCTGCTTACAGCAGGTGCCTGTTTAACAAAGGTAACCAAAAGATTTAACTCCAGTGCATCTGTCAAAATTCAAATAAATTATTTGAGCGAGTGGGGAAGCTGGCCACGGAAGGAGCTGATGAAAGTTTAACACTAAATCCGCTTTTCCTCTGATGATTTTAGTGATGAGTGAGTGCACGCATTAGGCAGTTTATATTCAAGTATTTTCCAGCGAGCTGGTGGATGGCAGAGAACGTTGTAACTCGAGATTTATTCTCACATCTTTTCTCAAACCTTTTTCCTTCCTGAGTTTGAACTTTTGAACTTCAAATGCTCCTGACCAATATCCATCATTCCCGGTATGTTGTGGACTGATAGGCACCTTTGGATGGTTTCAGTGGTCAGGATAAAGCTGGAAGGTTTCGTGAGATTTGATTTGAGAGGTGTGGGTGGGGGGGGGAGAGGCTGAGAGACAAGCAGACATTGATGAATAATGCATGACATTATAAATGTGTGTTGTAGCTGTAACCCAATCAAGCTAAGACAGGTAGCCAAGCTGACCCTGGGTTGAATATGATCGGCTGTGGCGTTCCATTTTTATAAACTTACGGAAATGCTTTCTTAATTGTAAAAACTGAGTGAAAGAGAAGGCCCATTTTAGGGCATTGTCAAGGATGAGGGGGTATCTTATTGAAACTTACAGGATACTGCGAAGCCTGGACAGAGTGGACGTGGAGAGGATGTTTCCACTTGTAGGAAAAACTAGAACCAATGAACACAATCTCAGACTAAAGGGACGATCCTCGAAAACTGAGATGAGAAGGAATTTCTTCAGCCAGAGGGTGGTGAATCTGTGGAAATCATTGCCGCAGAAGGCTGTGGAGGCCAATTCACTGAGTGTCTTTAAGACAGAGATAGATAGGTCTTGATTAATAAGGGGATCTGGGGTTATGGGGAGAAGGCAGGTGAATGAAGATGAGAAAAATATGAGCCATGATTGAATGGTGGAGCAGACATGCTGGGCCGAGTGGCCTAATTTTGCTCCTATATCTTATGGTCTTATGATAGGATTGAAGTGAAGCTAACTAAAGAGGTTGTGACTAGTTGACTCTTATGTTTGAGCTCATAGATGTGTGGTTTTCAGATGTTTTTATCCATGGGGAACTTAGGTAGGACAACAGAACCCTTGGACCACCTACCCGACCCGCTTTCACTTGCCAAAGTAAAAAAACTCAAATTCATGGGAAGAATGATGCTGCTGGTGATTGTACATCGGTGAATTGATGTCTGACTCCAAGCTGCTGCTGACCGCTTCAGTCTCATGTCGGCTGTATAAGCAGCTGGCTCCTCTTCTTCGTTTTCAGTCACGGAAGTGTGGAAAATCCAATCTCACAGTGATATGTTGTAATGGTCTTGCTTATTAAACTGCACCATTGTTGCATGCACTTATGGTGACTCAGGGGAATCACGGTAGCATTGTGGATAGCACAATGGCTTCACAGCTCCAGGGTCCCAGGTTCGATTCCCTGCTGGGTCACTGTCTGTGCGGAGTCTGCACATCCTCCCCGTGTGTGCGTGGGTTTCCTCCGGGTGCTCCGGTTTCCTCCCACAGTCCAAAGATGTGCGGGTTAGGTGGATTGGCCATGATAAATTGCCCTTAGTGTCCAAAATTGCCCTTAGTGTTGGGTGGGGTTACCGGGTTATTGGGATAAGGGGAGGTGTCGACCTTGGGTAGGGTGCTCTTTCCAAGAGCCGGTGCAGACTCCTTCTGCACTGTAAATTCTATGATGCCGCGCACGTGGAACTTGGTTTAATGGAGTGGTGTGGGGATGGGGGTTCTGGCCTAATCTCGGCCGTTTTAGTTGCACTTCAATTACTGGCATCTCCAGTCAGCCACCTTGAGGAGCCTCACGGACAACACTTTTTGGGAACCATTGTCGTACCTTGTAGAAGCAAGGAAAGATAGTTGGGATCAATGCAATGAGTCTTGACGCTGAGATAGCAGGGCGGAGAAAGACTAAGGGCGGGATTGCCCGTCCGGCCACACCTGTTTTCAGGGGCGACGCGCCCCTGCCGGCAGCTGGGTCCTCCATCATGGCAGTCAGCCAATGTGGTTTCCCATTGTGGCCGCCGCCCGCACACCGCCAGGAAATCCACGGGTGAAGCAGAGGATCCCACTGAAGGAGAACACCCCCCAGTATGTGTAAAAACTGTTTGAGATGTGGAGGGAAACCAGCATAAATTTTAGCAATGCTTTGACCAGAATAGTACTGATGAAAGAGAGGGAAAGGAAACGTGGGAACAGGGAGAAGAGTGCGGCCTCAAAGAAGGAAAGAGTAAAAATATCAAATAGAATTTCAAAAATATGTATTTTCGCAGACGAGGAGGAGAGCTCCAGTTTCCAATCTTGCAGAGAATTTACTTTCTTGAGAGTAGAAAGGTTGACAACGTTTTATTCCAAATCTGAGGCAATGCAGTCGGCTCCATTTTGGTTCAAGTTATTTGATAATTAAACTCAGTAATTAAATTGTATTCACATTGGCATATATAATTTGCATTGCTTCATTCAGACTAGCTATACTAATGCACACATATATGGGGCTGGATTCCCCAATTCTGAGGATATGTCCCCAAGCCGGCGTGGGAAAGGTGGCGTTTTACGCCAGAAAAACCGGCACAAAATGGCCACTGATCACCTGTTTTGCTGGGGGCTAGCAGGACGGCAGCATAGAGCACCCGGCTCTAGCTGCTGATATGCCCCGGAGAATTGCCGGTTCCGTGGCCGCGCACGCGCACGGCGGCGGCCGCTCGCAGACCAGCCAGCGAAACAGTTCCCCCCCCCCCGCTTCGGCCAGTTCGCGCGCCCCAGACCCCCCCCCCCCCCACAGTGCCCCCACCCCCGAATATTGTCACCCCTGCCTGCAGGTCGGCTCTCCCCTGACTGTGGTGGCGCTGGGCTGAATCTGCAACCGCCACGCCGAGTTCCGGACGGGTAAGATCATGATTGACCAACGCCGTCGGGAACTCGGCTGGTCGGGGGTGGAGCGTCGGGGGGGGCGGGCCCCAGGCAACATCCCAAGGCCCTCGATACGCCACTTTGGAGGGGTGCAGCATCGTGAAAGCGGCGCAATGCCCGATTTGGTCAGAAAGTGAGATTCTCCGGCCGGTTGCCGAACATGGTTTCGCCGTCGGTGACCGGAGAATCCAGCCCGTGGACTGAATGTAACGGCCGTGGCGGTGTCCCCAGCCGTCAGCAGGAAGGTTTGCGGCAAACAGCACCAAAGTCATTTTCAGGAGCCCTGGCACTATTCAATGCCTGTCAGACAGCCTTCTGCCTTCCTTGGGGTTCTTGCACCTTTAAGTGCAGAGAATTCACCTCCCCTGAGCTCCAGGCTGGCAGTTTTTCAGTCTGAGGAGAGCTATGGGCACCAACGTCCAATGCTAGGATTGAGCAGCCTCTGGAGCTCATCGTCTGCCCCTCTTCCATAGGTTATGCTCGCTGCTAAGGTGTCCCTGTAGAGGGAACGTGCGGTGTCTGCTGACACCAAATTCTTCCGTGCCCTGTGGGTAATGCAGGGGTTGGGGTGTTTTATCAACCTCTTCAATCACATTTTGTTTTGATGCTTTAAGTTTCCTTTCAGATTCTGTTTACTTTGATTTAGTATCGCTTCAAGGAGCTGCATTTGAATTCATCCCTCAATTTGTTGGTTTAGCTTACTTGGTTTATAGAAATAAGCACAGCCACCATACACGCACATACAAACATGAATTTGCAAACACATGCGCACATACACATGCACATGCAGGTGTGTGTAGAAACACACACACACATGCAAACACACCAATGCTTACGCACATACGCATACATACACATTCACACTCACATACACACGCACATGCCTACACACATGCACAGACACACATGCATACTCACACACACTTGCACATGCATGTCGACACACACACACATGCACATGCACACATTCACACTCACACATGCATGCACATGTGCGCGCACACGAATATGCACATACATGGATGCACACACTCACTGTCTGTTACTGTCTGTGCGGAGTCTACACGTTCTCCTCGTGTCTGCGTGCCTTCGGGTGCTCTGGTTGGACATTCTGAATTCTCCCTCAGTGTACCCGAACAGGTGCCAGAATGTGGCGACGAGGCGATTTTCATAGTAACATAGGCGATTTTCAATGTAAGCCTACTTATGACACAAATAGAGATTATTATTACATGCACACACAAACACGCACACAGAAGGCCATGTGTACAGACACACCCATCCTCCCATATTTTGCTTTCAAATAATAGAAATCACAGCACACAGGGGAACAAACGGCCTTTTGTCCCTCTGTAGTCTTCTCTTTCAAATACTTTCCAATTCTCTTTTAACATGATGTTGTATGTCTCTGCTTCAGCGGTCACTTGTCTTACAGCAGTTTGTTTTTCAATAGTTCTCAATATGAAAAGAAATTTCCTTTATCCCACTTTATTTTTGTGCTGGCATTTCTTGGTCTTCCCCCATCATAGTTGTCTTACTGAAGGAGTCAGGCAGAGATTCTGCTCCAACGCCTTAGCCAGTGTTGCTCTGTGACAGCCCCCTGGGGGTGAGCGTGTCATTATCTCAGTTTGTATTGGTAACAGTCTGGTGGAGACACATTTTTACCATGTTCACTTGTGCTGCGAGTGCTGAGATCCCTCGTTGAGCCCTCTCAGCCTGGAGCGACAATCATAGGATGTACATTTCAGGAAAGTCTCAGTCTCTAGCCTCACTTTCTGTCCAATTTTTAATTAACAATCTCCCAGTGCTGTCTTCTCTGCGAGTTCTGCACCTCACCGAGATCACCCAATACATAGAGATTGCTGGATGATAAAGTACGAAGACCCATCTAGTTCACTTCTATCTGAAGGCATTTGGGACTTATTAAATCACTGAAGGAATCAGTGACTGATTAAATCAAGAAGGAGGCCTACAGGTCCATCCATGTGAGCGAGGATGGGGGTTGGGGGAAAGAGGGAATTATGATTCCTCCTGCATCTTTAGGATGAGTCGATGGAGTTTTGATGTGCGAAAATGTCTGCCAGCTTTGAAGGCCTCAGCTGGAATACCATTGAATACGCCAGCTCAGCTGTTGTTGATCTCTTTAATCATTTTAGACAATAGCTACACAGTCAAGGGGGAACTAAGTAAGTAGATCAATAGCCACGGTGCAAGAAGCATCAGATAGATAGCTCAGCATGAATTGGTTGGACAGCTATCCAGCCATGTTTGAGCATTCACTTTGAACAGAGGTCGAGCTATCCGCAGTAAATGACATGGGCTGGATTCACCATTTTTGAGCCGAAATGCGGAGGAACTGTGGCGTTTTTCGTCAAAGAAATCGGCGCTGACCCCTCACTGATCCTGTGACCGGTGAGGGGCGAGCAACTGTGTCACAAAAACTCCCGTATCCCATGATAAGAATGGCTGGAGAATGGCTTGGTCTGTATCTGCGCATGCGCATGGCGATGACCTGCAGTGGTCGCACTGTAAATAATGGCGCCGGACATGCGCAGACCTGACCTGCCAGATAGTGGCCCCCTGGCCACCACTTGGGCACTCCCTGGCCACAGGCCCCCCCCCCCCCCCCCCCCCCCCCGCTCCTCACCCCCACCAGTGCCCCCAGCCCTCGCGGAATCACCGGCCAGCATCACAGTTCCCAACCGACTCTCATGGTGTTGGACGCAGTCCGCAGCCGCCACGCCAGGTTTCTGGCCACTGAGACCACGGGCGGGATTCTCCCCGACCCAACGGGGTGGGGGTTCCCGGCGTGTTGGAGTGGCATGAACCACTCCGGCGTCGGGGTGCCCCAAAGGTGCGAAATTCTCCTCACCTTTAGGGGCCAAGCCCTCACATTGAGGGGCTAGGCCCGCACCGGAGTGGTTCCCACTCCACCGACTGGCGTAAACGGCCTTTGGCGCCACGCCAGCCGGGGCCGAAAGGACTTCGCTGGTCGGCGTAAGCCCGCGCATGCGCCGGAGCGTCAGCGGCTGCTGACATCATACCGGTGCATGCGCAGGGGAGGGGGTCTCTTCCCCCTCCGCTATGGTGAAGGCCATGGCAGAGGCGGAAGAAAAAGAGTGCCCCCACGGCACAGGCCCGCCCGCCAATCGGTGGACCCCGATCACGGGCCAGGCCACCGTGGGGGCACACCCCAGGGTCAGATCGCCCCGCAGCCCCCCCCCCCCCCCCCCCCCGCACCAGGACCCAGGAGCCCGCCCACGCCGCCAGTCAGGTAGGTGTTTTGATTCCCGCCGGCGGGAGAGGCCTGTCAGCGGCGTGACTCCGGCCCATCGCGGGCCGGAGAATCGCCCCGGGGGGCCCGCCGACTGGCGCGGGGCGATTCCCGCCGACCGGCGCGGCGCGATTCCCACCCCCGCCGAATCTCAGGGGGCGGAGAATTCGGGACACGGCAGGGGCGGGATTGATGCCGGCCCCGATTGATTCTCCGACCCCCCAGGTACGCAAATGTGTAAGACTGCAAACTTGGGAAGTTAAGCATTCCAGAGGAAAGAAAAAGCTTGATTTTGCCAGAGAAATGTTCATGAAGATATTTCCCCTCTAATTATGTGCCTCTCCTGAACTTTGGCAGGGATATTGGTTCCGTAATGGCTGATATTTCTGGGAGTCTTTGTGCGGCAAAGGAGAGATGGTTATTGTTCTCTTTGAAAGCACTCAAAGCGAAGTAACCTTCTCCTCCCTCTCCTGAACCCTGCTACGTACAGTGGAATTATCACAGAGCTTCCAATAATGGGATTTTATTTTGGGTAAGGTGGTGCACACAATGTAATGAATTGTGATGGATGGTAAGTCACACACAGTAAACATGTAATAAAGACCTTGACTTCATCAGCCCTCATCATTTCTCTGCCCCCGCAACCCCCCCCCCCCCCCCCCACCACTTCATTACAGCAGCTAAAAAATAATCACAATAGAGTAAATCAGTCAACACTGCTCTTGTCTTTATTATGTGTCTGAGTCAGAAACTATTGCCGTTTGTGTTGTGTTGAAGAAGACATACCAGCAGCTTTGCTTGGCATCAAAGCCACCTGGGCGAACCACTGCTGCAGGTCAAAGGGAAGTTTAATTTGTTTCTGGCAGCCTTTAACCCAATGTAACCGGCACTTACAGCCACCAAATGGTACGATTGCTTCCAAACACGGCAGCTCGAATACAAAAACAAAATGCTACGGATGCTGGAAATGGAAACAAAAACAGGAAATTCTGGGTGGTTTCAAATCGGTCTGGCGACGTCTGTGGTGAGAGAGAGGGAGGACATCTGGGCCGAGCTCCCCAACGTCAGATTTGGGGGCAACAGTGGGAGCCCCCGGACACCACAGCCTGTACCCCAGGCACCCCCTGGTTGCCTGGATGAGGAGCTGGTTCTCTCTCCCCCCCCCCCCGCTCCCCCCCACCCCCAGTGCTGGGGCACCCATTCTTCAGCCCAGGGGTGACGCCCCTCACCGATGGCGGTCCACCCCCTCCGAACGAGGCCTTTCCCTCCCAGGACATTTGCCCCCCCCCCCCCCCCCCCCCCCCCCCAGAGATGGGCCAGCCACGCCAGGGGCCCCAGGCCTGATTTCCCGATTTCGAAGACGGCTACGCACCTCCTCGGATCCCACTTGACATTCTCAAAATGACGTACTAATCAGCGCCCGTGTGACCGCTCACTGGGGAGGTGGTTAGATAGGGGGCCAGTCCCGGTAATGGTATGGAAATTGGCTTTAATTGGTAATTATTGGTTTTTCGCCATCACAGGATCCTGATTTCGCCAACGGGAGCGGGCGGTTATGTCGCAAACCAATCCGCGTCCAGCATAGTTCACGATATTGGCCTTTCCCGTGATCTAACAGCCTTGTTGCGCTCATGCGAGACCACGATGAGGTTAGCAGATTGGGCCCTTAAGCCATTTTTTGGGATCTAGGGTGTTTTTCCCCGGTCAAGCCCACACTTAGAATTATTTCTGTCACAGGGGAGCTCAGCACGCTGGCCAGACCGGTTCCTCAGAGATCGGGAAACCATTTTGAAAGGGTGCCCCAATCCCCAAGTGAGCTCGTCACCCCCCCCCCACACACATGGGGAATGTCAATCTCCCACACACATGGGGAATGTCACCCCCCCACACACATGGGGAATGTCAATCCCCCACACACATGGGGAATGTCACCCCCCACACACATGGGGAATGTCAATCCCCCACACACATGGGGAATGTCACCCCCCACACACACATGGGGAATGTCACCCCCCCCACACACATGGGGAATGTCAATCCCCCACACACATGGGCATTGTCCCACACCCTCCCAACTGATTCCACCCTGCTATGGGATCGCTGAGCCCCCCCACCACACCCGCCCTCCCCCGTTTACAGGCCCCCCCCACCCTCTTTCGGGCCCACCACCTTCCAGGAATCCCACCTTTCACCCCCTAACCGTTCAGACATCCTTCATATCCACGGTGCTCCCCCCACCCTTGTACCATCCCCACTTTCCTTTCATGGGCACAGCCTCCCTCAGGCCTTTGGCAGTGCCACCCTGGCACCCTGGGAGTGCTCCTACCGGCTTTGTGCAAAGTCTGAGTGTCTAGGTGCTCATATTCCAGGGGGAGGGCCAGGGAACCTCCCTGCTCTATCCCTGACTACCCAAGGACCCCTGATGTCCTGGGAGATGCCCCAGGTGAAGAGACGCCTAGTCCGTGTTTGTGTGGATCAGTTCTAATCGGTGCCCACATGACCGCCGGGGAGGTGGTTAGATCGGGGGTCTTCACCTTAATGGGGTGGAGATTGGCTTTAATTGATGATTATTGATTTCTCACCACGTCGGGATAAGATCCGGATCTCGCCAACGGGAGCGGGTTGGTTGGATCGGAAGCTGATCAGCGCGGTTCCTCATTCCGGACTCTCCTGCAATCTAACCAGCCTGCTCAGATTCGCGCCTGGCCCAACTCGACTGCTGGAGGGCGCCCATAGTTAATATTTCAGGAAAATGGCTGTGAGTAGAACACGAAAGAAGTTAAGCTGCAACAGCTGTCAAGTACAGAGGCAGCGTCTCAATTCCCTCCTAAATAATGCACGGTTGGAAAGTGATGGAACTGTGCAGAGTATTTAACAGTTCACCCAGACTCCGACTGTTGAACAATATTCCTGCTAAGTGTGACCATGGAGGCGCCTGTAAGGCACTGTGCGGGCCTCTCTCAAACATGTGTGTGCATGACCACCCACAGTAAAGGAAATTTAGAGGCAATATTGCTGATGACTGGAGGAAGGATGGTTTAACAGCCGTCAAACAATTGTCCTGAAGCCTCCATTAACAGGCTGACTCCAGAAAGGTGCGATGTTTTGCCCGTGTATGCCATATATCTTGCTGTCAATTCCAGATGGGCCTGTAACTGAGCGTCGCCCACGCACAGATTTTTAAGAGATTGTTGAAATATGATGATCTGTTCAGCAAATGTCAACTCGAGGCTCATATATGGTGTTTAAATAAAGTGCATCATCATACAGTTTATGTCAGATCAGAGTGATTGTTGGAACAGAGGCAGGCTATATCTGGGGAGATGGCGGCGCAGTGGTGCTGTCACGAGTTTAATAATCCGTGGTGGCACGGGTTCAAATCCCACCACGGCAGCTGGTGGAATTTAAAATCAATGAATAAATGTGGAATTAAAAGCTGGCGCCACGACCTATATCGATGATAGTTGCAAAAACCCACCGGTTGACTCACATTCCCTCGTCCAGACTACATGTGACTCCAGGCCGATGTGGTTCTCTCTGCAATGGTCTCACAGGCCACTCGGTTCAAAGGCGATTTGGGATGGACAATAAACTCTGACTTCACAAACGACAGGTGCACTTTTTTTGGAAGGAAGCTGAGCTACCGTCATTCAACCTCCAAGCCCATCTTTGACAGGAGATTTGCCACATTTTATTTTCTCTTTTTTGGACAAAGCAGTGACCAGCACAGGCTTCCAAAGTGATCGCAGAATTTAATTTTGTCCTTAAAGGCAGGGCAGTCGATAATGAGACGACACAGATTTAAGCTATTTGGCCAAATAACCTGGGAATGGGAACATGAGGAGAATTCTTTTTTTCAAGTGGCAAGTTGCTATATGACCTGTCAAGCACTGTCTAAAAGGTCAGTGGAAGCAGATCCAACGCTAACATTCGAAAGGGGAATGGAGTTGTATTCAAAAATGAACAATTGCTGGGTTACAGGGAAAGGGCAGGGGGTGGGAACATAGTCGGGGTCTTTCAATAGCCCTCATTCTGTGCTGTACGATTCCGTGATTTTCTCCCAGGGCATCACGTTTATTCCCCATCAGGTCTCTCCCCGAAAAGGAGATGATAGATCATCATCTTGAAGTGATGCAGTCCGTCTGGCGATCGATCGCTGCTCCCACAGCGTTGCTAGGTCGGCAGTTCTGGGAATTCGACCTTTTGATGATAAGAAAGTGACGGTGACAATTCCAAGCGATGGTGGGAGACATGGAGATGATGGTGTTCCCATGATGTTTCTGCTCTTGTCCTTCTCTGTGGCTGAGGCTGTAAAGTTGGGAGGTGCAGTCGAAGTGATCTCGTTGAGTTTCTGCTGTGCATATAGTAGACCATTCACAGCAGTGTTGGGTGGATACATAGAATAAAACTGGCAGCTGTCTGGTTGAATGACAAATTTATTAGAATTCTTTAAGGTGGTAATGACCAAGATAGGTAAAGGGGAACCAGTAGGTGTAGGCTGGGATTCTCCGGCTGTTGGGATTCTCTGCTCCCGCCGGCAGCGCACCCCCGCCCGTGGGGTTCCCGGTGATGTGGGGCGGCTTCAATGGGAAATCTCGTTGACAAGTGGCAGGAGTATAGAATCCCATCACCAGCGGATCGCGCCCTGCCGAGAAACACACGGCTGGGGGGACCGACGAATCCCACCGTATACTTGGATTTCCAACAAATTCTCAATAAGATTCCATACGAAAGGCGACTTAAAAGACAAGCGTCCATAAGCAGGACGAGAGGATCGGCTAACCAACAGAAGACAGAGTTGGGATAAGAGGGGTATTTTCAGGATGGCAATCCATAAATAGTGAGTGCCACAAGGATCAGTGCTAGGGCCACAATTGTTTACAATACATGTGATTTGCACGAGGGAAGTGAATGCACTATTGCCAAGTTTATGGGATGACTTAAAAATAGGTGGGAAGACAGGTGTTGAGAATGACACAAAGAGTCTACAGAGGGATATAGACAAGTTAACTGGATAGGCAAAAAACTTGACGCATGGAATATAATTTAGGAAGATGTGAAGTTATGCACTTTGGTAAGAAGAATAAAGGAGCTGAATATTATTTAAGTGGAGAAAGCTGCAAAGCAAAGGGCACCATTTAACTAAATGGGAACAAAGACCCATAATGAGCGCATTTATCCATGTATTTCCCGGAGATCACAGAGCCGAGAAACACAACGCTATCTAACGCCACTGGGGTTAGATAGGGAGCCTCAGTGGGGAGCCCTACTGTGCCTTACTTTCTGCATGAAGGTCTGCTCGCCGGAACTCCTCAGTGTAGCGAGAGATCAGGATGCCATTTTTAAATGACGTCCTGATCCATGGACCCTCAACATTCCCCCAAGCTGCTAACTCACAATGAGGGGGTCCCCGGGTCCCGTCAACACCCGCACAGGGCTCCCTGCCCCACGAAAAACACAAGCTTGGCACCTCGGCACTGCCAGCTCGGCAGTGCCAATGTTCCCAGCTGGTACCAGTGCCAGGGCACCACCCTGCCCAAAGGGCATGCACCTGGGGAGACTCTGATGCTTTGAGGGACCCCCACGAGTGCCATTCCATCTCGTCCCCGTTTGTGGAGGCCAGCACTGAATGGCACTTCCCCGAGGTCACCGAGACGAAGGGGTTATATCGGGTGCCTCGGGAAACTGCATATTACAGTGAGACTAGCTGTCTCGCTCTAATATGAATGTTTGCCAAAACGTGATTCCGCCCACAATGGGTCGGAATCATATCCCAACATCTCGGAAGATTGCGTTAGATCTCGTGAGGCGCTGATCCCAGGAGTGGGGACACCCGCGGCTTCTCTCCGCCATGTTGCGCTGCGGCACGCTGCTTTTCAATCTCGCTCGGAGTGATTTATGGAAGCTTCGTGCAGGAAACACTAAAGAAAGCAAACACGCAAATTCAGGACGTAATAGGGAAGGCAAATTAAATTTTGACCTATATTTCAAAGGGAATGGAATACAAAAATAGGGAAGTCTTGCTAAAACTATATAAGGCTCGAGTTAGACCACACTGTGAACAGTTTTGGTCCCCTTATCTAAGGTAAGATACACTGACATTGGAGACAGTCCAGAGATGGTTCACTAGGGGGGGGGAGGAGAGGTTAAGGAGAGGTTAAGGAGAGGTTAAGTAGGTTGTGCCTGTGCTCGTTGGAGTTTAGAAGAATGGGAGGTGACCTCATTGAGACATGCAGGATTTTCAGGGGGCTTCACAAGGGTAGATGCTGGGAGGTTGTTCCCCCCTGTGGGAGAGTCCAGGACCGGGGGGCAAAATCTCAGAGTAAGGGGTCGCCCATTTAAGACAGAGATGAGGAGGAATTTCTTCTCTCAGAGGGCAATGAATCATTGGAAGTCCTTACCGCAGAGAGTTGTAGAGGCCGGGTCGTGAAGTATGTTCAAGGCCGAGAGAGACAGGTTTTTAATCAGTCAGGGAATCACGGTTTACGGGATAAAGTGGGAAAGTGGAATGAGGATTATATCAGATCAGCTATGATCCCATTGAAGGCAGACTCGATGGTCCAAATTGTCTTCTTCAGCTCCTACATCTTGTGGTCTTTTGGTCTTAATGAGTGTAATCCCCTTTAAAATTGTACTATTTAGTTGATATTTTTTGTTCCAGGATGAGAAAATGACAGTGGTTCTTTGTTTTTGCTGTTCCCGAAGTTTCTGTTCTCATAGCTCCCACTGTAAAAGCAGTTCCAGATTGGCTCATCATTTTAACAGGTGCTGTATGCGTTTGCCTTGTAAGCTGGAGAGAGCAAAAAAAAAAAATCCTGCAATACTCGTGGGGCTATTATCATTAATTGTACTTTAATGGAGGCACTAACTTGCTGGCACGAGGAAGCTTGATTTTCGAAACCTCAGTACAAAAGCCACAGGGCTAAATAGTTATGTCGAATCTCTGCGGGATCAGCAGAGAGAAATGTTCAGCCTATCATTTAAAATCTAAATTAATACAAGGGCAAAGAACAATATAGGCCAGCGAAGGAGATTATTCAAGCTTTTATGGAGCTAAATTGCCGAGGTGAGAATGAGTTTTCAAACAATCCCTTTTGTCAGTCAGAGATATGAATAGTCACCTTTTAATTTTTTACTAAGTTCAGGACAAGGAGGTGTAAGGTTAGTGCAAAGCCATTCAGCGAGGGATATCAGGGAGCATTCAAAAGGAGATTGAAAATGTGGAACCGGCTCGAGGGGCTGAATGGTCTCCTCCTCTTCCCAGACTCCGGCAGCACCTTACTAACATTGCCACCAGAGACCTTTCGGTCAGTATTGCTCTCTCTGTCTTTGAATCCCAGAGGTTGAGTCGCTGACAGAACTTTGACTTCGCTCCCTCATATTGCCAGTGCGTTCCCATTTTGCCATGCCAGCAATCTGTCAGAGCTGGTAATTAACAGAGATAATGCAAAGTTCATTTTGACGCAGACAAGAAACAAAGGCATTGAGAAGTCTTTTTCGGAGCACAGTGGAAATTGTTTTCACTTCTGTCATATTGGTGACAGGCCATTCTTGCTGCGTAATGTATTTAGAGGGCTTAAAAATAGAACGCACTTGACTTGTTCTGCTATCGCAGACAGTTAGAGAAGAGGCAAAGATTTGTCAGTGAGGCCAACTTCTTAATGCAGAGAAATTTGAAATCCTGTCTGAATGCAAATTATTACCTTCTTTGCATGTGAGTCCTGTTTTTTGTAAAATGTGAGATGTTACTACCAGGTAATGGAAAGGAAAGCTTTCCTGGGTCTCAGTTTGGCCAACAGATAGTTCAGAAGGGCAGCACAGTGGCACAATAATTAGCACTGCTGCCTCACGGCGCCGAGGTCCCAGGTTCGATCCTGGCTCTGGGTCACTGTCCGTGTGGAGTTTGCACATTCTCCCCGTGGTTTGCGTGGGTTTCGCCCCCACAACCCAAAGATGTGCCGGGTGGGTGGATTGGCCAGGCTAAATTGCCCCTTAATTGAAAAAAATGAATCGGGTACTTCAAATTTATAAAACAAAACCAAATGTGCAATTTAAACATTGTGAAGGGTTTTGAAGTGGAGTTACTATCGTTATGTAGAAAAGTACAGTGGCCTATTTGTGCACAGCATGATCTCACGGGCTTTAATCAGACCCAGAACCACAGAATTTTTACAGTGCAGAAGGTGGCCATTTGGCTCATTTAGTCTGCACTGGCTCCTCGAAAGAACATTCTACCTAGTCCCATCCCCCTGCCTTATCCCCGTACACTTGCACATTCTTTATTTTCAGATAGCAATCCAATTCCCTATTGAATACCTCAATCGAACCTGCCTCCGCCATGCTTTAAGGATGTTTGTTGAATTATCCATCCACCCTCTGAGTGAAAACAAATTCTTCACACAACTTTTACTCCTTTTACCAATTATGTTTAATCGGTGCCCATCTCGTGCTTGAAGGTCTCCAGAGTGGGGACAGTTTCTCACTATTTACCCCGTCCATACCCCTCCGGACCTTGAATGCCTCTGTCTTGATATCTCAAATCTATCCTCATTGCTACAGTTGTTTGTCCTTCGATTAACTCTTGTGAATCTGATGCTTTCACATTCTTCCTCAAGTCTGGTGCCCAGAACTAGCTGTAGTTCTCCAGATGAGACTGAACTAGTGTCTATCATAACTTCATCATAACTTCCTTACTCCTGTACTTAATGTCTCTATTAATAAAGTCGAAGATACTAAGCTCATTAACTGATCGCTCAACATGCCCTGCCACCTTCAATGAGTTTAGTAGATTTATACTGTGATCCTATTGTCCCTCCTCCTCCTTTAGAGTTTCGCTCATTATTTCATGCTCTCTCCATGGGTGGAATTCTCTGAAAATGGGGAATTCTCTGAAAATGGGGCTAAATTCCCATGCCCACAGGAAAAGAGGCGTGTATCACTCTGAATTTTCCTGGAGAAAGTCCAGGGTGATTCTCCATTTTGAAGGGGGCCACAAGGCCGCAGAATTGTCCACGCAGCTCCGGCTGCTGATTCGGGGCCCTGCACTTCTGGCCGTGGGTCAGCACCATGCGCACGGCGGCAGCCAGTGGCTCCGGCACCGAGCGACATGGTGGACCCACACAGCAAGCTGGCCCCAACAACATAGCCCCCCCCCCACCAATTGGTGGCTCCTGATCGGGAACCTGCGCGTCTAGTATGCCCCCCCCCCACTGACATATCCCTCCGCCCCTCATCAGGGCGGCCGCAGACTGGGTCTGCAGCGGCCACTCCGAGCTCCTGTTGGTGGAACCATGAGTGAACCACGCCGGCGGGAACTCAGCCAGCTGCCGGCTGAGAATTGCCGCGCGGGGGCCTCTTTCAATGGCCCCCGACCGGCGCCGCATCGTCCGAACGCGGCTGGCGCCGATTCGTCGTTTCGCGGAGAATCGTGGGAAGCCGTCGGATCCGATCGCGGGTCTGACGCCCCATTCTCCGCCCCCGCGCCAAAAGCGATTTCTGCGCGGAGAATCCCGCCAATGCTCTTCGTACCAAAATGAATCACCTTACATTTCTCTGCATTGAACTTCATCTGCCACTTGTCTGCCCAATTTACCAATGCATCTATGTCTTTTTTAAGTTCAAGACCATCCTAAGCACGGTTGACAGTATTTTCAATCTTCATATCATTTGCAAATTTTGAAATCATCCCTGAATGCGATTCAGCAGACCAAGGTTAAAGTCCAGTTTTGGGTTCATTTGACGGAGAGTTCCGCGACGGCCGGGTTGGCAAGATCGCGGCCCATATTCAACGGCACTTAGTGCCAGAAATGAGCACCCATGAGGTTCTAGACATTACTGGCTCCCTTGCCATCTGATTTGCCTGACTCTCATCTCAGCTGCTCGTTGCTAATAAGGGGGAGCTGCTTTTAAACGCTTCCTCACCACTCAGTCCCAGTCAACACACAAGCATGGCAGTGCGCTGACCTGCTCCTCGATTTGGGGAAGCTGACCTCACGATGCTGTGGATGAGAGGCGGGGTACCCTCTCCCCGAGTGGGTCACAGGACCAGCACCAGGATGGCAATGCTGCCTGGGTGGCAGTGGCAACAGTTGTCAGTGTGGGCAGCATGACCAGGGGGACCGTTGTCCAATGTTGGGAGAAGATGAACGATCTCTAATAAGCTTCAAAGATAAGTTACCACCTCTCTCCTGGCATCAGTTTTGGGTGACACCCCACAAATTCCCAAATCCACCCCCCCCCCCCAAATCCACCGCACCCTCCCCACATCTTGATTGATTCATTGATTTGATTTATTGATTGATTTGATGTATTGTCACATGTACTGAAGTACAGTGAACAATATTTTTCTGCGTCCAAGGGAATGTACACAGTACGTACATAATAGACAAAAGAATAATCAACAGAGAACATTGACAAATGGTACATTGACAAACAGTGATTGGTTACAATGCAGAACAAGGGGCCAAACGAAGCAAATACATGAGCAAGAGCAGCACAGGGTGTCGCGAACAGTGTTCTTACAGGGAACAGATCAGTCCGAGGGAGAGTCGCTGAGGAGTCTTGTAGCTGTGGGAACGAAGCTGTTCCTATGTCTGGATGTGCGGGTCTTCAGACTTCTGTATCTTCTGCCTGATGGAAGGGTCTGGAAGAAGGCAAAGCCTGGGTGGGAGGGGTCTCTGATAATGCTGTCTGCCATCCTGTGGCAGCGGGAGGTGTAGACAGAATCAATGTGGGGGTGGCAAGTTTGTGTGATGTGTTGGGCTGAGTTCACCACACTTTGCAGTTTCTTGTGATCTTGGGCCAAGCAGTTACCATACCAGGCTGTGATGCAGCAGGATAGGATGCTCTCTCTCCTACAGCTGTAGATGTCTGAGAGTCAATGCAGACATGCCAAATTTCGTTAGCTTCCGTCGGAAGTAGAGACGTTGTTGGGCTTTCCTGACTGTTGCATCAACTTGAGTGGACCAGGACAGACTGTTGGTGATGGTGACTCCCAGGAACTTAAAGCTATCGACTATCTCCATTTTGGAGCCATTGATGCAGACGGGAGTGCGTGTCGTGCCGCGCTTCCTCAAGTCGATGATCAGTTCCTTGGTCGTTCCAACATTTTGGGAGAGGTTGTTTTCAGTACACCATGCAACCAAGTGATTTATCTCCCTCCTGTAGTCTGATTCGTCGTTGTTTGAGATACGGCCCAACACAGTCGTATCATCCGCAAACTTATAGATTGAGTTGGAGTCCAATCTTACCACACAGTCGTGTGTGTATAGGGAATACAGTAGAGAATTGAGCACACATCCCTGTGGGGCTCCTGTGTTGAGGACTATTGTGGAGGAGGTGCTGTTGCCGATCCTGACAGATTGCGGTCTGTTGGTGAGGAAGTCAAGGATCCAGCTGCACAGGGAGGGGTCAAGTCCAAGATTGCGGAGTTTGGTTATTAGTCTTGTCGGGATAATGGTGTTGAAGGCAGAGCTGTAGTCAATGAACAGCAGTCTGACATAGGTGTTCTTGTTGTCGAGGTGTTCGAGTATTGATTATAGAACCAGGGAGACAGCATCTGCTGTGGACTGGTTGTGGTGATAGTTAAACTGTAATGGATCGAGACCGCGTGGGAGGCTTGCAGTGATCCGTCTTATGACTAGCCACTCGAAGCATTTCATGATAACAGACGTCAGGGCCACCGGTCGGTAGTCGTTGAGCCAGGCTACCTTGTTCTTCTTTGGTACTGCTATTATGGTGGCCTTCTTGAAGGAGGTGGGGTCCTCAGAGCGGAGGACTGAGGTGGTGAAGATATCTGCGAATACACTCGCCAGCTGGTCTGCACAGAACACCTTACATCAGCACAGAGACACGGAACTTGGTGGACAACATTGGCGGACAAGCTTCTGGGGCACAATCTAGTCATCAGACACAATTGCTGAGGCATGTCAGGTGGAGGCAGTAACATCCAAGGGAGACAGCATTAGGGGTCTACTGGATCCCAGGACATGGCTGTGCAGAAGTGCCTGGTGCCACGCCTTGAGATTCAGAACAGGGTGTCAGTAACATTCGTGCGAGTGGGAGGCAGTTTGAAGGAACCCCAAAGGCATCAGGTGCAGGAGATGGTAACGTGGAACCGAGGTCAACACTGGTAGGGTGGTGACCGCAGTGGAAAACATGGAGCACGATGTCCGTATCTTAAGTGGTGGTGTTCGAGGCATTGCTCAGTCTCTGACGACCATGGCTGAGGGCCTCAACATCATGGCCCAGTCGCTGAGGGACATTGCCGAGGCACTGCAGTCTGTGGCCCAATCATTGAGGAACATGGCTGACGGCGGCGACACCTTGGTGTACAGAATAGGGAGCTGGCAGCACACAGGCTGGCCCTCCATCCCAAGTTCCTCTGGGCACCGTCAGGGAGGAGGAAGCCCTGGAGACCAACCTGGGGCCTGTCTCCAAGGAAACTACGGCAGTCTCTAGCTCTTTAAAATCTCCCTCTCCTGACACTGGCGCACCTCAAGGGCAGAGGGTAGAACAGGGTGGCACGGTGACGCCTGTGATACTGGGCTCCAGGCCCTACAGAGAGCATCCGCCAATGATTCCAAAGGCCAGAGGGTGCGGAACGCAGTAGTCCGCCTCCCTCTGGTGTGCACCTTGGGGACACACCTATACATAGCACAATACCACGAAGGATCAAGAAGATTGAGGAGCACTGAGAGGACACTACTGAAGTCATTATCTGCAACTAGGGAGAAGGGTAATCTGTCTCATTAAAACGTTCACTGCTAAAACATCTTACAGTCTCACAGATGTGAAACCTCTGTCACATTAATCCTCACAGTGGGGCTGTCCACACCCCCACCCACTATTGCCCTCCACTCCCCCCACACTCCCGGCACAGTGGTCCAAGATCAAAAGCCCAAATGCAGACCTTGTTCTGAGGATGGGTGTGAGGAAGCTGTCAGTAGAAAGACTGGAGTCTTTAACAGAAACTGAGGAGCACCAGAGCTTTCCTCACAGTGAGTTATCATCACTCTCCTGCCTTGTATATTGACCCCACTGATAGTGCCGACACAGGCCCATCACCCTGGGAGGATGCTACACAGACCCTTGGAGGGGAAACAGGGTGGCAGAGGAGGAGGGATAGCATGGGAGGGGGGAGCGAGGATATTGGGGGATGAAGGGGGGGGGAAGAGGGAGATTGCGGGGAAAGGAACTAGAGGGATGGGGGAACGTTGTTGAGTTGACGGACACAGCCTCGGCCGAGGAGAATCTATAGATGGTGAGGGCTTCTCTGGTCCTCCTCGCATGTCGGAACCTCGCCGCAATCTGTCCTTCATTCTCCAGCTCCTCCTCGGATTTGCCCTCCAACCTATCCAGCGCTGCCTCCTAATCCTCTTCCTCATGCCCATCTACCTCTTCCTGCTCATTCTCCTCCAGCATGTTGCCAGATTGTGGAGGGCACAGCAGACCACCACAAAGTGAAGGACGCTCTGGGGCTGTGCTGCAAGGCACCACCAGGGCGCTCCAGGCATCGGAACCACATTTTCAGCAGCCCGATGCACTTCTCAATGACAGCATGGGTCAGAAGGTTGACCTCATTGTATCCGATCTGCGTCTCGGTCTCCAGCCTCCGCACCGGCATCATCAGCCATGTCCTCAGTGCGTATCCCTTGTCCCCCATGAGCCAACCCATCTCCTGAGGTGGTCCGCAAAGACTCCGGGGATCTCCGAGTGCCCCAGGATGTAACTGTCATGCACTCTCCCAGGTCGGTAGTCCCGAACGAATTCGGAAGGACTTCTTTTACCCAGAAAGTGGTACAAATGTGCAACTTGCAGTCGGGGAGGGTGGGAAGCTGGACAATTGATATGGGAGAAAGAGATGGTGACAGGAGGAGATGAAGGAAGGTTTGTGTGAGAGCATAAGCTCCAGAGAGCGTAAATGCCAGCATAGACCAGCAGGGATGAATGGCCTGCTTCTCCCCTGATTATTTTGTAGCCAATGCAACTGTAATTGGGTTCAACAGATTGTGGCACGGGAAAGGAAAGTCATCAATGCTTTTGCTCCACGACCTTTGCGTGCAGTGCGCACGCTTGGAGATCAGATGAGAAGAAGCCCTTGCTGCAGAAGAATGTGATACCTATTGGATTGCCCCCACAGAGGCTGGCATGACTGGCGCTACGTGGTTTCTGTCATTAATTGGCCTCTGCACCAATTAATCTCTGCAAGATAGAGGATGAGCATAGACAGAGGACTGGCTAACTAATAGAAGGCAGAGAGTTGGGATAAGAGGGGCATTTTCAGGATGGCAACCTGTAACTAGTGGAGTGCCACAGGGATCAGTGCTGGGGCCACAATAATAATAATAATCTTTATTGTGTCACCAGTAGGCTTACATTAGCACTGCAATGATGTTAATGTGAAAAGCTCCCAGTTGCCACACTCTAGTGCCTGTTCGGGTACACAGAGGGAGAATTCAGAATGTCCAAATTACCTTTTCTGTGGCAAATGGCTTCTTTCAGCTTCTGGAATGTTCAATGATGCCTGTAGACTTTGGGCTGTCGCTGGCCTCCATCTGTACCATACCATACGTCTCAGATACGATAAGACACCGCCAGGTATTCTGAAAACTATCATGTTGCTTAAATTCTGTATCCCTCCCAGGTGCAAAGACTGTTCATTGCACCAGCACAGATGGATGGCTGGTTCCTGGGGTATAGACAGTCAGTCAGTCCTTTCTCTCTTTGTGTGTGTCTCTCTCTCTGTCTCTGTCTCTCTCTCATTCTCTCTCTCTCTCTGTCTCTCTGTCGCTATAATCTGTTATGGGAGCGGCGGTTTCAGAACCCCAAAATGTACCATGGAGTTCAACCAACCTCTCCCTTTAATTAATTGTTACTTTTGAAGCACACGGCTTGTTCCCCAGGTGTGATATGACAATTATGGACACATGGGTTTTTAAACACAAAGCAATGTTTATTCCATGAATTCAACTTAAACTTTTGAAATAAACATTTGGTCCCTTAACACCCCTTACTTCAAAGATAACCCCGACAATAATACAACACTAAATAATCCCTCAAAATGTTCCTTCAAACCTCCAAAAGACTTAACACCTTTAAGCCGAAACACATCCGGTTAAAGACATTACTATTATGTGTTTAAATCACCCAAATGATTCAGAGATAGTCTTTCATGACAGAGATCACAGCAGATCCAGCTCACTGCAAACACAGACACACCCAAGCTCTTTTCCTCAAAACTGGCTTTCTCCTTTCAAAACAGCTCACAGAAAACCAGCCGGGCACTTTTCAGCTGCTTTCTCAAACTGAAACTAAAAGCAGAAAAAGCAGAAGTGATCTCAGCTCAGCTCTCCCCTCTGACATCACTTCAGTAATATGAGCTGCTCCATTTCTTAATGGTACATTGCTTATACATCCATTTTTTAAAGGTACTCTCACATGTCAAATCACAGTCATACCCCCACAAGGGTATTAATTGAGAGGACAATAGGCTGACTGAAGATGATGTTTATTCGCTCCCTGGCCTGCTCGGGGAATCATTGCAATATCCATTTGAATGTGATTCCATTATAGTAGTCTGCTGCACACTGCACAAACCTGCTCTCTCAAGGGGGAACCCATTGGAGGATTAACATAATGATACTGTTCCAGACTTGAAGTGTTGAGTCTGAGGAGGAAACTGAAGAGCCTTAAGACGAGGAGCAAGATTGTTAACCTTGAGGTTTTTCTACTGATTCGTGGACTCGTTGAGGCTGAGGGCATGGACAGAGGAGGTTGGGGAGAATGGTGCAAGTGTTTAGCCATGATGATCATTGCGCGAGGCATGTTTCATAGAACAGTTGCTGTTTACCTGCCCATTAGTTTTGTCTGTTCTTCGCATACATGCGGTTTAAAAGCCTGTCAGCCATTGGATGGTGAGAAGACAGAGTGAGGTAACGAGATCCATGGGTTTGAGCTCCAGGTGTAGAAAACCCCCAATTTCAGCTCAGTCAGGAGGCAGAGAGCTGGATGAATTTGTTGGTACTCCAGAGGCAAGCAAGGACAATGGAACTTTGAGAGGAAACGACCGTCTAGCAGCATTGATAAAACAGAAGAATATCAGAAAGATGGAAGGGTAGAGTTTCTACTCTGGCTGCAATGGGATAATTGCACCCAAATTGTGCTTTCGATAGGGTTGGATAGGTTACAAATTTCCACTCTACTTAATTTGCAGATTCATAAACGCAAAATCTGTCATGAACCAGTGCCGTTGAACAGCATAATAGCGCACAATATTTTGATGCTTAAATTGATTATTTATTAATTGATGTAGGAGGTGTTTCAGAGCGGAAGCTGGTATGGATTTATTAATACAGCCATAAATAGGTTTATCAGCAAAAAAATAAGCATTTGAAATAACAGTATCTAATCACCAGCACAGAGTAACCCGATTTGAAATGACTGAAGATAACAGCACAAGGGTCCGTACTTTGGCATTTTTATTTCTTCGGAATGCACGCATCAATTTCTTAGTAAAATAAATAATTTTTAAAGTGTGAAAGCTTATAAAATATGTCAACTTGTGCGTATGCTTAAAAAATGAATACAATTCAAAGAACCTTACAAAGCACAGTGGTTAGCACTGTTGCTTCACAGCACCAGGGTCCTGGGTTTGATTCCCGGCTTGGGTCACTGTCTGTGCGGAGTCTGCACCTTCTCCCTGTGTCTGCGTGGGTTTCCTCCGGGTCATCTGATACGGTTTCCTCCCACAAGCCCCGAAAGATGTGGCAGATAATTTGGACATTCTGAATTCTCCCTGAGTGTACCTGAACAGGTGCCAGAGTGTGGCAACTAGGGGCTTTTCACAGTAACATCATTGCAGTGTTAATGTAAGCCTGCTTGTGACGCTAATAAAGATTATTATTATTAAATCAACAGAAAACAGTGGAAATTCACAACTTCAACCAAGGGAGGTGTGTCACCTGTGTGATGTAATTGGGAAATGCTCTCCTTTTGGCATTTTCCCTCCAAAACTAACCATGATTGGACAATAAGTAAGCTTGAATTAGGTTTGCAGCTTTTAGCAAGAGAGGATCTGCATTTGTGTGATGTCTTAGCCTATTTCTCAGAATGGGCCAAGTCACTTCATCTGGGTCATGCCTTGAAAAGCTGTCACTGTTGCAATGGAGATGCATTCGGGAACCAGGTCTGCACATAGCAAGATCCCAGAAACCAAATGATTAGTCCATCTGCTTTTCGTGGCGCTGGTGACCCTTTAATTCCACCTGCCACATGCAGCGTGGCAACTGCAGTTTTGGCTTCAGCGTAACTCTGGTGTGTGAGTTGTATCTTGCTGAATGAATGGCGAGGCTGCTGTGAACTGGACTGCACTGACATTTATGCATCCTTTGAGAAGACTGGAAAACTGGGGACCAAGGGCTGCACAATTGATCGAGTTCCTTCAACAACCAGCCAAGTTCAATGAGCCACTTGGTATGTTGACCATCAGGATTGTGTACGGAGGGGGGGGGTTAGCTCACTTGGTCAGACAGCAGGGCCAGGATTCTTCGACCCTGGGGGATCCGACTCGGGGGGGGGGGGGGGAGGGGGGGGGGCGGTGCTCCCATGGTGGCCTGGCCCGCGATCGGGGCCTACCGATCCTGTGGGCAGGTTGTTTCCGTGGGGGCCTACTTTCCTCCGCACCAGGCCCCTGTAGGGCTCCACCATATTGCCCGGGGGCCGGTTCGAAGAAGAGAACCCCCGCAAATGCGTGGAAATACGGCGGCCGGTCCACGTGTGCGCGAGATCACGCTGGCCGTTCCGCGCATGCGCGAACTCGAGCCGGCCCTTCGCCACCAGTTGGAACAGCGCCAACTACTCCGGCATCAACCTAGCCCCCGAAAATTTGTAGAATTCCTCACTTTCGGGAGCTGTGGACACCCTAGTGGTTGGCGCCGGTTTTCCCGCCGGCGAGGGGACTTAGTCCCCAGAAGGGAGAATCCCGCCCCTGGTTTGTGATGCTGACCAAGGCCAGCAGCGCGCGTTCAATTTCCATGAGTTATTCATGAAGGACCCCGCCTCCTCAACTTTGCCCTTTACCTGAGGTATGGTGACCCTCAGGTTAAATCATCACTAGACAGCTCTCCCACTCAAAGGGGAAAGCAGCCAACGCCATGAGGGGCTATGGTGACCACCTTATCTATATGCGGTTGGATAACCCTAATCCTGTTAAGCGTGGAAATGGGCCCAGAGTACAAATGTCCCCTAGCTTGATACTAAAACGTGTTGGGCTCCATTGATGGTGCACAGCCTTGCATAATTTATCCTTAAATCTCAGCCACATGGTAATATGGAGGAAGTGGAAGAAATGGCAGAATGATACAGTCGAGGGTTCTATTCCAACAGCTAGCCTTGGAGATATCCCCCTTGAACATGAACTGGTTGCCTGAAACTATTCCTTTCCAGACTTCACATCAGAACATTTTAACAGACACTCGCGTGTCTTGGGCCTCTTCATTTTGCCAGGAAAAGACCAAAAGGTTTTTCCAGAATTGTAGGTTACATACGGGGAAGATAAATTGTGTTGTACTATCCGCACAGCTTTGATGTTTGTAATGTAGATGATCAAAGGTAATCTGGAGAGGATTTTCCAGAGGAACATTGATAAATGTTGGCCTATCTTGACCTTATTGATGCACCATTTTGTCTGTTTTATCGACGCAAACAACAAAATGTCTCGTTCTGTGATGGTTGAGAGACACACAGAACATGAGGAATAATAAGTGATTCACTATGGGGTGCCACTGTACGAACAGAATTTATATCTACTCAAATGTATTTCTATGAAAAACGAGTGTTTAGCCATGTAAATAACTGACTATGTATAATCAGAAATCAGAGAGTACAGCTTCAGCAACATTTATTAAAAAAACAGGTTAAATAAAAATGCAGATAACATTACATTATGAAAAAAATCCTTCCCGCACAATTAATTAATGCTACTGTTTTGTTCAGCTGGCATCGGTCACGTCAGTCTTTATTTAAGATATGTGATTGATTTCGCTTCCTGCAGGGAGTCACTTTAATTAATTAAACGCTGTCAACTAATCTGGAGCTCACCGCCATGTGGAGTAGTTGAGGCAAAATAGGGCCGATGCATTGAAGGTGACGTTGTTTCACTGATCGGTCGAGATGATAAGCGACGAGAGGAGGCTATAGCGCATAGTGCAAACGCTGGCGTGAATCATTTGGACTCTGCTTCGGTGCTGTAAATTATTTTGAAAATCTGTGTCAAGAAGCTGGATAGTCCTGGAGGTGGGGCGATTGCAGCAGTTAAAAGACAACCTGCTCTCACCAAGCTCATGTGTGCAAAGTGTGGGAAATGCAAGTTGACACCTATTACAGCGGGGGAGGGGGGTTATATTGTGTTGATTTTGCAGAGTGAGCGAACCAGATAGAACAATGGCGAAAGATTAACCTCAATGCTTTGCATTAAAGCAATATTGTTTTTTACAATGCCGCTGAAATATAGACGTTGGGAAAGGAAAGTGAAATAATTTACAATGCGATTGTGCCGGCTGGAATTTGTCTGAATGTACAGCTTGCTTGGGGCTGTGGTCCAAGGTGTTGCAATTGGCTGCAGGGTCCACTACCCTCTTCCCTCTCCACCCAACACACCCAAGGATAGGGAAAAGTCTGCATAGCTGAAGGATAGGTTCATGGAGGTCTTTAAAATTATGAGGGGATTAGATGGGATGGCGGTCGACAAAATAGTTCCATCGCGAGGGAATGCAAAACCAGGGGCCGTGTCTTATAGTGTGGTTGCTGATGGATACAAGAAGGAATTCGGAAGGAATTGTTTTAACCAGAAAGTGGTACAAATGTGGAACTTGCAGTCAGGGAGGGTGGGAAGCCGGACAACTGATATGGGAGAAAGAGATGGTGACAGGAGGAGATGAAGGAAGGTTTGTGTGAGAGGATAAGCTCCAGAGATCGGAAATGCCAGAATAGACCAGCAGGGGTGAATGGCCTGCATCTCCCCTGATTATTTTGTAGTGAATGCAACCGTAATTGGGTTCAACAGATTGAGGCAAGGGAAAGGAAAGCCATCAATGCTTTTGCTCCACGACCTTTGCGTGCAGTGCACACGCTTGGAGATCAGATGAGAAGAAGCCCTTGCTGCAGAAGAATGTGATATCTATTGGATTGCCCCCACAGAGGCTGGCAGGACTGGCACTACATGGTTTCTGTCATTAATTGGCCCCTGCACCCGACAGCAAGATAGAGGATGAGCATAGACAGAGGACTGGCAAACTGATGGAAGGCAGAGAGTTGGGATAAGAGGGGCATTTTCAGGATGGCAACCTGTAACTAGTGGAGTGCCACAGGGATCAGTGCTGGGGCCACAATAATAATGATAATAATCTTTATTAGTGTCACAAGTAGGCTTACATTAGCACTGCAATGATGTTAATGTGATAAGACCCTAGTCACCACATTCCTGCGCCTGTTCGGTTGCACAGAGGGAGAATTAAGAATGTCCAAATTACCTAACAGGCATGCCTTTTGGGACTTGTGGGAGGAAACCGGAGCACCCGGAGGAAACCCACGCAGACACGGGGAGAACGTGCTGACTCCGCACTGTGACCCAAGCCGGGAATCGAACGCAGGTCCCTGATGCTGCGAAGCAACAGTGCTAACCACTCTTCCCGCCAGGAGCACACTCCCACCCAGGCAGTGTAGTGGGATGGCTTCAATGGGAATTCCTGGCTGGGAGTCCAGAGAATCCCACCCACAATCTCCAAATTTGTGGATGACACAAAGCTGAGTGGGAGGGTGATCTATGAGGTGATGCATCAAGTTGAATGAGTGGGCAGATGCATGGCAATGCAGTATAATGTGGATAAATGTGAGGTAATCCACTTTGGCAGCAAAAACAGGAAAGTAGATCATTATCTGTCTGGCTATAGATTGAGAGAGGGGAATGTGCAATATGACCTCGGTGCCCTCTTACACCAATCGCTGAAACCAGGCGGTAAAGAAGGCAAATAGTATTTAGGACTTCAAAGCAAGAAGATTTTGAGTACAGGAGCAGCGATGCCTTGCTGCAATTATACAGGGCGTCGGTGAGGTCACACCTAGATCATAGAACATAGAACATACAGTGCAGAAGGAGGCCATTCGGCCCATCGAGTCTGCGCCGACCCACTTAAGCCCTCACTTCCACCCTATACCCGTAACCCAATAAGCCTTCCTAACCGTTTTGGACACTAAGGGCAATTTATCATGGCCAATCCACCTAACCTGCACGTCTTTGGACTGTGGGAGGAAACCGGAGCACCCGGAGGAAACCCACACAGACACGGGGAGAACGTGCAGACTCCACACAGACAGTGACCCAGCGGGGAATGGAACCTGGGACCATGGCGCTGTGAAGCCACAGTGCTAAACACTTGTGCTACCGGGCTGCCCATCGTCTGCCTCTTTTTCCTCCTGGATTCCCGGATCTTCTGACACCCCGAAAATCGCCAGCTCTGGACTCGGTGTCACCCTTGTTTTTAACACCTTGGACATGGCATCTGCAAACCCCTGCAAGAATCCCCTAAACTTTGGACATGTCCAGAACATATGGACATGGTTCGCTGGTCCTCCCGCACACTTTGCACACCTATCTTCTACCCCAAAGAAACTGCACATCCGGGCCACTGTCATGTGAGCCTGATGAACGACCTTAAACTGTATCAGGCTGAGCCTGGCACATGTTGTGGACGCGTTGACTCTACTCAACGCATCCACCCAGAGACCATCCTCTATCTCTCCTCCCAGCTCCTCCTCCCAGTTGCGCTTCAGCTCCTCATTCTGCGTATCCTCTGACCCCATGAGTTCCTTATACCCGTCAGAGACCTTCCCTTCTCCCACCCACACTCTACAAAGTACCCTGTCCTGTATCCCCCTTGGTGGTATGAACGGGAAGGTTGGAACCTGCCTACGTAGGAAGTCCCGCACCTGTACTTAAATTTGTTTCCCCTCGCCAATCCAAAATTTTCCTCCAGCTCCCTCAGGCTAGGAAAGCTCCCCTCTATAAACATATCCCCAATCCTCTCAATCCCTGCCCTCTGCCATCTCCGGAACCCTCCATCAAGCCTTCCCGGGGCAAACCGATGATTATTACAGATTATTATTACACCTGGAATATTGTGTGCAGTTCTGACCTCCTTATCTGAGGAAGGATGTTCTCGCTCCAGAGGGAGTGCTTTGACAGTTCATCAGATTGATCCCTGAGATGGCGGGACTAACGCATGAGGAGAGATTGAGTCGATTACGATTATATTCGCTGGGGTTTAGAAGAATGAGGGGAGTCATGTGAGAGTACCTTTAATAAATGGGTGTTTATAAATGGGTGTGCACATCAATATCTGTAGTGAGCATACCTTTAAGAAATGGGTGTTTATTACTGCAGTGATGTCAGAGAGTGGGTAGAGCTGAGCTGTCTGTCAGCTTTTTACTTTCGGTTTAGGCTGTTTGCTGCAGGGTGTGTTTAGTTTCGTTTTCAGAGCTGGATAGTTGCAGTCACAGCCAGAAGGTATATTAGAGTCTCTCTCTAATCTAAAGACTGTAACTCGATCTTGGTGATTTAAAACTAATAACAGTAGTGACTTTAACCTGATGTGCTTCTGGTAAAAGGTGTTTTAAGTCTTATGGATGTTAAAAGGAAAATTTAAAGGATTACTTAGTGTTGTATTCTTTGGGGGTTGTATTTGAATTAATGGTTACTAAGATGTTCACTGTATGTTTTAAAAAGGTTAACTTGAGTTAATAGAATAAACATTGTTTTGCTTTAAAAAATACTTTTCCATTTCTGCTGTACCACACCTGTAGAGTGGGCCGTGTGCTCCCCATACCACAATCTATTAAAAGTTGTAGGTCAGGTGAACTCCATGATACACTTTGGGGTTCTCTAAACCCTGGCCCATAACAGGGGGGGAATCTCATAAAAGGCTATAAAATGATAATAGGACTAGACAGGGTAGATGCAGGAAGGATGGTCCCGATGGTGGGGAAGAACATAACCAGGGGTCACAGTCTGAGGATACGGGGTAGACCATTGAAAACTGAGATGAGAAGACATTGCGCCACAGTGGCGAGCCTGTTGAATTCTCCGCCACAGAAATCAGTTGAGGCCAACACATTTGATGTTTTCAAGAAGGAGTTACACATAGCTCTTGGGGCGAAAGAAATCAAGGAATATGAGGGGATAGCGGGAACAGGATACTGAGTTGGAAGGTTAGCCATGATCATAATGAAGGGCCAAATGGCCTCCTCCTGCTCCTGTTTTCTATGTTTAGTTTCTGGTTTGAGGAATAAATATTGGCCAGGGCACTTTGGGAACTCTCCACTCTCCTTCAGAACATTGACACCAAGCATTCGACATTGCCCTGGTAGGGCAGACGCTACCTCACAGTTTAATATCTTATCTGAAAGAAGTCACCTCTGACAGTGCAGAGAACCCTGAGAAAGTCCAGCACCAGGAGTGTCAAAGGTGGATTTTATAGTTAGTACACTGAAGTGGGGCTTGAACTTACAACCTCCGGAATCAGGTTTGAGAGTACGACCAACAGGGCCACAGCTGACACCTCAGGTTGCCGAGGGCAGATTGGAAGGCTGTCTTGTTTCAAACTGTAAATGATTCTGTTTCAGTATCTCTTTATGGCGCCTTGTAGCTATGGAGCATTGCAGTGATGTAAAGTTGATTACTGCTGGCTGACTGCAGTGTGCCTGTATGTATTATGCACATTACATGCCAGGCCATTTCAGAGGGAATTGATATTACCTGTTTATAGGCTTTTCACAGGCACCATTGCTTATTGGGTTGAGATTGCTTGTCCAGATATCTCAGTGAGACTGATAACTGCAAGAGAGCCAAAGCCATTTAAACATGATTATTTATCCCTGGGAGAAGGGAGTCGGATCTTATAACTTGCTCTTATCATGAAAGAGCCTATGGTGAGAGACAGGTTGCTCAAAACTAACCTGATAGCTTTGAAGGATTATAATGAGTGACAGCAGAGTTTAATTATGAAAGATACCTTTTTGAACTTCTTTGTCTGCAGTCATCTTCAAAGGATGGAGATTGGTATAATTAAGGCACGGCCAGAAGATTTCTTCAGCGCGTTCTCCTTTCCGGGGCAGTTGAACAAATTGCCGCCAGTCAAAGCAAGCCATGAATATCTGAATCAGTTCTGCGTTCTAACTTACGCGAATGGTGGACGTTCTGAAACATATATTATTTCTTGAAAGCTGCTTTGAAGCACTGGTCAGAACTCCATGGGATCGTAAACGCATGGAATCGCAAAATGGTTACACAGGGGAGACCATTGAGCCTGCTGCACCTGTGCCAGCTCTCTGAAACTGTGGAAAGAAATCGTGGTGGTGGGGATGGGGAAGAGGGTGCGGAGAGTTGGCGGTTGCATGGTGGCCTGAATGGGGCAGCACTGTAGCATTGTGGATAGCGCAATCGCTTCACAGCTCCAGGGTCCCAGGTTCGATTCCGGCTTGGGTCACTGTCTGTGCGGAGTCTGTGCGGAGTCTGCACATCCTCTCCATGTGTGCGTGGGTTTCCTCCGGGTGCTCCGGTTTCCTCCCACAGTCCAAAGATGTGCAGGTTAGGTGGATTGGCCATGGTAAATTGCCCTTAGTGTCCAAAATTGCCCTTAGTGTTGGGTGGGGTTACTGGGTTATGGGGATAGGGTGGAGGTGTTGACCTTGAGTAGGGTACTATTTCAAAGAGCCGGTGCAGACTCGATGGGCCGAATGGCCTCCTTCTGCACTGTAAATTCTATGAAAATTCTATGAACAACTTCTGGCCATTGTCCTGTGGCCTCCTGTTATGATTCTGATTATCAACTTTCGAACCAACCAAGGGGGAAAAGTTTTAAAAAATCACACTTTGTTTAGCACCTTCACAGGTACTTTTTCCCCTCCTGTTGGGGAATAATGGGGAAGTGCATGAACTGCATGATGAACACTCCTCTATGCCCGTCAAGCTCTGGACTCAGATTTAAAGACAGGGACGCCATAAGCCACAAGACTTCAAAATTCTCACTTAACATCCAGGACACTATTTTGAGGGCGAACCTGTTTGAAAAGCCTCGATAGCAGCCTTCTTCGGATGGCCCAGTGTTGGAGCACAAAATGGGGGTCTGTGGAGGAACTTGTGCCTGGAATATTCCACCTAGCCTCATCCGTCCTGTTTGGTCATTGTCCTTTGTGTCAGGGTGATCAACACTTGCATCTCAAGACAAATTCGACCTGACCAACTGAAGGCAGTTCAGTACATCCATTTGTTTACTTCACAAAGACAAAAATACGGTTATCATAGACATTTAGACCTCCTCATGGATGGCCTGCCCCTGACCTGAAACATTGTGGCCGGGATTCTCCGATGCTGCGCCGGGTTGGAGAATCCCTGGGAGGAGGCGGGAATCCCACCCCGCCGCGGGCTGCCCTATTCTCCGGCACCGTTTGTCGGGGGCCGCGGGATTCCGGCCACAACTTTCGTGGGCCGTTGACAGTGATTCTCCGGGCCACGATGGGCTGAGTGTCCGTCCAGTTTTGGTCAGTCCCGCCAGCGTGAATTAATAATAATAATAATAATCGTTTATTGTCATAAGTAGGCTTCAATGAAGTTACTGTGAAAAGCCCCTAGTTGCCACATTCTGGCACCTGTTCAGAGAGGCCGGTACGGGAATTGAACTCGCACTGCTGCCTTGTTCTGCGTTACAAGCCAGCTGTTTAGCCCAGTGTGCACAGCGGAACTTGGCAGGTAAGTGTGCGGGGGCGGTCCTGGGTGGGGCATGGGGGGATTTGACCCATGAGGGCCCCATGGTGGCCTGGCCCATGATTGGGGCTGACCGATCCTGCGGGCAGGCTGTTTCCGTGGGGGCTTCTTTCCTCCACACTGGGCCCCTGTAGGGCTCCGCCATATTGCCCAGGGGCTGGCGCGGAGAAGAGAACCCCTGCGCATGTGCAGAAATACGCTGGCCGCTCTGCGCATGCACGAGATCACGCCGGCCGTTCTGCGCATGCACGAACTCGCGTCGGCCCTTCGGCGCCGGCTGGAGCAGCGGGGACAACTCCGGTGGCAACCTAGAGTTGGGCCGTTGAGTTGTTGCCATCGGTTTTCCTGCCAGTGTGGGGGCACAGCCCCATTTCCAGAGAATTCCACCCTGTGTTTCTTGTTTTACTTAATCAAGGTCTCCGCTGATGATTTATCGTGAACGGAGCTGGCTGCCACCATTCAGTCTCCATGGTTCAGAACGCTCTATGATGACAGGACTGGGTGTACACTTCATTGCATCTGGAAGCACTGTGGACAGAATCTTCCCAGCCGCATCAATGCAGGTCAGGAGGGAGAACCAGGAGGAAACCTGGGGATTGGTACGGCTGGTCAGCTATCTGACAGCTTCCTGCCAATTGGCGGCATACCTATGGCACCATGGGATTTCCCCTATGGAGGACAGGCCCCTCAATGAAGTAGAAGCCATAGGGAAAATGGAGGCTTCTCCTCAATGGATAACCAGAAGAACCATCGGTGCTTCCTCTTAATCAACCAGCGTGGAACCACTAGCCTGCAAGCCATCCCAACGAGGAGTTCCCCCCATCTCCACATCGACGACCTGACTGCTGTAGCCCTGAATGATTCCTAAGTTTTTAGCATGTTGAAAAAAGTGCCTCCATCTTGAGGCATCTTCAGAGGCCCCTGTTATCAACACCTGCGTATGTCAGTTGGGCTGCCAGCTTGCCTGATCTTCAAGTCCTCTGGATTTGGCCTCCCACCAAGGATTCCGGCCAGTCACCCTTAATTAATCAGTGAACACGGAGGCGGCCCCTTGGCTGGTTGGTAAATGTGGAGGTGGCCTCTAATTGGCCTCCTCCAGTAAGATTGCGATGCCATACAGCCAGCCAGCCCCTGTGAGGATGGGGCCGGCAAGATTTTTCCAGATTGCAGAGAGAGTTCAAGGATGGTGCGACTCCACTGGCGGGATGGAAGGATAAGAAAAGGCCATCCAAACAATGCTCGGTATCGAAGCAATTACTTGGCTGCTGCTCAGAAACAAATCAGTCCAATAATCTGCCATGACGTTATGAGGGGCTGGTTCAGTACAGTGGGCTAAACAGCTGGCTTGTGATGCACAACAAGGCCAGCAGCGCGGGTTCAATTCCTGTTCCAGCCTCCCCGAACAGGTGCAAGAATGTGGCGACTAGGGACTTTTCACAGTAACTTCATTGAAGACTACTTGTGATAATAAGTGATCGTTATTATTCCTATTATTATTGGCCCAACATGTAAAAGAATCGCTGTCAAAAGCTCAGGACAAAACATTTACCGGTAATGAACATAAGAACATCAGAACTAGGCTCACACTACAGTGCAGTACTGAGGGAGTGCTGCACTGTCAGGGGTGCTGTTTCTCAAATGAGATTGTTTAGCCGAGGCCCCATCTACATGCTTGTGCGGATGTCAAGGCTTGGATTCTTCAAGCCTCAGCGCCGCAATCACGCTGGGCGCGGGGGGCGGAGAATGGGGCGCTGGACCCGCGATCGGGTCTGACTCCTTCCTGCGACTCTCTGGCGACTGGAGAATTACCGCCAGTCGCGCACATGCGGTTGACGTGGCACCGGTTGGGGGCCGTTGAAAGAGGCCCCAGTGGCGATTCTCCACGGATGACCGGCCAAGTTCCCGCCAGCGTGGTTCACGTAAGGTTCCACTCAGCGGGAGCTCGGATTCGCAGCTGCAGTGGCCATCTTGGTGGGGGGGGGGGCGGGGGGATCCGTCACGGGGCAGGGGGGATGTCCACGACGGTCAGGCCCACGATCGGGAGCCACCGATTGGCGAGTGCACACGATCTGGGGGAGCTTACTTCTTCGACCGGGTCCGCTATGTCGCGCGGGGCAACGCCGCAGAGGGCCACCAGGCATGTGCGTGGACCCGTGGCCAGAGGTGCAGGACGCCGTATCGGCAACCGGAGCTGCGTGGAGCACTCCGGGGCACTGCTAGCCCCCTTCAAAATGGAGAATCACTCCAGAATTTCTAGAAAAAAGTCCGGAGTGATTCGCGCTCGTTTTCTCGCGGGTATGGGGACAGAGCCCCATTATTGGAGAATCCCGCCTAAAAGATCCCAGAACTATGTCAATGAAGAGTCAGGGGAGTTACCCCCAGTTTCCTGAATAATATTCGTCCCTCAATCAACATGACCAGAACAGATTATCCGGCCATTATCACATTGCTGTTTGTGGGAGCTTGCTGTGCACAAATTGGCTGCCGTGCTTTCCTACATTACGACAGTCATTGCCCTTCAAGAGTACTTCATTGCCTGTAATGTGCTTTGAGCCATCCAGTGGTCATGAAAAGCACAATATAAATGCCAGTCTTTGTTTTGTCGGATCATAGCTCCCATGTGGCAATCAAAGCAGCACACGTTCGAGACTTCAGGATGGAGCATGGGAATTGCAAACGGACCTCCAGTACAGACCGGCCGAGTTCCCGCCAACGTGGTTCACGTATGGTTCTAACTGTGGCTGGCAGGGCGTGTTCGGGTCCAAACGGACTTCAAGCCCAAATATATATATACACAACGCCTGCTACTCAGCTTGGTCAGACAGCTGCAAATTTCATGTCGAGCCAAGATGGTTTTCGACATTTCCTCAGATGTTGAAGGATAAACATATTTGCACAGCACCGAACCCAGGTTAGCTACATTGAAGGAGCTATGGCTGCAGGCAGAGAGGATTTAACTGTTCTCCTTGGTGCTGTACTGATTGAAGTGTAGATTGTGTTACTTACCGGTGTTCCACAGCACTGACTGACGCACACAATCTATTTTCACAACCGCATCATTTCCTCGGCCAGCATTGCAGGACCCCTCGAGGCACTGAACTCGCTTTGTTCTGCCGAATGACTCAATTTGGTTTCCCTTCAATCGACTCATCTGTCTCCGCCATCCGACCAATCACAGTTCTGCCAACTATAGCAATGCGGAAGCTGGTTCGACAGGAGACTATTAAGATGGGAAATCTTCCAGCGGAGGCTGCCGAAAGTACACTTACAAGGTAGAATTGGATATGCTAACTTATCGTATTTTTACAGGGGCTGAAGAGATGAACAGCATTTGACACCAAGTGAGTGAAATGGTGACCAAGGAAAGGCCACGTTGACGTTCCTAAGGAACGTTAACGCAAGTTTCCAGCTGCATGTCGAGTGGAATTGACGCAATGCAGGTGAAGGTCTTACCCGCCCCCATGCCAGATTCCCTGCGGTGCTGGTGGGAAAACACACCGGCGGGAAAAGCGTTTGGAAGAAGGTGGTGTGAAGAAGTCAGGATTCAACTGAAGAGTGCCTGGGGCAGCTCTGGACCCTGGACTACCCCAGCAGTGGGTGCGGTGAGCATCTGCAGGTGGATCTTCCAGATTCGGTGACCTGCAGGGGGCCCATCTTCCAGCCTCAGAATATTCCTGCAGACCCATCTCCATTCCCAGGAGGTCCACCTTCCGGTCTCGGAGTGCTCCCGGAGATCTACCCTCATTTTCAGGATGTCCACATTCTTTCTTCAATGGCGGGGCCGTGATATTCTGACACCCGGACATAACGGCGGAGTACTCGCCATTCAGGCCTGGCCCACTGCTGACTATGGCATGAAAAACCTGGGTGCATAATTAATGAGGTCGCGGCTACAGGATCTGGCGTATTTTCCAGCCGGCCGATGCAGTGGGACATGCTTCACGACCACAGCCCCGCCCCCACGGAGATCAGTCCCAAAATGGGAGAATTCCACCCGATGTCTATTCCTTCTTTCATTGATTAACATGACTTCCATTTATAAATTGGTGAAGTGAGTAAGTAAGCAAAAAGCAAAGTACTTACATTACTTATTTATAAATTGGTAAGGGTAAAGCCAAGTGGTGCAATTTAGCGGCTGTGCTAGCTGCGGGCGCAAGTCCCGTAATGGCTTCTAAGTCTTGCGGGAAGCCAAAAGTGGGATTTGAGCCGGGGATATTACAAAACGCAATCTTCCCCTCCTCCCTCTGCTGATGCAATTAGGTTCACACTCAGGAAGGGCGCAATACTGATTTGCATGGATTTGAATGCACGATAATATACCTGCCATGTTTAATGTCGACGCTTCCGCCCTCAACGTATTCCTATCTTCAGCCATGACATCAAGCCGACACGAATCA
The DNA here is from genome assembly GCF_902713615.1 of Scyliorhinus canicula. Taxonomy (NCBI): domain Eukaryota; kingdom Metazoa; phylum Chordata; class Chondrichthyes; order Carcharhiniformes; family Scyliorhinidae; genus Scyliorhinus; species Scyliorhinus canicula. Next base: position 11,276,456 of record NC_052154.1, on the reverse strand, counting down.
CTACTGCTCCGTAAAAATTGGAATCTGGCGCTATGACCTCCGAGGGGGAGGTAGGAGGTGAGCTTGAACGTCTCCACTGAAACCTGGGAGTCCAAAGGAAAGAGGGGGCACTGGGAAGCTCTGGGGAGGGGGCGAGGGGGAGATAATTAAGGAGGGCAACTGTCGGAGGTCATTGACGTTACGCGCAGGGAATCAGTGTGTCTGCCCTTTGTGTTATAGGAGTCTGCTGCCTGTGGTATAGAAACATCGAAAATAAATGCAGGAGTAGGCCATTCAGCCCTTCGAGCCTGAACCACCATTCAATATGATCAGAGCTGATTGTGCAAATTCCGTATCCCACTCCCGCTTTCTCTCCATACCCCTTGATCCCTTTAGCTGCAATGGCCACGGCCAGCTCCCTCTTGAATAGATCCAACAAACTGGCCCCAGCATCTTTGTGGTAGAGAATTCCACAAGTTCACAACTCTCTGAGAGAAGAAGTTCTTCCTCATCTCAGTCCTGAATGGCTTATCCCTTATTCTCAGGCTGTGACCCCCGAGTTCTGGACATCCCCAACATCGGGAACATTCTTCCCGCATTTAGCCTGTCCAGTCCCATCAGGATTTTATATGTTTCTATGACATCCGCTCTCATTCTTCTAAACTCCAGTGAGTACAAGCCCAGTCGATCCAGTCTTTCTTCACATGTCAGTCCTGCCATCCCGGGAATTAGTCTGGTGAACCTTCACTGGACACCCTCAATAGCAAAATGTCCTTCCTCAAGCTAGGGGGCCAAAACTGCTCACAATACTCAAGGTGTGGCCTCACCAAGGCCCTGTATAACTCCAGCAAGACATCCCTACTCCGATATTCAAATCCTCTCGCTATGAAGGCCAGCAGGCCATTAGCTTTCCTCACCGCCTGCTGTACCTGCATGCCAACCTTCAGCGACTGCTCCACCATGACACCCAGGTCTCGTTGTACTTCCCCTTTTCCTTAACTGCCACCATTCAGTTAATAATCTGCCTTCGTGTTTTTGCCACCAAAGCGGATATCCTCACATTTACCCACATTATACTACATTTGCTAAAAATTTGCCCACTCAGCCAGTCTGTCCAAGTCACCCTGCAGCCTCTTTGCCCCTCCTCACAGCACACACTGCCGCCCAGCTTAGTGTTGCCTGCAAATTTGGACACATTGCGTGCAATTCCTTTGTCCAAAATATTAATGTCTATTGTGAACAGCTGGGGTCCCAGCACTGAACCCTGCGGTACCCGACAAGTCACTAGTTTAGGAGTCTGCTCTCTGTGGTACGGGAGTCTGCTCTCTGTGGTACGGGAGTCTGCTCTCTGTGGTACGGGAGTCTGCTCTCTGTGGTATTGGAGTCTGCGTTCTGTGGTATAGGAGTCTGCTCTCTGTGGTACGGGAGTCTGCTCTCTGAGGTACAGGAGTCTGTTCTCTGTGGTATTAAAGTCTGCGCTCTCTGTAGTACGGGTGTCTGCTCTCTGTGGTACGGGAGTCTGCTCTCTGTGGTATTAGAGTCTGCGTTCTGTGGTATAGGAGTCTGCTCTCTGTGGTATTAGAGTCTGCTCTCTGTGGTACGGGAGTCTGCGTTCTGTGGTACGGGAGTCTGCTCTCTGTGGTACGGGAGTCTGCTCTCTGTGGTACGGGAGTCTGCTCTCTGTGGTATTAGAGTCTGCTCTCTGTGGAACGGGAGTCTGATCCCTGTGGTATTAGAGTCTGCTCTCTGTGGTATTAGAGTCTGCTCTCTGTGGTACGGGAGTCTGCTCTCTGTGGTATAGGAGTCTGCTCTCTGTGGTATTAGAGTCTGCGTTCTGTGGTAAGGGAGTCTACTCTCTGTGGTACAGGAGTCTGCTCTCTGTGGTACTGGAGTCGGCTCAATGTGGTACGGGACTCTGTTCTCTGTGGTATTAGAGTCTGCGCTCTCTGTGGTACGGGAGTCTGCTCTCTGTGGTACGGGAGTCTGCTCTCTGTGGTACGGGAGTCTGCTCTCTGTGGTATGGGAGTCTGCTCTCTGTGGTACGGGACTCTGCTCTCTGTGGTACGGGAGTCTGCTCTCTGTGGTACGGGAGTCTGCTCTCTGTGGTATTAGAGTCTGCGCTCTCTGTGGTACGGGAGTCTGCTCTCTGTGGTACGGGACTCTGCTCTCTGTGGTACGGGAGTCTGCTCTCTGTGGTATGGGAGTCTGCTCTCTGTGGTACGGGAGTCTGCTCTCTGTGGTACGGGAGTCTGCTCTCTGTGGTACGGGAGTCTGCTCTCTGTGGTACGGGAGTCTGCTCTCTGTGGTACGGGAGTCTGCTCTCTGTGGTACGGGAGTCTGCTCTCCGTGGTACAGGAGTCTGCTCTCTGTGGTACGGGAGTCTGCTCTCTGTGGTCCTGCAGTCTCCCCTCTGTGGTATTGTAGTCCGTGGCTGTGGTATTTGGATGCTGGACGCGTGCGGATCGTCGGATGGTGGTAGATGTGTTGGCCAGATGGACCCCGTAGCTGTTACTCCACACTGAGCCCCCTCCTCGGATAGTAGTTTGTAGCCCATTTGAGATGGGCCATTGGAGGTAGCGGTGGTCTTGATCAAAGCGCTGGAGGTGAGACCCCAACATTAACGTGCGACTGCACTGATGCTGGAGCATCAACATGGTGGCCAGGGTGCCATAGGACAGGATCATTGGCCAGAGGCCACACCAGCCGGGGAGGGAGGTGAAGGAAAAGACAATAGCCCAAAGTGCACTGTATTTGGCTCTACTTCATGGAGCTCACGGACAGCATCTGTTTTTATAGACTCCGGTTTACTAAGGAGACAGTGAGGCACCTTTTCCATTCTCTCACAGAGTTGGTGCCACGTGTGGCAAGAGGGCACCCATTAACCTGTCACGGCACGAAGGTCACGGCAGCTATACATTTCTACAACTCTGGATCCTTCCAGGGCTCCTCTGGAGACCTGTTTGGGTCATCACAGGCTTCCTTCTAGAAGTGCATTTGTGTGTGGTTACGTATGTGACCTTCGTCAGGGCCAAAGATTATATTCATTTCGACCTGGAGCAGGCCAGACAGGATGAGGAATCCATTAGGTGCAGTCTGATAGCTGGTTTGCCACTGGTGCAGAGGGCAATGTATTGCATTTATGTACCGTGCCACACCCCATGACAACAGGGAGTCTCCTTCATCAATAGGAAGGGGTTGCACTCCCTCAATCTGTAGCTCGTCTTCGACCAAGAGATGCACATCATGCAGGTGTGTGCCCGTTTCCGGGGCAGCGTCCACTACAACTTCATTCTAGGGTAGCCCCAGATCCCTAAACATTTTGAGGAACACTGAAGGCTACAGGGCCAGCTCCTCAGGGACAAGGGTTACCCCCTATGGGCATGGCTGATGTCAGCAGTGCGGTGGCCACAGACTGCAGCGGAGATTCACTACAATGAGGCACACACTGTGACTCACATAGTCATTGAAAGGATCATTAAACTCCTGAAGATGTGTTTCCGCTGCCTGGATAGGTCCTGTGTGGCCTTACAGTATTGCACCCAGAGGGTCTCCTGCATTGTGGTGGTTTGCTGCACCCTCCACAGCCTGGCTCTGCAATGGAGTGAGGAGCTGTCAGACAAGGACCTGGGGGAACGGCACATCTCCTCGGAAAAGGAGGAAGTTCAGGAAGGCCCCAAGGAGGAGCATGCCGAGGAGCGGAGGAAGGTGGGTGCTCGGATTCTCATGAGCAGGAGGATCAGAGACAACCTGATCACTTCATGGAGGATGATGAGTAGGGTGGGCATTAGCGTGCCCCTGAATGATGCGGTCGATCCTATTGGTGGTGGAGCTGATTGGTGGTAATTTAACCTGTGGGTCACCACACCTCCGGTGAGGGGCGAGGTTGAGAAGGTGGGTCTTCGTGAATAACCTCAGCCGGTATGGGAATTGAACCTGCGCTGCTAGCATCACAAAATAGCTGTCCTGACAACTGAGCTAAACCAGCCTGCTTACACCCTACAGCGACACGCAGGACAGCTGCATGGTCTCCTTCGGTGCTGTAAAATTCTAGGGGCTATATTTTATGTGGCACTGTCTTCCCTCCTACAGCCCACTGGCTAAATAATGGTGGAGAGCAGGCCAAGCAGAAGAACGGTTGCCATAAGGCCATTTAACAGCCGATCAGCCGTTAATAGACTTGAGGCTTCATTACCACTCCCGAGGGACAGGTAATCCCATCTCTCGGAGCTGCTGGAGGCAGCGCCGGGAGCAACGTTGCCTGGAGGCTCTGCACTCGGGACATGAGGAGGTGAACTGTGCTAAATCATGACTTTGCAATTTTCTGGGAGTCTCACTGGAAGGGGATGGGGTCTAAAATCTGAGGTGGGGAATCTAGAGGGGGGCATATCGTCGGGGCTTCCTCCGATGGGCCCAGGGACCCCCCCCTCTGTCCGCCAGAAGCCCAAGTGGGAAAACCTGCCGTGCTGGCCACTCACGTGGACCTCTCTTGCTACTGGTAGTGGCTGGTTGAGGCCCTTAAGTGGGCTATAATTGGCCACAGGGCTTCAGTTGACCCACGGGGCTGCCCAATGTTACCACTGGTAAATTTGCGGTGGGATTATGGTAGGAAGGGCAGGCGGCAGGGTGGGCATGTCGCCCACTGGATTTTATATGCTCTTCTATCTTTAAACCCACCACCAGTGGGGAGTGTTAAATTCAGCCCAGTGATTCCTAAGCACAGAAAGTGAACCAAAATCCCTGTCCGACTTGGTTTTGTATCGCAGATGAGCACTGGGTGGCACTGTTGGTAAGTCTCTCACTCGTCCGCAGCCAAACTCTGCTCACAGGCCAGCAGTGACTTTGGAGATTTTCTCCCATCCGCCAGCCATGTTATTGTTATTGAATTCACATTTGTGAAAATATAAAATACCAGAGGAAAAACAATGGCCGCAAAACCCCTTTTATTTCGTGCCGCGTTCGATTGCAAAGCTGGCTGTATTGATTGGTGGTAGAATGTTGTTCTGCAACTTGCCATTTCCCAACAAAGATGCAGAACAATGTTGCAGGGTCAGTAATCGTCCAGGATCACACTGGAGTCTCCTGTAATTGAAGATTAATGACGTGGCCGTTGTTGTGAGGAAACGCCAGCTAAAGAAAATCATTAGAACATGAGAAAAACAAAAATTGATCTTTTTGTAAACCTTTATTTATTAGTTATTGGAGAGGAGAGAGAAATTGTGTCGATCGTTGGAGGTGAAAGGTCACGAGATCAAAGCTCTCAGAATACGTCCAATCAGAATTAGTACCTCGGTATCCCATTCAATCGCCACTTATTGCCGATGTCTGAGTTGGAGGGAAGATTATTTTAACCCAACACAAAAGGGGAGATTCTCCTTTTATTGTTCTTTCACGGGATGTGGTCATCGCTGGCAAAGGCGCATCATTTGTTGCCCATTCCTAATTGCCCTAGAACTGAATTGCTTGCTATTTCACAGAGCATTTAAGAGTCAACCACATTGCCGTGGGTCTGGAGTCACTTATTGGCCTGCCGTGTGCATCATCTACAAGATGCGCCGCAAGAACACACCGGGACCCCTTAGGCAGCACCTTCCAAACCTACGGCCACTACCACCTGGAGCAGATGCCTGGGAACGCCACCACCTGGGGAGGTTCCCCTCCGAGTCACTCATTCACCATCCTGACTTTGAAATCCATCATTCCTTCAATGTCGCTGGGTCAAAATCCTGGAGCTCTTCCCGCCCCCCCAACAACAGCACTGTTTGGGGAGGCTGGTACGGGAATTGAACTGTGCTGCTGGCCTACTTTAAAAGCCAGCGATTTAGCCCAGTGAGCTAAACCAGCCCCATTTCCTTCCTGAGGGTTATTAGTGAAAAAGATATGTTTTTACATGAAAAAAATGTAAGCTTCATGGTTACCATTGCTAGCTAACTTTATATTCCAGATTAATTAAATTAATTTAAATGACAGTGCTGGTTGGTTTTGAACCCATTTCACCAGACTATTGACCTGGATCTCTGAATGACTAACCTAGTGATGTTACTGCCAGGGCACAATTTCCTCTTGACGTAACCCCCATCAGATTTCTGTTTGCGTTTACCTGATCTTAACTTTGCACTGACTTTGGTGGGTTCCAATCACTGGCAACCAAGTTCTTATCACAATAGTTTATTAAGAACTCTGAGCAGCTCTTGCATGCTTCCAGTCTGCCCTGGCTCCAGGGTGAACTCCCGTGCCTGGACCGACACGTGACCCATTAAGCAGCCGCATCCTCACGTGACCACCTGTCTAAACTTGGTCTGAAGTTAAATTGGACAGGATCCAAAACGGGAAGTTTATCCAATTCCACTACGATCCCAAGTGAGCGTCTTACGTTAGAACTTCCATCGTGGACATCGCCGGCTGCCGGAATTCTGCCCTTCCTATTTCCCAGTGTTTTTGGAAGCTTTGTTTAAAGGCCCAAGCTCCTTACCTTAGATTTGAATTTCTCCAGTCCTCCTGTTGTGCTGCAGTGCCACCTCATCCCCAATTGGGGGATTCCAACACAGGAATGTCATCTTCAGCTAACTGTGCTGGCCCAAGTAGCTGGGATCTGGGCCTGATCTGTACAGTCTGGCGGTTAAATCTGGGGCATTCTTTGTCTGCAGAGTTCAGTTCCAAATCACAGAGACATTGCGGAGAAGGCATAATGGCCGGAATTCTCTGCCCCACCGTGCCACGGGGTGCCTTAGTTCGGGAGTGCCAGGGATGGGAATGCTGGGGAGGGGAGGTGCCAGGGATGGGAGGGTGCCGGGGATGGGAGTGCCGGGGATCGGGTTGCCGGGGAGGGGGGATGGAAGTGCCGGGAAGGGGGAGTGCCGGGGAGGTGGAGTGCCGGGGAGGGAAAGTGCCGGGGAGGGGGGTGCCGGGGATAGGAGTGCCAGGGATGGGGAGTGAGGAGGGGGGAGTTTGCCTGGCTAGGTGCCAGCTGGCAACAGTGGCGACTTGGCAACCCATGGTACCTGGATGCAAAGGGGGCTATGGGCAATGATGACATGTTCTCTATCCCCACCCACCACAGTCTGTTATGTTTGGGCATCACCCAGTGATGTTGGCCGCCTTGGCGGGAGCCGCTCTTCTACATGTTGCCCTGTGGGAGGTGGAGCAGGAGCGTGCCCGGGAGGCGGCGGAGGCTGCTGCTGTGGAGCGTGCTGCAGAGGGGCAGGTGGTAGCCACCCAGGCTGGAGAGCCGTCCGCCCGGCAGGACAAGGAGGGAGAGGAGGAGGTAGAGGAGGTGGTGCCATGGCGACGGAGGTGCCCGATGAGGCCCCTTGTGTACCGGCGCCGCTCGTCGTACCATGACCTCATGAACCGGGCATGCAGGAGACTCAGGATGAGCTGGGAAACAGTCGCGCATATCTGCTACTTAATGGCACATCTGGCTCCGCGTGGGACTGGGGGAGGATACCCTCTCCCAGTGGCCGTCAAGGTTACGGTGGCCCTGAACTTCTATGCCACGGGGTCGTTCCAGTCACCGAGTGGGGACCTGTCCAGTATCTCCTAGACATTGGTGCACAGGTGCATCCATACAGTGACCGACACCCTGTATGCCATTGCAGACCGCTACATCCAGTTCCCTGTGGACCGCGCCCACCAGGATGCCCGGGCAGCGGCTTCGCTGCCGTGGCCAGGATACCCATGGTACAAGGGGTGATCGATGGGATGCATGTTGCCGTGCGGCCACCTGTAGATAACAGGGCTGTGTTCACGAACAGGAAGGGGACCTACTCCGTGAACATTCAAGTGGCCTGTGACCACCGCATGACGATCCTGCACGTCTGTGCCCGGTACCCGGGCAGTGTGCATGACTCGTTCGTATTGGCCCAATCGTTCATCCCCGCCATGTTCGAGAGACGCCCCCCGGCTGAGGGGCTGGTTGCTGGGTGACAAGGGTCACCCGTTGCTGTTGTGGCTGATTTTGCTTATACAAAGGCCACAGACCGACACGGAGAACCGCTACAACGAATCCCATGTAGCGACCAGGGGTGTGATCGAGAGATGCTTTTGGCTGCTGAAGATGCGCGTCAGGTGCCTGGACCGCTCTGGAGGGGCCCCTCCAGTTGGAGAGGGTCGGCCGCATCGTTGTGGTCTGGTGCATCCTGCACAACATAGCCCAGCAGAGGGGCGATGTGCTGGAGGCAGAGGAGGGGAAGGGGGAGGAGCAACACGATGAAGGGCAGGCCTCCCCAGATAATGAGGATGGGGACAATGTACGGGACAGACGGGCTGGACAGGGACGGGAGGCTGCGAACCGTCACCGGCTGAGCCAGCGGGCACGGGACGGGTCGATAGCAGCCCGGTTCACTGACTAGGAGGCCGTGGGAATCGCTGAGTATGGGCACAGACAGCACAGTACGGCACCAGCCCACCACCCTCACTCCACCCACCACCAATCACCCTCACCCCACCCTCCACCCGCATGCACACCACCCCTCCATTGCACATCCACCTGCGGCACAACGGGTCGGGCCACACGGCCGCCGGTGGAAGCGTGTCTATAGCAGGCCATGGAAGATGATGACAATCCACTTTACGATGAGCTCTGGGCTCTACATTGTTAGACAATGTCTGACTCATGGCCACAGTAACACCCTCCACCTGGACCGTCCCTGCATGCGGCCATGACACTGCAGCGCACGGTCCCGTTGTCTGCCCAGGGAGATGGCGAGGGCGACCCGACGTGGAGGGCACACTCACCTGAGTTCGACGTCCAGTCACCCCTCACACACACACACACTGGCGCTCACCTCACACCCCCACCCCCACACGCATCGGACAGAGCACAGATGCGTTTTGGAAGTGATTTTAATGACAAAACGTTTATACACGTGCCCTCGCCCCTATAACTAGTCTGTGCCCTGCACCCGTGCCAACTTACTCAGTGTCTAATTTTTTGACCTTACTATGTCTAGGTGCTTCTCCAGATGGTACAGCAGAACTGGAGGTGGACTCCTGTGATTCCTGCCCTGTGACTAGGCTCCTCTTTGGCGGCCGTTTCCTGGGGCGGCCCGACCTGGATGGGCCAGGCCGCGGCTCTGGCGACTGGGATGGCTAGCTGCCAGCCTGTCCAGGCCGTTGGCCACCAGATGCATCTGGGTGGGGGGGGGGGGGGCAGCAGCGGCGGTGGCAGGGGGGAGGGGGGGGGGGTGGAGTCCGAGGTGTCGCGTTGTTCCGGGACAGCCCCTGCAGTTGGACCCGGAACGGGCCTCAGCACCTCCTCCTCCGTCGAAGTGCCCAAAGGCCCCCGGGCCTCTCCATGGGTCGGTGATGCGAACGGATACAGCACCCGACGCACCCCCGGCACCTGCCGCTGCCAGTCCTGGAGGCCCATCCTTGTATCAACAAGGGTCTGCACGTTTGCAGCCCTGGAGATCATCCCATGTCTGTGTCTGGGCGACGCCGGCCAGCACCTGGCAATGGCGTTGATACCTTCAGCGATGGCCTGTTGAGACTGGGCCATGGCCTGTTAAGACTGGGCCAAGGCCTGTTGAGACTGGGCCATTGCCTGCTGAGACTGGGCCACGACGTTGAGCACCTCTGTGATCTGCTGCTGGCTCTAGTTCATGGCTTCCTGTGAGAGGGCAGCCATGTCCTGGGCCACGCACGCCGCCTGCATGGAAAGCGCCAGGACTTGAATACTGCGACCCATGGCTGACACCGTCGTCCCCATTGCCTCCACTGCGGACACCACCTGTGCGGTGGCACGCATCACCGGCACCACTCCCTGCTCCTGCTCCTCCACCTGCATCTGCAGCTGCCGCAAGCCGGCCGTCACCCCCTTCGATTGTCCCTACGTCCGTGACTGCATCGGGTCTATGGGTGGGTGTGGTAACACCAGGAACCCGGGACCCGACTGGACAGCAGCTGTTTGCTGGGGCCGGGCTGCCCTCTGACCGTCCGGCCCCTCGGCGGCTCCTACCTCCACCTGCTGTACCGGGATGGCTGTGTTGTGCACCAGTTAGTGTCCCAGACCGAGGTGAGAGTCTCTGCGACGGTGGAGGGTGTAGGAGATAGCAGTGTCGTAATGTCAAGCTCCTCATCCAACCCAAAGTCCGGGGTCCCCTGGAGCGGTGTTTCCTGTCCGTCTGTCCCTTGTGTGTGGGTGTCCTGTGGTCAGTGTCCTGGGTGGGTGTATCCTGGGTGGGTGTGTCCTGTGTGTGGGTGTCCTGTGTGTGGGTGTCCTGTGTGTGGGTGTCCTGGGGGGTTGTGTCCTGTATGTGGCTGTCCTGTGTGTGGGTGTCCTGTGGTCAGTGTCCTGGGTGGGTGTGTCCAGGGTGGGTGTGTCCAGGGTGGGTGTGTCCTGTGTGTGGGTGTCCTGTGTGTGGGTGTCCTGTGTGTGGGTGTCCTGTGGTCAGTGTCCTGGGTGGGTGTGTCCAGGGTGGTGTGTCCTGTGTGTGGGTGTCCTGTGTGTGGGTGTCCTGTGTGTGGCTGTCCTGTGTATGGGTGTCCTGTGTATGGGTGTCCTGTGGTCAGTGTCCTGGGTGGGTGTGTCCAGGGTGGGTGTGTCCAGGGTGGGTGTGTCCTATATGTGGTGTCCTGGGTGGTTGTGTCGTGTGTGTCAGTGTCCTGGGTCGACTGGGCCGTGGGCCTGTTGGTGTGGCTGCCCTCCCCGTTGCTGGCTGTGGTCCGCCGGCATCATCGCACTAGCACTAGATGGGGGGCGGTGTCCGCCTGATGCTTCGGGTCTATCCCTGGCTTGTGGGCGCCCTGGTACTGGGTGGGGGCATTGTATGCCTGATGGGCCAGGTCTATTCCTGTCTTGTGGCCGCCCTGGCACTTCCTGGGGTGGTTGGCATCCGCAGGGACGGGTGGGTCGACGTTTGGTCCTACAATACACAATACAGCATGCATGGTTAGACATGCAGACGGGGATGGGGGGGGGGGGGGGGGGGGGGCAGGCAGTGGGGCGTCTCACTTGGTGCTGTGCCCCGACCTCTGCATCCGCTACGTCCTGGTCCTCCGGACCGCCCCTGCAAGGTCCAGGGCCCTCTCTTCATGAACGATGAGCGGGTGCAATTCAGGTGGACCTGTCCTCTCACGCTCCCGGTTGTTATGGGCGCACTTCTCCTGTGGGTGGGAGGTGACAGAGATAAATCACAACAGTGTTAGGCGGATATATACATGCGGACCAGCGGTTGTGTGTATGCTGGCAGAGGTTCACACCCCATCCTGCCAATGCAGCCTGCAGGGGTGGGTGCAGCCATGTTGGTTGCAGCTAGGGCTGTGCCACACATCCTGGGTGGGGGGTGGGAATGGGGCAGGAGGGTTACTCACCTTGGCTGCCCTGACAAGGTCATTGACCTTCTTGTGGCACTGGGTGCCTGTCCTGGCTGTTACGGCCACGGCGCTGACGGCCTCTGCCACCTCCCTCCACAGGCGCCCGGCTGAGGTGTGGTGCGAGCCTGCGGCCGTGTCCGGGGTACAGGGTCTCCCTCCTCTGCTCCACTGCGTCCAGGGGCGCCTCGATGTCCCACTCCTGGAAGCTTGGCGCTGCGCGGCAGGTGGCCATTTTGCTGGATCTTCGGTGGCGGTGTCTTCTGTACTGCGACGCTGTGTGATGGCAATGATGGCATGTGCGTCTGTCACGGGTGATGCCGTCGCGATTGGCGCACGCCGCTGCTAGCCCCTACCGGGTGGGAGGTTTTACGACGTTCCGGGTGGCCCGACGCTGGAGTGGTTCGCGCCGATCTTGGCGCCGGTGCCAGGCCATCCCGTCAATTGCGGGAAAATCCCGCCCCATATTTCTCAAGTGTTCTGAGGGGTGAATGATTGAAGCAGCAATGGTCGAAATGGTAAGGATTGAGGAACATGTCTTTACTGTCGTAATTATCCATTATATTAGCTTATCTGTGGTACCAGGGTGTTTGGGACTGTAATGGTTAAAGTGGGACTGGGGAAATATACCACCCACATTATGATGTTGAGGGAGAATCACATGGGAGCAGTGAAACATAGTCGTGAGTCTGGCAGAAGCCATCGTGTAGATAATGCCGAGCCACGGTTCCATCCTGTACCTAGTTATGCATTTTTAATAAAAAGTGTTGTTTAACCATACAAGTCTCGGTACCTCTTCATGAGGTGAGCACAACCTTCCAACAATACCAATGTGTGAACAATGACAAACAGGAAGACATGGACTCATACGATGCAATGCTTTGTGCATCAGAATGTGCCCTCTTCACTTCATCTGACAGGATGTAATCTCCGGAGACAGAGGAGGAAAAAGATAGAGACTACAGGTCAAGTAAATAATCAAACATTTGGAAACATTCCTAACTGACCCCCTTAGAGGATCAGGATGAGTCCAGTATATGATGTAAGTAGAGCCCTAATTAATGTTGCACTGTACTTGCCTTCGATACAAGCTGATCTCTGCCCCCAACCAGATCAGGTTCAGCTTTTGTTCGGAGGAGTACGGCAAATCAGCATCCACAGAACGAGATGACAGCCTTTTGCACAGGTTCATTGTTCTCACCTATCAACCTTCTGATTTTACTTGTTTCAAGGTCAAAATACATGATGTGAAAACAACCACGAATATTAAAGTATAGTGTTAAAGCTGCTTGCAAAATCACCGAGGACATAAATTTGACTCAGAAGATTTGGGGTTCATGCCTTGTTCAAGCATAAAGGCTACTGGATGGAGGCCTATAAAATTCAACCCATAACATATGTAACTACATCAAGCACTAAAATGAATTAAAGTTGCTTTCGATTCTTAATTCTTTAACTCTTAATCCTTGTCTTGATGTTGTGCCATTTTCTCTTTCACATTCTTCATTTAACGTCAATTTAATTTTTCTATTCGTCCAAATCTAACCTTTTCCATCTTCCATAATTATTTTTTGGTTAACGAGAGCAGCAGAGCTGATCTATCAGTTGGTGACCCTGGATCCCAGTGGAATAAATCTGTCACAGACAACAGGCGGGCAATCAGAGAACGATATAATCATTTTTCTGCTGCTTTATTATTTTCCTTCAAAAAAAATGAATTCAATATTGTAAAATGAGCTCTGAGACATTCACAGAAGGCCCCTTTGTGTGCGCCGCAGTATTCAGTTTTGTTTGATCCTAGTTTTCATTGCTCCTTTAAGCTTTTGACCTTGTATTGTGGGTTCTGTCACCGCTGACTCAATGCCAGTGGCTATGAAATGCTTGGACACAAGGAAAACCTCATTACGTGCAGTCTACAAAGGGCTTCACCACAGATCCTGTGTCATTCTGCTGTTGAATCAGCATGCCATAATCTTTGCTTCTCAGGCACAAAACGAGGGTGTATTGCTACTTTGGTGATACTGAATTACGATACCACATACGATGAGCAAACTTTTGGAATATGACATTGATGCCATCAAACCTCAATTGTTTAAGGATTACTTGAAGGAGGGGGTTAAGTAAGAGCCTTTGATTACCTCGGGGCCAGAATTTAACTCCAACAAATGCTTGCATCCGACATAGACCCAAAAACCTATTCAAAAGGAACCTCTGCTGCCTCCATCCTAGATTGCGCCAAATCCCTATCACTAGCACTTCTGCTTCTTCTCCTTCATTGGCTCCCAGCCATGCAATGTCTTCATTTTAAAATTCTCGGGCGCGATTCTCCGCTGCCCACGACTGGTCGGAGAATAGCGTGAGGGCCTTCCCAACATTTTTCCCGACCTCCTGCTATTCTCCCCCCGCCCCCCCCCCCCCCCACGGCACGAATCGCTGCTCGCCGTTTTTTTACGGCGAACAGCGATTCTCCCCTAGCCGATGGGCCGAGTTCCCAGGCCTTTACGGCCGTTTTCACGAACGCAAACACGCCTGCCCTCACCGTTTGTGAAAACGGCCGCACAGTTCCGTTCCCGACAACCATGGTACCGATTGGCACGGCCGCACCACGGCCGTGCCAAGGGAGACATGGGCCCGCGATCGGTGCCCACCGATCGCGGGCAGCTGGTCCGAAACCCGTGCACTCTTTGTTCCTCCGCCGCCCCGCTGCATCAGTCCGCGGGGCGGCTGAGGGGCATGACGGCCCGCGCATGCGCGGGTTTGACGCATATGCATGATGACGTCATCTGCGCATGCGCGGGTTGGAGCCATCCAATCCGCGCATGCGCGGCTGACGTCATCGTGCGCGTCAGCCGCCGTGACCCTTGGCGCACGGGCTTAGCAACGGTCGCTAAGCCTGCGATGCCGTGCTTCGCGATGCCGCGCTGCTAGCCACGACCGGGGGGGGAGAATCGGGTCCTGGGAGGGGGCATGGAGGCTGCCGTGAAACACGGCCAGTTTCACGGCAGCCTTTACGACTCTCCGCATTTGCGGAGAATCGCGCCCCTCATCCTTGCTTTCAAATCCCTTGCCCTCATCCTGGGCAGGATTTTTCCGTAATCAGCGGGGCGGGCAACTCCGGCGGGACGGAGTTTCGTGAACCACTCCGGCGTCGGGCTGCCCCAAAGGTGCGGAATCCTCTGTACCTTCAGGCGCTAGGCCCGCCCCGGAGTGGTTTGCAAACCCACCGGGAGAATCGGTGGGAAAGGGGCTCGGCGACACGCCAACCGGCGCCGAAGGGCCTCCGCCGGCCCACGTGAGTTGGTGCATGTGCAGGAGCGCCAGTGTCTGCTGGTGTCAACCACACGCATGCGCAGAGGGCTTTGTTTGCGCACCGGCAATGGCGGACTGCTGCAGCCGCTGGTGCGGAACAATAGAATGTCCTCACGGCACAGGCCCGCCGGCGGATCGGTGGGCCCCGATCATGGGCCAGGCCACCGTGGGGGCACCTCCCAGGGCCAGATCCCCCCCACCCCCCCAAGAACCCTGGAGGCCGCCCACGCGCCAGGTCCCGCCGGTAAGGGACCTACTCCAATTTACGCCAGCGGGACTGGCAAAAAACAGGCGGGACTTCGGCCCATCGCGGACCGGAGAATTCGGGCAGCCCCGGGGCCCATTGAGTCGCGCCGGTCCCCGCCATTCTCCGAAGCGGGCGGCGCGATTCACGCCGGGCTGATTTTTGGGGGGCCGGAGAATTGACGCCGACCTCCGGCGATTCTCTGACCCGGCGGGGGGGGGGGGGGGGGGGTCATACAATCCCACCCCCTGTCTCTCTAATCCTTTCCAACTGTATAAGAACACAGGAAGATAAGTAGAAAGTGCCTGCACCCCTCCAATCTCTTTCACTTAAGATTTGGTTCACTTGTCCTAATATCTCCATTTGGCTCAGTGTCAAATATTGTGTGACAATGGTCCTGTGTTGGGACATTTTACTGTTGAAGATACAATATAAAAGCGAGTTGTTGGTGTTGTATCCATAGAGGAAAAAACAAAAGCTTGGTACTTCTAAAGCAAGGATGGTGATGTGGTCGGAAGTTGCTTGACTAACCGGTAGTAGTGAGTTTGGAATAAACTTATTGGGCTAAGTATATTTAGATTTTAGAGTTTGATTTATTGTCACGTGTACCAAGGTGCAGTGAAAAAATTAGAAGGATGACTGCAAAATTTTCAATTCATGCCATTTTGACTGTGCTTGTACATTCTAATCGGAGAAAGTACACAAGAAATCAATGGACAATTATATTGTTCTGAGTATAAAGAAAGTTTCTGTTCATGATACTACAACTTCTTTTTATTTCTTCTTCTTTGTTCAAATTTTTCCAATTAAGGGGCAATTTAGTGTGGCCAATCCACCTACCCTGCACATCTTTGGGTTGTGGGGGTGTGACCCATGCAAACATAGGGAGAATGTGCAAACTCCACAGGGACAGTGACCCAGGGCCGGGATTGAACCTGGGTCCCCAGCGCTGTGATGCAGCAATGCTAACCACTGCGCCACCGTGCCACCCTGATATTGAAACTTCTATCAATGCGATTGCGCTATAATAGAAATACTCATATTAGGACCAGAGGACAATGATAATTTGGACAAAATCTTTGATGTAGCAAAGCACCTGAAGGAAAAGGGAAGGCTGATGGACACTGGCGGTAAGGAGAAGCATTATGGGAATATTGAAATCAATGCATTGCTGAATGGGAGGTGTTGGAGTGAAGACCATTGAGGAGAGGGGCAGGAGGTTAGTGGGATTTAGTGCAGGATGAGTTTTAGATGTGTTTTGAGTTCGTAGCTTGAAAGGAAGAGAGAGAGCTGCATTTCTGGAATGTATTTCATGACCTGAGGCTATTGCAAATTTGTTTACATCCAATGAATACCTGTGAGGGGGAGCCACTGTTATAATGTAAGAAACAATAGTTGCCAACTTGCTCAATGTGGTGAACCACTGTGCACCTGTATTAGGGGATGTACGGTAGGACCTGCACTACAGGTTCGCCGGTAGCCCCTGCCGGCTCGCTCCGCCCATAAGGAGCCGTATAAATATACATGACCTCCTCCTGATCAGCCATTTCACCAGCTGCAGCAGGAGGCCACGCATCTGACTGTAATAAAGCCTCTGTTGTACCAATCTGAGTCTTTCGTGCAATTGATTGTGCATCACTCAACGCCAAGTCCCACAACAGCTCTGTGATAATGACTCCGTTCGGAGTAGGGTGAGGGATAAATATTAGCAAGGACACCATGAGTATCTCATTTACTCCCAAAGATTAACGGCCTATTTTTAAGGGATCATTTTATTAGAACCTTGGCTGAAAGATGACATTTCTTTTTATTTTAATGAACGTAGTGAACCCAAATTTTCCAATTAAGGGGCAATTTAGCGTGGCCAATCCACCTACCCTGCACATCTTTTGGGTTGTGGGGGTGAAACCCACATAAACCTGGGAGAATATGCAAACTCCACACGGACAGTGACCCAGAGCTGGGTTCGAACCTGGGATCTCAGCGGTGTGAGGCAGCAGTGCTAACCACTGTGCCATTGTGCTGTCCCCAAAAGATGGTATTTCTGACAGTGTCGTGCCATTCCTGGGACAGCAGCCGAGATGATGGGCTTTACGAAGGCTGATGAGTGTTTTGAGGAGCTGGAGTTGAGAATTTGAGCTTGGAGGTGACAATGGCGTAGCAGAGAGTTACAAAGCAATTGGGTGTGAGTTATAGATGGAGGAAGGTGATGCCAAAATAAACAATCGTCGTGATAGATGTCAAGGCACTTGGACCAACTGAATTTAGAATAGAATCATAGAATCCCAAGAGTGCAGAAGGAGACTATTCAGCCCATCGAGTCTGCACCAACCCTCCGAAAGAGGACCCTAACTAGGCACACTCCCCTGCCCTATCCCCACAACCCACCTAACCTTTGGGAACAAAGGGACAATTTAGCACCACCAATCCACCTAACCGGCACACCTTTGGACTGTGGGAGGAAACCGGAGCACCCGACGGAAACCCACGCATACACGGGAAGAAAGTGCAAACTCCACAAACACAGTCCGATGTGACTGACTTTAAAAAGGCCTCCTCATTGAAGCGAACTCAACACCACCAGCTGCTTGGGTGGGCGATAAATGCTGGCAATGTTTACACCCCAAGAACAAATAAAGAAAAAAAATAATGGACTTGGAGATTCTAAGATTGTCAATGGAGCGGCGTTGTTACTTTTACAGTTCCTGCTCAGGTTTTTAAGTACACATTATACTTCTACCGAAAGCCACCTAATCCCTCTTTTTGGACTAATCACAGCCGTTTCATAGTAATATAACTATATTCAGCTTTCCATGCCTACTCTGGCCTTGATACCTAATACATTAGTTGCCTTGATGTGACAAGACTTAGAAAAAGAGTGCAGATAACGTCGCTATGATTTAGTCATGGCTGAAGAGTGTGAAGCCTGGTTTCTAACTCAGGTAATGAAAAGCAAAACGAAGTAGCTCCAGGGATAGGTGGCATCTGTCATGCTGAGAAGTTAGATATCCTATCAGTTCTCACAAAACCAATTAGAGACTCCCTTCGTACTGCAGTATCTTGTGATTCCAGAGCTGACCAGATATGCTAATGTTTTTTTAAATATCCCACTCAATGAAAACAAGATTGGAATAATAAAGAAAAAAAGCATTGGGGCTACCGCCAATTGCGCTTCCTAAACAGCCAATAGCACGCAATAAATCATCCATTTATTATTTTCAAATGTTTGGTTCCAGAAAGCCGCGTTTTACCTGTCGGTAGCCCAGGCAGCAGTTTACTTGTGCGCCATTATCCGGCTGTTCCCGCCGGGGGGGGATCGTGCGGTCCAGCTGACGGCAAAGTCCTGCCATGGGTTCCGCGGCGATGGAGGGTGTGACCAGCAGGAAACTCACACCCACAGCAGTGGGACCAACGTATCCCACCATCAGCCAACAGCAGGCAGCCTGCGTCACGGCAAGACAAGCCACGGTGTTTGGGTGGCGAGGGGGGGTTTTGGAAAATCCCATCCTTTGTTTGGAAATAATTCCAATTTAAGGTTCAAATGAGAATTTTCGTTAAAAAAAATCTAAACTTGTAAACCCTTTCTAATTGTTTATTTCAATTGATCTTCCTCTACTCCTACTACCCTCGAAGATTTCTGAGCTCCTCCGACTCTGGCTTCTTGAGCATCCCCCGGTTTTAATTGCCCCACCATGGGTGGCTGTGGCGCCCTGAGTACCGAAGCTCTGGGATTCACTCGAAACACATCCAACTTTCAACCTCACTCTTCTCATTGAAGATTCCTGTTCGGCCTCCATCACTTTGACCAAGCGTTTGTCACCAGCCCCAGCACCTCCTTATATGGCATGATGTCAATGTTTGCTTGTTAACTTTGCAGGTACTTTAACATATTAAAGGCAGTTGGGGTTGGGGGGGGGGGGGGGGCAGTTAACTCAGTTGGCTAGATGACTAGAGTGTGGATCAGATTAACGGCTACAGCGCAGGGTTTGATCCCTGTTCTGGCTTAATTGGGGCCTCCCTCCTCATCCTCCCTGTAATCAGAAATCATGGCACTTCGTTGTGGTTTGACAAAGAACCACCAAGGACCATGCAGCATTGGGCTCAATATCGAAGGTCAAGAGAAAGGAAAAATCCAGGCTGTCTGTGCAGCGTCCAGACAGTTTTTGAGGGAATTTTTTAATATTTTATTTAGTGCTTCTTGGCGATTGCTACTTGGAAACCTGGTCAGAGTGTTGCCAATTGACTGTTGGCAATTAGGAAACTTGTCCTCACCTCACCCTGACGACTCTTGTTGGGAAATGTGCAGGGTTGGCCGTGTCAGTTGAGGACCCGTCTTGGAGCTTGGGTCTGAAGAGGTCAATGAGTTTTCAAAAGGAGGCATGGGATTAGGAGTGGGCAGAGAGGGGAAAAGATGAAACCTGGGATGGGGGTGGGGGGAAAGATGATGGGTGGGGATTCTCAGCTGGCAGGATTCTCCGTTTCGCCGGTAGCGCACCCATGCCTGCAGATTTCCCGGCAGCATGGGGTGGCCACAATAGGAAATCCATTGGCAGATGACGGGAACGGAGAATCCCACTGTCGGTGAATGCCTGCCACCGTGGAACATATGGCTGGCGGACTGGACAATCCCGCCCAATATGTATCGAAGTATTCCCAATCAAGGTGATGCAATGAATCTTGTACATCAGGCTTTGCTCAGGATATCACACTGGCTGATGTTTAACTGTATACTAACCTTCAGAGAGTACTTCATTGGCTGTAAAGGGCTTTGGCTGTCCTTAGATCATGAAAGTCATGATACTTAGATCAAGTCATAGAAACATAGGAAATAAGAGCAGGCCATTTGGCCCATCGATACTGCACTGTCATTCAAACAGATCATGGTTGATCACCTACCTCTGACAGCATTTCCTGCACTATCCCCATATCCTCTGATGTTATCAGTCTCCAGAAATCTAGGAATAGGGTAGTGGGTGCCTGGAACTCGCTGCCGGAGGAGGTGGTGGAAGCAGGGACGATAGTGACATTGAAGGGGCGTCTTGACAAATACATGAACAGGACGGGAATAGAGGGATATGGACCCAGGAAGTGTAGAAGATTTTAGTTTAGACGGGCAGCAGGGTCGGCACAGGCTTGGAGGGCCTTTGTTCTTGAATTTCTGCTTGACCATTCTCAATGATTGAATTTCACAGCCCTCCTGGGCAGAGAATTCCAAAGCTTCACCACCCTCTAGATGAAGAAATCTCTCCTCATCTCATTGGCCCACCCCTTTTGCTGAGACTGTGTCCCCTGGTTCTGGTCTCACCGGCCAGGGGGAACATCCTTTCCACATTTACCCTGCCACGCTCTGTAAGTATTTTGCAAGTTTCAGTTAGATCAACTCTTAGGCTGGGATTCTGCGATCCGGGTTTGCTCTGTCACCATTTCCAGCGGGAACAGACAGCTTGGCGATCAGCCAAAACACGACGGATGGAGAATTCTGACCTTATTCTTCGAAAATCTGCTAAATATAGACCCAAATGATGGATGTCTCTGAATATTGATGTCTCAGCCCTGGCCACCCTGTAACCCCATCTACAAAATGGCAATTAAATCATTCCCATTGACCTCTTCAAATCATCTACCTTGTTGTAAATGCGGAGTACCCTTAATGTTGTGTGATGGACTAGGCTGTGTTCACGACTCTCTGGAGTTTCTTGTTGTCCTGGGCCGAGCAATTGCCATACCAGGCTGTGATGCAGCCAGATAGGATGCTTTCTATGGTGCATCTGGAAAAGAAAATGAATAAAATGAAAATGAATGAAATGAAATGAAATGAAATGAAATGATCATTTCATTTTTCATTCATTTCATTTCACTCAGTTGCCATACCAGGCTGTGATGCAGCCAGATAGGATGCTTTGTCTGGTGCATCTGTAAAAGTTGGTAAGGGTTAATGTGGACATGCCGAATTTCCTAAGTTTCCTGAGGAAGTATAGACACTGTTGTGCTTTCTTGGTGATAGCGTCGACGTGGGTTGGCCAGGACAGAATTTTGGTGATGTGTATCCAGAGGAATTTAAAACTGCTAACCATCTCCACCACGGCCCATTAATGCTGACAGGGGTGTGTATGGTACTTTGCTTCCTGAAATCAATGACCAGCTCTGTAGTTTTGCTGGCATTAAGAGAGAGATTGTTGTTGCTGCACCACTCCACTAGGTTCTCAATCTCCCTCCTGTATTCTGACTCGTCGTTATTCGAGATCCGGCCCACTATGGTCGTATCGTCAGCAAACTTGTAGATGGAGTTGGAACCAAATTTTGCCACACAGTCATGTGTGTACAGGGAGTAGAGTAGAGGGCTAAGTACGCAGCCTTGCGGGACCCCGGTATTGAGGACTATTGTGGAGGAGGTGTTGTTGTTCATTCTTACTGATTGTGGTCTGTGTGTCAGAAAGTCGAGGATCCAGCTGCAGAGTGGAGAGCCAAGTCCTAGGTTTTGGAACTTTGATATGAGCTTGGCTGGGATTATGGTGTTGAAGGCGGAGCTGTAGTCAATAAATAGGAGTCTGATGTAGGAGTCTTTGTGTCGTCGTGCTCTAGGGATGAGTGTAGGGCCAGGGAAATGGCTTCTGCTGTGGACCAGTTGCAGCGGTATACGAATTGCAGTGGATCAAAGCATTCTGGGTGTATGGAGGTGATTCGCTTCATGACCAACCTCTCAACGCTCTTCATTACAACTGAAGTTAGGGCTACCGAAGGGTAATCATTGAGGCACGTTGCCTGGTTCTTCTTTGGCATCGGTATGATGGTGGTCTTTTTTTTTAGATTAGCCAATTATTTTTTTCCAATTAAGGGGCAATTTAGCGTGGCCAATCCACCTATTTTGCACATTTTTGGGTTGTGGGGGCGAAACCCACGCAGACACGGGGAGAACGTGCAAACTCCACACGGACAGTGACCCAGAGCCGGGATCGAACCTAGGACCTCAGCGCCGTGAGGCAGTTGTGCTAACCACTAGACCACCGTGCTGCCCTTTGGTGGTCTTCTTAAAGCAGGTGGGGACCTTGGAGTGGAGTAGCGACAGGTGAAAGATATCCGCAAACACATCTGTCAGCTGGTTCACGCAGGCTCTGAGTGCATGACCAGGGATCCCATCCGGGCCCGTCACCTTCCGAGGGTTCACTTTCAGGAATGCCGATCTGACTTCGGAAGCTGTGATGGTGGGTATGGGTGAGTTATGGCTGCTGGGGCACTCAACAGCGGATTGTTGGTTTCCTGCTCGAATCGAGCATAGAATGCATGGAGTTCATCAGGGAGGGGTGCGCTGCTGCCGGAGATACTGCTCGGCTTTGCTTTGTAGCCCGTTATGTTGTTTAGGTCTTGCCACAACCGCCGAGAGTCTGTCTATGACTCTAGCTTAGTTTGATATTCTCTCTTGGCATCTCGGATTGCTTTGCGGAGGTCGTACCTGGATTTCTTGTATAGGTAAGGGTTGTCTGACTTGAACGACTCCTTCAGTAGGGAGTCAATCTCGCGATTGAGCCATGGTTTCCGGTTGGGGAACGTACGTACTGCTTTCTTTGGCACGCAGTCGTCCACACATTTGCTGATGAAGTCTGTGACGGTGGTGGCATACTCATTTAAGTTGGTCGCTGAGTTCTTAAATATGGATCAGTCCATTGTCTCTAAGCTGCCATGTAAGAGCTCTTCTGTTTAGAACATAGAACGATACAGTGCAGTACAGGCCCTTCGGCCCACAATGTTGCACCGACATGGGAAGTCAAAAACTAAAGGCCATCTAACCTACACTATGCCATTTCCTCGGACCAGCACTGCACGACCTTCTTAGCTGGATTCTCCTGTTTGAGTTTCTGCTTGTATGCTGGTAGAAGGAGCACCTTCTTATGGTCTGATTTCCCAAAGTGCGGTCAGGGATGGAACGGTAGGCACCCTTGATTTTCGAGTAGCAGTGGTCAAGAGTGTTGTCACCCCTGGTGGGACAGGAGATGTGCTGGTGGAATTTTGGCAGTGCACTTTTGAGGTTGGCCTTGTTGAAGTCCCCGACCAGGATGAACAACGCCGCCAGGTGTTCTGTTTTGTAGTTGTTTATAACTGTGTACAGTTCATCCAGCACCTTCCTCACTTCTGCCTGGGGTGGGATGTAGACCGCTGTGATAATGGCTGAAATGAACTCATGTGGAAGATAGTATGGGCGGCACTTCACAGTCGGGTATTCCAGGTCCAGGGAGCAGTAGGTCACCAGGGTCGCCACATCCAAGCACCAGGAGGAGTTGATGAGGAGGCACATCCCTCGACCCTTCGCTTTGCCTGATGATGCTGTGCGGTCCGCCCAGTGAATTGAGAAGCCTTCAGGTTCTATGGCACAGTTCGGTGAGGCGGGGGTGAGCCATGTCTCTGTGAAACAGAGCACACAGCTGTCTCCTACTTCCCTCTGAGAGGTAAGTCTAGCGTTAAATTCATCCAGCTTGTTTTCGATCACTTGGATGTTTGCCAGGGGTATGCTGGGGAGAGGGGTCTTGAAACCACTTTGCTTCAGTCTAACCTCCAGACTGCCGCGTTTTCTCGCTTCCTCAGTCGACGGCTGCAGTGGGATGATCCTGGGATCCGATAGGAGAAGTCTGACCTTGCGGAACTTAGGTAGTTGTGTCTGACGGTGTCCAGGGTGCTGGTGGGGACCAGCGCGCTGGTTATGTTTCCGGGGTCGCATCTGGCAGAGTCCTGGGTGCTGGTTCAGGTAGAGTTCGCACCAGTAGAGTGCTCTGACTGCTCACCATCCCCCAGAGGAATTTTCTTCAGCCGCTTTGTGACCCCCCCTTGACCCTGGCAGCAGGGAGGCACTACATCATCCTGGGGTACCACTATAGCTGCAAAAACACATACCTGTTCACCTAATTAACGAATGCCCAATCACTGTTGACCTTCCACTCCTTCTTCTCTGCTGCTGTGCATCTGAATCACCCATGGCGACACAGCCCTGTGTCCAGAAGTTGGAATTAAATGAAAATTAAAGAATGGGATAAAAAAGAAACTGATAGGGTTTTAGCTGCATTGAGGACTTGCGATGCAAATTAGCCTAGTAGCAGGTTGAAACAGATACTTTGTTAAGCAAAGTAGAGGCTAGCAGCCTAGTGGCCTAGATTATAGCCACGTCGTGTCACAAAGCAGAGATCGCTCTTAGAACGAAGCTATTGTGAAGTAAAGAAAGCAGAAGATCTGTGGCAGATTCCATAAATTCTATTTAAGCTCGAAAAACTTTCTCCAAAAGAAGTCCTGTGTGGTAATTATTTGCCTGATTCTGCACAGTGTTTTAAAAACCTATGGGATGTTGTTTTGGGGAAAGTGTTTTTTCTCAGAATGTCACTAAGTAGATAGATTTGGATTGGGGGTAATTTAAGCATACTGTCTGGGGAAACATTATTATAGTGAATTTCAAATGTTATTCTGTACTGGTGCTTTTTTGTTGCATGTTCTAAACTTTAATAAATGTTTTGTTATTTGAATAAGTTACAAGACGGATCCCTTTCCTCACCGGGTTTCACCTCATTCCTCACATATTTCCCAAATCGCAAAAATAAAGAAGGAGTTAAGAACCAATATTTCAAGTTCCTCTTCTGGTATTTGGGGTGCTCTCACATTTAAAATCAGCCAGGTTCATAACATTTGAATCTTGCTGCACTCACCTGAGGAACCATTGTCTTTACCAGTATCATAGAACATAGAACATAGAACATAGAACACTACAGCGCAGTACGGGCCCTTCGGCCCTCGATGTTGCGCCGACCTATCGGAAATGGAAAACTGATGAAGCAGCGAGATTAACTGGGGGGTTGCTGTCCTACCTGCCTGGGTCTCTTAATCTGCCTTATGGTCACCCATTTCCTCTGTGGCTGCATAGAATCCCCACAGTGCAGAAGGAGGCCATTCAACCCATTGAGTCGGTATCTAACATTCGAATGAGCAATTGACCCATATCCACTCACTCATCCAACCCGCCCTATCTCGTACCTGGTTCCCGTACCAGCCTCCCCGGACAGGCGCCGGAATGTGGCGACTAGGGGCTTTTCACAGTAACTTCATTGAAGCCTACTCGTGACAATAAGCGATTTTCATTTTCATCTCCGTAACTCCATACGAATAATAATAATCGAATAAACAAATCTAATCCAACCGCCCACCCTTCCCCCGTAACTCCAGAATAATAATCTTTATTGTCACAAGTAGATTTACATTAACACTGAAATGACGTTACTGTGAAAAGCCCCTAGTCACCACACACCTGCGCCTGTTCGGTTACACGGAGGGAGAATTCAGAATGTCTAAATTACTTAACAAGCATGCCTTTCAGGACTTGTGGGAGGAAACCGGAGCACCCGGAGGAAACCCACGCAAGTACGGCGAGAACGTGCAGACTCCTCACAGACAGTGACCCAAGCCGGGAATCCAGCCTGGGACCCTGTCGCTGTGAAGCAACAGTGCTAGCCACTGTGCTACCCTGCCACCCTTCAAAAATAGTACGGGCCCGTACAGGGCCATAACCTGACCCGCGCATTTCTGGACACGAAGGGGCAATTTAGCATGGCCAATCCACCTGACCCATACATCGGTGGACTAACATGTTTTCACCTGCGGTGCGAACACCTCGTTAAGTTGTTTTTCTTTAAAACATATGAACAATGCTTGCCTGTTGCACGATTCCTATCTATATCGCGCGACTTCCCGCTGTCAGTTCTTTCACAGTTTTACCTATTATAAATGCCTGTGGTCACATTCATGATGCAGCTTCCCAATGTAAACATGTCACTCTGATTGCACAATTTGGCTGCTGGGTTCCTGCCAAGCGCTGAAAACACTTTTCTGTAAATTTTCCGTCTGCCATTTTCTTTCATGATCCTGGCACTTCCAATTCCCCAAATAATGACTGAAAATATCAAAAAGTAGCACGTTGTACGATAGCAAGGTAGATTTAGTCACTGAGTTGCATTCTGTGCCTTTTAATGTTTCATTAAAGTTCGTATTTTGAAAGCCTCATCTCCCTCATAAAGCCTGTGCTTGGGGGGTTGATATTTCTGGTGTGGGAGTTGATTTTTTCTTGGCAAGCTTTTGCACTTGGATTGCACAGTCCTCACAGGAACCCTCAGTTGGCTCGATTACCTCTTTCAGCTGCTGCTGGCATTTTCTGCTCAAACGTTTTCTTTTTCTTTCAAAACCATTTGGAGAAAAGCAAGAGGGCACATTTCAAAAAAAGGTTTAGGATCACAGAATCTCTACAGTGCAGAAGGAGGCCATTCGGCCCATCGGGTCAACACCGACCCTCCAAAAGTTCACCGCATCCAGGTCCAACACCATCCCCCATAACCCTACCTAACCTGCACAATGGGGCAATTTGGCATAGCCAATCCACCTCACCCGCACATCTTTGGTCTTGGATTGTGGGAGGAAACCGGAGCACCCCGGGAGAAAACCCACACAGACACGGGGAGAACGTGCAAACTCCACACAGACACTCAAGGCCAGAATTGAACCCGGGTCCTTGGCGCTGCGAGGCAGCAGTGCTAACCACTGTGCCATCGTGCCACCCCTTCATTTTTTATTTGCTATTTAAGACCATTCTGTCCATCATGTCTGCACCAGCCAAACGTGAACAGGCCCCAGTGAGACGACTGAATTTACTGAGGTAACATTTTTCAAGCGTTCTTTGAACAGAGAATTTCAGCGTGTGTCTCTATGAAAGAGAGACGGAAAGAAAAATAACCTCCATGACACACCTGTTGTTGGCTTTGCTTTATGAGCT
Organism: Scyliorhinus canicula; assembly: GCF_902713615.1. Taxonomy (NCBI): domain Eukaryota; kingdom Metazoa; phylum Chordata; class Chondrichthyes; order Carcharhiniformes; family Scyliorhinidae; genus Scyliorhinus; species Scyliorhinus canicula. The sequence goes on along the minus strand of NC_052154.1, from coordinate 11,249,820 downwards.
GCAGATTGCGAGGTGACAAAAGATTTCTTTACAGAGAGGGCTGTGAATCTGGAATTCTCTACCCTAGAAGGTGTGGATTCTCCAGCGTTGAATACATTTAAGGCTGGGGTAGACAGATTTTTGGTCTCTCGGGGAATCAAGGAACATGGGGAGAGGGTGGAGTTGAAACCCAAGGTCTACCATGAGTATATTGAACAGCAGATTAAAGCAAATTACTGCGGATGCTGGAATCTGAAACAAAAGGGAAAATGCTGGAAAATCTCAGCAAGTCTGGCAGCATCTGTAGGGAGAGAAAAGAGTTTTGAGTCCGATGACTCTTTGTCAAAGCTAACAGACAGAGAAAGTGGGAAATATTTATACTGTGCAGTGAGAATTAAAGATGAGTCATAGCCACAGAAACCCAGGGAAACCGGGTGCTAATGGCCACAGATACCAAGGATAAAGAGTGCTAATGGCAGTCCCCAGAGAGAACAAAACATGTGAAAGGTCAAACAGCAGGTAAACTAACATCAGAGGATGAACTGTAGGTGTGGGGGGAGGGGAAGGGGGAAGCAAAGAGGAGAAAGGTGCAGGGAAGGTGGATAAGATTGGGGGAGGGGGGGGGAATTGAACAGCAAAGCTGGCTTGATGGGTTGTATGGTGATCTACAGTTCCTGTTTCCTGACAGGGATTAGAGAGAGAGTGCGGCTGAGATCGAAGTGGGTGCGAGGGAGAGAGACTAAGAGGGAGAAGAACGGAGAAAGAGAGGGCGTGAAGGAGGAACAGCATCAAATTCTTCATCTGATGTTTCTTCCATTTTCAATTTTTAAAAAAGTCCAGGTTGAAATTTGAACGCAGCTGATTGCCACAGCCCTGTTTTACTGATAGTCAGAGCACGTCAGTGCAGACATGATCATGAACCTATCAAATTCAGGAGGAGTTTAAAATGGATACATAGTTATGACTGCACACTCTGCATCAATTATTCCAAGCTTCTAACCATGTTTCACATGAAGATTACATTAGGTCTTGACTCACCGTGTGTAACACCACAGGAGATTGACTGATCTTTGGAAAGGGAGAAACCAATTTAGTATCTAATTGAACCTGAGACTGAGGATTAAAAGCATCTCTAGAAAATATTCCGCTGAGATTCTGGCACTGTTAGACTATAAAGGTAATTTATGTTCGATAGGCATCCAGGGAATATTGTTTGATCACATTTTGGGGGAAAGGGTACAGGGAAAATGACATACTCCTCATGAAATTGAATGAGTTTGGAAGTGTAGAGGGGAGAACAGATGGGTGTCTGGACATGACCACTTTAAACATCTGTTATGGACAGGGAAGAGGTGAGAGCAAGGGTTTTCCCTTTTCCCACTTGATTCACCGGAGCCAACTGTGTTTTTAAAAGGACATTTTTTAAAAAACTAGTGTCTGTAACTGTTAAGAACAAATAAAGAAAAACAGGTTTTCTTGTAGCTTTCAAAAAAGAACGTCAAGGAGTCATGTGATGTAAGCGCAGGAGAGGCTGGTGTTATGGCCCCCTGCAGGGATAGAGGATGTATAGCATCCGCCGCCCCACTGACAAATATTTTAAGTTTATTGACAACTGAAGAATACAGAAGAATCAGCAACATGCTGAAAACAGTCAAGAAAATCAGTAATATACTAAAAGCATTTGCAAGACACGAATAAAACAAAGCCACCAGCAGTCAAGCCTACACACACCCATCACCACCAACACCCCCCTCCTCCCTCCCCCTCCTCCCCCCCCACCCCCGCCACCTCCAGCTCCAACGGTAGCCCCAAATGAAATGAAAAGCGACCAAATGAGCAGCACAGGCCACCAGAAAAGGACACACATGGTCCAGGGCATGTGTGAGAGGGAGAAAGAGAAAAAGAGTAAAAGAGAAAAAGAGAAAAAGAGAAAAAGAAAGAGAAAGAGAGAGAGAGAGAGAGAAAAAAGACATCATCCCCTCCCAAGAGGAGGCACAGTTCAATCCCAGACAGTTCTTCTAAACAAACCACCAACTGCAAAGCCAGCATACGGCCATCTCTCACCCCACCCCTTCACAATGGTAGTTCCACATCGATGGAAAGGTGCCTGAACAAGCAGTGCAGACCACCTGAAAAGAACACACCGTTATGAGGCTATATACAGGTTCAGTCGCCAGTTAAGAAGCCAAATGCAATGTTAACATTCATATCAAGAGGCTGAGGCTGTATACGGCTCTGTTTGGACCCCATTTGGAATATTGCGAGCAGTTATGTGCCCCGTATCTAAGTAAGGATGTGCTGGTCCTGGAAAGGGTCCAGAGGAGGTTCACAAGAATGATCGCTGGAATGAAGAGCTTGTCATGTGAGAAGAGATTGAGGATTCGGAGTCTGCATTCGTTGGAGTTTAGAAGGATGAGGGGGACCTAATTGAAACTTACCGGATACGGAGAGGCCTGGATAGAGTGATTGTGGAGAGCATGTTTCCACGAGCAGAAAAAAGTAGAATCAGAGGGCACAGCCTGATGTGTTATCTGAGTTGGTCTAACATCGACTGCAACTGGATGCAGTGAGACTTGAATCAGGCTTCCGACACAGGAGATGGTCCAACACTGTTTTATTGAACTTGCTTGTTGCTGTACATAATCTGCTGTGGGTTGACACTCTATTAATCTAAACTGATAACCTCAGACTGGCTTGACCAGACTAGCTCTCTGTCACATGGAGAAGGTGCTCATGGCCTTGTGCACTCTAACTATCTCTGTAGCTGGATCCAGTGAGAAGAGGCAGAGTCTTAATGCCTCGTGTGTTCTATAGTGGTAGTGTCCTGTCTGGTGATTGGTTGTTCTGTGTCGTGTGTGTTCATTGGTTATCCTGTGTGTCAATCACTGCCTGTTTGCATTTCATTATATCCATGAGTGGATATTATGACATCTCCCCTTTTTAAAATAAATTTTGGAGTGTGGCTGATATACACGTGTGACTATGTACAAGTGGTGAGTGAATAAAAATATGTACATGGGAAGGTGTCTATCGTGCAGATACAGAGCAAACTGAACAAAATTTACAGGATTCAAGTCTGTAGATTCAGTCTTTGTGGTGGGCGACAAATTCTTGTCGATCGCCGCAGAGGTGGAGGGGGGGACGCCGGCACCCGGACAAGCCGGATTGTCGCCAGATCGGTGGCCACGTGGACGGGGGGGACTGCTGCCAGATCGGTGGCCACATGGTGCGAGATGTCGTGAGGCGGCATGGTGACATGCGGAGAAGTGCGGTCAGGTGGTGGGCAGGCAACTTTGCACAGCGCCCTCCTGTTGCGCCGCATAATGGAGCCATCAGCCATTTGAACAACGAAAGACCTGGGGGAAGCCTGTCTGACGACAACAGCTGGGGCTGACCAGCCTCCCTCAGCAAACTGGACGCAAACAACATCTTCTGAAGCCAATTCAGGCAGATCCGTGGCATGAGCATCATACGTAATCTTCTGCTGGTCCCTGGATCGCTGCACCTTCTGCAGCACCGTGAGGTGGTCAAGGTCTGGAACATGGAACACTCGTCCGCAGGTGGTTCATGAGCAGCTGCGCCGGAGACAAACCAGTCGACAGAGGGGTTGCCCTGTATGCCAACAGCGCCAGGTTAAAATCAGAGGCTGAGTCTGCAGCCTTGCAAAGCAGCCACCTGACAATATAGACCCCTTTCTCGGCCTTCCCGTTTGATTGTGGGTAATGGGGACTGGATGCGATATGCCTGAAGTGTTGGATCGTGAAAAGTTGGGCCACTCTTGGCTGTAGAAACATGGACCGTTGTCACTCATTACTGTGAGTGGTATCCTGTGCCTGGCAAACGTCTCTTTGCAGGCTTTGATGACGTACTTGGACGTGAGGTCCGACAGTTTCACCACTGAAAATGAAATGAAATGAAATGAAAGAAAATTGCTTATTGTCACGAGTAGGCTTCAAATGAAGTTACTGTGAAAAGCCCCTAGTCGCCACATTCCGGCGCCTGTTCGGGGAGGCTGTTACGGGAATCGAACCGTGTTGCTGGCTTGCCTTGGTCTGCTTTCAAAGCCAGCGATTAGCCCTGTGAGCTAAACAGCCCCTACTGCTGGAGGGGCTGGAGTGCACTGCTGGAGAAGTAGTCGATTAAAAGCACGTATTCACGCCCATTTGCGTGAAAAAGGTCGATCCCCACCTTGTACCACGGAGAGGTCACAATCCCGTGCTGTTGCAGTGTTTCCTTGGGCTGGGATGGTTGGAATTTCTGGCATGTTGTGCAGTTGAGGACCATGTTGGCAATTCCTGGCTGATGCCAGGCCAGTAAACTGCCTGCTGAGCTGTGCATCGACATTTCTCGACCCCAAGGTGACCCTCATGGATCTGTCTGAGCACCATAGTTTGCATGCTTTGGGGAATGACCATTCTATCCAGTTTCAGAAGGATCCCCTCAACAACCGTTAACTCATCCTTAACGTTGAAGAACTGGGGGCACTGCCCCGTTTGCCAGCCATGGGCGAGGTGTTGCATCACATGCTGCAGTAGAAGATCTTTGGCAGTTTCTTTGCATATTTGGATAACTCGTTCATCAGTGGCTGGGAGGTTGCTGGCACATAGCTGTACCTGTGCCTCAATGTGGTGAATGAAATGAAAATGAAAATGAAAATGAAAATCGCTTTATTGTCACGTGTAGGCTTCAATGAAGTTACTGTGAAAAGCCCCTAGTCGCCACATTCCGGCGCCTGTCCGGGAAGGCTGGTACGGGAATCGAACTGTGCTGCTGGCTTGCTTGGTCTGCTTTAAAAGCCAGCGATTTAGCTCAGTGAGCTAAACCAGCCCCTCCAGTTGCCCTGTTAACATGGCGTGGCGATGGATCGGGATAGGGTATCCGCGATGATCAGTTCCTTACCCTGTGTGTAGACGAGTTCGAAGTCATATCGGCAGAGACGAAGAAGAATTCGCTGCAGCCGAAGTGTCATATCATTTAAATCCTTCTGGATTATGTGGACTAAAGGCATGTGGCCTGTTTCCACCGTGAACTTTGGCAGACCGTATACGTAGTCATGAAACTTGACTATTCCTGTCAGGAGACCCAAGCATTCTTTTTCGACCTGGGCATATCGTTTTTCGGTCGGTGTCATGGCCCTGGATGCGTATGCCATTGGAGCTCAGGACGAGGAGTCGTCTCGCTGGAGGAGAACCGCCCCAATGCCGTCCTGGCTTGCGTCTTTGTTTATCTTGGTATCCTTGATTGGGTCAAAGAATGGCAGTACTGGGGCTGTGGCGAGCTTCGCCTTCAGCTCAAGCCACTCCTCGTGATGTGCGGGAAGCCACTGGAACACTGTGGACTTTTATACGAGATGCCGGAGGGCTGTGGTGTGGGATTCCATGTCAGGAATGAATTTTCCAAGAAGATTTACTATCCCAAGGAAACGTAGGACCGCCTTTTGGTCCTCTGGGGTCTTTATGGCATTGATTGCCAGTACCTTGTCAGTATCAGATTGCACACCCTGCTGTGAAATGTGGTCACCCAGAAACTTGATAGCGGACCGACCAAATGAGCATTTGGCCCTGTTGAGCTGGAGGCCATTTTCGTGGATCCTCTGGAAAACCTGTCTGAGGCGAGCGATGTGATCCTCGGGCATCGTGGACCAGATGATCACATCGTCCACATAGACTCGCGCCCCCTCGGTGCCCACCCCCTCGATGCCCAACCCCTCGATGCCCTCCATCATTGGCTCCATTATTCGATGAAAGTCTTTGGAAGCTGAAATGATGCCGAAAGGCATGCGGTTGTAGCAATACCTGCCAAACGGAGTGTTAAACGTGCACAGTTTCCTACTGGACTCATCCAGCTGGACCTGCCAGAAACCCTGTGAGGCATCCAGCTTGGTGAAGAATTTGGCATGAGCCATCTCACAGGTTAATTCTTCTCGTTTCGGGATCGGGTAGTGCTCTCGCATGATGTTGCGGTTCAGGCCTTTGGGATCGATGCAAATGCAGAGTTCACCAGAGGGTTTCTTGATGCAGACCATGGAGCTGACCCAGTCTGTTGGTTCCGTGACCTTTGAAATGATGCCCTGGTCTTGGTGTTCTCGGTGCTGTGTTTTCAGACGATCCTTGAGAGGTGCCGGCACCTGGCATGGTGCATGGATGACTGGGTTGGCATTCGGCTTGAGTCATATCTTGTAGCGATATGAGAGCATGCCCATCCCATCAAACACATTGTGGTATTGCGTGAGAATGTAATCTATCTCAGGGCGAGGCAGTCGCAGGTGTGGAGGACATGGCATGGACTCGCTGAACCAGATTTAGGAGTTTGCATGCGCGAGCACCAAACAGGGATGCCTTGTCAGGCCTCGAATCTTAACGTCAACTTGATTGTCTTGTTAGATACAGCGAGCTGGCATGATCCACCGGCAGCTATGGCATTGTCATTGTAGTCAAGGAGCTGGCAGGCTGGTGGAAGAATGCTGGGTTGGTTTCGGATGCTGTCGAGGTCTGACTGTGATGTGAGATTCGCAGATGCGCCAGTGTCCAATTTGAATCGGATGCGACACTGGTTGACCATGATGACAGCACACCACTCGTCGTCAGGATCCACACTCAGGAGTGAAAGGCTGTTTGCAGGCAAGGTGGGGACCAGCTCGCGTGTGGTGATGATGCCCACCCGATACAGAGACTTGAGGCAGTCAACATCGGGGTCTTTTGGGCTTTCGGGATCGGAATCCTGCATGCCTTGTTGCACGCAGCGGACACGTCTGTGCTGCAGCTGGGAACGCTGGCTGTTGCTCAGTGGAGAGGGCCTGCAGAGGACCGCATAATGCCCAGGCTTTCCACACTGTAGACATCGCCTGCCTTTGGCTGGACATTGCCGCTTTAAATGGGCGGAGCCACAATTTGGACATGTCATGACGCTGATGTCAGTGCGTTCTTTGCACCATCACGTATGCGCAGTGCAGTCGGCCAACGTTCGCACATGCGCCGTAGGATCTTCGGCCTCCCAGTCGTGGCGCGCATGCGTAGGGACCTAAGAAAAGCACGCGAAACGGCCACTCTCCTCGATGCTCAGGCCTTGCATTTTTGCGAAGGCCTATACCTTTCTGCCTTGTGTGAGGCCTGTTTTGCAGTTTCTGCCGCCCTGATGCGGGAGTAACTATTCCTGGCATGCTCATGGACAACGCACGTTTCGATGGCGACGGAGAGGGTCAACTGTTTGATTTTGAGGAGCTGCTCCCGCAGGGAGTCGGACTGGATCCCGAAAACGATCTGATCCCGGATCATGGAATCAGCCGCTGAGCCATAATTACATGACTGCACCAGGATGAGGAGATGGGTCAAGAAGGACTGAAAAGATTCACCCTTTCCCTGAAGCCTCTGTTGGAAGATGTACCATTCAAAGCTCTCATTCACCTCGACTTCGCAGTGGCTGTCGAATTTCACGTGAACTTCACGTGTCTTCGCCATCGGCAAACGTGAGCAAGTTAAAGATGTGGATGGCGTGGTCCACTGCAGTCGACAGGAACAGCGCGATCTTCCTGGCATCCGATGCTGCCTCGAGGTCGGAGGCCTCGATATACAGGAGGAACTTCTGTTTGAAGACTTTCCAGTTGGCGGCGAGGTTGCCGGAGATCCGGAGTTGCGGAGCGGGTTGGATCTTTTCCATGCCGCTGGATGTTTGCTTGCGGGACGTTGCAGAGTCACTCGAGGTAGGTTCGTTAGAGGTAATAGTTCCCTGGTACCATGATGTGTTATCTGAGTTGGTCTAACATCGACTGCAACTGGATGCAGTGAGACTTGAATCAGGCTTCCGACACAGGAGATGGTCCAACACTGTTTTATTGAACTTGCTGATTGCTGTACATAATCTGCTGTGGGTTGACACTCTATTAATCTAAACTGATAACCTCAGACTGGCTTGACCAGACTAGCTCTCTGTCACATGGAGAAGGTGCTCATGGCCTTGTGCACTCTAACTATCTCTGTAGCTGGATCCAGTGAGAAGAGGCAGAGTCTTAATGCCTCGTGTATTCTATAGTGGTAGTGTCCTGTCTGGTAATTGGTTGTTCCGTGTCGTGTGTGTTCATTGGTTATCCTGTGTGTCAATCACTGCCTGTCTGCATCTCATTATATCCATGAGTGGATATTATGACACCGCCTCAGACCGAAGGGACGATCCTTTAAAATAGAACGCGTGTTGCGTTTTACGACAGGCCGCTCGGAAAATCGCCGCTTGCCGTTTCACGCCGGCGCCAACCATGCCTGATCGCTGCCGGCGTGAACAGCATGAGAATGCAGCGTGTTCGGCCTGTGGGGTGGGGGGGGGGAGGTGTGGAGGGAGGATCGAGCACCAGGGGGGTGCTCAGTGAGGGTCTGGCCCGTGATCGGTGCCCACCGATCGGCGGGCCAGTGTCTCTAAATGACGCACTCTTTTCCCTCCGCTGCCCCGCAAGATCAATGCTCCATGTCTTGCGGGACGCCCGTCGGGGAGGATGGCAACCTGCACATGCGCGGGTGACGTAATTTAGGCGCCGCCGGCCGCGTCTTTTAGGCGGCGCCGCTTTGACACGGGCACCAATGCCCGGCGCGCAAAATTGATGCAGCGCCGCTCCTAGCCCCCTGGGGGTGGGAGAATAGGGGATGAGGAGCGGCCTCTGATGCTGGAGTGAAACACTACGGTTTTCACTCCAGCGTCGGCACTTAATCTCCCATTGGCGCGATTCTCCGCCCCCCACGCCGGGTGGGAGAATAGCGGGAGGGCCTCCCGACATGTTTCACTCCCTCCCACTATTCTCCCCCCCACCCCACGCCCGACCCACGCCACGAAAAACGGCGAGCGGCGATTCTCCGGCGATGGGGTGAGGGGCCGGGCCTTCACGCCTGTTTCAACACGGCAGCAAACACACCTGCTTGCTGTCGTCGTGAAACGGGCGGCAGATGCATTTTTGGGGCATCTGGGGCCCGATTGGCACGGCAGTACCACGGACATGCCAAGGGGGGCATAGGCCCGCGATCGGTGAGCTATTTTCCCTCTGCCGCCCCGCAAGATCAAGCCGCCACATCTTGCGGGGCGGCTTTGGGAAAAGGCGGCAACAGCGCATGCGCGGGTTGGCGTTGTCCAACCTGCGCATGCGCGGCTGACGTCATCGGACGCGTCTGCCGGCGTGATGCTTAACGTGACACACGGAGCCGCGCTCCTAGCCCCGCCTGGGGGGGGGAGAATCGGCCCCGGAAGTGAAGTCTGCCGTGGGTCATGGCCTGTCCCACGGCAGCCTTTACTATTCTCCGCATTTGCGGAGAATCTCGCCCCAGATCTTTAAAATAGAGGTGAGGAATTTCTTCAGCCAGAGGTTGGTGAATCTGTGAAACAGTTTGCCGTAGAAGGCTTTGGAGGCCAAATCACTGAGTGTTTTCAAGACAGAGGTAGACAGGTTCTTGATTAATAAGGGGATCAGGGGTTATGGGGTGAAGGCAGGAGAATGGAAAATATATCGGGCGAGATTCTCCGCAAATGCTGAGAATCGTAAAGGCTGCCGTGGGACAGGCCGTGATCCACGGCAGCCTTCATGCCCACTTCCGGGGCCGATTCTCCCCCCCCCCCCCCCAGGGCGGGGCTAGGAGCGCGGCCCCGTGCATAACGGCAGCGCGGCCTTGATGACGGTCGTCAAGGCTGCACACCAAGCATCACGCCAGCTGACGCGGCCGATGATGTCAGCCGCGCATGCACAGGTTGGACAACGCCAACCCGCGCATGCGCAGTTGGCGTCTTTTCCCTCAGCCGCCCCGCAAGATGTGGCGGCTTGATCTTGCAGGGCGGCGGAGGGAAAAGAGTGCGTCCGTTACGGATGCACGGCCCCCTTGGCACGGCCGTGGTACTGCCGTGCCAATCGAGCCCCCAGATGCCCCAAATGGGCATGTGGTGCCCGTTTCACGACGGCAGCAAGCAGGTGTGTTTGCTGCCGTGTTGAAACGGGCGTGAAGGCCCGGCCGCTCAGCCCATCGGCCTCGGAGAATCGACGCTCGCCATAAAAAACGGCGAGTGGCGATTCGTGGCGTGGGGGGGGGGGGGAGAATAGCGGAAGGGCGTGAAAAATGTCGGGAGGCCCTCCCGCTATTCACCCACCCGGCGTGGGGGGCGGAGAATCGCGCCCCACAGCTACGGTCAAATGATGGAGCAGACTCGATGGGCTGAATGGCCTAATTCTCCTCCCATGTCTTTTGTTCTATAATGTATGAGCACAGAGGTGTTTGTCATCTGTCAGCCTATTATACTGTGAGATCATGTGGAGATGGTTGTATGACATGAGGGTTGTGCCGTATTTACCCGTGCTGTAATCTGTGCTATTACACGGAGCGAGTACATTTTTTGGCACTCTTCGCTTCAATTATAGATAAGCTGAGTTGCGCCATAGCAGGCTGGGAAGTATCCTGTTTTTTTTAGAGCTCATGTTGTTCTTCCTGCAAAATTGTATGTTGTCTGACCACATTGGACATTTACTGGCTAATCCTGGCTTTCCTCTCTCGCTGGCGGTTCCTCTCTCTCGTGCTGGGGATTTCCTCTCTCTTGCGCTGGGGGTTCCTCCCTCTCGCGCTGGGGATTTCCTCTCTCTCGTGCTGGGGGTTCCTCACTCTCGCGCTGGGGGTTCCTATCTCTCTCGCTGGGGATTTCCTCTCTCTATTCGGGTCGGTGAGTTGCTGATACAAGTGCTGATTTGTTATATATGGTTCCAGGGGTGTCCCTTATCCTGTCGCGAGGAGGAGAATTGTCTTCTTCCCTGACATATCTGTTGATGGATGTCTTGATGATTATTCCTCTCCTTGTGGGTGGGGTTTCCTTGGTGGAGTGTTGTTTAAGTTATTCAGTGGTGATGGGGCCTGAACGAGGCCTCTGATTTGTCTGGAGGGGAGTGAGGTCTGTTGTGTTGCGATTCTTGGCATGGTGTAAAACAATCCTCAGGGCAATTCCTGGCATTCTCTCTTCCTAGGCGTTCCTTTCTTCAGGAGAGGGGCTGATCCAGGCTCTGATTTGTTGTATCTAATTCTAGAGAGTTTGCCTTCTCTTGTTGGGAGGAGGAGAGTTGTATCTCCCTCTAACCCATTGATGGGTGTCTTGATGAATCATCTTCTCCTTGTTGGTAAGGTTTCTTTGGTGGAAAATGGTTGATGTTTTCCGGTGATGGAGGCTCCTGAATGGTACCTCTGATTTCGCTGGAGGGGAGTGAGATCTGTTGTGTGCCACATCTTGTACCGATGCCGGTATCCTGTTGTTCCCCTTTTTTCCGGATCCAGCGTATCGCTTCTTGCTTGGAGGTCTTGGAATATGGAGTTAGGTCCTGATTGGTTATATTTTACCCCACGAGGTCCATTAGTTCCTCAACAACACGGGATGGGGTTTTCCATCACCGTCCCCAACCTCCCAGCACTTTGCCTTGTGGCAATGGAGGCTGCCCGCTACTGGCTGATGGTGGGATCTTCTGACCACGTTGCTGTCAACGGGTTTTCCGGTTGCTTCCGCCCTCTGCTGCTGGGAAACCCGGGGCTGGGGGTGGGGGCTTGGGTGGAGTTTCCTTCGGCGGGGCCAAAAGATTCCGCTACTGGGAATGGTCGGAAAATCCGCCGCAAGGTCTCTTTTTATTTTCCAGAGTCTCACCCCCGCATTACCCGCCAACAAACCACATCCTTCATAGAGCCACAAGGCAGAGAAGGAGGCCACTCAGCCCATCGTCAGCCCGTACTGACACTTTAGAAACGATAGCCAATTAGTCTCATGCTCCCTGCTCTTTCCGCATAATCCTGCAAAAATTTTTCTTTCAGGTATATATCCAATTTCATTGCATTTGCTTCATCTATCCTTACAGGCAGTGCATTCCGATCATAATGACTCACTATACTTCCTCATCTTCCCATTGGTTCTGTTGTGCCTAAACCACAGTGTGTCTTTAACCCGTATACGATGGATAAATGACCACAAGTTGTTTCATACAATAATATAATTTATTGGCTCGCACACAAATTTAAGATTATTTCAATCACACACACATAAGTTGAACTACAAAGCTATTACATGCAAGACCTTAACTTAACTTTCAAGTGATTGGCAAGTGCTGGGCAGATAAGGCCGTTATCGGGAATCCACAGTCTTGCAATATTGATGGTCAGTTGCTGGTCATTGTTGTCCTTGGCTCTGGTCCTTCTGTCAGTAGCATGGATGGTCTTCTGTGGGGTTCTTTATGTTGCTAAATTCAGGATGGTTGGCGTAGTGTTCACAAAATAGCTTTAACTTGAATAAAGCTACAAATTTATTAACACTTATAATTTGGATTTGACATTTACTCCCAGATAATACACAGTTGATAATAAACATATAATCTACTACTACTAATCTCGACACTATAACATTAACTATGATCTTCTCTCACTCACACTATCTTTCCTTCAGTCTGTTCTCCAGCCTTCTCCTCAACCTCTCACCCATAAGGCTTAGCAATATATACTTGCACATCTAGCTCCCTCTAGTGGCTGAGTTATATATTTCATTAACCCTTGCAGTTCTTACATTTATGATAATACCACAGTCTTCCTCTTCTTTGGCCGATGAAGGGTTACCACTGTTGGTTGCTGTTGAGAGAGAGAGTGAGAGAATGAGGGGTTGCGCACCACCTTTTATCCCCCGGGAGTTTTGCTCCCTTTTGGAGCCAACGTCCAATAAATCTCTCAGGGCTCGATCACCCTGATCGATTAAGTCTAATCAAGACCCAGTACCTTGATGGGCAGAGCATGTCCTTACCGTCCATGTCCGTTGGTATCCGAGGCATGTAGGCCTTTCCAAATAAAGGAAGGAAACAGACGCCACCAAGTCTGCTGAGCTTTGACAAAGAGTCATCGGACTCGAAACGTTAGCTCTTTTCTCTTCCTACAGATGCTCCTAGACCTGCTGAGATTTTCCAGCATTTTCTCTTTCGTCCCACCAAGTCTGCTACAGCACGATATTGATTTGCATTTTAAGCCCATTGTCCCAGGATGACCTCTTGATGGCATTTGTCATTTTTCCTGTGCTATTTCCAATGTCTGGGTTGCAGCCTTTTGTTTATTTGAAGGCTGCAGCCCGTTGGTCCCTGAATTTGGCCACTTTTCCCAGCATCCTCTGCCGGAAGCCATTTTAGGTGGCCAGAGTTCCTTTGGCAATTATCCTCAACTTGTGTCCTTTGCTTACTTACCTGGTGCAAGTGGAAATAATTTCTCCTTATTTACTTTCTCTAAACGCCCCATAATTTTGAAGTAGTCAGTTATTTATTTCTTCAGTCTTTTGTTTTTTAATGTGGATCTAAGTTTGATTAAAAATACACAAATGCAATAAGATATCCCTTGTGCCCCTATGAATTGCCAATTTATGAAGTTTCAGTTAAGCAACGTTTATATTTTAACCCCGTTACATTTCTGTTCTGCATGATATTTTAGCCATGTCTTTGAGTCACCGGTGATCAATGCGAAGTCTTTTATTTTTGTTTGATGTTCATCTACTGCTTTAAGGGTGTTCCGGGCTAACCATTTGTAATCCGCTAATTGTCAGCTTGGCAAATTAGCGCCAAAGTCGCACTCCACCTTTCAAAACTAATGCACAAGCGGTTAAAAATGAGCATGGGTCAAATGTCAGCATTCAGCAATTTCAGAAAATGTGTCGTGACCTTAAATTATTTATGCCAGCAATGCCGTAAATGCAGTTTTCCAAACTACTTTAGGGTTGTGAATAACATTCTACGCGCAAAAAAAAGTGTTGTTTGCAAAATTGATTGCTCAGGTAGTGTGTCGTGGAGGAACTTATGCCACATTCTCCCAACTCAGCACTAATTTAGTTTTCTATTCAGCAATAAAATTAACTTTCTTGAAGCTTTAAATGATTGATGTAATCAAATAAGTGTAGAAAACATAAGACCCTTCAGGTTGTTGTTATACAAAAGGCAAGTCAATTATTTAAATCTCACTTTAGGCAGCGGGCCAGAATCTTCAAAGTCCCAAGTCCACAATTAACTTGCAATTGCTAGAAGCTACATGTATTCGTATGCAGGGACCTGTTCTGTGCAGGCAAAAAGGAACATGTCAATGCATTGGACCTTTATTTGAATTGAATAAAAGGTGTGCTCCAATTCTTCCCTGGTATGTTCTCCATGGCAATGGCCTGACCAATCATTGTTGACTTGCCAACCAATTAATACCCTTTCTTTTTGGAGTATAAAATGTTGCTCCCTTTGAAATTTGATATTCTTGTATCTGTCCTGATGAGTGCAAGATGGAAAGCTTCAGCAGCATTTCTTTTCCAGCAATACAGAAGTTAAAATTCTCAGCTTTTGTGTAATTGGCCGGAGCACCCTTTGCTGAGAGCTGTTCTATACCATCCCATCCACTACCATTCTTTTCTTTGGCTTAATCCATTTTCTTCCCAGCCCATCCCATGGTTTTTCCTTTATTGTTCCTTGCCGAATAACGACCAGGAGAGCAAAACTATTTTTTAGGCAGGAATTCACTTTACCTTCTCTTTCAACTTCACTTCCCCATTCTTTGATCTTATCCTAACTCTTTGCATTCCCTTCCTGTCTTATTCCACCATAATTCCTTCACCCCACCATCCCTATCATTCAAATTCTTCTCTTCAAAATCATTTCCATCCAGTTCCATCCAATTCATACCAATCCTAGGCCACTCCACCCTTGTCCATTCCTTCATCGCATTCATTCCAGCACAATGCCTTCCTTCTTAGCGTTTTGCATCTCTAAAACGGCCATTCCTCCCTGCCTCCCTGAGAAACCTATCTCTCTCTGATGTTTTACTTCCCATCCATTTAAGAATACCCTTTCCCACTGCATTTTATGATTCAGTTCAGGTCTGCAAAATAGAAAGAGTAATGACAATAATGTTGAACCCTTTTCCTCCCCATTCAGTACTATGGCATATCTCCTCGAAGAGGTAAACATGCTTTCTTGTACTTATGCCAATTTCTTAGCTGGCCATATAACGTGCCCCAAATCCCCATAGCGTTAAGTTTAATAGTAAGTTGTGGAAGAAAAAAAATGTTCAATGCATATTTGACATATCGATACCGAGCAAAACCAACGTTAAGATGCAAACAAAAACTGAATAATAATGTTTCAAAATTGTTTTTTAGGTGTCTTTGCCGAGTTTACAAAATTCCTTATCACTTTTTGTTCAAATGTATCTACCTTGCTTCCTTTGTTTCAGAAATATACATCACTTTCTCTTGCCAGTCACCTCCAGTCCAAAGGATGCGCAGGTTAGGTGGAGTGGCTATGCTAAATTGCCCTTAAGTGTCCAAAAACGGTTAAATGGGGTTGTGGGGAGAGGGTGGAGGTGCGGGGATAGGGTGGAGGTGTGGACTTGGTAGGGTGTTCTTTCCAAGGGCTGGTGCAGACTCGATGGGCCGAATAGCCTCCTTCTGCACTGTGAATTCTATGATTCTTTTCAATCCTGTGATAGTTTTGGTTCTTCTTAGAGTTTCTTCCGCTTCTCTACCTCAACCTAGGGGACATTATTCATGCATGATTATAGCAACATTAGGAACAGAAGGGAGGCCATTCAAGCCCTCGAACCTGGTCAACCATTTAACAGGATCATGGTTAACGATCTCACCTCAACTTCATTTACATGCCTTTTGCCCTTTGATACTTGGCAGTTGAGACTGACGTAAGTAGTGCTACTATGGTAGAAGTAGCTGTGAGAGAGCTATTTGACCGCAGGAACCATTCCAGCTGCACTGAAGATATTTCTCATCCAATGTCACAGACTGGAAATTCTCAGAGGAATTGTTAAAATTAGAAATGCAACCTCATTATCCCTCTCTAAACCTGGGTTTGTGCAATTTGTAACTGCCTACTGGTTAGCTGAGGGAACCAGTTTTAGATCACGACAGCCGTGGAGGCAAGGTGACCAAGTATCGCAGATTTTGAGGAGCTGTCCCATAATTTGGCCTTTCATTCCATGTCCCATCCTTCCCTGGACGCTGTGTGTGTCGCAAACCTGGTTTCTGCGCATGTGTTGGACAGCCTTGTGGGGCGGCAGCACTGCCCTACTTTCATAGATTCACCCGTACACCCACCTCTGCCCAGCCCCTTATATTTGTCCCTTAGGGGGCGATCCAACGGGTACTGTGTGCCGGAAAAGTAGTTCGGCATGGCGCAGCGTGGCCGCCAAAAGCCGGGAGACCCCGCTCCCGGGATCTACCCCGCTCACAATGCCTCGCGAGATTCAATGCAATCTCGTGGAACGTTGCGATGTGAATCCCACCCACAATGGGTGGGATCACCTTTTGGCAAATCTGCATACTATAACGAGGCAGTAAGCCTCACTCTAATGTACAGATTTCCAAAGTACCTGACGCATTGGGTTTCAGCTCCTTTGCCTCAGAAACCTCAGGTGAGTGCTGTTCAATACTGGTCCCAGGAGAGCAGGTGGAACAGCACTTGTGGGGGGTCACCCAGGGGATCGGAGGCTCCCAGCAGTAGGCCCTTTGGGAAGGGTGGTGCCAGGCTTGCACTGCTGGTGCCACCTGGGAACCCTGGCAGTGCCAGCTGTCTTAACAGTGCTGGCCTGGCACCCTGGCAGTTCTGCCTGGGTGAGGTCAGGGGCCTCGGAAATCCAGGACGCCATTTTGATCTCTTGCTACAACGGGGAGTTCCAGCCAACAGAGCTACCCACTGTACAAAACAGCATCATGTATGGCTTCGACCCCGCATTCCCCATTCAGGCCCCTTATTCAACATCAGCTGCACTGAATAGCCATGTGGTGTTCCTCGGCGCGGCGAGTGCCGGGAAACGCGCAGCCAAACCCGCTCGCTAGGGGATTTGTTCCCTTTGGGGAGAATTGTGCCCTTAGTCACCAAGTTGGGGGGGGCTGGGTCATTGAATATATTCAACGTCGAGTTTGGCATATTTGCGATTGACAAGGGAGTCGAGGATTATGGGGGACAGGCAAGAAAAGTGTTGTTGAAATCTTATTGAATGGTGGAACAGACTTGATGGGCTGAATGGCCTACTCTGATTGAACCTACTTAGCTGAAGGACACAAAGGCTATTTCCCAATGAAAAAATGTTCCATTCCTCATTTTTGACAAGATAAATTTAGGATGTCTTGAGTACTGACTCAGAATTGTTTATCCTTTTAAAAAAAAAATGGCAGTTGCCTCTGAGGGTCCAGCTGCTTGAGTGAGTAAGGGACAGGCTTTAATCTTAACAGACAGGAGTGGGTATAAGGGACAGATGTCATTCTAACAGACGGGACTTTAAAGTTTGACTGCTCCGTCTGTGCCTCTTAATTAGGCTGCAGATATAAAGCTTCTCCGCTTTGGCATCTGGCTACATTGATTAGCTCTCCATTTCTCAACAGTATTTCAATTCATATGTTCGACTGAGATGAGCGTAATTCTAAAGTTCTTGCTCTGCATCCTGCACATGCTGAAGCATATCACCTCATTTGCATTTAAATGCTTTGCTAATTGGACCATGGAGGTAGATTTACAAGCTGTCAGAGGCAATGAGTTAGAATCAAGACTGGATTAATGATCGCAATGGCGGTTGCTCTGACTGGTAGCCCACAGTGTAAACCAGATATTGTACAAAGTCGTGTTGAGGTGGCTGATGATGGGGGTGGATGATGTCTGTTTGGTCATAAAGAGCAAAGAACAGTACATCACAGCGCAGGAACAGGCCCTTCGGCCATCCAAGCCTGCACCGATCATGTGTCCTACCCAGACCAACTGCCTGTATCCTCTATACCCTGTCAGTTCATGTGTCTATCTAGATAAGTCTTAATGGTCGCTAACGTATTTGCCTCAACCACCTCACTTCGCAGTGCATTCCAAGCCACCACCACCCTGTGTAGAAATCCTTCAACGCACATCTCCATTGAACCTATCCCCCCTCAATTTGAGCTTATGCCCCCTTGTAATCGTCATTTCCCCCCTGGGGAAAAACCTCCAACTGTTCACCCTATCTATACCCCTCATAATTTTATAAACTTCCATCAGGTCTCCCCTCAGTCTCCACCTTTCCAGAGAGAACAATCCAAATGTATTCAATCTCTCCACATAGGTAATATCCACCATACCAGGCAACACCCTGGTAAACCTTTTCTATACTCTCTCCAAAGCCTCCACGTCCTTCTGGTAGTGTGGAGACCAGAATTGGACACAGTATTCCAAATGCAGCCCAACCAATGTTCTATATAACTAACATAATTTGTGCACTTTTATACTCAATGTCCCATACGATGAAGACAAGCATGTCATATGCTTTCTTTACCACCATATCCACCTGTGCTGCCACTTTTAACGATCTGTGGACCTGCATGCCCAGCACTCTTGTGTGTCTATGCCCCTGATAGTTCTGCCATTTATTTTATAGCTCCCACCTGAATTTGATCTACCAAAATACATCACCTCGCATTTTTCCGGGTTAAATTTCATCGGCCGTTTCTCCGCGCAATTTTGCAGCCTATCTATATCCTGCTTTATTCTCTGACAATCTTCATCACTGTCCGCGACTCCTGCAATCTTCTTATCATTCACAAACCTTCAAATCAGACCAGCTACGCATTCTTCCAAGTCATTTATATATTACAAACAGCAGAGATCCCAGTACTGATCCCTGCGGAACACCACTAGTCACAGACCTCCATTTGGAAAAACCCAATTCCACTGCTGCCTTCTATCTTCTATGGCTAAGTCAGTTCTGAATCCATCTAGTTAGTTCACCCCTGACGTCGTGTGCTTTAATATTTTGCATCAGCCTGCCATGAGGGACCTTGTCAAATTCTTTACTAAAGTTCATGTAGACAACATTCACAGCCCTTCCCTCAATCATTTTTGTCACCTCCACCAAAAACTCAATCAAATTAGTGAGATATGACCTCCCTGGTACAAAACCATGCCGCCTGTCGCTAATAAGACTTCCAAATGTGCATAGATCCTATCTCTGAGAATCTTTTCCGACAATTTCACTATCACTGACGTCAAGCTCACTGGCCTATAATTATCCTCCAATCCTCTGGGACCTCACCTCTGTCTGACGAGGAAACAAAGATTTCTGTTAGAGGGCCAGCGATTTCACTTCTTGTCTCCTTCAGTAATCTGGGATAGATGCCATCTGACCCAAGGGATTTGTCTTCCTTAATGCTTTTTAAACACACCTAACACATCCTCCCTTGTAATAATGACCTGCTCTAAAATGTTTACATATCCCTCAGACACCACCAATCAATGTGTCCCTCTCCTTTGTGAATACCGATGCTAAGTACTCATTGAGGATCTTATAAACATAGACATAGAACATTACAGCACAGAACAGGCCCTTCGGCCCTCGATGTTGTGCCGAGCAATGATCACCCTACTCAAACCCACGTATCCACCCTATATCCGTAACCCACCCCTTAACCTTACTTTTTAGGACATTACGGGCAATTTATCATGGCCAATCCACCTAACCCGCACATCTTTGGACTGTGGGAGGAAACCGGAGCACCCGGAGGAAACCCACGCACACACGGGAGGACGTGCAGACTCCGCACAGACAGTGACCCAGCCGGGAACCGAACCTGGGACCCTGGAGCTGTGAAGCATTTATGCCAGCCACCATGCTACCGTGCTGCCCCCTTCCTTTGGTTCTCCTTCCTTTGGTTCTACGCATAATTTCCCTTCTTTATCTTGAGTGGACCTACACGTTCTCTAGCTATCCTCTTGTTCCGAATATACGTATAAAATGCCTTGAGATTCTCCTTAATTCTGTCTGCCAAGAACATTTTGGGACCCTTTTTGCCCGCCTAACTCCCTGTTTTGAGCTATTTTTTACTTTCCCTGTATTCTTCAATTGCTTCATCTGTTTTTAGTTGCCTAGACCTCATATATGTGTCCTGTTTCTTTCTGACTGGATTCGCAACTTCCCTGGTCTTCCATGATTCCCGAATCCTGCCTTTCCTTTTCATCAGAACATGCCTGTCCTGCACTCCCATCAACTGCTCCTGAAAAGACTCCCCATGCCAAACGTGGATTGACCCTCAAAAAGCCTCCACCAAACAACAGCCTCTAAATCCAGCCTAATCTGGAAGCAGTTGGCCTTCCTCCAATTTTGCACCTTAACCCGAGGATAACACTCGTCCTTTTCCATGAGTATCCGAAAGCTTACAGAATTGTGGTCACTGTTCGCTATATGTTCCCCCACCGTAACTTTGATGACCTGCCCGGGCTCGTTCCCTAGTACTAGGTCCAGTATAGCCCCCTCTCTAGTCGGACTATCCACATTTGTTCCAAAAACCCTTCCTGGACACACTTAACAAATTCCTCACCATATGGCCCCGAAGAGATTTCCAGTCAATAGGAGGAAAATTGAAGTCTCCCACTCCAGCAACCCTATTATTTCTACATCTATCTAGAATCTGCTTACATATCTGTTCTTCAACTTCCCATGGGCAATTGGGAGGCCTGTAGTACACCCACATCACAGTGACTGCCCCACACCCCCATCATAGTGACTGCCCCCTTCCTGTTTCTGAGTTCTACCCACAGTGCCTCGTTACTTGATTCTTCCAAGGTGTCCTCCCTCCGTACAGCTGTAATATGTTCTCTAACCAGTATTACAACTCCCCCACCTCATTTACCTTCCCTCTGTCTCAGCTAAAACACCTATACTGTGGAATATTTAGCTGCCAGTCCTGTCCCTTTTTTAACCAATTCTCCGTTACAGCAACTGATATGACTCCCGTCCCCCTGAAAATTAGTTTAAACCCACCCTATACTTGAAAACCTCCCAGGAGGTAATGAAAAAGGCGTGAGCTTGTTGCACGATTTTACCCCCAAACTTTGCAGAGGCCAGGGATCCCACGTGAATCAAGCACTGGCCCTCACACTGTTCAGTCGATGAACATTGCGCCCAATTTAGGCTCATACAAAAATGGAATGGGAGCTAAAATAGCTCAGTTGGGAGAGCTTCAGACTGAAGATCTAAAAGGTCCCTGGTTCAATCCCGGGTTTTGGCATCTGGCCGAGTACTGGCTTTCCTCACTATCTATCACATTGGGCAGCACAATAGCACAGTGGGTAGCACTGTTACTTCTGTCATGGGAGTGTCCCTTGAAAAAATGTTTTGTCTTCTCAAATGGCTTCAGTGATGTCATTGTGTGGGTGGAGTTGGGCTGTGGCTCTAAGTTTTACTTTCATTTACACATTTGGAAGCTGGATTCAAACAGAAGTCTTGTCGTGTCTCTCTCTCTCTGCATGTTAGAAGGTGTCTCCTGATCACTTGATACTTTAAAAGTGATAACTGTGTTCTGGAAGGAATCCAAACCTGCTGTTTTGAAACGAACAACAAGTGTCCATACCGTAGTCTTAAAGATACCAGGGTTTGAGTGTTGTGTGCTGGGCCACATCTTTGAAAAGGTTTGTCGGGTTTATGGATGTTGTTACTTAATTGAAATAGTTAATGGAATTTATTAAGGGTTACATATAGAGTAGTGTAGCTGTGTGGGGTATCTATGTCTGTAGTTGGTAAAAATGCTTACCGTGTGTGTTTATATAAATGTTAACTGAATTCGTAGAATAAACTTTGTTTTTGAATAAAAGTGCTTAAGGCCTCTGCTGAATAATACCTGAAAGGTAGTCCCTTGTGCTCCTCATAACCAAAATCTATAAACAGTTGTAGGTCACGTGAACTCCATGATATACTTTGGAGTTTCCTAAACCCTGGCCCATAACAAATCACAGCACCAGGGTCCGAGATTAGATTACTGGCTTGGGTCACTATCTGTGCGGAGTCTGCACGTTCTCCCCGTGTCTGCGTGGGTTTCCTCCGGGTGTTCCGGTTTCCTCCCACAGTCCAAAGAGGTGCAGGTTAGGTGGATTGGTCATGCTAAATTGCCTCTTAATGTCCAAAATATGAGGTTGGGTTACTGGGTTTACGGGGATAGGGTGGAGGCGTGGGCTTAAGTAGGGTGGTCTTTCCAAGGGCCTGTGCCGACTCAGTGGGCCGAACGGCCTCCTTCTACACTGTAAATTCTATGATTCGATAGAAAGGACGTCAAATAAGCAACTCAGCTGAAGTCATTCCTCCATCTTCTCCTAATAACGCTGCACATTCTTCCTTTTCATATAACCATCTTATTCCCTTTTGAATGCTTCAATTGAACCAGACTCCATCATGCTCTCAGGCAGTTAGTCCGACCCCAACCACTTGCTGTGTAAAAGAGTTTCTCCTCATATCACTTTTGCGTCTTCTACCAATTGCTTTAAATCTGTGTTCTCTTATTCTCGATCTTTTCATGAGCGGGAACAATTTCTACCCGTCGACCCTGTCCTGGCCCAAATTCATAATTTTGAGTACCTCTCTCAAATCTTCTCCCCTCTAAGGAAAACAGTCTGAACTTTTCCAATTTATCTTCGTAACTGAAGTTCCTCATCCCTGGTATTATTCTTGTGAAACTTTTCTGCACTATCTCCAATACCTTCACAACTTTCCTAAAGTGCGGCATCCGAAATGGAACACGATCCTCCAACTGAGGTCGAATTAATGAATTATGCAAATTCAACATAACATCCTGGCAATTATACTCTATGTCCCCATCAATAAAGCCCAGAATATTATATGCTTTATGAACTGCTCTCTGAACCTGTCCTGCCACCTTCAATAACTTCTGCAAATTTTCTCCCAGGTCCCTCTTCTCTTGCACCCCCTTTAGAATTGTAGCCTTATTTTATATTGTCTCTCCATGCTCCTCAAGATGAATCAACACACTTCTCTGCATTGAACTTCAACTGTCACCTGTCCTATCTATCATTCCACCAACTTGTCTATGTCCTTTGCAAATTCTAAACAATCCTCCTCACAGTTCACAACGCTTCTGAGTTTTTTTTTATCATCTACGAATTTTAAAATTGTGCCCTGAACACCATTTTCCAGGTCAATAATATAATAATAATAATCACTTATTGTCACAAGTAGGCTTCAATGAAATTACTGTGAAAAGCCCCGAGTCGCCACATTCCGGTGTCTGTTCGGGGAGGCCGGTACGGGAATTGAACCCGCGCTGCTGGCCTTATTCTGCATTACAAGCCAGTTGCTTAGCCCACTGTGCTAAACCAGCCTCTTCAGGACAAGCAACACTGACCCCTGGGAAACCCCACCACAAACGTCCTCCTGATGAAATTGATTCATGATACACTTAATTTCCATTTCCTGCAGGAGTCCCATCGTCAAATGTAACAAAACCTGGGCAATATCTTGGCTTGAGCTGACAAGTGGCAAGTAACATTCAGGCCATCCAAGTGCCGGGCAATGACAATCTCCAACAAGAGAGAATCTAACCATAGCCTCTTGACATGCCTTGGCATGACCATCGCTGAATACTCCATCAACAACCTGGAGGTTGCCATTGAATAGAAACTGAACTGGACCAGCCATATTAGTACTATGGCTACCAGAGCAGGTCAAAGGCCAGGATTCATGCAGCAAGTAACTCACCTCCTGACCCCCCCAAAGCCTGTTCACCATCAACAAGGCACAAGTCAGGAGTGTGATGGAGCACTCTCCACTTGCCTGAATGATTGCAGCTCCAGCAACACTCAAGAAGCGCATCACCATCCAGGAAAACGCAGCCTGCTTGATTGGTACCCTTTCCACAAAATCTCACCCCCTCCACCACCGACTAACAGTGGCAGCCGTGTGTACCATCTACAAGGTGCACCACAGGGAAGGTGGTCATGTCCTTGTACTGTCCCTGGATTAGTAATCCAAAGAGCCAGGGGAATTCTCTGGGGACCTGAGTTCCATTCCCACCATGGCAGATGATGAAATTTTAATTCAATAAAAATCTGGATTTAAAAGTCTAATGATGACCATGAAACCATTGTCGTAAAATCCCAATTAGTTCACTAATGCCCTTTAGGGAAGGGAATCGGCCATCCTTAGCTGGCCTGGCCGACATGTGACTCCAGATCCACAGCAATGTGGTTGGCTCTTAATTGCCCTCAGGAATGGTTAATAAATACTGGCCCAGCCAATGATGCCCACATCCCATGAACAAAAGGGCAGCACGGTAGCATAGCGATTAACACAATTGCTTCACAGCTCCAGGGTCCCAGGTTCGATTCACGGCTTGGGTCACTGTCTGGGCGGAGTCTGCACGTTCTCACCATGTGTGCATGGGTTTCCTCCAGGTGCTCCGGTTTCTTCCCACTGTCCAAAGATGTGCAGGTTAGGTGGATTGGCCATGCTAAATTGACCTTAGTGTCCAAAATTGCTTTTAGTGTTGGGTGGGGATACTGGGTTATGGGGATAGGGCTTGGATAGGGTGCTCTTTCCAAGAGCCGGTGCAGACTCGATGGGCCGAATGGCCTCCTTCTGCACTGTAAATTCTGTGAATCAAAAAAAAAAATCTTGCGAAGGTTCCATAGATGGCACCTTCCAAACCCACGATCACTACCATCTTAAAAAATGGGGAAAAAGATATGGGCAACAGGTAGGGAGGTGGATTTGAGACCAGGAAGAGATAAGCCATGATCTGATAGAATGGCGGAAAGGTAGAGCAGGCTTGAAGGGCTGAATTGCCGACTTCTGCTCTTCCTCCGTTCCGACATTCCTATCTTGAAGGACAAGAGCAGCAGAAACCTGGGTACACCAACATCTGGAGTTCCCTTCCAAGTCACTCACGTACTGCCTTGGAAATATAAGTCGCTGTTCCCTCACTGTTGCTGGGTCAAAATCCTGGAATTCTATCTCTAACAGCACTGTGGGTGGGTCGGTGAGCTCAGGTGGCTGAATGGCTAGTTTGTGATAGAGAGCGATGGCAACAGCGCTGGTTCAATTCCCACTGCGCCTTTGCAACTTTGCCCCTCACCTGGTAAACCACAAGTTAAATCACCACCAGTCAGCTCTTTCTCAAAAGGAGAGGGCAGCCCTTGGTCCACAGGATCTATGGTGATTTTCACTTTTCACACCTCAGGGACTGCAGTGGTTCAAAGAGACAGCTCACCACCACCTTCTCAATAATTGCTGACCTAGCCAGGGACATCTATAATCCCATAAATTCATTTTTTAAATGCCAATTCCACAGCTAAATCCCTTTTATTCCAGGTTTTAGAATGGTGCTCACAAGTCTGTTGTGCAGCACTGTATCAAATGCATTTTGGAAGTCCATATACAACACATCAACAGTATGTGTCATATTGACATATTGTAAGGTACAGACCCTCCTGATCTGCAGTTACTGGGCTATCAAAGAGCCAGTTTCAGTAATATTCTTAATCTCATTCACAGCTGAGCAACATTGATCCTGATCTTGATAGTAAATTAAGAGGCTAGGGGCGAAATTCTACCCCCCCCCACGATGGGTGGGAGAATAGGGGGAGGGCCTTCCCGACTTTTTTGACGCCCTCCCGCTATTCTCCCCCCCCCCCCCCCCCGCCGAAATCCCGACAAGAATCGCTGCCGCCGTTTTTTTACGGCCGGCAGCGATTCTCAGCTGTTAGAAGGGCCGAAGTCCCAGCCCTTTACGACCTTTTTACGAACGGCAAACACACCTGGTCCTGCCATTCGTAAAAACGTCGTGACAAACTCGCAAAAAATAACCATGGCACCGATTGGCACGGCAGTACCACGGCCGTGCCAAGGGTGCCATGGGCCTGCGATCGGTGGGCACCGATCGCGGGCAGCGGGCCCGATGCCCGCGCACTATTTGTCCTTCCGCCGCCCCGCAGTATCAATACGCGGGGCGGCTGAGGGGCAACCCGGCCCGCGCATGCGCGGGTTTCGCGCAAAAACGCGATGACGTCACCCGCGCATGCGCGGGTGGAGTCTTCCCACCTGCGCATGCGCGGCTGACGTCATATGACGCGTCAGCCGGCGCTAACTCCGGCAAGCGGGCTTAACGATTTTCGTTAAGCCCGACTTGTCGGAGCCTCCGACGTCGGGCTGCTAGCCCCGACGGGGGACCAGAATCGGTCCCCCGTCGGGAAGGGGCGCGCTGCCGTAAAACCCGCCCGGGTTTTACGGCAGTTTTACGATTTCTCCCGTTTTGGGAGAATTTCGCCCTAAGTGCTTCATCATTTTTTTTCCAGTTACCATGTTAACAATGGGAATCAAATGCTCTTGCTTTGCACTTGTGACATGGCCTATTGGTGCTGGATCGCTCTATAAGAAATCTATGATCAATTCTGTGATCAACTCTTATGATCAAAATACCTACTGATGTTGTGGTATCATTTTGTATCTGGAAGTGACCTTCCCTTGACCTTAGGAGTGTTCTCTAAGGGAGTGACTTTTGAAAGCATACAGTTTTAGTTTCTATTTGGATGTGGTTTTGAAAGTGATCAGAATGATTGGCAGGCACAGGGACCATTAAGCCTTCCTGAATATTGAGTTAGAGAGAACGTTCCAGCACTTTCTTTTTCCAGGTCATCATCTGGTTCGTGCTATTGATGATTGGGAAGGGAGGAGAAGGGCGTATCTTTGTTAGTGGAAGATGGAATAAGTACAATAGCAAGAAGTGATCTTGGACTGGAAGATGTAGAATCCATATGGGTGTAGATAGTAGCTGAAGCCGATTTGATGTTAATTAAAATTGTTGGTAATCTCTTCAAAATGTGGGTGTGGGGCCAAGAGGGAACAGACAGTACATTAGGACAAATGCAAGAATGGCAAATTTCAAACCTCCAAAACAACTTATGTTACAGGAGAAAAGATTGCTGATTGGTTGGCAAGCCGACTATGTTCGCCAAGCCATCTTTGACGGCAGCTTCCAAACCTGCAATTTACCACCTAGAAGGTTTTGGGGATTCAGGAGGTGAGTTACTCACCAGAGACACCTAAACTTTGACCTGCTCTTGGAGATGCAGGGTTTATATGGCTAGTTCAGTTAAGCTTGTGGTTAATGTTGTGGGATTCAGCAGTGGTGATATCATTGATTGTCATGGGAAGATGGTTAAATTCTCTCTTGTTGGAAGTTTGTGTGGCGTAAATATTACTTGCCATTTACCAGCCAAAAAGCTGGAAGGTATATGAATACAGGATTGTTCATTATCTAAATAGTTGCAAATGGAATTGAAAACTATGCAATCAACAGCAAACATTCTAACTTATGATCTCACGATGGAGGGAGGGTCATTGCTGAAACAGCTGAATATGATTCAACGAGGCCAGTACCCTGAGGAACTCATGCAGTGATGTCCTGGGACTGAGATGATTCATTTGACAACCACAACCATTTCCCTCTGTTTTAGGCACGACTCCAACCAGAGGAAAGTTGCTCCCCTACCCACTGACTCCAAGTTTACTAGTGCTCCTTGATGCCACACTTGGTCACATGCTACCTTATTGTCAAGACCAGTCGCTCTCACCACACCTCTTGTTTAAACATGGACTAATGAGCTGAAATGTGTCCTTGGAGCAGGAAGTGATGGGGAGTAAATTGAACATAACAGTATTTCCAGGAGTGAAAATGTTTATTGAAGTTCTCAAACTTTCTGGTGTTATGATAATGAAGATGTAGTTATGTTAATGTTACAAAGTTAATTCTCTCTGCAGGCTAGACAGGAGCAGAAGCCTACTTGACGTATAATTCAAACTGCTGCTGATCCCT
Organism: Scyliorhinus canicula; assembly: GCF_902713615.1. Classification (NCBI taxonomy): domain Eukaryota; kingdom Metazoa; phylum Chordata; class Chondrichthyes; order Carcharhiniformes; family Scyliorhinidae; genus Scyliorhinus; species Scyliorhinus canicula. The sequence goes on along the minus strand of NC_052154.1, from coordinate 11,222,223 downwards.
TCAAATCGTAGAATAGAATCATGGATTTCCTACAGTGCAAAATTAGGCCATTTTGCTCATTGAATCTGCACCAATCCTGAAAGAACACCCCACCTAGATCCACTTCCACACCCTCACCCCCTGGTCCTGCATGATCTGCCCATCGTTGGACATTAAGGGGCAATTTATCATGGTCAGTCCACCTAACCTGCACATCTTTGTACTGTGGGAAGAAACAGGAGCACCCGGAGGAAACCCACACAGACACGGGGAGAACGTGCAAACTCCACACAGTCAGTCACCCGGGCCGGAATTGAACCCTGGTCCCTGGCGCTCTGAGGCAGCAGTGCTAACCACTGTGCCACCATGCTGCCCCAATGATAAATGATAAGCACGTGGGTGCGAGGCCAATAGGGAGCAGACATGTTCTCCCTTTCAATGGACATAATGGGCAGGGCTTTCAATCTTGGGGTCAGGGTCCTGCCCTCAGGACCAAATGCCAGGCCAACCCCACACTTTGTTGAAAACAGACAACCAACATGATTTTTTAAGAATTAACTAATTAATGGCCAGTGGGTGCACAATTGGGCGGCAGCGTGATACCCAAAGCTGAAATGTCAACAAGAGGCCCTCCAAAACTAAGCGAGCCATTGTAGGTCAGAGAGAGAGGGAGAAAGTGTATCATGATGGAGACACCATTCTAATGCTTTAAATTTCCAAAAGTTAAAATTGCCACAGCTGCCTGGCTACCATTGTTTAGGGGTGAGGTGCACCACGGGGTGCTGCAGCCACAGTTGGAGCCATTTTGTTTTGTTTATTGGATGTGGGCAATGCTGGCTGGGCCAGCATTTATTGCCCATCCCAGAGACCATTTAAGAGTCAACAGATTGCTGTGGGTCTGGAGTCACATGTCGGACAGACCGGGTAAGGATGACAGATTTCCTTCCCTAAAGGACATTAGATGAACCAGATAGGTTTTTGTGACAATTGACTATGGTTTCATGGTCATTTAATTCCAGATTATGTTTTTGAAATCGAATTCCACCAATTGGCCTGGCGGGATTCAAACCCAGGTCCCCATAACATTATCCTGTTTGGGAAATTTCCAGGCAATGCGGGTGAATGGTTTTAATTGGCTCAATGCTTGGTTGAAAACTATTCTAATATGGGAACACCTGCACCCCAGTAGGAATGTTATCTGATTGTCAGCTCAGGCCCTCTGATCTCTGTGGTTAATTTCACAATGTTTGTTTATACAAGCTAAGTTGCTTCAAGAGTTTGCTGTTCGTGGTTTTTGAAACTTTAAATGATTGCCATTTGTATTTGTTTCTAGTATAGCCTTTTTTTGTCCAAACATAGGAGAAAGTTCTCAATTAATTACTTTTTTATCAATACATTTTTAAGCATGACACTATACACTATCGGGTTCATTGGGACTTGAAAGTGCACAGTGGGTTAAAGGGTGTAGAAGTACCATATCTTAGCACAGGGGCATATGTGGCCAGAGCGTGTATGAGATGGTGAGAATTGGGCATGGGCAGTGCTTGGAGGGTGAACGCAACACGAGGGATGAGGGATGGAGGGCCTTTATATTTTTATTTTAGTTGGCTGGCACTGAGCTTTTAAACAGCCCACCTCTATACACAGCAACCCCTGTGGCAACCTCCACATTTCCTGCTGGGTCAACCCACCAGCCCCCAAGCAATGAAGATCCCTCCTTTGTGGGCACTTCCCTCCGAGGTGAGAGGGCCGAGCCGAGAATTTCCACAACTCCCCCTACTTGCCTCAAGGATGAAAATCCAGGTCTTTGCATCTAGCCCTCATGGCAACAACTTGCATTCATGAGGTGCCGTTAAGGTACGAAGGTGTCTCAAGGATTTTCACAGGAGCATTGTCGGACAACAAAATTACCACAAGAGTCAAAGAAGGCGACGCTAGATTGGCAATCAAAAACGTGGCCGATGAGGTGGGTTTTAAGCAGCATCTTGACGGGGGGGGGGGGGGGGGGGGGGGGGGGGGGGGGTGGCGGGGAGATGACCAGGGATAGGAAGGGAACTCCAGATTCGGGCCTAGAAAGCTGAAGACATGTCCAATAGTAGCGTGAAGAAAGTGTGGGGATTCACAAAGGGCCAGAACACAAATTGTAGTGATGAGGACAAATGTATGGAGATGAGGAGAGGTGAAACTGTGAATGGGTTTGAACGCAAGAATACTAACTTTAAAAATCGAGCGAAAGCAACAAGTTTACCAGTTACTTTGGTGAGTTTGTATATTCTTTACCTAATGTTTACTGCAGGAACCTGCTTTGCAATCTGCTGTGATGTGCCAGCCACCACTTGGGATTCAACTCATCAGAATTCACTCCGAGATGTTTCACTGAAGCTGAAACAATTATTTGTTTAATCAACCATTGATGAACTCCAGCTGTACGCGAGTAAAATGGTTTCGCTTAATTGCTATTCTTGTTCCTCTGCTGATTTGAAAAGATTCTCACCTTTTTCTTTTTTTAAAGAAAATAACTTTGCGTTTTCTCCAGACATGACCTGCTGAGGCTGTAGACAGATGTGGCAAAACATACAAGGACCACGTCTATACATCAGAAGCGAGTCTTGCATGTTGGCTGAGCATGTCAACAACAACGTGCGTTCTCACAATGCCATTAATGTGGAAAACGTTATCTACTTCAGCTGCACTGAAGTGTAACCAGACAGAAAAACAATGCCAAGACAAAGTAGGCAATATTAAGAGGGTAAAAGCTTCACCAGTGGTGGTTTATAAAGGGATTTAAAGGCCAAATTTGAGGTGAGAAGATTTACAGATGGTGTTTTGGCACTTTAAACATAAATTAATTCACAGGCTGTGGGTATCAATGATAAGACAACCTCAAGGCAGTTGTGTTGAAGACAGCAAGTTTTTGAAGCAATCTAAATTAAGAACTATAAGCAGCTAGAAACATTGGTAACCTTTGCATTAAGTGGGATGGTACCAACAGAGCACTCAGCCCCACCATCATCAAAGTTGTTCCTTTGAAAGCTCCAGTTGAGGAAGTACAGGAACAAGCAAATGGCCCACTAGGTAGAGCACTGCTCCAAGGTATACTCCCATGAGACGGATTTCTTTCTGCCTGCGCGAGATGGCCTTCTGCTGCTACCTGTCAGCTATGAGCTAAATGCAGAACGCTCAGCGTTTGACCTTGACTCCCCAGCAAGGAAAACATCTGGGCAGCACAGTAGCATTGTGGATAGCACAATCGCTTCACAGCTCCAGGGTCCCAGGTTCGATTCCGGCTTGGGTCACTGTCTGTGTGGAGTCTGCACATTCTCCCCGTGTCTGCGTGGGTTTCCTCCGGGTGCTCCGGTTTCCTCCCAGAGTCCAAAAGATGTGCGGGTTAGGTGGATTGGCCATGATAAATTGCCCTTAGTGTCCAAAATTGCCTTTAGTGTTGGATGGGGTTACTGAGTTATGTGGATAGGGTGGAGGTGTTGACTTTGGGTAGGGGGTAGGGTGCTCTTTCCAAGAGCCAGTGCAGACTCGATGGGCTGAATGGCCTCCTTCTGCACTGTAAATTCTATGTAAACCAGGTGAGCTACTCAAGTTTGGAAAAGCTCACCTGTTGCCATTGCTTTACAACCTCCCCCTCCTCTGCTGGAGGGATGTCTATGTTCCACCACATATGTGTGATGCAAATAGCATCACATGATATCAGAACAAAGGTAACCGATAGAGACAACAACTATCGAAGCATCTCACCCCTCAATGTCACTGGGAAGGCTTTTGCCAGAACCATTCTCATGAGGTGAAGCGTCATTGGCTAGTCAACAGAATATACACAAAAGGTAGAATGTGCCTTCAGAGGAGGCAGATCTATTTTTGACATGCTCTTTCCCCCATGACTGGGAAGAGTGTCCTGCAGTCAGCATCACAGTGAAGCAGACTGGGAAGAGTGTCTTGCAGTCAGCATCACAGTGAAGCAGATTGGGAAGAGTGTCTTGCAGTCAGCATCACAGTGAAGCAGACTGGGAAGAGTGTCCTGCAGTCAGCATCACAGTGAAGCAGACTGGGAAGAGTGTCCTGCAGTCAGCATCACAGGGAAGCAGACTGGGAAGAGTGTCCTGCAGTCAGCATCACAGTGAAGCAGACTGGGAAGTGTGTCCTGCAGTCAGCATCACAGTGAAGCAGACTGGGAAGTGTGTCCTGCAGTCAGCATCACAGTGAAGCAGACTGGGAAGAGCATCCTACAGGCAGTTATTTTTGAAAAAAAAAACAAAGTGACATCACAGGAAAACTAAGTTCATTGGTTGTTAAAAATAACTGCTGTTGAAGATTGTTTACAAATTATTGTAAATTAAAAAAGCGTATATACTTTACACAATTAGCTGTATTTGGATATAATTGAGAATGTTTGGGCCAAAATAATAAGGCTCCAAATGTAGCATAAGGGGAGTAATGTTAAACCTTAAAAATAAGGTATTTTCATTGCAGCAGGTGTGTTTGGAGAGAAATAAAGTCACTAGCATGATTAGTATTCTTAAAGGGGAGTAAATAATGAGTTTAAACTCGAGGGAAGTCATGGCAGCAGAGCTTGCACCTAAAATATGCTCTTCCTGAGATATGCGGGAAGTCATAGTCACTTCCAATATCCCTGGCAATCATGTGTGCAGGAAGTGTGTCCAACTGCAGCTACTTAAGTTGGGTTACAGGGATAGAGAGGAGGTGTGGGCTTGGGTAGGGTGCTCTTTCCAAGGGCCGGTGCAAACTCGATGGGCCGAATGGCCTCCTTCTGCTCTGTTAGTTCTATAGATCATCATGGTTAAGAGCTAGCGAGGTGGGTGGACTCACTGGGGAGCACCCACAATGCTGAGATTGTCGTGGGCAGTACATTCAGTGAGATGGTCACATCACAGGTAAAGGCTGAACAGCAGAACCGGGATGAATGACCACCTGGCAGAGTACAGGAAGGCAGGTAGTGCAGGACACCCCTGGGAACATTCCCTCTTTACAGATATATTACTTTAGATATTGTTGAAGGTGGGGGGCTGACTTCTCACAGGACAGCAGTGGAAGCCACGACCATGGAACTATGAGTGGGCCAGCTGCACAAGACGGGAGGAAGAAGAATGGCAGTGCCATAATGATAGTGATTTGATAGTAAGGGGAACAGACAGGCACTTATCTGGCTGCAAAAGGACTCCAGGATGGTTTGTTGTTCTCCTGGTACCAGGGTCAACGATGTCTCAGGGCGGCTGCAGGGAATTCTGAAAGTGATGGTGAACAGTCAGTGGTCATAGTACATAGCGGTACCAATAGCAGAGGCAGAGAAAGGGATATGGTCCCACAAGAAGAGTATCTTGTGTTAGATGTTTGTGGATAGATGTTTGATTACTCTAGGTCAAGTCGGCATAAGGAGGGAGGATGTGTTGGGTATTCTAAAAGGCTTTAAGGTAGACAAGTCCCCAGGTCCGGATGGGATCTATCCCCGGTTCCTAATGGAAGTAAGAGAGGAAATAGCTGGGGCCTTAACAGATATATTTGCAGCATCCTTGAACACAGATGAGGTACCGGAGGACTGGAGAATTGCTAATGTTGTCCCCTTGTTTAAGAAGGGTAGCAGGGATAATCCAGGTAATTATAGACCAGTGAGCCTGACTTCAGTGGAAGGGAAGCTGCTGGAGAAGATACTGAGGGATAGGATCTATTCCCATTTGGAAGAAAACAGGCTTATCAGTGATGGGCAACATGGTTTTTGTGCAGGGAAGGTCATGTCTTACCAACTTAACAGAATTCTTTGAGGAAGTGACAAAGTTGATTGATGAGGGAAGGGCTGTAGATGTCATATACATGGACTTCAGTAAGGCATTTGATAAGTTTCCCCATGGTAGGCTGATGGAAAAAGTGAAGTCTCATGGGGTTCAGGGTGTACTAGCTAGATGGATAAAGAACTGGCTGGGCAACAGGAGACAGAGAGTAGTAGTGGAAGGGAGTTTCTCAAAATGGAGAACTGTGAACAGTGGTGATCCACAGGGACCCGTGCTAGGACCACTGTTGTTTGTGATATACATAAATGATCTGGAGGAAGGTATATGTGGTCTGATTAGCAAGTTTGCAGATGACACTAAGATTGGTGGAGTAGCAGATAGTGAAGGGGACTGTCAGAGAATACAGCAGATAGATTGGAGAGTTGGGCGGAGAAATGGCAGGTGGAGTTCAATCCGGGCAAATGCGAGATGATGCATTTTGGAAGATCCAATTGAAGAACGAACTATACGGTAAATGAAAAAGCCCTGGGGAAAATTGATGTACATGGAGAGATCTGGGTGTTCAGGTCCATTGTACCCTGAAGGTGGCTGCGCAGGTCTATAGAGTGGTAAAGAAGGCAAATGGTATGCTTTCCGTCATCGGAAGGGGTATTGAGTACAGGTCATGTTACAGTTGTATAAGACTTTGGTTCGACCACATTTGGTTTACTGCGTACAGTTCTGGTCGCCACATTACCAAATGGATGTGGATACTTTGGAGAAGGTGCAGAGGAGGTTCACCAGGATGTTGCATGGTACGGAGGGCACTAGCTATGAAGAGAGGTTGAGTAGATTAGGATTATTTTCATTAGAAAGATGGAGGTTGAGGGGGGACCTCATTGAGGTCTACAAAATCATGAGAGGTATAGACAGGGTGGATAGCAAGAAGCTTTTTCCCCCCCAGAGTGGGGGACTCAATTACTAGGGGTCACGAGTTCAAGGTGAGAGGGGAAAAGTTTAAGGGAGATATGCGTGGAAAGTTCTTTACGCAGAGGGTGGTGGGTGCCTGGAACGCATTGCCGGCGGAGGTGGTCGAGGTGGGCACGATAGCGTCTTTAAGATGTATCTAGACAGATACATGAATGGGCAGGGAGCAGAGGGATACAGATCCTTGGATATTGGATGGGCAATAAATGCTGACCCAGCCAGCAGTGCCCATAGCCATGAATGAATTTTAAAAATTAGACAAGTTTATTGAGTGGGGAAACACGTGGCAGATGTAGTACAACGTGGCTAAATGCGAAGTTATACAGTTCAGTGTGAAAAACAAAAAGGAAGAGTATTATTTAAATGGTGATATATTGGGAATCGTGGGTGTACAAAGGGATCCGGGGGCCCTTGTACACCAGTCAATGAAAGTGGAGACGCAGGTGGGGCAAGCAATTAGGAAGGCAAATGGTATGCTGGCCTTCACTGCAAAAGGATTTAAGTTCAGAAGTACTTACTGCAGTTATAGAGGGCCTTGGTGAGACTACACCGGGTGTATTGAATGCAGGTTTTGGTCTCCCTACATAAGAAAGGATATACTTCCCGGGGAGGGAGTGCAGCGGGGGTTCATTTGGCTGATACTAGGGTTTGTGGGACTGTCCTATGAGGAGAGATTTATTCGACTGGGCCTGCATTCACTTGGGTTCAGAAGGATGAGAGGGGGTTTGATTGAAACATAATAAAATCCGAACAGGGCTGGACAGACTAACTGCAAGTAGAATGTTTCCCCTGGTTAGGATATCTTGAATCAGGGGCCACAGTCTCAGGATACAGGGTGGACCTTTTAGGACTCAGATGAGGAAAATGTCTTCATTCAAAGGGTAGTGAACCTGTGGAATTCTCTACCACAGAGAGTTGTGGAGGCCAAGTCACTGAATGCATTTAAGAGATAGAAATTTTTTTTAGATTTTAATGACCTCAAGTAATATGGGGACTAAGTGGGAATATAGCATCGAGAGCAAGGATCGACTATGATCGTACTGAATGGTGGAGGAGACTTGAAGGACCAAATGGCCTAATCCTGCTCCTAATTCCTATATTTCTCCATCAACTTCAAGAGAACTGCAGAGAGCAGCAAACTCGATGGGCCGAATGGCCTCCTTCTGCACTGTAAATTCTATGATTCAATGAATCAAATGCCATTCTACTTTGACTTTGTAGATCTCACTAAAGCATATGACACTGTGAGCAGAATGTTTCCCCTGGTTAGGGTATCTTGAACCAGGGGACAGAGTCTCAGGATACAGGATGGACCTTTTAGGACTCAGATGAGGAAAAATGTCTTCATTCAAAGGGTAGTGAACCTGTGGAATTCTCTACCACAGAGAGTTGTGGAGGCCAAGTCACTGAATGCATTCAAGAAAGAGATAGAGATTTTTTTTAATGACCTCAAGTAATATGGGGACAAAGTGGGAAGATAGCATTGAGAGCAAGGATCGACAATGATCATACTGAATGGTGGAGGAGACTTGAAGGGCCAAATGGCCTAATCGTGCTCCTAATTCCTATATTTCTCCATCAACTTCAAGAGAACTGCAGAGAGCAGCAAACATATGACCTCGTCTGGATATCAGACAATATCGTCTGCCTTCCCATGGTTTGCGGTCTCACTCAGTCCTTACGTAATAACATGCACTCCACCATTCAGTTTGACAGCTCTGCCTCTGACAGTTTGGAGTTCCAGAATGGGGTAAAACAGGGTTGTGTCTCAGCCCCTACTTTCTCGTTCCCACTGAAGTAAGCTTTCCCTGTCGAGACGGAAGGAGTATACCACCACATGGTCAAACAAAAACCTCCTCAGCTTACCTCCACTGAAAGCGAAGTCAAAAGTGTGGCGTGTCCTGATCAGAGAACTTCTGTATGCTGACAATGCTGCACTAGTTGTCCAGATAGAAGACCAAAGGTTCATGGATTGTCGGCCCTATGTTCATGTCAAGTTCTTCCTCATCATCAGTGTCAAGAGAACTGGATTGCTATGGGACGAGGTGCTGTGTCTCTGCCTATTCGCTTCGGTTGGTGTAATGGCACCTTTCCAGGATAATTGTCCTCAGTGTTTCCGTACCAGCCTCCCCGGACAGGTGCCGGAATGTGGCGACTAGGGGCTTTTCACAGTAACTTCATTGAAGCCTACTCGTGACAATAAGCGATTTTCATTTTTCAGTGTCCTGGGCCAAAGTCTATCCCGCAACCCACATCACTAAAACAGAGTGTCCGGCCATAGTCACATCGCTATTTGTAGAACATTTTCTGTACAGGAATTATCTGCTACATTTTGTATATTGCACAGTATCTATACTGTGAAATACGTCACTGGCTGTGAGGTGTTTCAGGGAATTCAGAGGTCACGAGATGCGATGTACATAAAAGGGATAACTTTCTTTCTTTCTGAAATGACTGATAAACAATCAGGACCCTTCTTCTTTGTGTCAAGTATGACTCCAGCTATAGATCGCCTTCCTATTCACTTTTGTATTGATCGGGCTCCTTGGTGCCGCTCTACATAACATATTGCCTTCCTGTCAAGAGCAGCTCGTGTCTTTTCTCCCCTGACTTTGAGATCAAATTTAGCTTCACCATCAAAAAGCTGGATTGGAGAGTTTAGGAGAGAGGCTATTTTAGATGTAATGGTTTTTCAGACTTCCACAAGGAAACTTGGATGTAAGAATTCTCAGTAGCTGTTCAATTCATATTTATTTCTGGAAGGTAAAGTTGTATTGTCAGGTTAAGAGAATGGGCGAAGTGGATAATTTCCGGGAGTTGTTGGTGACATTGTGGCTGGACTAGAGTTTCAGGAACCCAGCTATTGTTCTGGTAATCCAGATTTGAATCCCGCCATGGTGGATGGTGAAATTAAAAATCTAATGGTGGCCATGAAAACATTGTCAATTGTTCTAAAAACTCATCTGGTTCACTAATGCCCTTTTAGGGAAGAGGATCGGACGTTACATGACTCTGGATACACATCAATGAGGTTGACTCTTTCTTTTCTTGTAAATTTAAGGTATCCAATAATATTTTTGCAATTACGGGGCAATTTAGCATGACCAGTCCCAACTACTGTACGCATCTTTGGGTTGAGGGGGCGAGACCCACTTAGACACGGGGAGCATGCGCAAACTCCACACGGACAGTGACCTGGGGCCGGGATCGATCCTGGGCCCTTAGCGCTGTGAGGCAACATGGTTGACTCTTAACTGCCCTCTCAAATGGTCAAGTAAGCCACCCTACTCCACTTCAATTAGGGATGAGCAACAAATGCTGGCCCAGCCAGTGATGCCCACATCCCATTAGGTGAAGCAGAAAAATATTCAATGAGTTGCGAAAGAAACCGTAGGTCCCTAATCTTCTTCTGTGCTGTGGGAACGAAAATGAAATGAAAATCGCTTATTGTCGCAGGTAGGCATCAAATGAAGTTACTGTGAAAAGCCCCGTACGCCACATTCCGGCGCCTGTTTGGGGAGGCTGGTATAGGAATTGAACCCGTGCTACTGGCTTTGTTCTGCTTTGCAAGCCAGCTGTTTAGCCCAGTGTGCTAAACCAGCCCCTTGATTCTGTGGTGAATGACAAAAAACGTTGTTACCATGCCCAAACGGACATCTAGAAGGGCAAAGGTGTGTGTGTGGGGGGGGGGGGGGGGGGGGTAAAGGTGGTGCGATGTGGCAGATATCAAAGAAAGAGTCCATTTCAGTGCCATGTTTATTTGATTTTTCTGTCAAACCCAGTTTCCTGCACAAATTCTTTTGAATGGATTCAGGCATATAGTGGAGAGACAGTTAATGTGTTCACAATTACCATCTCATTTGCTGACACAGAGTGAAGTGCCTTGTGTCACTTAGCAGCAAATAGAAAAATAACTAGCTTCCATTTTCTTGCTTCAATCTGTATCAAAAATAAGACGATTTGAAACAAACAAAGTTCTTACGGGGCTTGACAGGGTGGGTGCAATAAGGATGATTCCATGGCTGAGGGGGTCGAGAATAAAGGGACGGACCATTTAGGACTGAGATGAGAAGGAATCTCTTCACTCAGAGAGTGGTGAACCTCTGGAATTCTCTGCCGCAGAGGAGATTCAGTCACTGAGTATGTTCGAGACTAAGATCGATAGATTTCTACGCGGGCAGCACAATAGCACAAATGGATACCACTGTGGCTTCACAGCACCAGGGTCCCAGGTTCGATTCCGGCTTGGGTCACTGTCTGTGCGGAGTCTGCACATGCTCCCCATGTCTGCGTGGGTTTCCTCCGGGTGCTCCGGTTTCCTCCCACAGTCCAAAGACGTGCAGGTTAGGTGGATTTGCCATGATAAATTGGCCTTAATGACCAAAAAGGTTAGGAGGGATTATTGGGTTACGGGGATAGGGTGAAAGTGAGGGTTTAAGTGGATCGGTGCAGACTCGATGGGCTGAATGGCCTCCTTGTACATTGTATGTTCTATGTTCTTTTTCAGGCATCATGGCATATGGGTGTAGTTCAAGAAGATGAGGAAAAAGATCAGACATGATATAACTGAATTGGAGGAGCAAACTCGAGGGGCTTAAATGGCCAACTCCTTCTCCTGTTTCCCATGTTCTGATGTAAGCCTGATTGGTTTTCACTCGTGTCATGTCCAGTCCAGGGAACCACTCTCATCTCCTTTTTTGGAGATGTAACAATTTACATGTTATTATCTAAGACTCGTCCCTTGTCCTTGTGAATAATCTCATAACTTGCGGGCAGCACGGTAGCATAGTGGTTAGCATAAATGCTTCACAGCTCCAGGGTCCCAGGTTCGATTCCCGGCTGGGTCACTGTCTGTGCGGAGTCTGCACGTCCTCCCCGTGTGTGCGTGAGTTTTCTCCGGGTGCTCCGGTTTCCTCCCACAGTCCAAAGATGTGCGGGTTAGGTGGATTGGCCATGCTAAACTGCCCGTAGTGTCCTAAAAATGTAAGGTTAAGGGGGGGGTTGTTGGGTTACGGGTATAGGGTGGATACGTTGGTTTGAGTGGGGTGATCATTGCTCGGCACAACATCGAGGGCCGAAGGGCCTGTTCTGTGCTGTACTGTTCTATGTCCTAACTCTGGTTCTAATTGAATGTGACATTGGGCCAGTGTGCTTTGTACATCTGAGGCAAGTTAAACGTGGAGAAAAGGGGATTAAAAGTATTTCCTGCAGTTACAGAAATGCTACACTAAGCTCTTGCCCCTGTGTTGCACAGAGCCTGGCTGGGAAAAACATCAGTGCACATTTCATGTTGCTCTAATATCAGATTGCTCAGGGTCATGTATTTTCATTCATTTAAAAATAAATAAATCCACCATTCCTTGACTGAACTGTCTGGGACTCTTCTCTCTGGAAAGGTAAAGATTGAGCAGGGGCTGAATTAAGGTCTTTCATGTGATGACGGTGTTGCAGAGGGTAGGCCCAGACTGGGAGTGGGATTCTCCGTTTTGCCTGGGGTTTCACTGAAGGTGTGGGGCTGCCCCACAATGGGAAATCCCATTGACCGGCCGCCGGTGGGTCGGGGCAGAAATGTGGCGCGGCAGGGGCGGAGAACCCAGCCAAGATATTCCTGCTTGTGAGGTTGGGGGGGGGGGGGGGGAAGGAAAACTAGGGCCCAAAACTATAAAATAGCCATTAATATATCCAGTAAGGATTTCAGGAGAAACACCTTTTTCAACAGTGTGGTGAGAATATGTATCCCACTACCAAAGGGAGTGTTTCCAAATAATATGGATGTATTTAAGAGAAAGCTAGGATAAATACAAGAGGGAGAAATTTGTAGATGTGATGTTTCTGGGATGTCGTAAAAAATAAAGGGTTGTGGGCTAAATGGCCCATTTCAGTGTTGTAATATCTATGTAACTCTCTGCATAAGAATAGTTTGATAAGCAACAAAAAGATCATAGGCTCCCTTCTGACTTTGAACCATTGTGGCGATATGCATCACTGTAGATACACAAGGGGTTAATGTAAGTACACATAGACAAGCTAGACACTAGAGGCTTGCTCAGTTGTATTGCATCTACACAGATATACAATCACCACATCTCCCCTTTTTTCTTTACATATTTTCTGTACATTGTTAAAGATAATTGTACAAAACAGTTAGATTACTTATGATATGTGTATCTATACAATTGATGGCGATATTGGATATTTTACAAAGCCAATTTATATTTATGAGTCCAATCTTAATATAAACATTTATGAGTCCAAACTTGATGAATTTGTTCATTGAGTTTTTTCTTTTTGTTGTTGTTGACGTGGTGATATTGATATTGCAACTCCGTTTTGAATGTTGTCGGTGTTCTTGTTTTTTAAGTAACCAATACGTCATCCCGAGGTGTTTGAATGGTTGAACCACTGACGTTGACTGACATGGACTTTTTTTTGTGCTTGTGGTATTGATTTAGTGTGTCATCTGCCTTGAAAGCTGGTGTGATTGCTTGTTCTGGAGCAGATGTGCGTTTGTGAGATTCGTTGTCAACCCATGGCATGTTTGTAGTCGTGTCATTGTTTTGCAGTGTGCTGTGGCATTGTCCTTCATGTGCAGAGTTTTACCATTTTGAACAAGTCGTTGTTTCATTGTTGTTGTTTCTGTATTTGTTCTTTCGTTGTCGTTCTGGTTGCTGTTTTAGCCGTTTCTGTCTTTGTTGTTTTCATTGTTGTTCTTGTTGTTGTTTTTATCGTTTCTGTCTTGGTTCTTGTCATGCTTGTTGTTGTCTTTGTTATGCTTCTTGTAGTTTTTGTTGTTGTGCTTGTAGTTTTTGTTGTTGCTGTTGTTGTTTCTGCAGTGCTTCTTGCAATTTTTGTTCTCATTGCGCTTCATGTTGCTGTTGTTCTTGCTGTTGTTGTTCTTGTTTCTGCTGTGCTTCTTGTGGTTTTTGTTTTTCTCGTTGTGCTCAATGAGTGTCCCGTGTGGATAATTTGAGTCATTGTCACAGTTATTGATGCGAGTGTCCTTTGTGGAATCTGTTACATTGAACGTTTCGTCTGGAGAATGGTGAGAATGATCTGATGTTGCATTGATGCTGGTGACATCAGTCAATTGTGGTGGATTTGATTCCTCTTCTTTGCTTCCTTTGTATTCCTCTTCTGGAGTCATTTGTGGTGGATTTAATTCATCTTCTTTGCTTTCTGGGTGCTCCTCTTCTGGAGTCAAATTCTTCACAATTAAATTTTCTTGTTGGTCTTGGTGCTCCTCTTCTGGAGTCAAAATCTTAACGATTTCTATTGACGTGGTCTCTCTGGACTCTTGGTGCTCATCTTCTGGCATCAAAATCTTCACGATCTCTATTGATGTGGTCTCGCTACACTCTTGGTGCTCCTCTTCAGGAGTCAAAATCTTTACGATTTCTATTGACGTGGTCTCTCTGGAATCTTGGTGCTCCTCTTCTGGAGTCAAATTCTTCAAGATTTCAATTGACGTGGTCTCTCTGGACTCATGAGTGGCCCTACTCTATGCTTCTGTACAGACGAGCTGAGATCTGTCAATCTCGCTGTGATCTTGCACCTCCTGTATGTCGAGTGTTATCACATTGTCACTGTTTTTGCATGCAGTGGGTAGATTTACATGGTCTTCTTCTTGATTATGTGAGCTTGGTAGACTTTCATAGTCTGCTTGTGGTTGCTCAGATACGGTGGGTTGACCTTCATGGTATTGTTCATGCATGGTGTTCGCTAGGGAGTGTATGCTTGCTTCCATTTTTGAGTCTTTCAACGAGCTGTCTGTGGAGGCTCGCGTCACTCTCTTTGTGGAGTCTTTCATCACTCTCTCTGTGGAGCCTGTCATTGCTCTCTCTGTGGAGTCTTTCTGTGCTCTCTGTGTGGCGTCATCTTCGTCTTGGGTATTGCTGTCATCGAATGTATCGACGATCTGCCATGACACCATGGTATTGGATTCAGCTACCATGAGCAGAGTCGTGTTGAGCATTGCGACCATGTTGCTGATGCTGTGATCAGCATATCCGAATAACTCAGCCATGCCTGAGTCGTATTGTTCAAAAAACAAATCATCTTTTTTTGTTTTGGATTTGGTATCGTTTTCTTCATCTTTTTTTGTTTTGGAATTGTTTTTGTTCTCTTCACTTTGGGTGGTGCAGACTGCTTGTTCCAGGGTGTTGTGAGAGTTATTTTCAACTGCTGGTGTATGTTCAGGCGTTTTTCTGTCTTTTGTGGTAAGAAAATTGGGTTTTACAGCTTTAAGTTTCTTGTTTTCAATTTTCGGGCATTTCCCTTTTAAGTGGGCGTGGTCCGGGTCCTCTGACGTCATGACGCTCGGGACGTCATGCGTAGGAATCGATTGCGCATGCACAAATTGGTCTTCCTTTACTGTGCGTTTTTGTGTCCAACCCTTTTTAAAACTGCGCATGGGCGGCTTGCGCATGCGCAGAACGCAAAACGGCTGATGTTAACTGCGCACGCGCAGATGCAGATTTTCATCCTTCGTTCCCCAGAGACTGTAAAATGTGCTCAGACGCCATTTTACAGTGGATTTCAGCGTTTCTTTCTTTCTAAAAAGTTCAAGTTACTTTTTCCTTTCAATCTGGACTGGATTTCAGCGTTTTGTCTTTGTGAAAAGTTCAAGTTACTTTATCCTTTCGATCTGTACTTTTCACTCGCGATTGCTAGGCTGAACCCTTTCTGTTCTGATAGTGATTGTTTGAGCTTTGCATCACTCAGTCCCTGTGCAGTTTGGTCTCTGCGCATACAGTACTGTTCAAATTCCATACAGTGCTCTTCAAATTTTTTTAGTATTACTTCTAATTTGGTGCTGTCTTCAGCTTTCAAGTATTTAAAGCAATTATATATTTCTCATGTCCTGCGATGAGCAGTGCTATTTTAATTTCTTCTAAGGCTGCTTCTAAATCATTAGCTATGATATATATATCGAACATTTGTTTAAATCTTTTCCAGTCATTATTTAAATTACCGGTTGTGTTCAGCTGAGGTGGGGTTTGAATCAATATCATCGAATTAGTGCAATCTTCCCACTTCAAACGTCCCATAGAAGTTTTCCTTGCCATTTTGGTCTTTCTGTGTCTGCAGCTTGTGTAATCTTATTGTAAGCGTTCTGAAGCCAGACCTGGTACCATGTGTTGTTCCTTGTGTCTTAATAAAGCTCGTAGTCTTAAAGTTGAAGTAGATGCTTTATTGCAAGTTTGTTGTCTCTTCAGTGCATAACTTAAAGTTACATCCATGCTGCTAGTCTGTGTCTTACTACCAGTTCCCGTTCCTGTGAAGTGTGTCCTGACTTCCTGTTCGTCTGTATTTATATCTCTCCCGTGCTCCCTCTAGTGCTTTCTCAGTTGTATTGCATCTACACAGATATACAATCACCACAGGGAACTCGGTCCATCGGGGTCAGAGCATCAGGGAGGGCCTTCAGGTGACCTGCTGAGGCAGTTCAATGACGTGCGGAGCGCGACGCGATGATGTAATTTCAAAGGGGCGGAGGATACAAAACCTGCGACAAACAAGCGTTGGCCTCGATTCGGGCGTCAGAAGGGATTCTCTGCCCAATTGCCGATTACAAAATCGGTGTCAGAGAATGGTGAATCCCTCCCATAACCGTCCACAGCCTTTCTCATCAAACTGTTCAAACAACAATCTCCTGCTCTAACCTTGAAATGAATGAAAAAATGAAAATCACTTATTGTCACAAGTAGGCTTCAATGAAGTTACTGTGAAAAGCCCCTTGTCGCCACGTTCCGGCGCCTGTTCAGGGAGGCTGGTACGGGAATTGAACCCGCGCTGATGGCCTGCCTAGGTGTGCTTTAAAAGCCAGCTATTTAGCCCAGTGTGCTAAACCTTCAACTGAACATTGATATTTGAAATACGCGGGTGGCATTATGGCACGCTGCTGTCATGAAGCCGAGGACCCAGTTCGATCCCAGCCCCGGGTCACTGTCCATGTGGAATTTTCTGCGAGGTTTACCCCCACAACCCAAATCTGTGCAGGGTAGGTGGATTGGCCATGCTAAATTGCCCCTTAATTGAAATTTTAAAAAAATGAAAACAAAAACATTTGAAGTATGGATGCTGAATCCTTGCATGAGATCACAGAATCTCTAATCAACGACAAACCCTTGATGGCCTCAGATTGGTGAACTAAGAGTAGACAACAAAAGCAACCTTCATTTATATAGTGCCTTTAGCATAGTGAAGCATCCCAAGATGCTTCACTGGAATTCGATCTGGAATATTTGACACTGAGTCACATAAGGGGAAGAGAGTAAGACAGGTAATTAAAAGCTTGATCAATGAGAAAGATAAAATAAAGACTTGTATTTCACAGTAAAATCTGCATTATTCTCCATGCATGGGAAATGGGTGGTGCTGGATAATCAAAAACGCTGGTTACGGGAGAGTTCCATTTACCAATGCTTACAGCATAAACTATTATGCCGGTACTCGTGAAGTAAAGAACAGTATTCTTTTTACTTCGAATCTTCAATAGCATATTAAAATATAAAAGTATGAAATAATACAGTGTACCAATACAGGTAATTGCTCCCCTGATGCTTTCCATTAGGACAACATCAGAAATGTTAGTAAATAGAGAATTCCGGTTAGTGAGAGCAAGACAACACAACGTTTACGTGTAGTGCTTTTTATCTTACTGTGCTTTTTATAACCATTGGAAATCTCAAAGTGCTTCACAACTAATGAAGTGCTCTGGAAATACAGTCACTGTTGCCCATTGTGTCTGTGTTGACTCTTTGGTAGATATTTCCAATAATCTTACTCCTTTACTCCTTCCCCACAGAATTGTATATTTTTCCATTTGTGTACTTATCCAATTCTCTTTTGAAAGTTATCATTTAATCTGCTTCCACTAATCATTAAGGCATGGTATTTCAAATCATAACACACTGTGGAAAATAATATTTCCCACAGTCACCCCCAGGTCCTTTGCCAATCACTTTAAATACAATAGTCATCTGGTTGTACTGAATTTAAGTATTGCTGGAAAAAAAAGAGACATGTTGCAGCTTTTTGTCTTGCAGTCGTTCGGAGACTTTGCAAGAATTTCAATGTTGGGGAAAGCAATTTACACTGTATGAGAAGACAGTGCTGATTGGTTGGCAATTGGAGTCTGATTGGTAGAGGTGTTGCCAGGGAGAATGCACCTGCTGATGGTAAATGACAGTTAACTGCCAAGTGTTGTTTGAAATTTAAACCAGGCAGCTTGACCATGAATTATCACGGTATCGCTCTGAGGAATGAGCTAGTGAATGGCTGTCACTTCTTTTGTTTAGCTGAAATGGGCACAACATGTCTCCATGTTCTTTCTGTCTGTAAACAACAGAACCCTGTAGCTTCCAGTGCATGAAAATATGCCACACTGTGAGCCCAACTGACAATCTTCAATTGGTTGTCAGTGTAATCCCGAAAGCGTGAGGATTATTTCATCTTTCTTCAGCAACACTTCATCACTCTCGTTACCAATTATTTTGCATCTTGAAAATTTACATTTATTTTTGCTATCTAAATCATTCATGATGTTAAACACCTCTATGAAGCCTTATGTTAATCTTCCCAATTCAATTAAGAACAACACCAGCATCACCAGTCACTTCACATAAGTTAACTATCCCATTGTTAGTAAATTCATAACCCACACTCTCTCCAAGACATTGACATCCTTTGCAGTTTGAATTCACAGTATGTTAGCTGACCCTTAACCAGTGTTCATAGCATCATAGAATCCCTACAGTGCACAAGGAGACCATTTGGCTCATCGAGTCTGCATTGACTCTCCGAAAGAGCACTCTACCCAGATCTATTCCCCATAACCTAACCTGGATCTCCCTGGACAATAAATGCTCAGTTAGCATGGCCAATCCACCTAACCTGCACATGTGGGAGGAAATCAGAGCAGCCGGAGGAAACCCATGCAGACACAGTGTTATTGAAATGTTTAGCATAACTCATGGCATTAGGCGTTCATTAATAAAGTCAAGGAATGCACATGCCTTTTCGAGTTGTCATACCACCTACATAATTTCCCAGGTCTCCCCATTCCTGCACCGCATTTTCAATTGTTCATT
Organism: Scyliorhinus canicula; assembly: GCF_902713615.1. NCBI lineage: Eukaryota > Metazoa > Chordata > Chondrichthyes > Carcharhiniformes > Scyliorhinidae > Scyliorhinus > Scyliorhinus canicula. Next base: position 11,203,430 of record NC_052154.1, on the reverse strand, counting down.
CGTCCTACCGAATGTATCATATTGCACTTATCTACATTGCTTCATTTGTCCATCTATAATCCGCTGAAGGCTGTTAATAATAATAATAATCTTTATTAGCGTCACAAGTAGGCTTACATTAACACTGCAATGAAGTTACTGTGAAAATCCCCCCGTTGTCTCACACTGGAGCTTGTTCAGGTACACTGAGGGAGAATTCAGAATGTCTGATTCTTGTGGGAGAAAACCGGAGCACCCGGAGGAAACCCACGCAGACACAGGGAGAACATGTAGACTCCGCACAGACAGTGACCCAAGCTGGGAATCAAACCTGGGACCCTGGAGCTGTGAAGTAACAGTGCTAACCACTGTGCTACCGTGCCGCCCTGTTACCATCCTCCTCATTGTTTGCTACATTTCAGAACTATATGTCAATTGCAAGCATTGAACCCATCTCCTGTACTGGTCATTGATATAGAAAAGAGCAGAGGTTCACCCCCGTATCGAGGGTGGGGTAGCAGGGAAGGGGCATTACTGTATATTCCCCAGTCTGTAAAACCATTCACTACTGCCCTCTGCTTTTTGTCTCTTTCCAGGATACCACTGCCCCTTTAATTCCACGGTCTTTAATTTCGCTAACCGAACACGTCTATTTGAGGTACTTTGTCAAACACCTTGATTTGAGCAGAAATAGCTTTTTTTTGATGAATGAGGGAATGGATAGCAGAACTGTCAGCATCTTGCCGAGGGCATTTGACAGAAAGACAAAGAACGCACAGTTCTGCAATTCAATGGGACTTTGGTTTTCAATAGCTGCTCTCTGAGATGCCCAGACCACCAGCGTCTCAATGTTACCTGTCAGTAATTGGAATGAATGTCAGGCTGGATATCCAGCAGCTAATGGAACATGGGGGAGAGAGAGAGGAAATGTCATAGGTTAGCAATTCACAAATAACAAAAGTCAACCAACCTGGTCTGAAAGATCTAAAAGCAACTCTTCAGTGTCACAGTCCAAATACTTTTGCGTCGTGGCCATCTATTTCACCAGGGGTTTCGGAATATCAATTTAAGCTCAAGGACAGCTTGCAAGTGATGGAGACTTACGCAATCCAAATACTTCTGATAGTTCCAAATTCAGTTACACTCCCCGAGTTGAAGGTGTAAATGTGCTGGTATCAGGAGTGCTTGCTCCTTATTTCAAAAATAAAGAACAAATATTCATTCACCATTTTTGATCAAAGATTGTTGTCTTCTCTCCTTATTAAGATGCTATCTCCACTATTGGTTCCATGAATTCAGTACCTGTAGGATTTGTCATCCGTCTGCAAGTCTACAAATGAAGGCTGGCTGGGAAAAGGTTCCTAAGTGGCCAATATGTGGCTGCTTAAAGGTCTTAACTGTGCTGGGCTTTCAGCTCTGTCCACCGCACTATCAAATCGCAACCAGGTTGGGGTGGGCAGTAGCCCGGAAGGAATCTCCTCCTTGCATTCTCATGTTTTTCACCACCTCAAAGTCCACCGTGGGGAGGAGGTGGGGGGGGAGCATAATATTCAACCCTTTACCTCTCTGCCACTTCTGCTCCCGTGACCTTTTTGATTGATTGATAGGTTTGACGTATTGTCACATGTACCAAAGTACGGTGTTAAGTATTTTTCTGCGGCCCAGGGAATGTACACAGTATGTACATAGTAGACAAAAAAAGAATAATCGACAGAGTACATTGACAAATGGTACATCGACAAATGGTGATTGGTGACAGTGCGGATCAAGGGCCAAATAAAGCAAATACCCGAGCAAGAGCAGCATAAGGCGTCGTGAATAGTGTTCTTACAGGGAACAGATCAGTCCGAGGGAGAGTCGTTGAGGAGTCTAGTAGCTGTGGGGAAGAAGCTCTTCTTATGGCTGGATGTGCGGCTCTTCAGACTTCTACATCATCTGCCTGATAGAGGGTCTGGAAGAGGGCAATGCCTGGGTGGGAAGGGTCTCTGATAATGCTGTCTGCCTTCCTGAGGCAGCGGGAGGTGTAGACAGAATCAATGTGGGTTGGCAAGCTTGTGTGATGCGTTGGGCTGAGTTCACCACACTCTGCAGTTTCTTGCGATCTTAGACCGAGCAGTTGCCATACCAGGCTGTGATGCTGCCGGATAGGATGCTCTCTATCGCACATCTGTAGAAGTTTGAGAGAGTCGATGCAGACATGCCTTTCCCTGGAACCCTGCAATTCCTTTCTCTCGAGATAATTATCAGTTTCCCTTTGACATCGAACCAAAGAAGGAAACATTCGTTCAGGTGACCAAAACCTTTGCCAAAAGGGGAATGGTTTTGACGAATATCCTAAAAGGCGGAAGAGGAGTGGAGAGGTTTGGGGAGGAATTCATACATTGGAACCTAGATGACATAAGGGATGGCGGGATGAGGAATTGAAGGATGTACCCGAGGATGGAGTTGGAACAATTCAGATGGGCTGTTGGGCTGGACGAGGTTGCAGAGATAGGAAGGGGCGGGGCCTTGGAGGGATTCGAAAATCAGGATGGGAGTTTTAAAAATCGAGCCATTGATGGATTGGAAGCCAGTGAACACATCTGTAATGGATGCACAGGAAGATGTAAGTTAGAAAACAAGTGTAACAATTCACTCCTATACTGAGTTACAGTTGTCATTTTTTTTGCAGTGAAAATAAAATATATATTCAAAAACTTTTAAATCCTGCCTTTGTGTGTCTTTGTGCCCCCCCCAAAAAAAAAAGCTTAATTTTTGGAGATTTCTTGACTACCTGTAAACAAATGCAATTATTGGAAATGGTTATTGATTCACACTGGATATTTGGCCAGTTTAGTGAATGGTGTTCTTGCACAATGCTTTTAAACTATTTTTATTCAAATAAGGGTGTACATAATGACATGCAAATAATCAATAACAAAAAGCAACTCTCCTAATTAGAGATTTTTTTCTCCTATTTCCATTAAACCTTTCCCTTTCTCCCCCCCCCCCCCCCCCCCCCAACCATCTCCTCTAAGCCCCACCCTTTACCCGCTGGCAACAAACTGATTTGTAAATAGAGACAAGAACAAATTCCATCTCATCCAGAATTCCCCATCTGAACCACAAACGGCAAACTGAATTTTCGCAAGTTTAAGGAATTCCACAACATGCCCCAACCATTTTTTGGTGGATCTTCTGACTTCCATTCCAATAAAATTCACCTCCGGGCGATCAATGTGGCAAAGGTCACCACATTGGCTCCTTTCCCTTCTATTTGTCATGGGATTTCCGACATTCCAACGATTGCCTCAAGAGGTCCCGGTAATATTTCTACCTCCGAAATTTTCAATTATGGTTTTAAACACCCGAGATCTATGATTCTATGATCCAAAACTCCACTAATTATGGACATGACCAGAACATGTGGACATGGTTCGCCGGTCCTCTCTTACACCTCGCACATTTATAATAATAATAACAACAACAACAACAACAACAACAACAACAATCACATTGTCACAAGTAGGCTTCAATAAAGTTACTTTGAAAAGCCCCTAGTCGACCCATTCCGGCATCTGTTCGGGGAGGCCGGTACGGGAATTGAACCTGCGCTGCTGGTCTTGTTCTGCATTACAAGCCAGCTGTTTCGCCTACTGTGCTAAACCAGCCCCTACTCCCTCTGTAAAATCTGCTCAATCTTTCCTGAATTGTATCAAGCTCGTTCTGATACATGAATATGTAGTATTGGCCCAGTGCATAATTTCATTCCATATTTTCCATTTCTGTTCCATAACCAATTTTTTCTCCCACTTTTGTTTTCCTTCCTCAATTCTTTCTGTCCATCAGCCATCTATAAAAGTTAATAATTTTCCCATCTCCCAACTCATCTGGCAAGAGCAATTTATCAAGGAGATGGTTATCTGGGAGTCGAGGGAAAGAGAACAACTCCTTTTCCACAAAATTTGGAATTGAAGATATTTGGTGAAAAAAGATTGTGGAAAATTCAGTTGGGCTGAATATAATTTGTGCTTAAAATTCCATGATATGTTATACTGGATATCCTTATTTTTGTCACATTGCCCGGACAATAAATAATGTAATCAAGCAATAACCCTGGGCACTTAAGTTTATGAGGGTGGAAAATGGAGGAATGGCGAGGAGTTCATTGAAATAATCGAATCTGGAGCTAACGGGAGATGGTGTGAAAACATAAGAGGTGGAGAGCACAAGGGTGATAGATGAATTGAACTTCCCAAAATCCCAGTAATATTGCCAGAAGGCAAACCCATTGTTGCTGTAGGAAAGGTATATCCCAGAACCTCTCAAACTCAATTGCCCTCTGTTGTGGAATTTCAAGAAACTTCAGAAACAAAAATCTGCTTTCTTAAAAAGAGACACTTTTCTGGCTTGACTGGAATGGCTGCTTATATGAATCTCGAATAGCGACGAGTTAGAATACAGGAGGGAGATAGAGAACCTAGTGGAGTGGTGCAGCGACAACGATCGATCCCTCAATGCCTTCAAAACCAAAGAGCTGGTCATTGACTTCAGGAAGCAAAGCACAGTACACACCCCTGTCAGCATCAATGGAGCCAAGGTGGAGATTGTTAACAGCTTCAAATTCCTAGGGGTACACGTCACCAAAAATGTGTCCTGGTCCACCCAAGTCAACGCCACCACCAAGAAAGCACAACAGCGCCTATACTTTCTGAAGAAACTAAGGAAATTCGGCATGTCCACGGTAACTCTTACCAATGTTTTCAGATGCATCATATAAAGCATTCTATTGGGCTGCGTCACAGCCTGGTATGTCAACTGCTCGGCCCAAGACCGCAAGAAACTCCAGAGAATCGTGAACACAGCTCAGTCCATCACATGAACCTGCCTACCATCCATTGACTTCATCTACACCTCCCGCTGCTTGGGGAAAGCGGGCAGATAATCAAAGACCCCTTCCCACCCGGCTTACTCACTTCCAACTTCTTCCATCGGGCAGGAGATACAAAAGTCTGAGAACACACACAAACAGATTCAAAAACAAGTTCCTCCCCACTGTTATCAGACTCCTAAATGACTCTCTTATGGACTGACTTGATTAACGCTACATCCCTGTATGCTTCACCCGGTACCGGTGTTTATGTAGTTACATTGTGTACCTTGTGCTACCCTATCATGTATTTTCTTTTTATTTACTTTTCATGTACTTAATGACCTGTTGAGCTGCTCGCAGAAAAATACTTTTCACTGTACCTCGGTAAATGTGACAATAAGCCAATCCAATCCTTAAATATCCCTTTTCTTGTTCATCTTTGATTCCATTGTCATTAGCCCATCTTTGAACTCAACTTTCCCAAAATATAAAACATTTTCATGCTCTCCCTAGTGCACCCACTTCTGGATCAAACAAAATTGAATAACCTTCTCCTGTTTATTTATGACCTTTAACAAGTTTTAAACCTTTTTGTTCCCCATTGAAATATGCCAGCTGAAAAATTCAAACCCTCATTTATCTCCCAATGCAAATTTCTTCCCACTGCTTGCTTCCCTATTGCTATAGGGCTTGGCTATGTTCACTTGGCTATACCTATTTCAAGTACATGCCTTAACACCTACTCTACTTCCATGAATCAAACCCTTGGTTAGTTCCGTTGGCTGGGCAGCTGGTACATGGATGAGGAGCAATGCCAACAGTGGTTCAATTGCTGTATTGGCTGAGGTTATCCATGAAGGCCTCGCCTGTGCTGTGGCGACCCTCATGTCAAATCGCCATCACTCAGCTCTCTCACAAAAGGGCAGAGCAAACTATGGTCCTCGGGGGAATTATGGAGACATTCATTGAATTTCTTTCCGTGCGATTAAATATGTATTTTCTTTCACTAGATCTATCTTCATATAACAATGAGAATGGAGTGGTTCGTATGTCTTTTTGCATTCTGCGTTAGTTTGCTATTCTTCCCAGTCAGGTATGATAACAAAAGCTGCAGTCGGATGGTATTTATTCTTCCAGATTGAGCTGCCGTTCAATTCTTTGCCAAGTCTGCAAGAATGGATGGCAATGGGAAAGGTTACAAAGTCAAGTTTTCAAAAAGGTCACTGTTGAAATGGAGATGAAGTAGTTCACGGCACGGATTGAATTGTCTCGATTTGGTGTGAAAAGCCTTCAACATAATTCCTCCTCCTGTCCTATTTGTCAGGTTTTTTTTCCCTTCTCGCTCTCTCAGCTGCCCACTTGGCTCATCGGTAACATTGTTGCAACAGTCGGAAAGCTGTGGGGGTTTGTATGCCACCCTGGCCCAGGTTGGCACTTGCGTGAAGCGAGGAGTGCGGTATTGCCTCGATGTGTTGTCCTTCAGCTGAGCCGTGAAACTATTGGCTCAGGTAAATCGTGATGTCGAGCAATGCCGCTGATTCTCCAGGTCTCCTGGACAGCATATCTCGTTGAACCAACCGAACAGAGAGTATGCCTGCATTTGTGGGATCTTACTGTGCGGAACCACCTTGTTCGGTTTACCTCAACAACAGCAGTGACTTAATACTTCACCGTCAAAATTTGCGGTGGCAGAAAATGATCATGAATCGTGACAGGAAGGTAAGGGCCAGAGGAAAGTTCCCACAATAATGCCAGCATTGGCCCCTCCATGGGATTTAGGACCAGGTTGAGGATGGGGGGGGGGGGGGGGGGGGGGGGGGTGTAGGCATCACACATCCTCCCGCAAGAGGTGTCCCCAGCCAGAGGCCGGCAGTGTCGCCGGCAATGTTTCCGGTGCCCAGTCCAAGTATTAACGCTGGATCCAAGTAACCAGATGAGCGGGGACGGGATGGGGTACATCATAGATTTTACAGTGCAGAAGGAGGCCATTCAACCCTTCGAGTTTGCACAGGCCCTTAGAAAGTGCATCCTACCCAAGCCAACACAATCCCCATAACCCAGAAATCCCACCTAACCCTTTTGGACACTCAGGGCAATGTGTCATGGCCAATCCACCTAACATGCACATCTTTGGACTGTGGGAGGAGAGTGGAGCACCCGGGGGAAACCCACACACACACGGGGAGAACGTGCAGACTCAACACAGACAGTGACCCAATCGAAACTGGGAGCCTGGATCTGTGAAGCAACTGTGCTAACCACTGTGCTACCAAGCTGCCCAAACCTACCGGGTTGCAGTGGCTGGGGGGCGGGCGGGGGTGTTGCCAGAGAGGGTGGAAAGGGGATGACTTTCAATGGCCATCTTCCCAATGGAAGGTCACTCGATCAGGCACCAAACGCCTGAGAAATTACCTCCCAAAGTCACAGGAAACCTGGCAATGTTTGCTGGGCTGACCTTCAGGCGGTATGGGAGAGTCAATCACTGCCGTTAAACTGCCCAGCCATGACTAAACTGCAGCAGGCTCAGGGTTAATTGCTTTTAAGTTAATGTGGACCAGCATTGCAATTTCTCAGTTTCCACCGGTGTTCCATTTTAAGGTACACAAGACGAGCTTGAACCAGTATTCTTATTTCTCTGCTTTTACTGTTCGTTCCTTCTGGGTAATTAATAAGCACAATTAATATTCTGCTGCCAGTGGGCAGGATTAACACATTGGGCCCTTCCCACCCCACCTTAATTGGAGACAGACGGCGGTAGTCTCCGTTCCTGAGGCTCAGGGTGGATTTCTCCACCCCGCCGGGGCAGATTTCTGGTGTGGCACGCCATCGGGATGCTCTGTTTCGCCGGCTGGACAATGGGGTTTCCCATTGTGGGGCAGCCCCACGCCGTCAGGAAACCCCCGGGCTGCCGGCAGAATGGAGAAGCCTCACAGCGGAGAATCCGCAATGTTGACCCTGGGGCAGGATTCATGGACTTTTACAACAACAAACCTAGCGCTGCACCTGGACTGATTCAATGACTGTTCAGGGGCTAGCACTGGCACCAGGTGGAACACAATCAATTCCAATGAGAAATGGTGCCAGGTTCGCGATTGACACTCAGGAGGCTGACAAGCTGCAGCCACATATACACACGCGTCACTCCCCACACACACCAGCCCAGCCAACAAGGTGGTAGCGCGGAGAGGGACACTCCATTTTAAGGACATGGAGCTCAAGACCCTGCTAGATGCCATTGAATAGAGACGGCGATCCTGTGACGTGGCCAGGAAGGAGGTTGTCAGCCGCCACCATTCGGCATGCCTGGGCGCAGGTGGCAGAGGCAGTCAGCAACACTGTCTGGACCGGCCAGCAGTACCGGAAGAAACTGCACAACCTCCTCAGGGCCTTCTCCTGGGGGTGGGGGAAACAGGAAACACACAGTGTTAGACAATGCGGCGCATGCAGCCCAGGGGTGGCTGCTGGCTTCAGTGGCCAGGGCACCCGGCCATGGCGGGCAGTATGGGTTCTGGAATGTGGTGTGAGGTGGGGTTTCGGCCGCACTCCAGGTGGGATGGGGGGGGGTTGGGTTACAGTTGTGTGGGACGGAGATTGGTGCCAGGGGCATTGTGCCACTGAAGCCAGCTGTATTTTTCTTTGTTCTTTGTACATCAGGTGGAGGTAAGAACTCACGAGAGGGCGGATGATTGGAGGGCGGACTGACCCCAGGGACCAGCTGCCAGTCGGTTTTTGGAACGGACAGTCCCATCGATTGTGGAGATGCAGTTGCAGAGCCAGGGTCTGTATGAGGGGCTCTCAGCGAGCATCCAGTACCTGCAGGTGGAGGAGCCCAACCGTGCAGGAGCAGGAGTTGGTGCCAGCCATGTGTGCCACCCACAGCAATACCGCACGGGTGTCGTCCGCGGTGGATGGAGATGGTTTCGGCCATGGATCAGCATGTCCAAGGGCTGGGGCAATCTGTGCAGGCGGTGGCTGAGGCCCAGGACAGTCTGCCCTCTCACAGGCAGCCATGTGCCACAACGTCCTGGACATTGCAGTGACGCTCCTCAGCATGTCCCAGTCACGGCAGGCCATGGCTCAGAGCATCAGTGGAATTGTCCAGGTGCTAGCTGATGTGGCGCAGACCCAGAGGGAGGTGGCCCAGTCCCAGAGGTAAATGTCAAAGTCACTAGCTGATGTAGCACAGATCCAGAGGATGGTGGCACAGATGCAGAGTTATGTGGCGCAGTCGCAGATGGAGATGGTTCACTCCCTGTGCTCCGTGGCCATGAGCATGCAGATGCTGGTCGAGATGGCAGTGGGCCTCCAGGACTGGCAGCAGCAGGAGGCGGGGGAGCCTGAGATGCCAGGCTGTTTAGCACAGGGCTAAATCGCTGGCTTTGAAAGCAGCCCACGGCAGGCCAGCAGCACGGTTCAATTCCCGTAACAGCCTCCCCGAGCAGGCGCCGGAATGTGGCGACTAGGGGCTTTTCACAGTAACTTCATGTGAAGCCTACTTGTGAGAATAAGCGATTTTCATTCATTCATTTTTCATTCGCACCCCCATCCCATGGAGTCGCCCTGGGGCCATTGGGCACCCCGACGGAGCATGAGGTGATGGGGCCTGTGTGCCGACTCCTGCAGGGGAGGTGAAGGGACACCGCAGCACCACAGACTCCCCCCCCCCCCGCCCCCCGCTTGTTCCATCACATGGGGAGCGGGCAGAAAGGTGCGGCACCAGGGACACCTAAGCAGCAGCCGGGCCCATCCAGGCCCGGCCGTTCCTGGGGACGGCCAGTAATGGGGACTCTGGTCACAAGGTGGGGAATTACTGCAGGCCGCCTCCACTCCTGATGTACCATTTGGAGCTCCACCTGGACCTAGCATTAGGGCCTCTAAAGGCCAGAAAGGTAGACACCAGTTAAGTTGGTTCTGGTGCAGGGTACAGTTTAGTGATAGGGGCTAAGGCACGAATGTGTCCACACGTTTTCACATTAAACAGATGTGCACAATGTTACAATCTGCCTTGGTGCTCTGTCAGAAAGGAGTGAGGGGTGGGCTGGTCTGGGCTGGCTGCAGAGTTGGCGCGGGGGGGATGGCAAATGGACGGACGTTGTGGTTGGCTCCAAGACCACAGTTCAGCCGGCACACACCGCTCCGTCGTGCAGCAGGAATATATCACAGACGGGGTGGGATTCTATGCCCCTGCCCCTGGCCAGGCCCACTCTAGTCGGTGAACCTGGAGGTGATCAGAGTGTCCCTGGCACACACATTGTGTGGCCTCCCCTGTCTACACAGGCACCATTTCCTGACCATCCTCCCGCTCCCCCGCATCTTCCTGATCAGATGAGGGCCAGCGTTGATGCGCTTCCTCCAGCACATCCACCCTCTGCTCTGCAATGTTTTGGAGGACGCAGCAGGCCACCATGATGTGGGCGGCCCTCTCAGCATCATACTGGAGGGCCCCTCCAGAGCAGTCCACGCACCTGAACTGCATCTTCAGGAGCCCGAAGCACGTTCGATCACGCTCCTAGTCGCTTCATGGGCGTCATTGTAGTGGGTCTGCATGTCGGTCTTTGGCCTCTGGATTAGGTGTCATCAGCCAGGTCCGCAGTGGATACCCCGTCACCCAGGAGCCAATCTCACAACTGGGGGTGTGCCTCGAAGAGGCCAGGATGAAGGCGTCGTGAACACTGCCCGGTTATCGGGCGCAGATGTACATCTCATGGTCACACACCAGCTGCACGTTCATCGAGTGGAACCCCTTTCAATTTGTGAAGAGCGGCCTGTCATCTGCAGGTGCTCATAGGGGGACATGCACCCCGTCGATCACCTCGGGACACTTCAGCGATGGTGACGAATCCCACTGCCCAGTCACCTGGAAGGCTTACTCCACATTGAAATGGATATATTGAGCCACCTATGCATCTAGGACCTCCATGATGGTGCAGATGCACCGAGCTTTGCGAGATCCCAGACAGGTCCTCAGTTGGCGCCTGGAACGACCCCGTTGCGAAGCAGTTCAGGACGACCAGCATCTTAATGTCCACTGGGAGCTGGTGTCATCTCCCATTACCCCACAGTGCTAGGTGCGTCATGATCTGGAAGATATGTCGCACTGCACCCTGCTCAGCCAGAGTCTTCAGCATGCCTGGTCCGGCAGGTCCTCGAATGACAGGCGCTGCCAGTGCAGCCCGAGGCCACATGCAGTGTTTCCTTTGCTCCTCCTCCTCGGCTTTTTGGGCGGCCAGCCCTCCATCCTCAGCAACTGCCTCCTGTTTCTCAGGGGAAGGCTCCGCTGCTTGTTCCTCGAGCAAGGGCCAGCTCTTACGGCCGCATACCCAGTACATACCCAGGGCTACAGCGACTAGTAGGAAGGCCACCATTGCTAGTCGAATTCCAATATCCATTGTCTGAAGGGGTGAAAGGTCGACACGTGAGCAAGGTGCAAACCCCGCGCCCAACCAGGTCCAAAGGGCATCATAGTGGCTCTGATTGGCACTGCGGACCTGCTCCCGCATGTTCCCCCCTTCCCCCATCCCCGCACCCCTTGCCACGTCAGTGCCCAGCTCCGTGGGCCCCTGTCCCGGGCACCCGTCCGTGCTGCCAGGGGTACCATCGGCTTTTTGAAAGCAAAAGTGAACCTCGCCGTCGGGAATTTCCCCCAGTGGAGGCGGAGAATCGTGAAAGTCCAGGAGAATACCGCGTCAGGCCTGCTAATGATATGCCAACGGCGTTTGCTGTGTGTGTGCAGAGTGAAACTCGTTGACGCCGTGATAGAGGTACCGGCTTGGGATGAAACCGGCGGCTGCTACGATTTCAGCATCAAAACCAAATTCTCTGCGCTATCTCGTTTGATGCGATTCCAGCATCAACCGCTGGATAATCCCACCCAGGTTTTCCCGATCTTATACCCGATTTCTCCATAGCAATCTGACAGGTCCAGTTAAATTCCACCCAAGGTTTCTGGACAAGAAATATAATTTACGGGCAGCACGGTCGCACAAGTGGATAGCACTGTGGCTTCACAGCGCCAGGATCCCAGGTTCGATTCCCCGCTGGGTCACTGTCTGTGTGGAGTCTTCCCGTTCTCCCTGTGTCCGCGTGGGTTTCCTCCGGGTGCTCCGGTTTCCTCCCACAGTCCAAAGACATGCAGGTTAGGTGGATTGGCCATGCTAAATTGTCCTTCTTGACCAAAAAAGTTAGGAGGGGTTATTGGGTTACGGGGATAGAGTGGAAGTGAGGGCTTAAGTGGGTCACTGCAACATGAGGGGCCGAATGGCCTCCTTCTGCACTGTATGTACTAATTGTTTTATCAAATCACAAATATATTGGGGAAAGGACTTTGTTAACTCGTATAATTCAGTCAGTTAAAACAGAATTAGTTTAGAAGGAATAAATGTAATGTCAAACGCTGATTAAGGTTAGAATTGGATGAAGACTCATCCAGACGAAACGTTAGCTCCCTTGTCACTCCACAGACGCTGCCAGACCTGCTGAGATTGCCTAGTATTTTCTGTCATTTCAGATTCCAGCATCTGCAGTGATTTGCTTTCATAAGCAAAGGTATATGTTGGTTTTCTAACTAGACAACAATGGATCCGCCCGAAAATGAGCTTCGCTACTGCGGGTGACAGGCAGATAAAATAATCCTTCTAAGATAGCCAACCCAGAGACTAATTCTGGTCCCTCCAACCCAGAATGGTTCCAGGCTCAATCACCAGTCAACCAGCTAACTGATCCCAATCATGGTCGTAGCATCGATGGATCAATTAGCCAGCATTTCCATTCGTCTGCTCTCCCTTGCTGTTAAAAGGCACCAGCATCACAGAAAAAATGATCTGTTTTCTCTCACATTGCTGTTTGTGGCATCTTACTGTGTATGTTGGCTGCATTTCAAGAGGTACTTCATTGGCTATAAAGCGCTTTTGGGATGTTCCGACCTCTTCCTTCAGATGGGCTTCCTGCGCTTAGCCTTGGGCCGCGTTTTACACACGGCTCTGCGCACAGCCTTGGGCCGCGTTTTACACACGGTTCTGCGCACAGCCTTGGGCCGGGTTTTACACACGGTTCTGCGCACAGCCTTGGGCTGAGCTTTACACACGGATCTGCGCACAGCCTTGGGCTGAGCTTTATGCACAGTTCAGCACTTAGCCAATCCTCCTATTCTCCAAGGTGATCTGTCATTCACCCAGTGGACTGCTTCTTCTCAGTACTCTGCTTAAATAGGCTGATCAGGCTGCACAGCTGATCCTTGTTGTACTGATTCCTCATCAGTCTATCATGTGGCTTCCTGTGGCCATCTTGGTCAGGGAAACTCTTCAGAACCTGGGGGATAGTATGAGGGGAACAATGCATTTCCAGCATCTGGTGGGACCACAGTTTTAATCAACTTAGTGCAGGTGCAAAAGACTTTGATCGAGAAGGAGAAATTGTTTACATTGGCAGAAGAGTTAGAAACCTCAGCAAGTAGGTCTAAGGTAATTGGCAAAAAAATTCAGAGGGGAAATGGCAAGACTATTTTTAACTCAATGAATTCTTACATTCTGGATTTAAAGAAAAACATTATTCACATGATGGGAGTATTGTGTGCAAGACCAGTATGTATTTTAAGTCCATAATTATCCTTTGACGAGGTGAGCTACTGCGAGGTCAGTTAAGGATGAACCACATTCATAGAATCATAGAATTTACAGTGCAGAAGGAGGCCATTCGGCCATCGAGTCTGCACTGGCCCTCGGAAAGGGAACCCTACTCAAGCCCACGCTCCACCCCAACCCCAACCCCACTTAACCTTTTTGGACACTGAGGGTAAATTAGCATGGCCAATGCATCTAACCCGCACATCTTTGGACTGTGGGAGGAAACCGGAGCACCCAGAGGAAACCCACGCACACACGGGGAGAACGTGCAGACTCCGCACAGACAGTGACCCAAGCTGGGAATCGAACCTGGGACCCTGGAGCTGAGAAGCAACTGTGCTAACCACTGCGCTACCGTGCTGCCCGTACATTGAGGTACATCTGGAAATACATGTAGCTCGTAACGGGTGAGGAGAGCAAATTCCTTTCCCTTTAAGGATCCTCAGTGAGAACCCAGAAGTTTGATGGTCTTCATAACTGAGACCAGTCTTGTGTGCCAGATTTAATCAGTGAACTGGGTTGAATTTGAGCTTCTGTCACACCACCACTAGTTAAGGATGTTAGATTCTTCGTCCAGTAACATAACCGCTATGTTACCATTTCCAGAATGTTCAGGTGGTGGAAACAGTTCCAATAATAACTTGCGAAGGAGAACTACAAGGAACAAAAGAATTTCATGCTTATCGAGGAATGAGCAGTGGGATTGGGACTAATTGGGTAACTCTTTCAAAAAGTCGGCGCAGGCACAATGAGCTAAATATCTCCTTCTGTGCTGAATAATTCTGTTATTCCCCCGCGTGTAAACTTGCCCAAGGTAGTTATAATGCTTCATTGCACCCTTATCCTTCGCTGTGATTAATGCAACCTAATGATCGTGATTTATTTTTAACTATAATTCACAGAACAAACCATATACTTTCAAAGCGTTATGTTGCTTGTAACTGCACCCAAAGGTAATAACAGCGAAATATCATTTTCCTTTCTGACTGTATTTCCTGAGTTATTTATTTCCTTTGGTTAATATTTGATGTTTGCCGCAGCAGTTACTTTACGTGGTTTTGAAGTGAGGGAGACTTGTAATAACGATGACAAACTGTCATATGCTTTCCTGGGTATAAAACTTGACATTACTACTACTACCACAGGGGCCTCGCCCTGCAGTCGCGATCTCCGGGTCAGGGCGAGACCGCTTAATTTTAAATGAATGTTATCAAACGTTGGTTACCAAGTCTGCCAGGATTATTTTGAGTTCCCGGCACCCGAGGTCATCTTAATAGTGCGGTGCAGCCCCAAGGGATTGGAGTTTGAAGGTTATACGTTCCACCGTCAGGGTCTCACTACTGAGCAAAAGGAGACACCGAAGGGAAGGGCTCATTGTACAGGTGGAGATTGAGGGTGAAAGTGGCAGGGCAAATGGAGTACGTTGAGAATTAGTGAGTCAGCAACAAAAAATAACATGCCCCAAATTTTTTCCCGTCTTAACTCACCTGTTGGTGAAAGGCTCCTCCATGCCTTTGTTACCCCTGGACTTTATTCTTCCCGTGTACTCTCAGCTGCTCTCCCACATTCTACACTCTGTAAACCCGAGGTCATCCAAAACACTGAGTCCGAATCATCCACGTGGCTTACACTGGTTCCTGTTCAAGCAAGGCATCCGCTTTTGAAATTCTCGTCCTTATTTTCAGATCCCTTCCTGGCCTTGCCCCTCCCTATCTGTACAATCTCACCTGGATCACACATTCCCGAGATCTGTGTGCTCATCTAATTAAGGCCCCTGAATTTAATTGCTGCAGCTTTGCTGGCCATGCATTCAGCTGCCAAACTCAGCTCTGGGATAACCTCTCGAAATGTCACCCCTCCAGCTCTTTATTGCTTTTTCATCCTTACAGACCCGCCTAAAATCCTCCCTCATTGACCAAGCTTTTGGTCATTTTCCCTAAGTATCTCCTTAAGCCATATATGTCAAACTCAAGGCCCGTGGGCCAAATCCGGCCCGCGGTGGAATTATCTTTGGCCCGCGACATAATATCTAATTACTTTTTAAAAAAATTTAGATTAGCCAATTATTTTTTCCAATTAAGGAGCAATTTAGCGTGGCCAATCCACCTACTCTGCACATCTTTGGGTTGTGGGGGCGAAACCCGCGCAGACACGGGGAGAACGTGCAAACTCCACACGGACAGTGACCCAGAGCCGGGATCGAACCTGGGACCTCAGCGCCGTGAGGCGGTT
Organism: Scyliorhinus canicula; assembly: GCF_902713615.1. Classification (NCBI taxonomy): domain Eukaryota; kingdom Metazoa; phylum Chordata; class Chondrichthyes; order Carcharhiniformes; family Scyliorhinidae; genus Scyliorhinus; species Scyliorhinus canicula. The sequence goes on along the minus strand of NC_052154.1, from coordinate 11,187,746 downwards.
GTGCTAACCACTAGGCCACCGTGCTGCCCTAATAATATCTAATTACTATTAAAGCTAGCCCCAGCAATTGAAGCGCCTATGGCGTATGATATGGCTGATGCCGAGTTTATTCAGGTATAATGTGAATCACAAAGTGTTGGCCTGTGGAAAAATGTTTTCATTAGAAATTACTCTGGAAAAGCTCCAGATAAAGCAATAAGAAATAAATGCAACTAATTTTTTTATTTATTTAATATTTAATGTTGTTTTTATAGGCAATAACCTAAGCTTTATTAGTTCCAGGTTCAATAAGTTCATTTCAATAAGTTTTGCAAAAAAACATTGAACCAGTCCGGCCCTCGACTTGTCCCGATTTTTTAATTTTGGCCCACGGCGTATTTGAGTTTGACACCCCGGCCTTAAGCGGTTCCGTGTCTAACATTGATTTTTTTCAAGATTCCGTTGAGCGACTTGTGACATTTTCCAACTCTGAAGACAATATGTGGATGAAGGTTGTTGTTATGCATGTCCGTATAGTGGAAGGTAGGGGAAAGGTTGAGAGAAACAAAGAGATGATTTCGGGATTGGGGAAAGAATGATTTTCACAGTTGCTGTTGCACTAAAATATAAAACTGGTAGGGTAATTTGAATCAAGCAAAATGAACAAAGTAATGAAGAGATTAGTGTTAAAATTTGAATTAAAAAATTGTTTGAATTGAACAATTGAAATAGACTTTAATCAACAGCATTGTGATTAGTTCTGATTTTAACAGAGTGAGGAAACAGGAAGGGAATATGGGATAATTTGTTCATTAACAACACAAGTTGATGGATAAACATTATCCAGGTCCTGGCAGGCATAACAGACTTCTGGACTCTTTTTAAAATATAAATTTAGAGTACCCAATTCTTTTTTTCCAATTAAGGGGCAATTTAGCGTGGCTAATCCACCTAGCCTGCACATCTTTTGGGTTGTGGGGGCGAAACCCACGCAAACATGGGGAGAATGTGCAAACTCCACACGGACAGTGACCCAGAGCCGGGATCGAACCTGGGACCTCGGCGCCATGAGGCTGCGGGGCTAACCCACTGCGCCATGATGCTGTCCCTCGAGGTCTGGATTCTTTCTCTCATCTATGGAGTATGGTGTCTATCTCCCTGAGTTGGTGGCATGGTTGCACAGTGGTTAGCACTATTGCTTCACAGCTTCAGGATCCCAGGTTCGATTCCCGGCTTGGGTTACTGTCTGTGCCGAGTCTGCACATTCTCCCCGTGTCTGCGTGGGTTTCCTCCGGGTGCTCCGGTGTCCTCCCACAAGTTCTGAAAGACGTGCTTGTTAAGTGAATTGGATATTCTGAATTCCCACTCCATATACCCGAACAGGCGCTGAAATGTGGCGACTTGGGGATTTTCACAGTAACTTCATTGCAGTGTTAATGTAAGCCTACTTGTGACACTAAAAAAAAATTATGTTTATTATTGAATAGCTTCCAGAACCACAGTACTATGGTCAGTTCATTCATCGACCCTGCAGCTCTGTACCTCATCCACACAAGCTGAAGGAACCTTTAACCTGTTGGCGAGGGCTGAGGTTCCTACACTCCTCCCTTCTCGATCCCCTTGGCTACAATGCTCGCAATCACAGCCCCTGTCATAGATAATTCACCGAATCAGGAGACCCCAGACTAAGGTGTGTGACTGCCTTGTGCAACACCGAGTGTAGGTAACATTTCTCTTTGTGATGTGTCACAGAGTCTGAAGCTCGGCCACCAGCTTATTGACTCTGGAGTTTCAGACACGACTGCAAACGTGATTGCCGTGTGCCACACCGGTGTCCACGAGTCCCCATATACAGCAGCTTCAACACATCGCCTGCCCTTCCAACTTTGTTGATTTTCAATTAATAATTAATATATTTCTTATTTTTTAATGTTATTTATTGCCTCTCGCAACATTTACTGCACTAATGCAAACCTTAATAATACAGTAAACTTTTACGACGCAAAATCAAATAAAATAAAAGTTGTTTCTCCAGCTTTTTATTTCTCTTATGTTTTCTTTTATTCATCCAAGTGATGTGGCTCCACTAGCTAGGCCAGCGATTATTATCCATCCCTAATTGTCCTGCTAGTATCTCTTAACTCATTATATGTTTGTTACTTAGGATTTATTTAAACATTTAGTTTTTTCTAATTTCCATTCATCTTTAGAGCAGTTCCTCACCAGCCAATCAGCTCACAGTATGTCTTTGAGGTCACTTTCTTTTCAAATTCAGGAACGGCTGAACTTCGTCCGATTCCTGTCCCTCCGATTCCTGTCCCTCCGTTTCCTGTCCCTCCGTTTCCTGTCCCCCCCCTCCGATTCCTGTCTCCCCCCCTCCGATTCCTGTCTCCCCCCTCCGATTCCTGTCTCCCCCCCCTCCGATTCCTGTCTCCCCCCCTCGATTCCTGTCTCCCCCCTCCGATTCCTGTCTCCCCCCCCTCCGATTCCTGTCTCCCCCCCTCCGATTCCTGTCTCCCCCCCCGTCCGATTCCTGCCTCCCCCCTCCCATTCCTGTCTCCCCCCTCCGATTCCTGTCTCCCCCCTCCCATTCCTGCCTCCCCCCTCCGATTCCTGTCTCCCCCCTCCGATTCCTGTCTTCCCCCTCCGATTCCTGTCGCCCCCCTCCGTTTTCTGTCTCCCCCTCCGATTCCTGTCTCCCCCCTCCGATTCCTGCCTCCCCCCTCCGATTCCTGCCTCCCCCCTCCGTTTCCTGCCTCCCCCCTCCGATTCCTGCCTCCCCCCTCCGATTCCTGCCTCCCCCCTCCGATTATGCCTCCCCCCTCCGATTCCTGCCTCCCCCCTCCGTTTCCTGCCTCCCCCTCCGTTTCCTGCCTCCCCCCTCCGTTTCCTGTCTCCCCCCTCCGTTTCCTGTCTCCCCCCTCCGTTTCCTGTCTCCCCCCTCCGATTCCTGTCTCCCCCCTCCCATTCCTGTCTCCCCCTCCCATTCCTGTCTCCCCCTCCCATTCCTGTCTCCCCCTCCCATTCCTGTCTCCCCCCTCCCATTCCTGTCTCCCCCCTCCCATTCCTGTCTCCCCCCTCCCATTCCTGTCTCCCCCCTCCCATTCCTGTCTCCCCCTCCCATTCCTGTCTCCCCCCCTCCCATTCCTGTCTCCCCCCTCCCATTCCTGTCTCCCCCCTCCCATTCCTGTCTCCCCCCTCCCATTCCTGTCTCCCCCCTCCCATTCCTGTCTCCCCCCTCCCATTCCTGTCTCCCCCCTCCCATTCCTGTCTCCCCCCTCCCATTCCTGTCTCCCCCCTCCCATTCCTGTCTCCCCCCTCCAATTCCTGTCTCCCCCCTCCCATTCCTGTCTCCCCCCTCCCATTCCTGTCTCCCCCTCCCATTCCTGCCTCCCCCCTCCGTTTCCTGTCTCCCCCTCCGATTCCTGTCTCCCCCCTCCGATTCCTGTCTCCCCCCTCCGATTCCTGCCTCCCCCCTCCGATTCCTGCCTCCCCTCTCCGATTCCTGCCTCCCCCCTCCGTTTCCTGCCTCCCCCCTCCGTTTCCTGTCTCCCTCCTCCGTTTCCTGTCTCTCCCCTCCGTTTCCTGTCTCCCCCCTCCGTTTCCTGTCTCCCCCCTCCCATTCCTGTCTCCCCCCTCCCATTCCAGTCTCCCCCCTCCCATCCCTGTCTCCCCCCTCCCATTCCTGTCTCCCCCCTCCGTTTCCTGTCTCCCCCCTCCGTTTCCTGTCTCCCCCCTCCGTTTCCTGTCTCCCCCTCCGATTCCTGTCTCCCCCCTCCGATTCCTGTCTCCCCCCTCCGATTCCTGCCTCCCCTCTCCGATTCCTGCCTCCCCCCTCCGTTTCCTGCCTCCCCCCTCCGTTTCCTGTCTCCCTCCTCCGTTTCCTGTCTCCCCCCTCCGTTTCCTGTCTCCCCCCTCCGTTTCCTGTCTCCCCCCTCCCATTCCTGTCTCCCCCCTCCCATTCCTGTCTCCCCCCTCCCATTCCAGTCTCCCCCCTCCCATCCCTGTCTCCCCCCTCCCATTCCTGTCTCCCCCCTCCCATTCCTGTCTCCCCCCTCCCATTCCTGTCTCCCCCCCTCCCATTTCTGTCTCCCCCCCTCCCATTCCTGTCTCCCCCCTCCCATTCCTGTCTCCCCCTCCCATTCCTGTCTCCCCCCTCCCATTCCTGTCTCCCCCTCCCATTCCTGTCTCCCCCCTCCCATTTCTGTCTCCCCCCCTCCGATTCCTGTCTCCCCCCTCCGATTCCTGACCCCCCCTCCGATTCCTGTCTACTCCCCCCCCCCCCCGACGATTCCTGTCCCCCCCCCCCCCCCCCCCGATTCCTGTCCCCTCTGGAGGTTCACCTATTTCCTGCACTCTGTCCCTCCCTCAGATCCACCTCTCTCTCCGGACTGTGTCCCTCAGATCCACCTCTCTCTCCGGGCTGTGTCCCTCCCTCAGATCCACCTCTCTCTCCGGACTGTGTCCCTCAGATCCACCTCTCTCTCCGGACTGTGTCCCTCAGATCCACCTTTCTCTCCGGACTGTGTCCCTCAGATCCACCTCTCTCTCCGGACTGTGTCCCTCAGATCCACCTCTCCGGACTATGTCCCTCCCTCAGATCCACCTCTCTCTCCGGACTGTGTCCCTCCCTCAGATCCACCTCTCTCTCCGGGCTGTGTCCCTCCCTCAGATCCACCTCTCTCTCCGGGCTGTGTCCCTCCCTCAGATCCACCACTCTCTCCGGACTGTGTCCCTCAGATCCACATCTCTCTCTGGGCTGTGTCCATCAGATCCACCTCTCTCTCCGGGCTGCGTCCCTCCCTCAGATCCACCTCTCTCTCCGGACTGTGTCCCTCAGATCCACCTCTCTCTCTGGGCTCTGTCCATCAGATCCACCTCTCTCTCCGGACTGTGTCCCTCAGATCCACCTCTCTCTCTGGGCTGTGTCCATCAGATCCACCTCTCTCTCCGGACTGTGTCCCTCAGATCCACTTCTCTCTCCGGATTGTGTCCCTCCCTCAGATCCACCTCTCTCTCCGGACTGTGTCCCTCAGATCCACCTCTCCCTCCGGGCTGTATCCCTCCCTCAGATCCACGTCTCTCTCCGGACTGTGTCTTTCCCTCAGAGCCACCTCTCTCTCCGGGCTGTGTCCCTCCCTCAGATCCACCTCTCTCTCCGGACTGTATCCCTCCCTCAGATCTACCTCTCTCTCCGGGTTGTGTCCCTCAGATCCACCTCTCCCTCCGGACTGTGTTACTCCCTCAGATCCACCTCTCTCTCCGGGCTGTTTTACTCCCTCAGATCCACCTCTCTCTCCGGGCTGTGTTCCTCCCTCAGATCCACCTCTCTCTCCGGACTGTATCCCTCCCTCAGATCCACCTCTCTCTCCGGGCTGTGTTACTCCCTCAGATCTACCTCTCTCTCCCAGTATGGGACCCTCCCTCAGATCCACCTCACTCTGCGGACTGTGTCCCTCCCTCAGATCCACCTCTCTCTCTCTCCAGACTGTGTTACTCCCTCTGATCCATCTCTCTCTCCCAGTATGGGACCCTCCCTCAGATCCACCTCACTCTCCCGGACTGTGTCCCTCCCTCAGATCCACCTCTCTCTCTCCAGACTGTGTCCCTCCCTCAGATCCACCTCTCTCTCTCCAGACTGTGTTACTCCCTCTGATCCATCTCTCTCTCCCAGTATGGGACCCTCCCTCAGATCCACCTCACTCTCCCGGACTGCATCCCTTCCTCGGGTTCACCCCCCCCGAAGGCAAATCCCCAAGGTGGGATTTAAGTTCCTTTAAAAATTCATTTTTTTAAAATTGCAATTTAAAGCTAGTCTTCGTAAATGTGGGGGTTAACTCTATCATTGATTGTTGTACAAATTCATTTGGTTCGCCAATACCCTTGAGGGATGAAGTATGTTGTCTTTAACTCAGATGACCTGCATGGGACTCCAGACCCTCAAGAATGTGGTTCACTCTTTACTGTGTTCTGAAATAGTCTATTACGCCACTCAATTATCACCAACAGAGCAGGGCAACAAATGCTGACCTTGCCAGCTATGCCCACATCTGGTGAAAGACTAAATGGAAAGAAGTGTTTTAACATTGGCAGGTTTTATCCCTCTCTTCTGGAATGCAGCTACGGAGGCCAATTTCAGCATTTCCACTGCCTTGTGAGAGAGATCAGTCCGGGAAGAATGGAATGGACCCAAGACGTTCGTGGGTCTCTCGTGTTTTGTTCCGTGCTAGCTATTGCATGTGCCAACTAAGTCCATATATTAAGAGTAAAGAGGTGAGGCCCACTGCATAATGGCTGATTGAAGAACCCCATTTGCCATGCCTCAATAAAGAGGGAGCTGTCCTGAGTGCTGTACATAAGATAGAAAGGGCTGTATTAAGTGACAACATGTACAATTGATCAGCTTAGAAAGTGCACTCAAACCATGCTGTCCCTAGTTCCAATGCGGACTGAAGTAATTTCTTTAAATCCCAGACGTGCTAAATAAATCAGAGACAAATCCATTTTGCTTCTGTAATCTGAAGATTCATTCAGACAGCTGAACAGCCTTGCTGTTTAAATATAAATGTTTAACTGCATGGGCACCCTTTTTATCTTTTGTAAAATTAAATGTGTTTCAGATGCTGCGCTAAAAATCTCTGCTGCCCCTCCGTGTTTGTTTTTATTACTCTACAGCCACTTGCAATGCCGCAGTGGAGATTATTGTTCTCGGATACTTGAGAGGCTGTGTTACTGAACCTGGCATCGGAAAGCTTTAACTTAATTAATCCAGCAGAATCTGAATTTAAATCCCACCATGACAGTTTGAGAATTTGAATTCAGTGGAAAACATAAGAAAGTTGTGAAAATGGTAATAAAACGGACACATTTTCGGTGAAAAAGCCAGCTGGTTTGCTGACTTGCTACAGTGGCCCATTCTGCACCTGCACGTTATGCACGGTTCACTGCTACAACTCTGAGGTGACCAGCCAGCAACTTTGATAGACAGCGCAACACCATATTCGCCAAGCAGCCGGGAACGGACAAGTACGGACAGCGGATTTGGATTGACCCTCCAGGCGGGAGGCTGGTCGATGTCAGGGAAATCAATGAATTTTGGCATGCCAACCTTGCTGTCTACCTTGATGATGCCAAGAGATGTTTGCACTGGCTGGAATTCTCCAGCCGTTGGGATTCTCTTATCCGGCCGGCAGCGCACCCCTGCCCACGGGTTTCTCAGCGCGTGGGGTGGCTTCAATGGGAAATCCCATCGACAAGCGCCGGGAGTAAAGAATTCCCACCCACCCCACCCCGCCAGCAAATGCTGCGCTGGCAAGAAACACGCGGCTGGGGGACCGGAGAAGCCCGCCCAATATTTGTAACAGGGAAAGTAATCAATTAGATTTTCTTGTTGTTGAATCTTGCACCTCAGTTGGTAAGTGGAGGTGATTTAAGAGGCGATGCAAGTAATTAGTATTCCGGTATAGGCCCAGCATCCTGCTATTTCATTTGGAAGGAGAATTACATCCACAACAACTTGTATTCATATAGCAGCTTTAATGTCATGAACACGGGGACATGATTGAGATGAATAAAATTATGAGGGGCATAGATAGAGTAGACAGGAACAAACATTTCCCCTTGATGGAATGGTCAATGACTGGAGGGGGGGGGGGAGTAGATTTAAGGTAAGGGACACAAGGTGTAGGGGGGAACGTGAGGAAAAACCTTTTTACCCAGAGGGTGGTGGGAGTTTGGAACTCGCTGCCTGAAAGGGTGGTGGAGGCAGAGGCCCTCATAACATTAAAGAAGTATTCAGATGTGCACTTGCGATCCCAGGGCATACCAGGCTATGGGAAAAGTGCTGGAAAATGGGTTGTTTTTGACTGGCGAAGATGCGATGGGATGAAGGGCCTTTTCTTTGCTGTATGCCTCTATGACATCCAAAGTCATTTTGCAGGAGTGTTATCAAAACAAATTTAGCACTGAAGCAAAAGGTCGTTTAAAGAGATAAGGTTTAAGAAACATCTCAAAGAGGGAGGTTTAAGAAGGGAATTGCAGAGCACCAGAGGTATGATCACCAAAGGTGGAGCAATTGTTGTGTATCTGGGAATACACTGTTGCTGGTTCTGCGTCACGTGATGTGTAGAGACGTCAGCAGAATGTGCAGGCTTTAGGCAGATCACCATCCTGATTGGCTGAGCAACACCCTTAACAAAACAAAACCTCATCATATTTTACAGGAATACAGAGTGTGGGCACCTCCATCCCTTTTTTCTTTGCGGCAACAAAGAAATATACCAGAAAAGAACACTGGCATTGAGGTTTGAGGCAGGAAAATCGCTGGAAGGAAGATTTTCATCGACTAATTGCAGGACGGCATCGCCAGCAATGGAAGATTCTCAGGACTGGACTTGCACATACTCACAACTGTGAATAAGAAGATGGGCAGTGGCTGAAAACTTGCTTGTGTTGAAGTGAGCGAGCTCGGAGCTGCGGGGATTGCGCACATGGCGAAGCTACACAGGATCTGAAAGTTGCCAAAAACTGAACAACAAATACTCAGTAGAAGAGTTGAAATACTCGGGCATAAAGGGGAAAGAATTCCTGGTAGCACGTTCAAAGGGATTGTTTGTGCTAGGTTTTCCAACATAATCGGAAGGGAAGAAGTGTTGACCATGGGGGTAGAAATCCAAAAATGGTGGGCAAAATGGGCGCAATGGATGCATTTGATGAGGATTATGAAATATGGAATCTATATGAGGAAAGGTTCTAATTGTTTTAAAAAACTAATCAGACACCGGAGGATCTAAAGGTTGCAACATTTCTTCGCTCAGTTAGCTGTAAAATGTTTATGCTGCTACACAATCTTGTTCGTCCAGCAAAATCAGGAGACAAGTTGGCTTGTGTAGGCTTGAGAGATGAACAGACACTTCCAACACAGATGAAGGTTCAACTCAATTTTATTAACTACTTCTAACTAACTAACACACGATGACTGTGGGTCTAAATAATGCTAACTTGAACTAAAGACCTAAGCCTTGTCCGAACCAGTTGATTCTCTTAGCACGTGTTGTGAGTCTGTGCTGGGCTGAATAAGTTCCTGTTACACTCAGAGGTAGCACCCAGAATGAACGGGAACTATGGTGCCCTCTGCCTTTATAGTGTGTGTATTCTAACTGTTGATTGGCTGCGGTGTTTGTACATGTTGATTGGTCCCTGTATGTGTCCATCAGTGTGTGTCTGCACCATGATATATTGGTATATATTGTGACAAAGTCCTTCAGTGAATTAATGAAGATCTTAGAGGGACATTTCTCTCTTTAACCGTTGTTGATTGCTGAAAGATTCTGATTCCACCACCGTGGCCAGGAAGAAGGTGAAAATATTTTACAGTTTGTAGTGTCTTTGAGAAGATTAACTAGGTATTTTGAATTTGGTACAACTCTTGATGATACTCTTCAAGACAGGCTGGTGTGTGGACTCTGCAGTGAAGCTATTCAGATGAAGCCGTTTACTATAAGTGATTTAACTCTAAAAGCTGTTGTGGAAGTTGCCAATCTATGGAGTTTGCAACAAAGGAAATTTGGCAGATAGGTGTTGGAATGAAGATGCATAAAATGGATACCTCCCGGTACAAGGCTGCAAAGATGCAAACATACTATCATTACACAGGTTGGAAACAGTGGGTGAATGCTGGAGTAAATTAAATACATGCAAGAACTTTGTCAAGAAGCAGATTAGGGGCAGCACGGTAGCATGGTGGTTAGCATAAATGCTTCACAGCTCCAGGGTCCCAGGTTCGATTCCCGGCTGGGTCACTCTGTGTGGAGTTTGGACGTCCTCCCCCTGTGTGCGTGGGTTTCCTCCGGGTGCTCCGGTTTCCTCCCACAGTCCAAAGATGTGCGGGTTAGGTGGATTGGCCATGCTAAATTGCCCGTAATGTCCTAATGAAAGTAAGGTTAAGGGGGATGTTGTTGTGTTACGGGTATAGGGTGGATACGTGGGTTTGAGTAGGGTGATCATGGCTCGGCACAACATTGAGGGCCGAAGGGCCTGTTCTGTGCTGTACTGTTCTATGTTCTATGTTCTAAGCAGCATATTGCCAAGGTGTGTTGGGCTCAGAATACTTCTTCTACACCAAGAAGATGCAAGAAGAATAATACAAACAAACAATCTAGTTGTTGTCTACAAATTCGTGGCTGGAGCTCAAGATCACTCGAAAGACAGCAAAATAGAGCTACTGCAAGAGTTTAGGCTAGATCAATGCAAGGCGATCAACAATGTTTTTGGGCATTTCCAAAATTTGAAGGTCATGAAATTGAAAAAGAAGTGGATGCGGGCGCAGCAGTATCGCTAATACTTGAGACAATTTATCATCAAAAGCTCAAGCATCTGCCTTTAAAACTGTCAAATGTGATCCAAAAGACATACACTGAAGAGGTCGCACTATTAAAAGGGTGCATTTTGGTGAAAGTAGAAGCAAATGGACATACGGTGAAGTTGCCTCTTCTCAGCGTCCTTGGGAGTTTCCCTGCTTTATTTGACAGAGTATACTTGGCTAAGATTAGGCTTAGCTAGGAAACAGACAATCAATTAGTGGATCCAAGAAGCAACTTGCACCAAGTATGAGAAGATGTTCGTAGATTCACTCGGTTCTATGACTTGAATTGAGATAAGCCTAAAACTCAAGCCTGACAGCACACCCAAATATGTCTCAAAGTTAGAACCTTAGTGTATACCATCAGGCCTAAAGTTAAAGAAGAACTATAAATATTAGTAAGGAGTACAGGAGTTATTTAACCTGCTGCTACAAGTGATTGGGCGACATCAATCATTCCTGTATTAAAATGGGATGGCTCAGTGAGAACATTTGGATATTTAGAATGGCCAATCCACCTACCCTGCACATCTTTAGGCTGTGGGGGTGATACTCATGCAGACGCGGGGAGAATGTGCAAACTCCACACGGACAGTGACCCACATCAATGGGATCCTCGATGCTGTGATGCAGCCGTTCTAACCACTGCGGCACCATGCCGCCCCGATCATCAGTAGCTTTACAGGCGTCCGGGCAGCACGGTGGCGTAGTGGGTTAGCACTGCGGCCTCACGGCGCTGAGGTCCCAGGTTCGGGGAACCCCAGCAGGGTCGGAGAATCGCCTGGGGCCGCCGAGAATCCCGCCCCCGCCGTGGCAGAGATTCTCCACCACCCGGGAAGTGGCGGCGGTAGGAATCTCGCCACTCCGATTGGCGAGGCCCCTGCGGTGATTCTCCGGCCCGGATGGGCTGAAGTCCCACCACTGGGAGGCCTCTCCCGCCGCCGAGGTTTGAATCAGCTCTGTAACGGCGGAATCAGCGGCGCGAGCGGGCTCCGGGGTCCTGGGGGGGGGGGCGGGGGGGGCGATCGAACCCCGGGGGGTGTTCCCACGGTGGCCTGGCCCGCGATCGGGGCTCCCCGCTCAGACTCCGGGCCAGTGCCCTGGGTGCACTCTTTCTCCTTTGGCGGCCGCCACGGCCTCCGCCATGGCAGAAGCGGAAGAGAAACCCACATCGCGCATGCGCCGGTGGTGACGTCAGCGGCAGCTGGCCGCTGACATCACTGCCGGCGCTTGCGCCGACCGGCGAAAGCCTTTCGGCCAGCCCTGCTGCCGGAGGCGCCGGTTTTTTGCGCCAATCGTCTGATGCCAACCGCTCCGGCGCGGGGCTGGCCCCCAAAGGTGGGGAGAATTCCCACCTTTGGGGAGGCCCGACCCCTGAGTGGTTGGCACCACTCCCCTACCCCGGGACCCTCCGTCACGCCGGGTAGGGTAGAATCCAGCCCAATACTTCAGGTGTGGCCTCACCAATGCTCTATATAATTGTATTGCAGTGAAGCATTTCTATTCCTGTACTCAAATCCTCTTGCTATGAACGCCAACATACCATTTGCCTTCTTTACTGCCTGCTGCACCTGCGCGCTTACTTTCAGCGACTGATGCACAAGGACACCAAAGCATTGCTGAGTATCCACCTCTGTCAATTTACACCCATTCAAATAATAACTTGCCTTCCTAGTTTTGCTACCGAAGCGGATAACCTCACATTTATCCACATTATACTGCAACTGCCATGCATATGTCCACTCACTCAGCCTGTTCAAATCCCACTGAAACATCTCTACATCCTCCTCACAGCTCACCCTCCCACCCAACTTTATACCATCTGCAAATTTGGAGATACAACATTTAGTTGCCTCATCCAAATCATTAATATATAATGTGAAGAGTTGGGGTCCCAGCACCAATCCATGCGGTACCCCACTAGTCACTGCCTGCCAATTGAAAAAAGACCCATTTATTCCAACATTTTGCTTCCTGTCTGCTAACCAGCTTTCTATCCATCTCAAGGCAGTGCCCGCAATCCCATGCACTTTGAGTGAATGGGCTGGTTTCTTATTGCCAGATATGGTTCGATCACTTCACCATTTACCTCTCCTTCAGGGCCTGGAGGTAAGGGCATTCTCAAAATTCTCTCCACAAGGACAAGTCATCTCTTCCTATCCCCTTCTCTTGCCCCATATCCATCTCTTGTGTCAGGTATGAGGTGTTCTGAGAAAAGGTCAATCTCCAAGACTGCATCATACTCCAAATCTAACTTCATATCCTTGCCTATGTGGGCAGCATTCTGTTTTAGAATGTTGACTCCACTATCATTTTGCAGGCAAATTGACTGCCTTCTCCCCTGCATCCACGATTGAATGTGACCTCTGCTGGAATTCAAATCAATAGCATTGCTGCAGTTTGAACAATCACTGGATTGTCAGTCTTCATTTCATTGTCTCCAACACACACTGGTGCAAGTGTCCCATCTGAAACTTAGTCATCTCTGAAAGCTCTGTGTTGTCTTGTGAATTTAAACCCATGCAAACTAGTTTTAACCCAATAGTAGAATTTTAAGCATAATGTTCACCAATATTAACTTCTGGAACTTGACTGATAACAGGGACACTAGGCACTGTTGAGAGTCACCACTGGTACCTGTAATAATGTGCTTTATAATGTGCTTTCAGTGACTTCAGCTGGAGTACTGTGTGCAGTTCTGGTCATCACATTATAGGAAGGATGCAATTGCGCTGGAGAGGGTGCAGAGGAGATTCAGCAGGATGGTGCCTGGGTTGGAGTGTTTCAGCTATCAAGAGAGGCTGGATAGGCTGGGGTTGTTTTCCTTTGAGCAGAGAGGACTGGCGAGGGACATCATTGGGGTATTCAAAATTATGAGGGACATGGATAGGGTAGATAGGAAGGAACTTTTCCCCTGAGTTGAAAGGTCAATAACCAGGGGGCATAGATATGGCAAGATGCAGGATATTTAGAGGGGATTTGAGGGAAAAACCTTTCCACCCATAGTGTGATGGGAATCTGGAACTCACTGCCTGAAAGGGTGATAGAGGCTGGAACCCTCAACACTTAAGAAGTAATTCGATGGGGACTGTGCCTCAGCATGAAAGGCAAACGACCAAGTGCTGGAAAATGGGATTAGAATAGATAGGTGCCAGATGGCCGACACAAACACTATGGGGAGAGGGCCTCTTTCTGAGCTGTAAAACTCTATGACTTCATCGTTGAACAAAAAGTGATTTATTTAGTGGTCTTCAAGGGCAGCAGCATGTTTGCAGCTAATTCTAAAATATCTCTGCCGACGAGAACTCCTTCCCTGGGGTTATTCACCATTTCCAGTCCCGATTGGTCACCCAGGCCAGGTGACCCTTACTCTGCTGTGTTGCCCTTGAAGGGATAACCACCACAGTACTGCTGAGATTTTCCAGCATTTTCTCTTTGGTTTCAGATTCCAGCATCCACAGTAATTTGCTTTTATCTACTCTCTGTGAAATCTTTTGTACATTGAGGCGTTGTGTGAATGTAAACGCATACTGAGCTGGGGGAAGTGTTGCAGAGGGACTGAATAAAAATCACACTCATCCAAGTGAAATTAGAATTTGAGATAAGCAGTGAAAAATCATTTGCCTGAAAAACTAATCAGTGAGGTGACACTGGAACTGTAACCTTTCATTATATTCCTGTGAACCTACTTCAATTTATGTGACAAACTTCCAAGATCTTGACAACTAATGTAATGTTCAGACTTGCATAATACACACAGAATGAAGAAAAAATAATTACTATTACGGTGTCATACAGTGAGGCTCAATTGGCTTTCCTCGCACCTCAGAAACAGCAGGCTATGAGTCTGAAATCGATCCCGAATTTGACTGTGACTGATAACATGCAGGTTATCCAAATGCAGAGAACCGGGGAGTGCCTGCAGGCAATCACAGTGTCCATCCCACTTGTTTCTAGCCCATTGGGGTGGCACAGGGGTGCAGTGGCTGGCACTGCTGCCTCACTGCGCCAAAGACCCGGGTTCAATTCCAACCTCGGGTGACTGTGTGGAGTTTGCACGCTCACCCCATGTCTGCGTGGGCTTCCGGTTTCCTCCCGCAGTCCAAATATGTGCAGGCCGGGTGGTTTGGACAAGCTAACTTGCGCCTTAGTGTCGGACGGTTAGGCGGGGTTCCGGGGATAGGGTAGGGGAGTGGGCCAAGGTTAGGGTGCTCTTTCAGAGGGCCGGTGGAGACTCAATGGGCTGCATGACCGTTTCTGCGCAAATTTCTCTTGTCACTAACATTTAGAACTTTCACACCTTTTACAAAATATTCTATTACGATCCCAGACCAGATCCCAACAGTGGCTAGGATACTGCACCAAAATCCCAATATTTTAGTTTATTATTGAAGACCTTGCAAAAAGAAGTCTTTGTTCAAGGAGTGATTGCACAAAGATAGAGCTGTTTCTATAGTGTAGTGGTTATCACATTCGCCTAACATGCGAAAAGTCCCCGGTTCGAAACTGGGCAGAAACATCTCATAATTCTAGCTTAGGGGCTGGTTTAGCACATTGGGCTAAATCGCTGGCTTTTAAAGCAGACCAAGTCAGGCCAGCAGCACGGTTCAATTCCCGTACCAGCCTCCCCGAGCAGGCGCCGAAATGTGGTGACTAGGGGCTTTTCAGAGTAACTTCATTGAAGCCTACTCGTTACAATAAGCGATTTTCATTTTCATATAAGGATTTGATATTTTAAAACAAAACTTTATTATTAACACAATATTAAATTCTCAAACATAATACCCGAAAATATCTTGCAATTACCCCTTAAACAATTCTACTCAATACAGTAAGTACAATACCTTTAATTACCGTCTCCCATTAAATGAGAAGAAAAATCCCAGCTCCCAATCCATCCTACATCCCAATGGGAAACAGGAATACTTGCTTTCCAGAACAGATTTGGCTCCTGTTAGAATCCCTGGCTGGATGTCTTCAAAAACCTGTTTCGGCTGGTTTGTTTCAGCATCCTCTTGGTCTTCAGACAAGTCTGCATGGCTTTAAATACTATTATTATATTTTAACTATCCTACTGTGGGACCAAAAGACTTTACTTGTAGTCCAAAGAATAGCCAGATCAGCACTCGACTCAAAAGGTTCTCAAGATGCCTGAATGCCTTAGCTCCACCCGGAAATGACATAATCTCCCCAAGCTGAAAACACATTAACTCCCCAGGGACTCCCCCTTGTCACACAGCAGTGCAGATTTGTGTTCTCACAGCAGATTTTTAAATTTATTTTACACAAAGATATTTTCCAAATCAGAATGTATTTAACTCTTTAAGCTGTGAGCAACAAGCAGCCAATCAAGCTAGGTTTTCTTGAGTTAAAGAAAGAGCACGTTTGTTAATCATTAAACCTGCGAAAAATAATAAAATGCAACATCAAGCTCTCATGCAGTCATTAGGCCCCACACACTCAAATCTGCACGCACACACAAATACGTATCAGAAATCAGCAGAGTCCATTTGGAAAATAAGTTAAAAGAATATATTGTTAGGTGTCCTTTGGATTGTCTTGAGGAGTAGATTGTAAACACTGCAGCCAATTTAAGTTACTTCATTCTCTGGATGTATAAGATGTTGCAAATATTACAAGATCTTGTTTCGCCGGGAGGTTTCTGGAGAGCTGGTTCTCAAACTGGGCGACACAGTAGAGAGACAGAGAGAGATCAGCCATCAGCCTCTTTCCTCTGCTGCAGTCCTCCTTGACATTAAATGTGTCACCTGCAATCTCTCTTTATGGTTGGACAGCCCTGTCTTAATACAGTTCATCCGTTGAGTATTTCTAAGAAATTTTGGGTGTGTCTGCCTGTGGCAGCCATTGTTTCAATATTTAGTGCCTTGCATTTATAATGTCTCTTCCTGAGACAGTTTCGGGTTTTGTTGGATGTCTGGATTATAGGATATGTCTCTCTCTCTTCACACTCCCCTGAGGTTGTTCTCACCTCACCTTGGAATGTGGCCTTGATTTTTAGGCAGCTTGCTCTGTCTCAGTTCAATTTGCAAAAATTCCAGTCAGTGGATAGTTGAGGAAAAATCATATTTTCAAAAAAACAAAAGGGCATAGCCTCGTGACATTGACTCTTCATTTGAGTCCTTAATGTGAATTATAAATGGCTGTGGCCCTGGCGTTGATACTTGTGCCACAGCGTGCCAATTTGGAAAAAAAAACACTTGGCTTTACTCTCATCTTCTTGTTTATCAACCAATCCTCCATCCGTGGTACTGTATCACCCACAACTCCATGAGCACCTGTCTTGTGCTATGGATGCCTGGTCAACTCTCACCAGTGGCTAAGAGACTGAATCAGGAGTCATAATCTTTTAAAGTTTTAAGACGGTGCAGAAAGATTGTTTCATTCCAAGAGTGATAATATAAGAAATAAAGGGGCAGCACGGTGGCTCAGTGGGTTAGCACTGCAGTCTCACGGCGCTGAGGTCCCAGGTTCGATCCCGGCTCTGGGTCACTGTCCGTGTGGAGTTTGCACATTCTCCCCGTGATTGCGTGGGTTTTGCCCCCACAACCCAAAATGTGCAAGGTAGGTGGATTGAACACGCTAAATTGCCCCTTAATTGGAAAAAATTGGGTACTCTAAATTTAAAAAAAAAAAAATATAAGAAATAAGGCTTGGTTATTTTATAAACACACTTTATTAGAACAAAAGAATAGGAAACAATATTTGAACTTTTAACCTTCCAAACTAATGCTAACAGATTATATGTACTTTCTTAATATTAACACACTAGTTCCCATTAAACACCACTTTAAATACACATGCAGCTCTGGTTCCACTTACATAGACCGGCAAAGACAATACTTGAATTCAGGAAACAATATTTCTTCTGTTAGGGACATTGTCTCAGAATCCTTTACCCGTCTCGGTGGGTGCTTTCATGACCTCGCTTGGTCAGTTTCCAAAGAATATTCCTTTAACTTTCATGACCTCTCTCGGTCGATTTCCAAATCCTTCTCCTCTGTAACTGTTCAAAACAGCATTCTGTCTCTCTCTCTCTTTCTCTCTCTCTCTCTCCAAGCTCTTCCCAGCCCCTCAAACAAAGGTTCTCTCCTGTGGTTTCTAGACTTGAACCCATCAGCATTACCTTGGCTGTTCAATTGTCACTCCCATTTATACAAAAGAACAGAGCCATGCTATTGATATGTAACTAACATCCCATTGAAGGACAAATAGGCCATCAGACTCTGCAATAGGCTAATAGCTGGTCAGGCAGGAGTGTCCCGAAGAACAATGGATCTGGGACATCCTGTGTATTCCCACTAACTAGTTCAAGTCTTATCAGGACAATGTAACTCGGCCAGGTGTGAGCATATCCCTCTGACTCTATGCTAGCACGTTTTTTTCCCCTCAGTCTGTTTAACCCTTAAATTGCCTGCTACATTGAAATGAAAATGAAATGAAAATCGCTTATTGTCACGAGTAGGCTTCAATGAAGTTACTGTGAAAAACCCTTAGTCGCCACATTCCGGCGCCTGTCCGGGAAGGCTGGTACGGGAATCGAACCGTGCTTCTGGCCTGCTTGGGATCTACAGGACTGAAGTTCCTAATACCTCCCTCAATAACACTTATATATTTTGGGTGACAGCTTACACATTATCTTTTGAGAATCCAAGCATGCTACATCTACTGGTTCCTCCTTATCTAGCCTATTCATTACATCCTTGAAGAACTTTAGTAAATTTGTCAGCAGACAGGCAATGAATGTTGAAGCAACTCATTGAAGGGTACGTGCTTGGAGATGTTTTCGAGGGATGTAATGTGATTCTATATCAATAGAAGCCTTTCTTACACCTAAACTAAGATTTTCATTCTGCACTGGTACTGTTAAAAGCATAACACCAGCATCAGTACTTTCCCCCTGGCACCAATAAATTTAATATGACACAAGGCAAGTTTTTTTATCAATGCACAGTCCAAATAGATTCCACATAGCTGTGCAATGATAATATAGCTTTGCAAATAGTGATTATCGGAGGGTGCAGGAATCCCAGATTAGGCATGACTGTGTATTCTGTTAAATCATTCTTGATAGACTCTGTAAACTGCACAGGATAGCTTGATACTCACAGGATAATAAAAAGAGCTAGTGACTTTATTGCAGGGTGTATTAACTATATTCATTATTCATAGCACTTTAATTATAGACTCAGATGCAATAATTGGAAGCTTTTATTTCATCAGTCATTGATCATTACCAGAGATTATTTTGCTACTGTATACGCCATTGGTCAGACCGCTGTTCAATGCAGTTGTAGGCACCTATTCATAGGAATGATAGGGTGTAAAGAGGACAACAAATATGTTTTTACAAATCAATAATTTAGCTTAAGAGGTAAGTATATGGGGAGACAGTGGCAATGTCACAGGATTAGGAATCCAAAGGCCCGGACTAATACTCTGGGACCACGGGTTCAAATCCCACCATGGCAGCTGGTGGAATTTATGATCAATTAATATAATCTGGAATTAAAAACTGACCTCAGTAATGGTGGCCATTATTATTGATTGTAATAAAACCGCATTTGCATCGCCAATGGAACCTGCCGCCCTTTACCAGCCTGGCCTCTATGTGACTCCAAACCCGCAGCAGTGTGTTGGGTAGCACGGTAGCATAGTGGTGAGCACAATTGCTTCACAGCTCCAGGGCCCCAGTTTTGATTCACGGCTTGGGTCACTGTGTGGAGTCTGCACATCCTCCCCGTGTGTGCGCGGGTTTCCTCCGGGTGCTCCGGTTTCCTCCCACATTCCAAAGGTGTGCAGGTTAGGTGGATTGGCCATGATAAATTGCCCTTGGTTTCCAAAATTGTGCTTAGTGTTGGGTGGGGTTACGGGGATAGGGTGGAGGTGTTGACCTTGTGTAGGGTGATCTTTCTAAGAGCTGTCGCAGACTCGATGGGCCAATGAAATGAAAATGAAATGAAATGAAATGAAATGAAATGAAATGGCCTCCTTCTGCACTGTAAATTCTATGATAAAAGCACCAATCACACTTGAGGGATTGTGTAAGGACATTATGGGTTCTTTTATTCAAACTTGGTAAAAAAGAACATGAGCTGGATTTTCCGCCGGTGAGAATCTCTGTTTTGACGGCAGCCCGGGGGTTTCGCGACTGTGTGGGGCTGCCCCACAATGGGAAACCCTATTGACCAGCCGGAAAAACGGAGCATCCCACCGATGGTGTGAAACAGAAATGTGGTATGGCGGGGCATTGAATCCAGCCCCATCCATACACAGATAGAATGCTGGAAGATGTCAGCAGCAGAGCTGTGTGTGCTGTGTTCAGCTTACAGGCTAAAGTAAAACTGAGACTTGATCACAAGACACACTTCTCTTCTAGTGATGCCATGCTGCTATCCCTCATTACCACAGCTGTCATAGGCAAGATTCCCTGCCCACAGGGGATTAGGAGGCTTTTCATTAAGTATGACCTGAAGCTCAAATGGCTGCAGGATAGCCTGGTGGAACGGGAGTGAGCTACATAGCAGCTTTTTCGCTGGCGGAGCAGGAAACCGCACCACCCATAACATCCTTTCCCATGTCTCTGGCGTGAGACTGAAATTCCCAACCCCCTGCATCAGAGATTGAGAGCATTATGAATTGGAACCAAAGACTGATTCAAATCAGGTGGTGGTTCTGTGAACAAGTGAGTCTGGTATGTGGTGATAAGTCTTCATTTCAGTGCAATCACGTGACTGGAAGCAAGAAGAGTGTTGGGCAGTGAATTTGAACTTGGGAAGAGAAGACGAGGAATATTTAGCAGAGCAATGATCTTGGTGCCAGGAAAATAGAGAAGGGCCACAAAGGTAACAACGTAGGGAGAGAGGTGACAGAACTATCACCTGTGAGTTGACTCTTTTCCTCACACAGTTCAGGAATGTGAGAGGTCGTGGATGAGCAAACATATATCCGGTCTCCAGAGGTTTTGAAGATGTGCAGAGAATTCTGAAGAGGCTTATCATTGTTGAGGTTCACTCAGGGTCAACGTGTTCGGGCCGGAAAGTGGAGCTGAGTCCACAAAAGATCAGCCATGATCTCATTGAATGGCGGAGCAGGCTCGAGGGGCCAGATGGCCTACTCCTGCTCCTAGTTCTTATGTTCTTATGCTGTCAACGGGTTTTCCTGCAGTTTGCGCCCTCACCATCAGGGAACATGGGGGAGTTGCCATTGGCACGACCAGAAGGTCCCACAAGTGGGAATGGCTGAAAGATCCTGCATTAGTGTCCCATACACATCCACTCTGGCGGTTCATTTTTATACTCAGCATATAAATTGACACCCATTTATGGAGGGATCTATCAAGGCTCAATGGTTGACATTTATGGTAAAGGGTACAATTGTTAAAGAGGTGTAGGAACTAAAAAGACCCGGGCAAAGGTTTTCTACTCCCGATCGCGTCGGGTGGGTTTGACTATGTTGTCATCAAGAGAATTTCGTGTAAATTGCGCGTTCTTGTCGACGTGAGCGTGTGACACAATTGTCTCCTCCCCACCGTCAGTGACGTTTTAACATGCCCCCGAGGGACATGATTTAAATTAATTAGTAAGTCATTATCAGGACTTCATGCATCGACCCCCCCCCCCCCCCCCCCCCCCCCCCCCCCCACTGTCAGAAAAACCATCCAGCTCGGTGTGAGGGCCGAACGACTTAAAACATTGCCAAGTGAAGCGCAAGCGACGTGAAGAAGTATTTTTTTTCACACAGCACGCTGTTGTGATCTGGAATGGGCTACCTGAAATCCAACAGATCCAGCAATAACTTTCAAAATAGAATTGGATCAGCACCTGGAAGTAAAAGATTTGCAGGGCTGGTGGGGGTGGGGAGGGAAGGACAAGGGAGTGAAACCAATTGGATAACTCTCTCAAAGGACCAGCAGAGACACTATGACCCAAATCAGCATTCTTTGAGTAGTCCCTTAAGTCCACCTGATGGAGTGAAAACATGAAGGATTGCAGAGTAATAGTTAAATTGCACGCACTTAAAGACATTACCCGACATCAAATGAATTCTTGACTGTTCTGCAATTGCCTGGTTCGTGTGAAATTCTAAATCACTCCTATTATATCCTCCCTGTTTATAACACCATCTGAACGAGTTGATTAGATGAATGCTTTAAAATTACTTACACGGATCCATCATTCAATTTTGGTAATGTAACACACTGAAATAAAAATGAAACATATTTGTCTTTATTTTTGCAATTGATCCACTGTGCCGTCTGTATTATCAAGGTGCTGTTGCTGTTTTATTTTGTAATGTCGTAACAGCTGGAATTTTCAAATGTGTTCCTCTGCCCTCAGTTGATTCGCCGTTATTTTTTCCATTTCCCGAAGAGTTTCTCATTCAATGCGTAGGCTTCCTAAAACCCAGGCTCCCTGTTGTGATGTCCTCTGTTTTCTTTGTAAGGATGGCTTGGATGTGTAGTGTTCAACAAAGAACCTCAAGCTAAATTAATTAACAAAGCTGATTTATTGACACTACTTTAAACTAGATTCAAACATATCCCGAAGTACAAAGGTTTCTAAAGTAAACTATGCCATAACTATATCTGCAGAACTCTCAAATACTCTCTCTGATGCCTAAACACCTTCGCCAATCAAGGGTTGTCACATGATCTTGCGTGACAGCTCTTGAGCACCATTGGTGGTTAGATGTATTTAAATGAAATTGTTAGCCCAGTCACCCAACCATTGATCTTAAAAAAACCCAGAAAACACTGGAATGCACTTGGCAGGTTGGGCAGTATCTAAGGGGAGACCAGACTTAACCTCTAAGGCAGATGGCTTTAAGCACAAGCAGACCATTAATTGTGACTTTACTTCCTCATTGTTAGTGTTCCTTTCAAACTAACGGGCCTTAGCCAACCCCTGAAAGCATGACCCTTGTCACGGCACGCTAATTAATAAAAATAATTGCTTAATGAACCATGGCTTCTAATGAATGACAACTCATTGTTACGCTACCCTTTCTTTTCGTGTAAGCCCTATTCAATCACGAGGGTCAGTGCTTCTGGGGTCACAGCCATTGTGGACAAAAATACTTTGGCAATGTACAGTAGCTCTGAATGGACAAATGATGTTCATCGTATTACTTTTGCTTCTGCCATAATGCTGCTGATGCTTACTTCAAGCATGGAATTTTCCCTGACTATCCGTAAGATTCCTCGAATTTCTTCTCAAATAAATCATGAACCTTTTGCTACCTCTTTGAAACTCAATCCCTTATTCAGCCATCAGGTCAACTGATAACAGTCACGAGGAAGAACCACTTGGGTGGAGACTTGGGCAGAGAGATGACAGATGGAGTTTAATCCGGACAAATGTGAGGTAATGCATTTTGCAAGGTCTAATGCAGGTAGGGAATATACAGTGAATGGTAGAACCCTCAAGAGTATTGAAAGTCAGAGAGATCTAGGTGTACAGGTTCACAGGTCACTGAAAGGGGCAACACAGGTGGAGAAGGTGGTCAAGAAGGCATACGGCATACTTGCCTTCATTGGTCGGGGCATTGAGTATAAAAATTGGCAAGTCATGTTGCAGCTGTATAGAACCTTAGTTAGGCCACACTTGGAGTATAGTGTTCAATTCTGGTCGCCACACTACCAGAAGGAAGTGGAGGCTTTAGAGAGGGTGATGAAGAGATTTACCAGGATATTTCCAGGTATAGAGGGCATTAGCTATGAGGAGCGGTTGAATAAACTCGGTTTGTTCTCATTGGAACGACGGAGGTGTAGGGGCGACCTGACAGAGGTCTACAAAATTATGAGGGGCATAGACAGAGTGGATAGTCAGAGACTTTTTCCCAGGGTAGAGGGGTCAATTACTAGGGGGCATATGTTTAAAGTGCGAGAAGCAAGGTTTAGAGGAGATGTACGAGGCAAGTTTTTTACACAGAGGGTAGTGGGTGCCTGGAACTCGCTGCCGGAGGAGGTGGTGGAAGCCGGGGCGATAGTGACATTTAAGGGGCATCTTGACAAATACATGAATAGGATGGGAATAGAGGGATACGGACCCCGGAAGTGCAGAAGATTTTAGTTTAGACGGGCAGCATGGTCAGCACAGGCTTGGAGGGCCGAAGGGCCTGTTCTTGCGCTGTACTTTTCTTTGTTCTTTGTTCATGGCTGCTGCACTGTAACATCTAGATCTCAAAGGATGAGAAAAGGCATTGAGGCCCATTCATGCTGTTCCATGTAGTCCTTGATGTGTTGGCTAATATAGACTTGAGAGATGAACAGACACTTCCAACACTGATGAAGGTTCAACTCAATTTTATTAACTACTGCTAACTAACTAACACACGATGACTGTGGGTGTGAATGATGCTAACTTAAACTAGAGACCTAAGCCTTGTCCGAACCAGTTAATTCTCTCAGCGCGTGGTGTGAGTCTGTGCTGGGCTGAATATGTTCCTGTTACACTGAGAGGCAGCACCCAGAATGAGCGGGAACTGTGGTGCCCTCTGCCTTTATAGTGTGTGTATTCTAACTGGTGATTGGCTGCGGTGTTTGTACATGTTGATTGGTCTCTGTGTGTGTCCATCAGTGTGTGTCTGCACCATGATATACTGGTGTATGTTATGACAGACGTGATGCCTTGTGTATCCGAGTCTACACACACCTCACCTCATGTAAGAATCTCCTGGGAGAGTTAAAAAAAACCAAATACAGCCCATGCCAGTAATGGAAAAGCAAATGTGGAAAATTCCTCTTTGACTTGCTTAAGTCATTGGAGCTAGTACAGGAAATCACCCAGCCCTGAGTAATGTTTCCCTCAATGTTTCGACGGGACTCTCACTCACAGAAACTGATCAATGTATCCTGTCCAAGCATTGGGGTTGGGGGCAGGGTGGGATATTTTAACTCTCTTCAGCCACCAAGAGCAGGGAACCGCTCCATGGAAAACAGGAAGTAGGGGATCCCTTGTATTTTAATTCTGCAGCACAGCTCTGATGTTGCCTTTTGTTTTCTCTGCCCAGAGATGAGGCTGATTTGACAGATGCATCTGGCTTCCAGTTGAGCAGAGACCAGTTGAGAGGAGGCCACAGGGCCACGTAGACCTGCAACCCAAGTGAAGAGCAAGGCCAGTGGAAAGGGAAAACCCAATTTACTGGTCATTTCTTTCACATGCTATTTGTGGGAACGTCACGTCAAGTTGCGTGGGACTGTAACTGTTTACAATCTATGGGCATGAATCAAAGGGAAAAGCTTTATGTGCGGTTTTGGTTGGGTTTAGCGCCCGCTTCCTCAGCAGCTGCAGCGTTGAGATGCACCAGATTGGGGCGCCATTTGGACTGGCTGCCACAACTTTCCCTCCCCTTTTACCCCCCCCCCCATTTCTGACCTCCCGCGTAACCTTGGGGCAGCCCCCGGGAACTCCTCACACCCACCCTCCCCCTGGTCAGGCCTCCTAGGCCCCATCCCTGGCAGTGTCACATGGGCACCCTGGCACTGTCCGGCTGGCACCCCGGCATCCTGCAGGGTGGCACTACCAGGGTGCCCAGATGCCAGAGGGCACACCAGGGTGGCACCTTGCCCTGTCCCCGACCACCCATGGGTCTGTAAAGACTTGGGAGACTACACCAGGTGCCATTACACCGGCTCCACCTTTGTGGAAACCACTACTAAATGGCACCCTGGCGAGGTCCCCCAGGCATGGCCGCTACGTCCCGGGAGCCGGCAGAATTCCCTGAACGCATATTTAAATGAGTTTAATGGTTCATCTAAATATGCAGATGTGAATCACACCCGGTGAGGGCGAGATCCAGATCGTGATGTCTTGCGAGGTTTCTTTAAATCTTGTGAGGCGTTTTGAGCATCACAGATTTCGTGAGAGGTCTCTGGTGCGATTCAATGGCCTCGTCTCTACACTAAGTGGGGCGTGATGAGGTCGCTAATTCGCGCCGTGTGTTAATGACTTGAAGGAAAGAAGCGAATGTATTGCAGAACAAATTGGCATCTGACCCAAAAATAGGTGGAAAGGCAGGCGGTTCACAAAGAGACATTCATAGGTCAAGGAAGGTGGCAAAGAGTTGGCAAATGGAGCATAACGCGGGAAAATGTGAAGTTGATCGTTTTGGAAGCGAGAACAAAAGAACAGAGAGTTATTTCAATGGAGAGAAGCTGTATAAAGCTGCAGCACAAAGGGACTTGTGCACAAAACGCAGAAAGCTGGCACACACCGGCAGTGGGTAATCGGGAAGGCAAATGGAATGTTGGCCATTGTTTCAAGGTGGTTGGAGTACAAGAGTCTGAAAGCCTCACTGCAACTCCACAAGGTACAGGTGAGACCACATCTGGAGCACTGTGAGCAGTTTTGGTCTCCTTATTTAAGGAAAGATATTAATTGGAGGAGGGTCAGGGAAGGTTCACTAGGATGATCCCCAATATGGAGGGATTGGCTGATTGGCAAAGGCTAAACAGGTTGGGACTCTACTCATTGGAATTTAGAAGAATGGGAGGTGATCGAATTGAAACATTTGGATTCTCAAGGGGCTTCCCAGGGTAAATGCTGAGAGGCTGTTTCTCTTCGCGGGACAGTCTAGGATCACAAGGCATAGTCCCAGAATAAAGGGGTGCCCATTTAAGACGGACATGAGGAGAAATTTCTGCTCTCATGGGGTTGTCTCAGGGAAAACCTTGCTCTGGAGAGATGCGGGGGCAGAATCCTTGTGTACATTTAAGGCTGAGCTAGGTAGTTTCTTAATCAGTAAGAGAAACAAGGGTTATGGGAGAAGACAGGAAACTGGGCGTGAGGAATGTTGGATTAGCCATGACCCTATTGAATGGCGGAGCAGGCTTGAGGGGCTGAATGGCCTACTCCTGCTCCTAATTCTTATGGTCCTGTGTGTACCAATTGGTTTCTGTGTTTAGCACACTTCAAAAATAGTAATTTGTCAGCATCAAAGTCCTATGGGCTGTCCATAGGATACAAAAGGTGCAATATAATTGTACCAGTGGAGTTAACAGGGAAGGTTTTGGATGGCTCTCCACCACATTTAATAGCTGGAACTGATCATTGCGGGTTGTGGTTAAGAATAGTCTGTCACCCTGTCAAACACAAACAATTGTTAACAGGTCAAATAAAGTCTTAGTTTAATGTGCTGCATCATAATGTATTGTCCTTGTAATCCCCTGGGCTCGCGAAACCAACATCTTATTTATCTTAAGAAATTGTGCATCGACGAAAATGTTGATTACGTTTCACTGTTTGGGAATCTGTGGTGATAGATAACTGGTCCTGTTTTATGGAATGGAGTCACGTTAAATCTTTTTCAACACCGAGATGTGTGTCTCTCAGTGCTGTTAAATATACAACACAATAATTCATGGTGAATTGCTGGTGCTCAGTCTATAACATAATCAATATCGCTACTCCAGAATCGGCCTTAAGTCGTAACGTGTTCAGCCAACCAGAACATTGGAGATACTGATTTATTATTTGAACATTTTACTATGTTGCACCAAATTTCTCACATCATGGAATGAAGTAAAAGCCACTCAGTCCTTTCAAACCTACTCCAAGGGTCTGGTTTTAACTCTGTCCAAAGCGCATAAGTTTCCAGTGAGTTAAAATCAGTACCAGTCGCACTTCTGGTGGCGGCTATGAAGGAGTAAGTCACACATTTTTTGGCTCATGCTCTGGTCAGACTTTTGGACCTTTCCCCCAGACTTTTTTCTGGTTTTAAACGGTGAATTCGAAGGCTGAGGCAATTGGGCACTGTTTCCGCGTTTTAGTGCATGGAGCAAAGAACCAGATGTGCACAAACAGGCAGAAATAAGAAGTTAGCCAAGAGCTCTTTTGAAGCTGCAACAGGTGACAGCACGGTAGCATTGTGGATAGCACAATCGCTTCACAGCTCCAGGGTCCCAGGTTCGATTCCGGCTTGGGTCACTGTCTGTGCAGAGTCTGCACATCCTCCCCATGTGTGCGTGGGTTTCCTCCGGGTGCTCCGGTTTCCTCCCACAGTCCAAAGATGTGCAGGTTAGGTGGATTGGACATGATAAATTGCCCTTAGTGTCCAAAATTGCCCTTAGTGTTGGGTGGGGTTACTGGGTTATGGGGATAGGGTGGAGGTGTTAACCTTGGGTAGGGTGCTCTTTCCAGGAGCCGGTGCAGACTCGATGGGCCGAATGGCCTCCTTCCGCACTGTAAATTCTATGACAGCATGGCCAAAGACCGGAAGCCAGGGGTGGCAACGTAGTGACCAATGGAGTAGTTGATGCAGGTCATCCAGGACGGTTTTGCCAAGCAGAAGCGGGAATGTTTGGACCCGATTAAAGAATCGATCGATTGGCTAGAGCACAGATTGGACGCCCAGGATTGGGCGATTCAGAAGGTTGAGAAGGCGCTGGCTGAGCAGGAGGAGCATCAAACAGCGGTGGGGCAGGAGGTGGGGATGCTGCGGGACCAGCAGAAAAGGCTTCTAGAGAAGGCGGAGGACCTTCAGAATCGGTCCTGCTGGCAGAACTTAAGAATTGTCGGGCTCCCAGAGGGGGCTGAGGGAGCAGACGCTGGGGCATACGTAGCGGGTATGTTCGAAAAATTGCTGGGGGAGGTGGCATTCCCTCGACCGCTGGAGGTGGACAGGGCGTACAGAGCGCTGGCAAGGAAGCCTGCAACCAGGGGACCCTCTGAGGGCAATGGTGGTGAGATTTCATAGTTTCATGGATAAGGAATGTATTCTTCACTGGGCCAAACGAACAAGGAGTTGTAAGTGGGACAACAGTATCCTGCAGGTGTACCAGGACCTGAGCGTGGGGGTGAAGCACAAGTTCTCGCTGTATGCGGGTGACCTGCTTTTGCACGTCTCAGACCCAATGGAGGGGATGGAGGAAATTATGGGAATTTTAGGGGAATTCGGCCGGTTTTCGGGGCATAAGCTTAATATGGGGAAGAGCGAGAAGTTTGTAGTCCAGGTGAGGGGTCAGGAGAGGCGACTGGGGGAACTGCCGTTCAGAGTCGTAGGGGACAGTTTCAGGTACCTGGGTATCCAAGTGGCGAGGGATTGGGACCGGCTACATAAATTGAACTTGGCCTGGTTGGTGGATCAGATGAAGGAGGATTTCCGGAGATGGGATGCGCTCCCGTTCAAACGGTAAAAATGACGGTCCTCCCAAGATTCCTATTCATTTTCCAATGTCTCCCCGTCTTCATCTTTTTTAAGCGGATCAATAAAGCTATTGCGGGCTTTGTGTGTGTGTGTGTGGGGGGGGGGGGGGGGGGGGCAAGTCCCCGCGAGTGAAGAGGGCAATGCTCGATGGTGGGCTGGCTGCCGAATTTCACCAATTATTACTGGGCAGCTAATATAGCCATGGTGAGGAGGCGGCTGGTGGGGGGGGGAGTCGGCATGGGTGCGTATGGAGGCGGCTTCTTGTAAGGGCACAGGTCTGGGGGAGTTGGTAATGGCATCTCTGCCGTACCCGCCGGCGCGGTACTCCACTAGTCCCGTGGTGGTGGCGGCCTTGAGAGTCTGGGAGCAAGGGAGGAGACATTTGGGAGCAGAGAGGGCATTGGTCTGGTCCCCAATCTGCGATAATCACTGGTTTGCCCCGGGGAGGATGGACATGGGGTTCCGAATTTGGCGGAGAGCGGGGATCGAGAGGATGGGGGACTTGTTTATAGAAGGAAGCTTCCCGAGTATGAGGGCGCTGGAGGAGAAGTTTACACCGGCGGGGGGGGAAATGAAATTCGATATCTGCAGGTACGGGACTTTCTGCGGAAGCAGGTACCAACTTCCCACTTCTGCCGCTAAGGGGGATTCAGGATAGGGTGGTTTCTAGATGATGGATAGGAGAGGGGAGCATTTCGGACATATATAAAGAGCTTATGGGATCAGAGGAGATGTAGACCGAGCAGCTGAAGCAAAAGTGGGAGGAGGAACTGGGGGAAGAGATAGAGGAGAGCCTTTGGACGGACGCGTTGAGTAGGGTCAACGCGACCGCAACATGTGTCAGGCTCAGCCTGATCCAATTCAAGGGCTCACATGACAGTGCCCCGGATTAGCAGATTCTTTGGGGTGGAGGACAGGTGTGCGAAATGTGCGGGGGGAGGGGGGGGGGGGGGGAGGGGGCAGCGGACCATGTCCACATGTTCTGGTCATGCCCAAAGCTGAGGGGGTTTCAGCAGGGGTTTGCCGACGCCATGTCCAAGGTATTAAATACAGGGGTGGCAATGAGTCCAGAGGTGGCGATTTTCGGGGTGCCGCAGGATCCGGGAATCCAGGAGGAGAAAGAGGCTGATGTTCTGGCCTTTGCTTCCCAGGTAGCCCGGGGGCGGATATTATTAGCATGGAGGAACTCGAAGCTCCCGAAATCAGAGACCTGGCTATCGGACATGGCTGGCTTCCTCTGCCTGGAGAAAATTAAGTTCGCCATGAGAGGGTCACTGTTAGAGTTCGCCCGGAGGTTACAACTGTCGTGTTAAGTACACTGAGATAACACGGGCTGCAACTGGATGCAGCTTTAACTGAAAGATACTCCAGACCTTGAAGTTAGTTCAACCTGATTTATTGAACTTGTCACACAGGTAGCACAGTTCTCTGCGAGTTCGACTCTCTGCTGATCTAACTGTGATTACTCTGTCTGACTGAACCAGACTAGCTCTTAGCCACGTGCTGGAGGTGTGATACTGTACATACACCCTGACTCACTCTGTAGATGTCCCCAGTGGATAGAGGCGGAGTGTGAGTGCCTCGTGCCTTTTCTAGTGGGAAACCACCCCCAAGTGCTCTGCCTGCTGATTGGTTATGTCCTGACCTCTGTGAACATTAGCTGCCTGTCTGCATATCATGACAGCAAACATTCGTTGACATCTTCGCAGAGAATTAATCATCAGCAGAAGGGGGGGGGGGGGGGGAAGGGGTTAGGCTGGCGTAGATTAGGGGGTTAAGTAATGGTGGGACTTGTGGGAGAGGGAGGTGGTATGTGCACTATGTAAATATTTTCCTTTTCATGTACATTGTTTATCTTGTTGCTGTTACAATGCCCAAAGAAATACCTCAATAAAATGTTTATTAAAAAATAAATCAGTCCCAGTCCTTCAAATTAAACATTAAACCAAGACTGCATGTGGCACAGTTCCATTCAGAGGAGAATGAAGAAGTTCACCCGGCCAACTTTCCTCAGCTAACACTTGAAGGATAATCTGGTTATTTATTTAATTGCTGTTTTTGGAAGCTTGCTGTGTGCAAATGGCTTCTGATGTTACCGTTGTGACGGCATTTCAAAAGCACTTGATGGCTGAAAAGCACTTTGGGCATCCAATGTTGCATTGATAATGCAACTTTATTTTTCATCTTGTGCCCCAATGCAGCAATTACCATGGCCAGAACTTTTACACTCCCCCACCCCACCCAACCCAACCGTAGTTTTTCTGAGCAGGGCAGAGCATGAAATTGCAGGGTTAGGATTCTGCCCCGGTTCCCACCCACCTCGACGACACAGCAATTTTATGCTGGGGTGATTAAGGGCTTGGACAGGAAGCCTGCCCTTTCCCCACTTGAGTCCCTTAAGTGGCCAATTAAGGTCCCTTTCCCTCAGGTTTTATGCTGGCAGATGGATTGAACTTGCTTGGGGAAAGAACAGCGTTGCATCATCCAGGAAAAATGATCTGGGGAGGGGGAGCCACCATCAAAAGCCCCTTTCTGAAGATGGATGGACCCCAGACATCCCCCGCCAACCCCCCCCCCCCCCCCCCCCCCCCCCCACCCTTGGCCTCTTTCCCCCAGATTACCCCTTTGCACCGTCCCAGGCCTTCCCTACCCAACCCGTGCTGGGACACCCTTGAGATCACCTGGATCTTCGCTCCCCGGGCTTCGACCCCAACGTCCTCCTGAACTTCTCCTCCTGTCCAGTGCAGCGCTGTTGCGACAGAGCCTGGAGAGCTGCCAACCAATCAGATCTCTGAGGCAGCACTTCCTCCCGAGGGAGGGCCGGACGTCCTGCCTGTAGCCACTTGACATTCATTCGAGTGTCAAATGGCTGTGGGGCACTCAGAGCTGGCAGGAATTTGTTCCCCTCCAACACTTTGATGGCGGGAAGCGCGACCCTGCGCTCTGAAAAATTCAGACCCAAGTTAGATACCATCCTAACACGGGCATTGCCAACACTGGGTAACATTCTTGGGCCTCCTTGTCAGACAGCACCTTTTCCATGTGGACTGTAGCAGATCAAGAAGAAGGTATTTCAAGACCTTCTCAGGGCATAAAGAATGGACAAAAAAAGCCAGCCTTCCACATCTTCCTGAGGGAAAGGTCCCTGTAGATGTTCCACAGCCATCAAATATTAACCAGGAAAATACCAGACAATGTATCCATTTCCTTTGACTCCTCAAACTTGACCTTGCTGTCTTTCATATACATTCCTTACCCTTTAGCCTCTGTGGCATCAAACTAGCATGGGCAATGGAGATTTCAATGACCAGTTACCCTTACCCTAAGACCACCAGCAATTCATGGCAGTGGGTTAGCTGAACAATGCAGGGCAGGAGGCCTCCAACTTAGAAGCCCAGTCTGTGCTTAGCGAGCTATCCCAAAGCTAAAAGGTGAGGTGTGGCCATGTAGACAAGGAACGAGCAACAGTTGAAAGTATTGCAGTAAGCAGTGAATAATTTCCAGGGAGATGGTTTCAAACCAGTATCTCGCTGGCCGCGTGACAGAAATCCAAACCACACCATTTTGAACTGCAGGCGCTGGAATTGTTGATAGAATCATAGAATTTACAGTGCAGAAGAAGACTATTTAGCCCATCGAGTCTGCACCGGCCCTTGGAAAGAGCACCCTACTCAAGCCCTCACCTCCACCCTATCCCCGTAATCCAATAACCACACCCAACCTTTTTGAACACTAAGGGCATTTTAGCGTGGCCAATCCACCTAACCTGCACATCTTTGGACTGTGGGAGGAAATCGGAGCACCCGGAGGAAACCCATGCGGACATGGGGAGAATGTGCAGACTCTGAACAGACAGTGATCCAAGCTGGGAATCGAACCTGGGACTCTGGAGCTGTGAAGCAACTGTGCTAACCACTATGCTACCATAGATCCACAATCCAAATCTCAGCCACCATTCATTGCTCCATAAAGTTGCACCACTGTACTCCACTTTATGGAATGATTATAGCTTGTGGATGGCCATGATATAGCTTCACTTACTGATAATAGAAAATGGCCTTGGAATAGTGTGTGCCACTGTGTAAAGTTTTCTATTTAACAACGTTTCGATGAAATTCTGATTGCAGTAAATGCTTTAGTTCAAAATTCTAATACATTCTGAAGATGAATCAACTTTCAGTAGATATGAGAGTAGATATGGTCATGCCCTTGTCTCTCTCCGATAACTCGTGTAGAATCTGAGCAGCCTTTCCACAAAGCACACTATCAGTCGTCACTGTATTCTCGGCCATGTCAGCATTTCCCATTCAATTTTGTTATGTCAACAGTCACGATGTAGTTTCAGGCTCAGATCATTGGATGGCTCCACAGAGTAAGATCCTAAAGCCTCTCTCCCAATTCTGCTGCCGTCATGGGCGGGATTCTCCGTTGCCCGATGCCAGATTGACGTAGCCCCCTCAAAATGGCGTCATTGTGTCGCGCACCGCGTGCTGTTGCATTGGTGTTAACGCATTATCGGCAGGCCCTTCCACGATACTCCGCCTCCGTTGGGGCCGAGTTCCCGCCGGCACGGGACACACGTGGTCTCAGATGTGCGGGAACCCGGCACATCGGCGTGGACTATGTCCAACGCCGCCACACTCGGCTGGGACCTGTTCCGCTGGCTTGGTGGGGGGTGGGGGGGGGGGGCGGTGGGGTGGGGGTGGGGGCTTATGCGGTGTCTAGGGGGTGGGTTGTGGAAACGAGGATGGTGGATTCGGATCCCCACACCGCTGATGCCATGTTGTACAGTGCGGCTGCTGCAGGTGATCAGCTATGTGCATGCGCGGCCATGGACCCGGCCATTCTCCGGCCGATTTTGGTGCGGGAGCCGGGAGTTTTACCCGGCGCCGCTTCTAGACCCACACCGGTCCCGGAATAGGTGAGGGATTCACGCAGAATATTTGGTCGTAAAAGACCACACATGCTCTGTTGGCGCCAACACTTAGTCACTGAAACGGAGAATCCAGCCCCACGTATCTAAAGACTTTGGAGTTGTGATTTACAGGCATTTCTGATTTCAAGGTGTGACTGATGTATTTTACATATTTTCCATCACATCTCAGCATTCTTAGAGGAAGAAAGTGGGCCAACAGCTCAAACAGAAAGGCAGTGACCGCCGGCTGGATTAGGTGATCCTTGAAAAATTCTCAACAGCAAAAATTCTTCAGACCGAACTCCAGGTCACCTGTCCCCATATATCTTTCCAAATCTAAGTGTCCAATTGTGTCTCAATACGCTTCTGTGGAGCACCTTTTGATGTTTCCCAAGGTTAAATGTGCTATCTAAATGCACGCTGTTCTTGTTAATTTTAATCAACCAACAAAACTAAATCTATATAGTGACCTTGGAGGTATTAAAGATGCCACTATGAACCAGAGGAGGCTGAAGATGGGATTTGTTTATACAGAGCTCTTTATCACAAACAAAACATTGACACTTGCTTTGCTAATAAGTTCATTTCACACATTAAGCTTTATGGCTCATTATGTGCATTTGGAGATTGGAAAAGTTCAGGGGCACCACTATTACAGTGTCAGGCTAAAACTGAATTGGTTCTGGCAGACTGCATAAGAAGATTGAGTGATCAAACATAATTGCTCTCTGGCGCGCTATTGATAAATGACGACTGGTTGAATCTATTACTCTATTTGCTTGTGTTTGTGCATATATATTTATATTTTTAAAAATCAGAGAGAAATTGCGACTTACAGCACTACTCAAAGGTTTTACCTCACAAACTTGCCACCTGCACAGAACAAACCACAGCCAGCACCTTGACACAATTGTCTCGACAGACACCAATACATTAAAACTATGCATTTCACGATGACCTGGGTGCTTTGTCCTGTCGTATTCTGGTCTCTCATGATTATCAAGAATAATAATCTTTATTAGTGTCACGAGTAGGCTTACATTAACACTGCAATGAAGTTACTGTGAAAAGCCCCTAGTCGCCACATTCCGGCGCCAGTTCGGGTACACGGAGGGAGAATTCAGAATGTCCAATTCACCCAATGAGCATGTCTTTCGGGACTTGTTGGAGGAAACCGGAGCACCCGGAGGAAACCCACGCAGACACGGGGAGAACGTGCAGACTCCACACAGACAGTTACCCAAGCTGGGAATCGAAGCCGGGTCCCTGGCGCTGTGAAGCAACAGTGCTAACCACTGTGCTACCATGTCATCCATTGGACTGAGTTGAGAATTTTCTTCACTCCGAGGGCGGTGAACCTGTGGAATCCTCTACTATAGGAGGCTGTGGAGGCCAAGTCAATGAATCCACTTAAGAAGGAAGTGGGGTGAACGCAGGAGTATTGTGTTGGGATAAAGGATCAGCCTTGATCATACTGAATGGCAGAGCAGGCTCTAAGGCCTAATGGCCTACTCCTGCTCTTATTTTCTGTGTTTCGAGGCTCTTCAAGACAACACCCATGCCATTTCTAAATGTGGTGAGGATTTTGGCTTCACCATCCTTTAAGGCAGTGAATTCCCAGTTCAGGCAACAAGGTCTGTGCCGCCGAATTCTAGAAGGACCTCTGCTAGTAGCACTGGCTCCTATGGCTTTACAGAAAATCCTCTCCGTACCGTACATCTTCCAGGTTGCCATTTCTAGTGACCTGGGTGAGTTAAGCTCGCTGCAGTGGAGGCCGTTTATGAAAACTATTATCAAGTTTGTCAGATAATGAAAGGTCTGATTGGGAACAGTTAACATCGGGTGAAAACCTTCATCAGAATTGTTTCCAATGTTCTCCCTCCTTTGATTCCCAATTCCCAGATTTCACAGCTTTTATGAAATTCAGCCCTCAGCAAAAAATTCCGACCAACCGCACAAGACGCACATGAAATCTACTGTCAAACTCATGATTATGGGGCATAAAATCAGTCGATTGCATGAAACGCTGTTCAGAGCAAACAGGATAAAACTCCATCTGCACAAATTTCCAGGTAATCTCAACATAAATCTCCATGAAATACAGTGCTGGGAGACACTTCATAACAAAGGGAATTCAATGTCTGAAACCCACTGGGTGGGTTCAGCAAGCTGTGGGCAATTTACACTGTGACGAGCTGTCTCTGTCTCTCTCTCCCTCCCCCTCTTTGAGGTAGGTATCGCATTGCAGAGAAATGCATCTGAAAGTAGCAAACATTAACATACGGCTCTGTTGCTGTGGGTATTCGTGAAACAGACTGATGGAATGCAATCCAGTTGCATTCAAAGCTGAGCAGTTGAGCTTTGGATACATCCCGGGATAACCATTTAGACCCAATTCTCAATTGTTCTACACCCGCTGAATAATGAGACCATTAGATAGATTTATGCTGAATATGTGCAGGGCACTAACGACTGAAGCTATTCAAGCAGAGATTAGATTCAAAGATGTGTGTTCCTATTGTTGATTAATATTTTTAAGATGGTAATGAAACATCCTAATCCTCCCTAATTCCCACATTCCCTCCCCTTCGTGGCAACCCATCCACTCATTATAACTTGATGGCAGCTTCGGGAGTGACCGCTTTCACTGGCATTGAGGGCAAAGACTTGACTTCAAATATTTGCTTTTCAATTCCAATGGGGCGTCCTATGAAAAAGTAGCAAGCGGAAAAAGCAACTTCGGACCATTGGATTCCAAGCTCTCCACCATAGGGTTTTTCCAGGATTTATTAATCGATTACTCTGATTAATCACCATCTATTCTCATGGTATGATGTTGCTACTAGGAGGGTAGAAGGCAAACGACATGAGCTGTGTTCTTTTCTTGTCTAGTACTGATCCGTTGCTTATTCTTGAGTTGTGGGTATTGTTTGCAAAGCCAGAATTCAGTGCCTGCACGTAAGTGCCCTTCAGAAGAAGCTGCCCTCTTGAGCTAATGCAGTCCATTTGATTTAAGTGCTGTGAAAGGGAGTTCCTGGATTTTGCAAATATGAAGCAACAGCGATTTAAGTCAGGAAGGTGTAACTTGGAGGGGGACTTGTAGGTGGTACCCATGCAGCTGCTGTCCTGTCCTTCTAGGTGCTGAAGATCAGGGGTCCGATTCTTTGTTCCTGAGTGTTGACGCCGGGGAAGGATTCGTAGACTTCCATGACAACAAAACTGGTGCCGAATTCACTACCTTCAACACTAACTCCTGCCACCACTAATGTGCAGATTCAGCGTGTATCATCTACAAAATAGTTTGCAGCAACTCATCGAGGCTCCTTCGACAGCACCTTCCAAACCCATGGATTCTCTGACAGCCGACGCCGAAATCAGGAACGTCGATTGGGCAGAGGATCGTTTTTGACACCAAAAACTCGGCCGGCGCCGGTTTCACACCAAACACATCAGTGAACATCCCAACGTCTGACCTTATATTCGAAGAACTGTCAATAGTGAAGTGGCTGAAGATGGTTAGGCCTTGGAAATTGCCCTGATAGTGCTCCTGATGTTCTGGAATTGAGATGATCGGCCTCCAACAAACACAACCATCTTCCTTTGTGCTAGGTATAACTTTGCCCCTCACTCCTATTGACTACAATTTTGCTCCTTAATTCCACACTCAGTCAAATGCTGCCTTGAAGCCAAGGACATTCACTTTTATCTCACTTTTGGAATACTGATTTCCTGTCCATGCTTGAACCAAGGAGGTAATGAAATATGGAATTGAGTGGTCCTGGTAGTACTCAAAATGAGCATCAATGAGCAGGTTATTGATGAGCGAGTGCTGCCTACTAGCAGTGTTGATGACACCTCCCATCACGTTGCCAGTGATGGAGAGCACTGCTGTCTCACAGCGCCAGGAAGCTGGGTTCAATTCCAGCCTTGGGTGACTGTGCAAAGTTTGTACGTTATCCCCATGGTTGCATGGGTTTCCTCAGGATGCTCTGGTTTCCTCCCACTGTCCAAGGGTGTGCTGTTTAAATGAATTGATCAAACTAATTTTCCACTTAATCTCCAAAGGTGCACAGGTTAAGGGATAGGGCAGGGTGATGGACCTGTGTAGAGTGCTCTTTTGGAAGGTCGGTGCAGACTCATGGGCCAAAAGGCCTCCTCCTGCACTGTAGGGATTCTATGAACAATGCCTTTGATGAAGAGATTGAAGGCACGGTTGCTAAATTTGTTGATGACACAGAGATAGCTAGGAGAGTAAGGTATAAAGAGGACATGAAAGTCCCAGACGACCGTAGGCTGCTTTCCCCTTTGAGAGAGAGAGCTGACTGGTAGTGATTTAACCTGGGGGTCACCACACCTCAAACATGGACAAGGTTGAGACGGCGGGGCTGTCATGGTAACCTCAGCCAGCAGAGGAATTGAATTCACACTGTGGGCATCAATCTAAATCACAAATCATCCATACAGCGAACTGAGCTAACCGACCTCCCTGTGAAGGCATTATAGACGGGTTAAATGAATGGGTAGAAATCTGGCAAAAGGAGTACAGTGCAGGACAATGAGTACTTGTCCATTTTGGCAGGAAGAATAGAAAGGTAGCATATAATTGGAATGGAGAGAGATTGCAGAACTCTACGTGTGCAATTTTACAGCCCCTCCAGCCAATGTGAGTCTTCCATTCCCGCCCAAGTCAATGGAGTTTTGAATGGTTCATTCCATTTTAAGGGATTTCCCCCACCGCAACGAGGCCATAAGATCCTGGCCTATAGTACAGGGCAATCGGAATATCCTGGTACATCAATCACAAAACATTAGCATACAAGTACAGCAAGAGATTAGGAGGGCAATGTTGTTGCTGGACGGTACGTTAGCACAATGGTTAGCACTGTGGCTTCACAGCTCCAGGGTCCCGGGTTCGATTCCCAGCTTGGGTCACTGTCTGTGCGGAGTCTGCATGTTCTCCCAGTGTCTGTGTGGGTTTCCTCCGGGTGCTCCGGTTTCCTCCCACAGTCCAAAGATGTGCAGGTTAGGTGGATTGGCCATGCTAAGTTGCCCTCAGTGTCCAAAAAGGTTAGGACGGGTTACTGTGGGGATGGGATGGAGGTGTGGGATTAGCTGGGGTGGTCTTTCCAAGGGTCAATACATACTTGATGGGCCGAATGGCCTCCTTGTGCACTGTAAATTCTATGTTTTATGTTTATTGCAAAGGAAAGGCCGTATAAAAAAATAAGGAATTTCTGCTGCAGCCATTCAAGGTGTTCTTGAGACCACCTCTGGAGTTCTGTGTACAATATTATTGCATTAGCGGGAGTTCAGAGAAGGTTCACACGACTGGTTCCTGCTGTGATGATTGGGCCTGTACCCACTGGAGTTTAGAAGAGTGATGATCTTCTTGAAACATAAGGGGCGGGATTCTGCTGTAATCGGCGGGGCGGGCAAATCCGGCAGAAAGCAGTGCGAAATTCCCCGCACCTTCAGGGGCTAGGCCACCCTCGGAGTGGTTTGCGCCCCGCTGGCCGACGGGGAAGGGGCTTGGCGCCACACCAACCGGCACGAGTTGGCGCATGCACGGGAGCACCAGCGTGTGCTGGCGTCACCCCGCGCATGTGCAGAGGGCTTTGTTTCCGCACCGGCCATGGCGGACTGCTACAGCCGCAGGTGCGGAAGAATAGAGTGCCCCCATGGCACAGGCCCGCCCGCGGATCGGTGGGCCCCGATCGTGGGCCAAGCCACCGTGGGGGAACTTCATGGGGCCAGATCCCCTGCGCCCCCCTGAGAACCCCGGAGGCCGCCCGCACCGCCAGGTCCCGCCGGTAAGGACCTACTCCAATTTACGGCGGCGTGACCAATAAAAAAATAATGGGCGGCCACTCGGCTGGTGAATCGCCAGGCGGGCCGCTGCTAGCAGCTGCCGACCGGCGCGGCACGATTCCCGCCCACACCAAATCCCCGGCACCGGAGAATTCGGCAACCGGCGGGGGCGGGATTCACGCCGACCCCCGGCGATTCTCCGACCCCGCGGGGGGGGGTGTCGGAGAATCCCGCCCAAGATCCTGAGGGGTGGATGCTGCGGGGATGTTTCCTCTTGTTGGAGACATAGAACTAGGGGACACGGTATAAAAATAAGCCGTCTCCCATTTACGACAGAGGTGATGAGAATTCTTTTCTCTGTATGTCATTAGTCTTTGGAAATGTATTCCCCTGCGAGCAGTGGGGTAGGGTCATTGAATAGTTTTAGGGTTGAGTTGGATAGACTCTTGACCAACAGGGGTGCAAGGGGTTGTCATGAAAGTAGAATCGAGACCACAAAAGATCAGCAGTAATCTTATCAAATGACAGAGCAGGATTGAGGGGCAGAATGGCCTACTCTCACACCATATTCATTGGTGAATGAGGAGAAAGTGAGCGGAAAATTCCACAGTATATTCAGCAAACCCAGGTCCAGTTTTGAAAGAGGGGTGGTGGGGAGAAATGTTGAATTTTGCTCTCCTTTGCCAGACCTCCAACTCAATGTGGGACCGCTATCATTTCTCAGGAAGGAATCACTAATGTGGTCTGTCGACAAAATCTTGAGCTGACCGATCCCAGAACGCTCAATTGTGATGACTTCTTTGAGAGATATTTTGTAATCCTGTTGAAAGGCATACAAAATAATGTTCACTTTGAGAAATTGAAAAGTAATTTGCCACCTGGGATGGAAAACTAATGGTTTGCCGGTCGATTTTCGGAACATTTCCATGCTAGATTGTTCACAGGGAGACAGCTGGAATTGCTTCGGAGGTAAGGCTACGCGACCTATGCAAGAAGTAACTCATCCATGCTGTTAATCGACGGAGTGTGCATTGTGTCGCTGTTTAAGAAGTGCTGCCTTTTACAGCCCTCCACGAAAGAAGCTGAAAATTGTTTCGATGGAGATGACAGTGGGGAAAGGATACTGTGGAAAATAAAAATGTTGCCTGTGCTTTCAAACATCACGGATGCGGCAGAGTTGTGCCCTTGGTATTTATAGAATGGACTGTCTAGGATAGAAAATAAATAATTTGTGGAGTTTCCAGGCAGGGGCTTTTAAAAATAAATTCTTCGCTCCTTTTCTGGAGGCCCTGACTTTTACTGCGTTTGGATCCTCATGTTTTGTCAGCCAGGCCATGCCTTACCCAAGTGATCATTCTTCGTGCATGAGATATTGAACGTCAACAGGGCAGTCAACCATGTCCTTCACAACTGAACTTGCTCTTCTCCTCACCTGACACTAATGCACTTTCCTTTGGCTGCTTTTATTTCCCACTTCCCAGACAAGGTGCATGGAGAGAAAATATCTGAAACTAAAAATAGTCGGCATAGATAGGCTCTCTGTTCTCCGCGGGTCGATAACACAGTGGCATTGCACTCTCCGCGGGTCGATAACACAGTGGCATTGCACTCTCCGCGGGTCGATAACACAGTGGCATTGCACTCTCCGCGGGTCGATAACACAGTGGCATTGCACTCTCCGCGGGTCGATAACACAGTGGCATTGCACTCTCCGCGGGTCGTTAACACAGTGGCATTGCACTCTCCGCGGGTCGATAACACAGTGGCATTGCACTCTCTGCGGGTCGATAACACAGTGGCATTGCACTCTCCGCGGGTCGATAACACAGTGGCATTGCACTCTCCGCGGGTCGATAACACAGTGGCATTGCACTCTCCGCGGGTCGATAACACAGTGGCATTGCACTCTCCGCGGGTCGATAACACAGTGGCATTGCACTCTCCGCGGGTCGATAACACAGTGGCATTGCACTCTCCGCGGGTCGATAACACAGTGGGATTGCACTCTCCGCGGGTCGATAACACAGTGGCATTGCACTCTCTGCGGGTCGATAACACAGTGGCATTGCACTCTCGCGGGTCGATAACACAGTGGCATTGCACTCTCCGCGGGTCGATAACACAGTGGCATTGCACTCTCCGCGGGTCGATAACACAGTGGCAGTGCACTCTCCGCGGGTCGATAACACAGTGGCATTGCACTCTCCGCGGGTCGATAACACAGTGGCATTGCACTCTCCGCGGGTCGATAACACAGTGGCATTGCACTCTCCGCGGGTCGATAACACAGTGGTATTGCACTCTCCGCGGGTCGATAACACAGTGGCATTGCACTCTCCGCGGGTCGATAACACAGTGGCATTGCACTCTCCGCGGGTCGATAACACAGTGGCATTGCACTCTCCGCGGGTCGATAACACAGTGGCATTGCACTCTCCGCGGGTCGATAACACAGTGGCATTGCACTCTCCGCGGGTCGATAACACAGTGGCATTGCACTCTCCGCGGGTCGATAACACAGTGGCATTGCACTCTCCGCGGGTCGATAACACAGTGGCATTGCACTCACCAGTGGTCATCCTTCAGTCACTCTTTGCAGCCAGCACATTTCTGTGATCCACTTGTTTTCTGTTGCTAATTTTATTCCCTTCCTATCTCATCAAACTCCATTGGGCCGAAAGATTCAACAGCAAAGTGTCTGTTAGGAAGTCTCCCTCCCCGCTGTTATCACATGGGGTCCTAAATCCGAGTGTCATGTTGAAACGGCACCCAGACAGTCTTTCACCTTTCACCGGATAGACTCTCAAACGCGCCCAGCAGACAGATTTTCACCATTGCCCTCATGGCACTTGCCCCATCCCACCCAGCCCCACTGGTCGTGCCTCCCACGTCCAATCTTCTGGTGGTAGAGGCAATATGTAGCAGAGAAAGCATGCCAAAAGAACATCTACTGACCTCAAAATCGTGGGTGAAATAATACTCGTCAGCTGCGTGTCACTTACATACAGTCGTAAACCAGAACATTGTAATTACCTTGTGATGAATGCAGAGATTGTCATATATTCTATTTTATATTTATGGCAACAATATTACTAAAAATACATATGTGCGGTATGTCTGTTAAAGCTGTAATTAAAGAGACATAAAAGGTGAGGTAATCATTCATTCCAACCACTTTTGTGATTACAGATGAGGGGCTAATGGAACATTGTTTATATTTTGGATATCTTTTGTTCTGTCTGTAGCTTTGCAGTCAATTATAAGATTTTAAGTTGAACACCAGTTAGATATAGAATTTGAGTCTGGCAAAGCTGATGTGTACTGGATGTGCTCTTGAAAGGATTTCTATCCAAATGTCTCTACACAGCTAAGCAAGTGACCTGTTTTGTTAACTTTATTTATAAGTAGCATTTGGGTTGCTTAATTGGAATTAGTGGAAGGTGTAGATAGTAAGCTCAAGTGTTTACCTTTTATTTAAGAACTGTTTAACTGATAATTGTAAAGCTATTTCTCGGGTGTCAATGTACTTAATTCTCTGTTGAAAATAAAGTTTGTTTTAACATTAAAGATACGTATTGGTCAGAATCATCAGTCCTGGGGTGAAGTATTCTTTCCTCACAGTTGTACAAATTAAAAAAATTGTTTGGGCTTCTCATCTGATATCCTAAAAGCCTGGGAAATCTAATTTGCAGGGCAACATGATTGCGGTGAATTGGCCTTTTAATGAACATTCATGAGAAATGAGGGGCTGGTTTAGCACAGGGCTAAAGAGCTGGCTTT
The DNA here is from genome assembly GCF_902713615.1 of Scyliorhinus canicula. NCBI lineage: Eukaryota > Metazoa > Chordata > Chondrichthyes > Carcharhiniformes > Scyliorhinidae > Scyliorhinus > Scyliorhinus canicula. Next base: position 11,144,739 of record NC_052154.1, on the reverse strand, counting down.
TAAAGCAAACCAAGGCAGTCCAGCAGCATGGTTCAATTCCTGTACCAGCCTCCCCGAGCAGGTGCCTGAATGTGGGGACTAGGGGTTTTGCACAGTAACTTCATTTGAAGCCTACTTGTGACAATAAGCGATTTTCATTTCATTTTTTTCATTTCATTTCATTTTAGAGATGCGAATGAATGCAAATGGTATTCACAGCATTGTGCATCGCTAAATTTGACCTATCTTAAACCCAACATGAAGATCCGGGAGGCCAAAATTCCTTGTTGGTAAGGGTGGAAGATTCCACCTTGGACATTCTGAGGGGTATAAATGCACATAACAATAATCTTTATTAGTGTCACAAGTAGGCTTACATTAACACTGCAATGAAGTTTCTGTGAAAATCCCCAAGTCGCCACATTCTGCCGCTGTTCGAGTACACTGAGGGGAATTCAGAAAGTCCAGCTCACTCAACAAACATGTCTTTCAGGGCTTATGGGAGGAAATTGGAGCACTCGGAGGTAACCCACGCAGACATGGGGAGAATGAGCAGATTCTGCACAGTGTCCCAAGCGGCAGTTGAACCCGGGACCCTGGCGCTGTGAAGTGACAGTGCTGACCACTGTGCTTCCATACCGTCCTACGATCTGGAGACTGGACAATCTAGGTCATGATGCTTGTTCAGTATGCAGCATCAGCCAATATTAGTCCACACCAGTGTTTTTCAAAACTTTTTTTCTTGGGATCCAATTTTGCCAACTGGGTAACCTTCGGGACCCAGGCTGCGTGACCTTCGCAAGCCACATCAGCAACCTTTGTGAACCATGCCAGCCAACCTGCATGACACACGCCACGTTCACTTACCTTTAATGCAAAAGGGGAGCCTGCTTTGTCCTCACAATCTCACATGAATCAGGTGCAAAGGAGGAGGGGACGATGTGCATATTTGATACAGACTTCAACCAGTCCTTGGTGCCACCTTCAGCATTATGAAAGTAGAAAATTGAACCTCGCATATGTAGGTCATCGGAAAGGGCAGTAACAACAATGTGCTTGTTTTACTCAGCACTGGACACTTCTGGGAGATGCTACACCACAATTCTGACAGCCTCATGGGCTTTTGGTTTGTTTTGATTTGTTTTTAATGTGGTATCACAGGTCAGCTACAGAAGTATAGTCTTTTAATTTAGAGTCAGCTGTAAGTTAATAACAGACTCTGGGTTCTCAACCTCAAAAGGCTGCTTCTGACTCCACACAGCCTAATTTATTTTCAATTAGATGGCGTCAGTGGCCGCCATTCTCAATGTTAAAGCTGGTTGCGGGCGTTGGGGCACTTATATAGAACATAGAACAGTACAGGACAGACCAGGCCCTTCGGCCCTCGATGTTGTGCTGAGCATTGTCCGAAACCTCTTCCGTGATCGGGATCATCTCGGAATGGCATGACCCATCACCCTGTGACCCCCTGACACCTGCCTGCGACCCGTACACAGGTCGTGACACGCAATTTGAAATATCCTGTGTTACATCCTAACCCAACATCAATCCTCATGTTGAAAAAAGAAGAGAATAACTAAATAAGGACAAAATGCAATGAACATGAAATGTTACAACCTGAGCCAGCGACATGGTTTCCATTCAGCAGAATGTTTAAAGACTTATGTTCTACAGTAAAAAGAGAGTCTGCTTTTTAATTGACCTAATTTGTCTATGTAAATGAGTTGTTAATTAGCATTATTTATCAATGTGTTATACCCTAATCTAAACATGAAGAGATACGATTTGTGTTTTGTGAGTTACAGAGGAGATACATCTTTAAACAAACTCAATACAAATACATAATTCAGTCTGTTTGCATAATTTATATCTCATCTCTAGCATCTCTTCTGCTGTTTAAGGACGGAACTATTTCTTTGAGTTAAGTGAACAATCTGCTTAGTGATGTCCTGATTTGTGTATTCAAATTATACCTAATTACTTTCTTGCCAACAGCATAATGGCTATACACCGTGAACACTTCATAAAGATTGAGTTTTTGATTTAATAGAGACGAAATTCTATTTCTGAATCCATTTAAGTTACATATCTAAATTAGATCATAATTTATTATATAATTTCAAATTGCATTATGAATGCACTCCCCTTGTTTCATACGGAAGAACTTAGAAGGTCAAGACTGTTTTCCAATGAGCCTACTTTACATATGTCTGCTTTTTAATTGACCTAAACTATTTACATATGTAAACTAGGCTTGATTTCCACAATTCATTCCTCAATTATCTATGGAGCCTCATTTTTCCAGTCCCTACAAAATATCCACGCAAATTCAATGAGACTTGAATGCTTTTGAAATGTAGCTGTCCAACATTTCCTCCCTCAGTTGGCAGTGCAGTGACTCCACATCCAGCAAGAAATTGGACATTGGCACTGTCGCTGAACTGAAATGCGTATGCTTGAGGGCCACTCTAATACAGGGGCCTGAGGCCTCATGTCCCCACCAAGAGGATTTAATTTTGGGTCACTGTCTCACCAGCAGCAGCATCACATTCCTCACACCCTAACCCTAATCCTAGCCAATGGTGATGAAACGAAAATTAAGCCGACTGGTCAGGAGCCAGGATTGGAGGAGGACCGAGGATCCCAGGCCTGGAGAACGGTACAGAAATAGGGATGGGCAAGGCCATAGAGGGAATTGAAAACAACATCCTTTTACATTTGCTCACGAGAAAATTGTTGGTACAACATTTACAGCCCATTCCCTCCTTTATTGCATTACCTTCTCTTCATCTTGCTGCTGAGGACATGGTCTAATATCTGTTTTCTTGATGACTTGGTGACAATGTTATTGCATCTTCCCCATTCTTCAGTTAGCCATCAAGCAATATTAAGGAAAGTCGCTGACCAGTTGTAACTTTAACTTCAGCCTATGCATTAATGTTCCCATTCTTAGCTCTAATTAATTGCTTTACTACTTCATGGGTAGCAAGTATTAATTTTGGAACCTGTGAGAGCTTCCAATTGTCTCAAGTTGCAATGTACCGGCAATGTCCCTCAAAGGTTTCTAATGATCACTTTGACAGGATAAGCGGAAAGTTGTATGTTGAGTGTATATGAGTCTTGCTTTTGACTTCATGCTGATATTATGAGCCTTCTGAATTCTCCTTAACTTTCCTAAATCCAGTGCTTGATCTGAACTTCTAATATTATGCCAAGTAAGTTAATCTCACTTCTCAAAAATGCAACGCCATGGATTATGTCATCACGATGAATCAAAGCCCAGAATTATGTGCGATACGTTGAGCTTCAAGTAACAGGTGTTTTTTTAGAAAATGACATACAAGACAAAGGTGGTTGCAAAACCACATTCAGCAACTGTCCAAATTGTCTCCATGTGGACCTGGGGGACAATGGGATGTCACAACCATTTCCAGACATCTCAAAGGAAGAAGAAACTGATTGTAATCTCCTACGGAGATAATGGAAGCTGGATATCATCTCAACAGGAATTGTATACTGTAAATTATGTCCGAGAACTCTTTTCTGGATTTTCCTCTTTCAGGAATACACAGTAGATTGTCATGAAAAACAGCTGCAAACCAGGTCAATGTGGACTAGTGCTGGGTGTGTCAGAGCATGTGACAAAGAAACAAGGAAAGATAGCAGTCACCTCCGCTGCTTTGGTTGGCAAAAAGGCTCCCCCCTCTCTCTGCCAAGTCAGTAAAGCCACAATTGAAAAGGACGCAGGACAACTACTCTCAGTTAAACTGCAGAACCTTGGCGTCTCAAAATCAACTGTTCGACTGCTGAAGTCAGTGCTACTGGAATGACAAATCTAAAGCAGATGCAACATTTCATCATCTACTCCTCATGGACATGCCAAAGATTGACTCATTTTTATTGTTGATTCACTTCTCGTTTCTAGTCTGTTAATATGTCTCATATATTTAGTAGTTTTTTTCACGCGCGTTAGTAATTAACAAACTCAATCTTTCTTTAACTCAAGAAAACTTGGTTAAATTGGATCCTTTCGCTACATAAATTCATTTGGGTTGGGAAAAGATATATGAAGAGGAAGAGATCCTTTTTTAAATTAATCTTGTTGCGAACAATGTGGGGGGAGTTGGGTGGGGGGGTGGTGAATAAAGGAAGGGAGCCAGTTCATCCCTCCTCATCCCGGAGCATAGAAATAGCACTGCTGCCTTACAGTGCCAGGGACCCAGGTTTGATTCTGGCATTGGGTGTCTGTCTGTGCGGAGTCTGCACATTCACACCGTGTCTGGGTGGGTTTCCTCCAGGTGCTCAGTTTCCTCCCACAGTCCAAGGATGTGCAGGCTAGGTGGATTGACTGTGATAAAATAGCCCCGCAATGTCCAGGGATGTACAGGTTAGGTGGGGTTACGGGGTTAGGGCTGGGGAGTGGGCTTACAGGGATATGGCTCTCTTTCAGAGGGTCGGTGCAGATCCGATAGCCGAATGGCCTCCTTCTGCACTGTAGAGATTCTATGATTCCATATAAAACAATTTCCCCTCATTTGCCCTTGATTTGCTCCCCTCCTTGTTAAATACCTCTGATTTGCTTAATGCCCACATTAGGTAGCAACAATTGTTCCGACTCTTGAACCACTAACATGAGTTAGCCAACCTCATTGCAAATACTCATACCTACTTGGTGCTAAGTTGCTTTTGGTGTAACTGTCATAACAAATCAATTTCACGATTGCATGTCCTCCAATGAAAATATTATCCAGAAAGCTGATAAATATCTATTGTTAACTATTGCCAGTTCAATATCTAACATTGTTTGTGAACTATTGCTAGTTCAAGATAATAATAATCTTTATTAGTGTCACAAGTAGGCTTACATTAACAATGCAATGACTTTAATGTGAAAATCCCCGAATCGCCACACTCTGGCGCCTGTTCATGCACACTGAGGGAGAATTCAGAATGTCCAATTCACCTACCAAGCATGTCTTTCGGGACTTTGTGGGAGGAAACCGGAGCACCCGGAGGAAACCCACGCAGCCACAGGGAGAATGTGCAGATTCCCCACAGACAGGGACCCAAGCCGGGAATCGAACGCGGGTCCCTGGTGCTGCAAAACAACAGTGCTAACCACTGTGCTCCCCTATAATATCCCTTGTTAACTATTGCTTGTTCAAGATATAATATTGCTTGTTAACTGTTGCTAGTTCAAGATATAATATCCCTTGTTAACTGTTGCTAGTTCAAGATCTAATTGCTGGTGGAATTGTGCTTTAATAGACACTGTTCTGATCCCAGAATTGAGAGGCTGTACCTTATCAGGAACATTTGGGTAGGAAAGCATTTTTTTTTCTGGAAAAGCAAACGTTAATGGAAAGCCTGATAGATTCTTTAAGATTATGGAAGAGTTTGATAGCCAGATGTAGATAGTGCTGAGACCAAAACTAGGAGTCACAAATATAAATAAAAGCAGATTGCCGGAAATAATAACAGAAAATGCTGGAGCAACTCAGCAGGTCTGGTCGCATCTGTGGAGAGAGAAACAGAGTTAACGTTTCGAATACAGAACCGTGGTAAGTGTCATATGGGCTCGAAACATTAACGGTGTTTCTGTCCACAGGTGCTGCCAGACCTGCTGAGTTTATCCAGCATTTTCTGTCATAAATGCAAAGATAGTCACCAATAAATCCAGTAGGAAATTCAGGAAAACTTATTTACCCTGAGAGGGGTAAGATCTCAAGGAGGCACGGTGGCACAGTGGTTAGCACTGCTGCCTCACAACACCAGTGACCCAGTTTCAATTTCAACTTTGGGTCACTGTCTGTGTGGTGTTTGCACCTCCTCCCCATGTCTGCGTGGCTTTCCTCCAGGTGCTCCGGTTGCCTCCCACAGTCCAAAGATGTGCAGGTTTAGTGGATTGGCCATTTTGAATGTCCCCTTGGTGTCCAAGGGTGTGCCGGTTAGGCGTGGTTAGGGGGGTGGGGAGGGGAAATGGGCCGAGGAGGGTGCTCTTTCAGAGGCCGAATGCCTCCTTCTGCACTGTAGGAGTTCTACGGTTGCAGGGATAGGTGGGGGAGGGGGGGTGTATGTAAGGAGGGTAAGTGCAGATTAGATGGGCTAAAGGCCACTGTAGAGACTCTTTGATTCCAGGGATTCTGTGATTCTGTGACACATGGAGCAGGTGGGGAAAATGGCACAGATGCATTTAAGAGGTTTCCAGTTAAGTACATGAAGGAAAAAGAAAATTGAGGATGTGTTGATTGGGTGAACTGAAGTAGAGTGGGAGGAGTGTAATAATCATAGACATCAGCACAGGCCAGCTGGGCTGAATGGCCTGTTCCTGTGCTGTACATTTTATATAATTCAAATATGTGTGTATATATATATGGACATGTTCTTGAATTGAAATATTGGCAATGCCTTTCCAACACAGCAATCTATTTACAGGTTGAGATTGTGAATGGTTTGATCTCTGGGGCCTAGAGACTTGTGATCTTACCCTTGCACAGCAAACCACATCAGTGATAGCAGTCATAAACCATTACTGTCAAACGTTGACAGTGTGTGTACCTTTCAATACAATTGCTGTGTATCCTGGGATATAAAGTGGAGCAGACATGACTTGACATAAAAAAAAAACACACAACCTGCTGATCTTACCGAGAGTATTTTCTCGTGTGCTGTTGGAGCATAGCATTTTTAGAAATAAGCTTCATTGTTCTACGGATGGGCTGCTAAGTCCCCCCACTAGGTGCCAGATCCGACAGAGTTGCTTCAGCTTTGTTCAGTCTTCATGTACTTCAGTAGAGCGAGGTTACGTCATGTCCTACTGCACATATGCCACCCTAGACTGTCCCTGGTGTTTGCTACTTGTCTAATGTAATCATAATAATCGCTTATTGTCACAAGTAGCTTTCAGTTACTGTGAAAAGCCCCTAGTCGCCACATTCTGGTGCCTGTCCGGCATCAGCATAATGCTTGACAGCGTGGGAGATTTTGAGCCCGTAGTAGCCATCTGCGGGATCATGTCACAGATGAGAAACGCTGCGAGAATCGGGAAACGCCCCTCGCTGAAGAAGAGTCACACGGACGCAAAGCGTGAAGTCTGTTTCTGTCTACGCAGACGCTGCCAGACCCTGCTGAGCATATCCAGTATTTCCTGTGTCTCTTTCTGATTTCCAGCATCCGGAGTATTTTGCTTTTAAGTTCTTTGAGATGTTCAGAGGTCAGAAAAGGTGCTAAAAAAAAACGACACAACGCTTTCCTTTATTATTTTGAAGTGAGCTGTGTTTTCTCTGAAAGGTTGCTTGGTGCAGATATTGTGCTGTGTGAAAAGTTTTGAGATGGGTGGAACTGTTACTCTCACACCAGAATTTCTGTTGGAACAGATTAAGCTATCATGCACTGGCACTTAATATAAATTAGTGGTCAGACAGCGGCAACTGTTTTCACTGACAGCTCTGCCACAGGGATTTTTATTTGGGCCATGCAGGCAAAGGATAAAACAATTTAGGGTCTTTACCGCTTTAGCTTTCACCACAGTGTTTCTGTAACATGATCACACTTCTGTGGAATACAATCCATAGAACCCATAGAATTCGTACAGTGCAGAAGGAGGCCATTCAGCCCAACGAGTCTGCACTGACCCCCTGAAAGGGGATTCTACCTCGGGCCACTCCCCAATCATTTCCCCATAAACCTGCACATTGGTCATGGCCAATCCACCTAACCTGCACATCTTTGGACACAGGGGCAATGTAGCATGGCCAATCCACCTAACCTGCACATCTTTGGACACACAGGGGCAATGTAGCATGGCCAATCCACCTAACGTGCACATCTTTGGACACAGGGGCAATGTAGCATGGCCAATCCACCTAACCTGCACATCTTTGGACACACAGGGGCAATGTAGCATGGCCAATCCACCTAACCTGCACATCTTTGGACACACAGGGGCAATGTAGCATGGCCAATCCACCTAACCTGCACATCTTTGGACACACAGGGGCAATGTAGCATGGCCAATCCACCTAACGTGCACATCTTTGGACACAGGGGCAATGTAGCATGGCCAATCCACCTAACCTACACATCTTTGGACTGCGGGAAGAAAGCAGAGCACCTGGAGGAAACCAACCCAAACATGGGGAGAACATGCAAACTCCGCACAGATAGTCACCCAAGGCCAGAATTGAACCGCGGTGCCTGGCACTGTGAGGCAGCAGTGCGAATCATTGTGCAACGGTATACATTCTTTCTTATCCCTCTGTCAGGCAAGCTTTGGTAGCTTAAATCCATCGTCACCATGATTGTGGAATATGTGCAACTCACTGTTATCATCAAAACCTCCCAAGTTCCTCTCCAAGTCACACACCAACCCAACAGCCATTCCTTCATTATTGCTAGTTCAAAATCCTAATTATCTACCGTCCAGCTCTTGGTCAAAGTAGAACTAGGCTATCAGCACATCCTTTAATTTCTTTCCTCTTGATGTAGTTACCTAGTCCCCTTAAATGCTTCTGTTTGGTCAATTTGGCTCAGATTCTCCGTTCCCTTCGCTAAGATCTTCATCCTGGTCTGACCTATTTAAACTCTGCTGCCTGACAGCCTCCCCGAACAGGCGGCGGAATGTGGCGACTAGATGCTTTTCACAGTAACTTCATTTTTGGCCGCACGGTAGCATGGTGGTTAGCATAAATGCTTCACAGCTCCAGGGTCCCAGGTTCGATTCCCGGCTGGGTCACTGTCTGTGCGGAGTCTGCACGTCCTCCCCGTGTGTGCGTGGGTTTCCTCCGGGTGCTCCGGTTTCCTCCCACAGTCCAAAGATGTGCGGGTTAGGTGGATTGGCCATGCTAAATTGCCCGTAGTGTCCTAAAAAGTAAGGTTAAGGGGGGGGGGGGGGTTGTTGGGTTACAGGTATAGGGTGGATACGTGGGTTTGAGTAGGGTGATCATTGCTCGGCACAACATTGAGGGCCGAAGGGCCTGTTCTGTTCTGGCCATGCTAAATTGCCTGTAGTGTAAGGTTAATGGGGGGATTGTTGGGTTACGGGTATACGGGTTATGTGGGTTTAAGTATGTTCTATGTTCTAAGTAGGGTGATCATTGCTCGGCACAACATCGAGGGCCGAAGGGCCTGTTCTGTGCTGTACTGTTCTATGTTCTATGTTCTATGCTCATTGAAGCCTACTTGTGACAATAAGCGATTTTCATTTTATTTCATTTCATTCATTTCATGAGCAAAGGAGACAGTTCAGTGAAGAATCAAGCCAGGAAGACTTTCCCTTTCCTCACATCTATTCTCTCAGTCAGATGCTGATAAAACTGCTGCTCTTTGAAGTGTCAGAGCCTTTCTACAAAGCCCACAACACTTTAAAAGGCTTGAAATCCCCTGAAATTCTTTGGAATGCATTCATTGAATTTCACAGTGAAGTACATTTAACTTGCCTTTGATTGACAACGTAATGGGTGAAACATAGCTGCTGGGAGGTTTGTTTATTTATCTTCCCCTTCACGCTTGAATGCACCTGAAGAACCTGGCATGTATCCTAACCACAATGTTCATAAATATTCTTGTTGTGATTGGCATTTTAATAATGCTATGTGCTTCCTGCTGTTAGAAAAGAGAAAGTGAAAGCACTTAGCTGCTTTGAGTGGTCAGCAACTGTCAATTAAAATAGGATTATATATAAACATTGCAGCTAGGATCAATGGTGGCACTTTAGATTAAGTAACCCCCAAGATACATGGGGGCCCTCCCTCTGTGTCCTGGCACTGGCAGAAGGACACATGAGCAATGGGCTGACCCCCTTGACACCACATGGAGTCCATCACATTAGGCTAAGGTATCATTGCCAGGGTGTCAGTGTCATGGTGCCAGGAACAGTGCATCATTGGGAATGCCAAGGGGTGGGAACTGAAGGGGGTGGCTGAAGGTGGGGCCTCGGGAGGGGTGGCTGGAAGGGGGCCAAACAGGGACTGGGGTGGGGGTCACATTTCTGCATGGTGGTGTGAGGGGGGGTGACTCATTATTCCTGTGGTGGGAGGGGGAGAATCACCCTTCGTGATGAGAGGTTGGGTCCTTCCCTTGTCAGCTATGGGGGGAGGTGGGGGGTGGGGGGAAATCAACATTTGCATTGTGGGTGGGGGGGAGGAGGGCCTGCTGGTGGATGTTGGGGTCAGGCATTCTTTCAAAATGGCTTCCCGAGACCGAGAAAGGAAAGGAAACTGGCACAGTTGCCACTGTGCATAAATCTGCATGGCAACGGTCTGGGAATAGCAGCTGGGAAACATTCCTAGCACCAGTCCTGATTCTCTGCTGGTAGGAGCACTTAGATTCCAAGTGGAGAATAGCTGCGTATAATTGAGATCTTTAACATTCAGCCGCGAGGGCGGATAGGGCCTTGGTTAAACATCTTATCCAAACTGAAATAACTGAACAGACGTCATTTTCTGAAGTACTCCAGGTACGTACACGGTCATTCATTCTTCAAAGGTATTCTTTCTGCGAAACATGTCTTTAAAAAGCGATACAATTTTATTTTAAAATGGGAGAGCATTGCGTTCTCTGGTACTGACATACTTCTTTGATCAGGACAGAAATCATTTTTGAACAGCTGAACACTGCCACAATTGCCAATAAAAACTTGCAATGGGTCATTTCAATATTGGCAGACTCAGATACAGAGAATGGGATATTCACAGTTCTGGGCCACGATTTAGTGGCCTCGCCGCGCCCGACTTGGTGTCGAGATGAGGGCATTGAATCTCGTGAGAGGCCTCTCATGAGATTTGCAATGCTCGAAACGCCTCACGGGATTTCATTGAAGTCGCGGTCTAGTTCTCATTAGGCTCATTTAAATATGAGTTTGCGGGATTTTTCCGGCAGGACCTGACGGCCATGCCTGGGAGAGCTCACCAGGGCACTGTTCAGTACTGGTTTCCACAAACGTGAACCAGTCACATTGGCACCTGGGTGGGCTTCCCAAGCTATGAAGACCCCTGGGTGATCGGAGACAGGGCAGGGTGGCACCTTGGAAGTCTCCCTGGCACCTGGGCATCTCGGCATTTCCACCTTGGCACTCTGGAAGTGCCACAGGTGACAGGTTGGCAATTCCAGGTTTGGGGTTCAATATCATAGAATATTATAGAATTTACAGTGCAGAAGGAGGTCATTCGGCCCATCGAGTCTGCACCGGCTCTTGGAAAGAGCACCCTACCCAAGGTCAACATCCCACCCTATCCCCATAACCCAGTAACCCTACCCAACACTAAGGGAAATTTTGGACACTAAGGGCAATTTAGCGTGGCCAATCCACGGAAACCGGAGCACCCGGAGGAAACCCACGCACACGCGGGGAGGATGTGCAGACTCTGCACAGACAGTGACCCAAGCCAGAATCGAACCTGGGACCCTGGAGCTGTGAAGCAATTGTGCTATCCACAATGCTACCGTGCTGCCCTAAGGGGCCTTCCCAGGTAGAAAGGGGGGGGAGGGGGGGGGGGGACAGGGGTGGCGAGGGGATGTTCCCAAGGGCCTCACAAGGTTGTCGGTGGCTAAAAGGGTGGGGCAGCGAGACAAATTGGTCCATGATCTGCAAGGAACCTTTCCTGCTGTGCTGTCCAGCAGGAAACGATTCAAGTGCGGCATCGGCAGAGGGAAACTCCCCAAGGCCAACGATACGGCAAATTGCCGTTGAATAGCCAGGTGTTTGTCGGCAATGCAATATACCCAAAACTTTTCCGTTAAATCGCTCCCTTGGTCTCTATATTGGAGAAAAGGATATAGGGGGAATGAACATAACACCCAAAGGATTGACGAGGATGATACCAGAACTTAGAAACTATGCTGTCAGGAAAGGCTGGGTTGGGCAGCACGGCGGCGCAGTGGTTAGCACTGCTCCCTCAAGGCACTGTGGTCCCAGGTTCGATCCCGGATCTGGGTCACTGTCTGTGCAGAGTTTACACATTCTCCCAGTGTTTGCGTGGTTTCCGCCCCCCACACATCAAAGATGTGCAGGGTAATTATTTGGAAAAAAATCATTTGGGCACTCTAAATTTTTAAAAAAGAAGAAAAACTGGATCGACTGAGGTTTCTTCTTCTTCCAAAAAAGACTGAGGCGTGACCTGATCAGATCTTAAAAGATTATGAAAGGTTTTGATAGTGGGCTGGATTCTGTAAAATTCGGCGCAAAGCGGCCACCAATCCTCCGTTTGACTGGGGGCTGGCATGCCGGCAGCATAAAGCCCCGGCTCTAGCTGCCGATATGGCCCGGTGAATTGCCGGGTCCTGGCTGCGCATGCGCACGACCTTGCAACATGGCGCCGACCACTCGTGGATCCGGCCTGCGAAATAGTGCACCCCTTTTGGCCGGCGCGCGAGCCGCGGACCACCTCCCAACAGTGCCCCCGGCCCTTGACAAAGTCCCCCCTGCCTGCGGATCAGCCCTCGCCTGATTGTGGCGGTGCTGAACTGAGTCCGCAGCCGACTTCCCGATGGATGAGATAATGAGAAACCCACGCCGTCGGGAACTTGGCTGGTCGGGGCGGAGCTTCGGGGAGTGGGCCTCAGGCAATGTCCTGAGGAAGTCAGTACAGCGCATTGCGTACTCTCTGAGTATGCCGCTTAGGAGGGGACGGAAAACCGCAGAAGCGGCACCGCCCCCAATTTAGGCATGAACGGTGATAATCCGGTCGTTCGCCGAACGCGATTTCGGCATTGGTGATCGGAGAATCCAGCCCGCGGTGTTTTCACAGAAGGGAAGTTCAGAAACAAGGGCCATAAATTTGAGATATTTGAGATAGAAATCCCAAAGAAATTCAGAGAGGAGCGAGAATATAGAACTCATTGCTGCAGGATGTAGTTGAGTTGACGAACACAGAAGCATCTGAAGCATTTAAACACATACAGAGCAACAGAATTGAAGGTTATGCTGACAGGCTAGATGAAGAGGGTGATGGTTGGCTCATGTGGAGCAAAAACATTGGCATGAATCATTTAGCCCCTTGGGGTCTCTCGCCTACACCAAGCACCGCATTGTGGCAAAGACTGACAAGGGTCGGACAACCTGCCTCCTTGCTCTCTGCAATACCTGCTGTAGTCCACCAGGAGGCAAAGGAGCAGCTGATGGGGAGCTGATGGGGGTCTTATTCCTCCCCCGCCCCCCAGCCTTGGAATTTTGTGATGAGGCATTAGGGTATGAGCCCACCATGCCTTCGTCTGAAATCCCTTTTTGTTGCTTTAACAGCCCGAATGGGAACTTTTTCAAGCTTCATTTTCAAACTGTTTCATTCTGGTGAACTCTCCGGCGAGCGAACTGTTAATCGCACGATATCGCTGTGATTCAGACAACAATGGCTTTCATTTGTATAGCGCCTTTATTGTCACAAAAGAAACCAAGACATTTCACAGGAGTGTTAGCAAAAAACATTCAACACCAATCCCCACACAAAGATATTAGGACGGGTGAGAAAAAGCATGGTCAAGCAGGAAGAGTCCAGGGATGCCTATAAGGGAAAGCAAAAGATGGAGAGGTTTAGGAAGAAAATTCCTGAGCTTAGGAGCCAGGCAGCTGAAGGCATGGCTGCCAATGGCGGACCAATTAACATCAAGGCGGCACGAGAGACCAGAATGGGAGCGGCACACAGACGTCAGGGAGGGGCTGGAGAGATCAAAGCCAAATTACCTGTGATCCAGGTCCTGCTGTGAATCTGGATGGGGAGCCTTCCCCGACAGCAAGAGGAGCTGTTTTCATCCCGTTTTACGTTTACTGAGGCCACCTTCAGCCACGGGCTGTTGTTTTGTGTGAATACTGACACAGACGTTGAACCAGAATCATTGCTGCCGCATCTAACCTACAGAGAGAGACCTTGCGCTGTTTATTAGCACACAGAGACACTTGCCGCATACAGAACAGGTTTGCCTGACATCGGATTCCCTTTGTTAAAAATTTTTCTTTGCCAAAAGCAGTTATTTAGGTTTCTAATGAAAATAACGCCACTTTCATTTTTCATGTGTCGCTTTGAGCAAGTCTTCAGTGATTACATTCAATGTGAACACAGTTTTTTTTTGGAAGTTTATTTAATAGAATGTTGTTAAAAAGCTGATGCATCAATGTCTGACTATCACCTCTGGGTATGCATGGCGATGCTTATTAATAGCAAACTCAGAAACAATGCTATGTTTGATAGAGGCTGGGAATATTTAATTATATTTCTCTTGATTTTCATTTCATTCTTGGCTTCTCGCACTGTTCTCTGGGTCAAGGATCCTCCCTTGTGTGATTGTGGGGCTCCCTGCTGTGTGATGGGAGTTGGTTGTAGCCTGTTGGACGAGCCATGAGGGTATTCTCCTGAACACACTTCATTCCGACGGCTGCAGAGAATCAAGCTGTCAATGGTAGGAGAATGAGACATTTCAGGCCAATAATCAGGCGCTCACACATCAAAAGTTACATGCTTCTTTTGAAAAGTCTTTAATGTGAAAAACAACTGTTATTGGACAGATCTTTGACTGATGTTAGGATTCATAAACAAAAGCATGGTCAAAGAGGTAGGTGTCAAGAAGTGATTTGAAGGAGGAGCAAAGGGTTAAAAGACGGAGAGGTAATTCCAGCGTTTAGCAGCTAAAAGCAGACACCAATGATGGAGCCATGAAATTCAGGGATGCTGAAGAGCACAGGTGTACAAACTCTTTTAGAAAAACAAGATAGCCTCATCTTTCATGCTTGGTTGAGAGCCCAGAGGCATAAAAGGATTATTCAATAGAAGTTGGTTTGACAACTGGAGAGAGCTGCTGGCTATGCTTGACTGACATCTTGAAGTGGTCATAATGATATATTCTTTTTGTGATCTCTTTTGTCAATGTCTCAATGTTTCTTTGCACAGGATAAAGGATTGTGAGGTTTTAACGGGTCTGTTATTGATACGTTAACGATCTGCTATTTTAAAATAAAGATGTCGGAAACTGTGGAGGTGATTCTTCGGGGCTCTTCGCCCTAGCCGGGATTCCCGCTGGTCCGTTGAATCAGGCGAGAGTCCCAAAATGGGATTCCCGCCAGGTGTCAAACCTGTCCTGGCCCGCTGCCCCTGCATCCATTTAAATCTAATCAGGAGATTAAAGTGCAATGCTGCAGACTCCCAGGATATTCACCGTCCCACCCATCCCCCCAGCTGGCAGTTCTGCAGGTGCCAATTAGTATTGTCCTTAAAGGCAGGGATAGATGCCATTGACCACAAGGGGTAGCAAGGGGGTGAGTACCTCTCTATATTTACCTCCAGGGTGGAGCGGCATGTACCGCAGTGGTTAGCACTGGGACTGCAGCGATGAGAATGAGGGTTCAAATCCTGGCCCTGGGTCACTGTCCGTGTGGAGTTTGCACATTCTCCCCGTGTCTGCGTGGGTTTCACCCCCACAACCGAAAGATGTGCAGGTTAGGTGGACTGGTCAAGCTAAATTGCCCCTTAATTGGAAAAAAAAGTAATTGGGTAATTACCAAAAGTAATTAGGCAGCACGGTAGCATGGTGGTTAGCATAAATGCTGGATTGGCCATGCTAAATTGCCCGTAGTGTCCTAAAAGTAAGGTTAAGTGTGGGGGGGGGGGGGGGGGGGTTGTTGGGTAACGGGTATAGGGTGGATACGTGGATTTGAGTAGGGTGATCATTGCTCGGCACAACATCGAGGGCCGAAGGGCCTGTTCTGTGCTGTACTGTTCTATGTTCTATGTTCTATGGGTATTCTAAATTTATAAAACAAATATATATATTTACCTCCAGGGTTGCCGAGGAGGGTCCTTTCAGGGAAGTAGAGGTGTCGGTTGGGCTGCACGGGCTTAGGTTGCGGGTCTTTCCCGGGATGGGAGTCATGTGGCAGGCCTTCCCTCTGTAGCCTTGAAAACCTTTGAACTCTTTCCCAACATGTCAATATCAATGATCCTTTTGATTTGTTGGAAACCTTTGAAATGCTTTTTTCGCATTCAGTTTCATTCCCCTTTACCTTTTTGAGTCCCTGTGCTTGCTGAGGAGCCTGAAAGCTTTGAACTGTATTGCTTACATTCAAATTCATGGTCCATAACCTTTACAAGCCTCTTGATTGAATCGTCCAGGATATTTCAAAGGAGGGGTTAGCTTTGTTTGGTTTTATGGTCCTTTGTGGTCCATTAACTCTAAAGTGCTTCCTCTTTTGAACAGGTGTTTTTTCTAACTGCATTTTTTTTTTTTAAAAAGGCTAGAAAGAGCATGTGATGTTTCTCACCATGTTCATGCACATTTTCTTTGTTCTGAAGTGCTTCCTCATTTCAGCAGGTGTTCTGACTGGTCCCATTTTTAACATTTTTTTTTCAAACCTTGCTTTCTAATATCACATTTTTTAGCATTGGATTTCTTTACTTGCCTGTAAAACTTCTTATTAAAGAGATAAGCTTTATATTGCTGCTTTTCAACTTTCTGTTTTTCTTTGAACTCTTCTAAGCTTCCTAAAATGCCTGATATCTTTATAAGTCAATCTACAAGTTTTCTGATGATATGACCACAGTGGGCCTCATCTCGAATAGCGACGAGTCAGAATACAGGAGGGAGTTAGAGAACCTAGTGGAGTGGTGCAGCGACAACAATCTATCCTACAAGCCAGCAAAACTGAAGAGCTAGTTTTTGACTTCAGGAAGCAAAGTACTGTACATACCCCTGTCAGCATCAATGGGGCTGAGGTGGAGATGGTTAGCAGTTTCAAGTTCCTAGGGAAAAACATCTCCAAAAATCTGTCCTGGTCCACCCACGTCGACGTTACCACCAAGAGAGCACAACAGCGCCTATACTTCCTCAGGAAACTAAGGAAATTCGGCATGTCCACATTAACTCTTACCAACTTTTACAGATACACCATAGAAAGCATCCTATCTGGCTGCATCACAGCCTGATATGGCAACTGCTCGGCCCAAGATCTCAAGAAAATTCAGAGAGTCGTGAACACAGCCTCCCATCCATTGACTCCATCTTCACCTCCGCTGCCTGGGGAAAGCGGGCAGCATAATCAAAGACCCCTCCCACCCGGCTTACTCACTCTTCCAACTTCTTCCTTCAGGCAGGAGATACAAAAGTCTGAGAACACGCACAAACAGACTCAAAAACAGCTTCTTCCCCGCTGTTACCAGACTCCTAAACGACCCTCTTATGGACTGACCTCATTAGCACTACACTCTTGTATGCTTCGCCCAATGCCGGTGTTTATGTAGTTACATTGTATACCGTCTGTTGCTCTATTATGTATTTTCTTTTATTTCATTTTCTTTTCATGTACTTAATGATCTGTTGAGCTGCTCGCAGAAAACTACTTTCACTCTACCTCGGTACATGTGACAATAAACAAAATCCAATCCAATCCAAGGCATCAATCTTTTGCAGTGGCTTCACTGCGACCCTATTCTGAAAGGACCTCATGCTTGGAGAGTTGTTGCATCTCCACCACACAGGCATCAGCCACAGCTCAGGTAGGAAGGGTCCCCCAATAAGGTCCCGCTATCGGAGTCTCTGGAAATCTTTGCAGGAGCGCCGCCAAGCTGCCATCATTCACGTTGATGCTGCTGCCATTGGCCTGGGGGATTTGGGTCCTGGGAGGGGTGAGAGGAAGTGTGAAGCTTGAAGCTTTCCGGCCCAAGGGGCTGGAAAGGGGCATGTCAGCCATGGAGAGAGGGCAGTAAAGGTAATGGCCAGGGCTGGGGGGTTTTGTGCACTCCCATTTGTTCCTACCTACCTTCAAGTGATCTGCCTTCGACCAGCAATTAGCCATCCTGCAAAATGAACAATGTCCGTCCCCCACCGCCGCTCCGCATCGCTGGTAACCTCGGAGCCAACTGGATAACCTTCAAACAACGCTTCCAGCTTTACCTTGAAGCCACAGACCTGGAAGCTGCTTCTAACGCAAGGAAGATTGCTCTCTTCCTCTCCACGGCCGTGGACCACGCCATCCACATCTTCAACTCTCTCACTTTTGCTGATGACGAAGACAAATCAAAATTCAAGACGGTCCTCCTCAAATTTGACAGTCACTGCGACATCGAGGTAAATGAAAGTTTCGAGCGCTATGTCTTGTAACAGTGTTTGCAGGGTAAGAATGAACCTTTTCAATCCTTTCTCACCCACCTCCGCATCCTTGCGCAGTCCTGTAATTACGGGTCCACCCCCGGCTCCATGATACGCGACCAGATCGTTTTTGGTGTTCAGTCCCCTTACGCCAGCAGCTCCTCAAGGTTAAGCAGCTCACCCTTGCGATTGCCATCGAGACCTGCGTTCTGCACGAACACGTCACTAACCGATACTCGCACATCCAAGTGGCTGAAATGGCGCGGCAAGGTCCCCACGAGGCAGAACGGGTACAAGCAATCAAGCAACTCCAGGGCCTCAGCCTGGATGAGGGCGGCCATTTCGCGCGCTTTTCACGGCCTCCTGCGCATACCCGCACTGAAAGAGGGGACGGCGACGGCGAAGATTGCACGGCGGAGGTGTGCACCACATATGACCGCACCACGCATGCACGGTGGCGCAACGGGCGTCCTGACGTAAAAACGTGCGGCAACTGTGGCTCCGCCCACTTAAAGCGGCAATGTTCTGCAAAATCCCTACGCTGCCTACAATGTGGCAAACTTGGCCACTATGCTGCTTTATGCAGGTCTGCTCAGCCTGCCAACTCTCGTCGGTCCAACCAGCTACGCAGGGGTGTCCGCGCCATCCAACCCACGGTCACCGAACCCGATTCTGACCTGCTGCCTGACCTTGACACCGAGGACCCTAAAGCACCTTTTTGAGTCAGTATCATTACCAAACACAGGGTGCCCCCGAAGCAAAAAGCCCAGCCTCTACCAGTACACAGCATTGATCCGGACGATGAGTGGTGTGCCACCCTTATGGACAACTGACCTCAAATCCGATTCCGCCTGGACACCGGCGCTGCCGCCAATCTCATTGCGCTGTCTGACCTCGAAAGCCACCGTGTCAAGCCAACCATCCTGCCGTCAGCCTGCCAGCTGTTAGACTATAATGGTAATGCTATTGCTGCCAGTGGCTCATGCCAACTTGAAGTGGCGCACAGGTCACTTAAAGCCATCCTTCCATTTGAGATAGTGGGATCCTCCAAAGCCTCCCTGCTTGTTGCGTAGGCATGCAAACTGATGAACGTTGTCCAAAGGGTTCACTCCCTGTCACCTGCTGACGCGTCTGCCTCTCAGGACACTGATTTTAGGGCGCAGCTGGACGCCATTATTAACCGATACCACGATGTTTTCGAGGGCATGGGCACGCTCCCATATACCTAGAAGATCTTGTTGAAACCGCATGCCACTACTGTGGTGCACGCACCTCGCAGGGTCCCAGCACCCCTCAAGGACCGCCTCAAGAAGCAGCTGCAGGACCTCCAGGACCAATGAGTGATTTCCAGAATCACAGAACCAACAGACTGGGTCAGCTCCATGCTATGCGTGAAAAAACCTTCCGGCGAATTGAGAATATGTATTGATCCCAAGGACCTCAACAGCAATATTATGAGAGAGCACTATCCCATTCCAAAGCGCGAAGAACTCACCTGTGAGATGGCTCGCGCTAAGTTCTTTACCAAGCTAGATGCCTCGAAGGGGTTCTGGCAGATCCAGCTCGATGAATCCAGCAGGAAACTCTGCAGGTTTAATACCCCCTTTGGCAGGTATTGCTACAACAGGATGCCGTTCGGGATCATCTCTGCATCAGAAGTGTTCCATAGGATTATGGAACAGATGATGGAAGGTATTGAAGGTGTTCGCGTCTATGTGGGCGACATAATCACCTGATCCACCACCCCGCAGGAGCACAGTAATCGCCTCCAGCGCGTCTTCAGACGGATACATGAGCATGGCCTCCGCCTCAACAGGGCCAAATGCTCCTTTGGTCAACCAGAATTCGCTGCACACCCCAGAGACTAAATTTATGATCTTTTTGAATTTATGGACTCTCTGGATTGTTTTGTTGCTTTGTTTAATCGACTCACTGGTTTGTATATAATGTTGCTCTAGTTACTCTTTTGTTGCATACTGTCCATCTGCACTAGACACCTTCCAATATTAATAGCTTAGTGTTTATGTACATAGTCTTGTAAATATGCCTTCGCATACCACACGTAGTTAGGAACATTCTCACCACACATTATTTATTACCACAACCATACATTTTTTATACAGGGAGGGATGTCATAATATACGCATTAGTATATAATGGTGCAGACACACACTGACTGACACACTGCAGGACCAATCAACACACAAAAACACAGAAGCAAATCACCAGTTAGAGCACGCTCACTATAAAGCCAGAGGGCACTAGTTTTCCCGCTCATTCGGGATGCAGCCTCTGAGAAGGACAGAGCTCACAACTTGTAGCACAGATCTTCACCGTGTGCTGATAGTCTAGACTGGTCAGGATAGGCAGAGGTCTTCACTTTAATCTAACATAGTGTCGATCCACAGTGAAAGTATGTTCAACAGTTCCTAGCTTAATAAAATAGTGTTGTACTATTTCAAGTGTTGGTAGCCTCTATCTGTTACTGCTGAGGTAAACGCAGTCTCCACAGATCCAGAGTAACCAACACATCAGGAGGGAGAATTCAGAATGTCCAATTCACCAAACAAGCACGTCTTTCGGGACTTATGGGAGAAACCTCAGAACTGCGCAGCACAATGGCACAGTAGTTAGCACTGTTGCCTCACACCGCCAGAGACCCCAGTTCAATTCTGACCTTGGGTCACTGCCTGTGTGGAATTTGTACGTTCTCCCTGTGTCTGTGTTGATTTCTTTCGGGTGCTCCAGTTTCCTCCCACAGCCCAACGGTTTGCAGGTTAGGTGGATTGGCCATGCTAAAATTGTCCTTTAGTATCCAAAGATGTGTAGGTTAAGCTAAGAGGCTGTGGGGATGAGTGGGGAGTGGGCCTAGGTAGAGTGGTCTGTCAGAGGGTTGATGCAGCCTCGCTGGGCCAAATGGCCTCCTTCTGCACCGTTGGGGTTCCATGATTCACTTCATGCCTTCTGCCACTCTGCCACCCTTTACTCATACTCTTTATTTTCCTCTTGAAGCCAGCTGGCAATGTGATGTACCACTTATCCCCAACACCACATTTTCTGATCTTAATGATTAGTCTATCATGGGGCATCTTATCAAAGGCCTTCTGAAAATCCAGATAAATTACATCTGCGGCATTACCATTGGCTACTCTCCCTGTTGCGTTCTCAAAAACATTAATAAGATTGGTCAAGCAAGATTTTCCCTTTTGAAATTTATACTGACTTATTGATCATATTTTAAATTTCCAGATGTCTTAATATTGTCTCCTTCAGATGTGACCACACCACACAATCTGGGATTCTATTTATAGCAGAGAGGGCTAAAGGGAGATTTTAAAAATTAGTTGGGGTTTTGATGAATGAGGAACTATAGCCACTGGCAGGAGGATGAGTAACCAGAGGAAACAGATTTGAGATACAAACTTACAAACATACATAGGAACGTACAAACTAATGTGTTACCCTCTGCACCGTGAGCTTTTGTTTTCTGTATTAGCCTTTGATGTGGCACCTTATCAAATGCCTTCTGAAAATGCAACACATCCACCTGTTCCCCTTTATTCACAACATGTTGATTCTTCAAGGAACTCCAAAAAATTGGTTACACATGAACTCTCTCCCACAAACAGCAGCTGAAGCTGGAACAGTTGTTAATTTTAAATCTGAGATAGATAGATTTTTGTTATGCAATGATATTAAGGGATGTGAGACAAAGGCAGGTATATGGAGCTGGATTCTCCGATTCTGCAGCTATTTTTAACCTGTCCCTACTCCACTCCGAGGTCCCCACCTACTTCAAGAAGAGCACCATCATACCGGTGCCAAAGAAGAACCAGGCAATGTGTCTCAATGACTACCGTCCGGTGGCCCTGACTTCAGTCGTAATGAAATGCATTGAGCGGTTGGTCATGAAGCCAATCATCTCTATTCTCCCAGAACGCCTTGATCCACTGCAATTCGCATACCGCCAAAACCGGTCCACAGCAGATGCCATTTCCCTGGACCTATACTCATCCCTAGAGCACCTCCAAGACAAGGACTCCTACATCATGTGCGATCATCAATAAATTGCAAAGACAGAGGCTCCTGCACTCCTGCCCATTGGGTCCCCTTGCCAGCCTCACTCGCAGTCACACCCTCATGTCCCTGATCACTGACAAAATCAGAAAACCCTGAGCTAAATGATGTGACTGCCTCCTGTTCCAAAGCATCCAGATAACTTTCCTCCCCTCTGATGTGTCCCAGTGTCTGCTGCTCGGCCTCAAACACAACGACTCTGAGCCAAATCTCCTCGAGCTGTAGATACTTATTGCAGATGTGTTTGCCTTGGATCACACTGGTATCCAGGAGCTCCTGCATGCTGCAGCCGTGACACATCACCTATCCTGCCATCCTTAATATGATTTAATTCACTACTTCATTATATTAATTCATTTGATTACTGCGGATTACAGATAGTTGGTAAAATTACCAGAGGACAAATTAGGAGTGTTTTTTTACGCAAGGATTTGTTGTGATTATGGTCTACAGTGGAGGAAGCAGAATCAGCCGTAACTTTCAAAAGAGAGTTGGATAAACACTGAAAGGTGTTGCCGGTTTCTGGGGAAAAATCAGTGGAATGGACTCACTGGGCTAAATCGCTGGCTTTTAAAGCAGACCAAGCAGGCCAGCAGCATGCTTCGATTCCCGTACCAGCCTCCCCTGACAGGCGCCGGAATGTGGCGACTAGGGGCTTTTCACAGTAACTTCATTGAAGCCTACTTGTGACAATAAGTGATTTTCATTTTCATTAGGCAGCTCCTTCAAAAAGCCAGGTCATGGTGGGCGAAAGGCTGATTCTACAACACCATGTGGTCAGCTGAACTGTGCAAATCGAGATAGTAAAATAATAATTTATTTAAGATTTGAGTAATTGAAAACAGACACACATCTAATTGATGTCCCTGTAATCCCGTGCACCTGTGATATTGCTACATCAGGTGCTTCAGTTTGTCTCCCAAATTTCTGCACATGCAGCTTCATCAATTTAATCGCGGACAAATATAACTGCAGAGTTTGCTAATTAGATTGTTTTTTTGTTTGCGCCAGCCTGGTGTCCCTGGCTGTCAGATGTAATTATTTAATTGTCGGAGAGGTTAGCATTGAACAGAGGAGTCTTCTCCTGACTCTGCTGTTTTTCCAGTAATTGAGACACCTGCACCTCGTGTAACAGGTTCGCTGTGAAGATGGGGAGAGGGCGCCTGGATCCAATTCAACCTCGAAGGGCACTTCAATTAACGGCTGCTTCCCCTTTCTGCTGAGCTGGCTGTTTGCATTAGGAGTGCGACAGGCCCACTGGTTCAATGCAGACAGGTAAAGGTGGAGTTCAGGACTGGAGATTGCCCCAGTGACCATCTGTAACATGCTGCACTTTGAGTATTACAGACCAAGAGTTTAGAATCATGTCAGATTGAAATAACGGAGTGGGGCTGCACTTTATGCCTACTGTCCCCCCCCCCCCCCACCGTACCCCCCCCCCCACCCCCCCACCGTACCCCCTGAAAATGTAGAACATGATGTGATGACGCCAGGTTGTCAATACAAAGCCATCACACCAATTATGAAGGGAGTGAGTGCCAAAATTGGAAACCTCCCCTCCATTTATAACCAACCAATTAACAAGCTATTGAGCTTGTTAAAGAGCCAGTTGAATGCAATATTTTGTTGCCCGCTGCACTCCTTGGGTATCAGATGAGTTAAAGATTTGGGAGTACATTGCAGCAGGTCTAACAAGGCGAGATGAGGGTGGAAGAAAAGGCTTGGTATTGGGACCATGAATGTATGTGTAGAGTAAAGGGTTAATACCAGAGGCACATGGTACCGATGGGAACATCACATGACCGAAAGACAGAGATGGAAGTAGCAGAAGTTCCAAAGTCATGCAGAGTTCCCAATCTGGATTTGGTAGCTGTAAATAACGGGTAATGGTTGTCACAAAATACAGAGGGGTCTTGGGGTGCTTGTCCACAGATCCCTGAAGGCAGCAGGACAGGTGTAGTTCAGAAGGCCTTTGAGACACTTGACTTGATCAGTTGTGGCATAGATTATAAGATCATGGAGGTTATGTTGGAGTTGCACAGGACTTTGGTTAGGTCACAGCTGGAGTACTGTATTCAGTTCTGGTCACCACACTGTAGAAAGGGTGCGATCACACTAGAAAGGGTGCAGAGAAGATTCATCAGGATGTTTCCATGGATGAAAAATGTTGGCTTTGAAGAGAGGCTGTATAAGCTCAGGTTTTTTCTTTGGAGCAGAGAAGGGTGAGAGGGGACCTGATTGATGTATATACGTTTATGAAGAGCAAGGAGAGAGTAGATATAAACCAGCTGTTCCTCTTAGTTGAAGAGCTAACAACAAGGGGGCATAATTTTAAGGTGAAAGGCAAGCGGTTTAGAGGGGATTTGAGGAAAGGGCTTTTCACCCAGAGGATGGTGGGAATCTGGAATGCACTGCCTGGGAGTATAGTTGAGCGAGGAAACCTTCCAATCTTTAAAACATACTTGGATGAGCCCGTGAAATGTCACAACATTTAAGGCTGTGGGCCAACAGCTGGGAAGTGGGAATAGTGTAGGTCAGAGTACATTTTTTTGTTGGTGCAGGTTTGATGGGCCGAAGGGCCTCTTCTGTACTGTATGATTCTGCTGTCTTGAGCAGTTTACTTTGGGGGGGGGGGGGGGGGTGCAGACAAGCCCCAGTCTAGACCCTACATGACTAAACATGGTAGCATGGTGAGGAAAAGACCCAGAAAGCTTCAAGGGGAAGCTACACTGCCTGGCAAGTCAAGAGATTCTTAAAAGAAGGACAAACAAAAAAGAACAGATTCAAACTCACCATGAAGTCCACGTCTCGTGGGTGCAGCAGATGTAAGTCAGACACAGACCCAGAGTTCGGACAGCAGTAAGCACAGACCCAAAGCAACACGCAACACCAGTGAAATGATAACAATTAACAGCTTTGATACAAGCATGGAATCCATACTACTACTCTCAGAACCATTTGCAGTGTTGAAGGTTTGCACCAGGGTCAAAACTGGGACAACTGGGGAAATAGATTTACCAGGTATAGAACCACGTTTGCACAAAAAATGATCAAAAAGGATTAGGTCAGTACATTATCCCATGCAGTTGGATCCATTGCTGATGATGTGACAGTAAGGCAGAAAGATGATGAGATTTCAACTTTTTGCAAAGAAGCCCTGCAAACATTTAATGCATATTTTGGAGCCTGTAGCAACCTAATTATGGAAAGGGCAAAGTTTGACAAGAGAATGCAAAGTCCAGGCAAAAGCATGGGGTTTCTCATCAAGGACCTATAGCCTGACACGGAACTGCAATTATGGAATCTTAAGGGGTGAATTGATGTCACACTCAGTCAAATGCCACCTTGATATATGGCACTATCACTCTCATCTCACTTACTGAGTTCAGGGGCTGGAGTCTCCATTCCTGAGTTCACGCCAGTGCAGGATTTGTGGACTTCCACGACAGCAAAACTGGCGCCGCACAGTTTGACATGCAAGCAACCCTGTGGTAGCTTCACCTGGTTGACATCTCATTTTTCAGTGTGCCTGGTATTGCCCTGGCATGCCTTCCTGCACTCTTCATTGTCGATTGTGAAATTGAAAAGATGCAGCAGCAAGGGGTTATCTCACCAGTCACCATGCCAGCCAAATGGTGGTCAGGAATGGTTATGATGCCAAAGTCAATGACTCCATAAACATTTGCATGGATTTAATGAACCTAAACAAATCAGCGGAACGTGAGATCCACCCGAAGCATCAGTGGATGCGAGTCTTGCCAGGTTAGCCAAGAGTACTTTATTTTTCAAATTGGATGCGGGCAGTAGATTTTACCCTGTCTGCAAATATTCCAGAGAAGGCATGGACAGAGTAATATGCCATTTGGACGACATACTTAGACATGACTCCATGAAAGAAGAAGATGATCGGAGGATCAGAGCAGACCAGAGAGTCTTATAGAAGGCAGACCTAACATTGAATAAAATATGTGGGTTCTCCAAACTTGTGATCAAGTATCTAGGTCATATTGTGCAAGGGGACTCACAGTTGATCCACATAAAACAAAAGTAATCCAAGAATTCCTGCAACCCAGGAACATAACTGAGCTTCAGAGGTTCCTCGGATTCTTCAATCAAGCGGGCAAGATCCTATCAAATGTAACAGAGGTCAATGAGCCTTTCAGACAGCTGCAGAGGCAGGATCAAAAGTCGTGCTGGGATGTGGACCAGAAGAATGTTTTTGAAAAGATTATTGATCTCCTCTGAAATGTTGGCATGTTACGACCCAGAATCACTGACCAAAGTATCAGTGGATGCAACATCAGCGAGTCTGGGGGCATTAGTATTTTGACTGCAGAGAAATGGCAAACAGAGACCAGTTTACTATTCCGCAAGGCCACTATCAGAAACATAACACAGATATGCTACAATTGAAAAATAAACATTGGCAGTAACGTGAGTGCACGCAAAATTCTCAAAGATAAAGAACGAAGAAAATTACAGCACATGAACAGGCCCTTCGGCCCTCCCAGCCTGCGCCGATCCAGATCCTTTATCTAAACCTGTCGCCTATTTTCCAAGGATCTACTTCCCTCTGTTCCACACCCATTCACATATCTGTCTAGATGCATCTTAAATGATGCTATCGTGCCTGCCTCTACCACCTCCACTGGCAAAGCGTTCCAGGCACCCACCACCCTCTGTGCAAAAGCTTTCCACGCACATCTCCTTTAAACTTTCCCCCTCTTACCTTGAATTCGTGACCCCTTGTAATTGACACCCCCACTCTTGGGAAAAGCTTGTTGCTCTCCACCCTGTCCATACCTCTCATAATTTTGTAGACCTCAATCAGGTCCCCCCTCAACCTCCGTCTTTCCAACAAAAACAATCCTAATCTACTCAATCTTTCTTCATAGCTAGCACCCTCCATACCAGGTAACATCCTGGTGAACCTCCTCTGCACCCTCCCTAAAGCATCCACATCCTTCTGGTAATGTGGTGACCAGAACTGCACACAGTATTCCAAATGTGGCCTAACCAAAGTCCTATACAACTGGAACATGACCTGTCTACTCTTATACTCAATACCCCGTCCGATGAAGGAAAGCATGCTGTATGCCTTCTTGACCACTCTATCGACCTGCGTTGCCACCTTCAGGGTACAATGGACCTGAAATCCCAGATCTCTCTGTACATCAATTTTCCCCAGGACTCTTCCATTGACTGTATAGTCCGCTCTCGAATTAGATCTTCCAAAATGTATCACTTCGCACTTGCCTGGATTGAACTCCATCTGCCATTTCTCTGCCCAACTCTCCAATCTATCTATATTTTGCTGTATTCTCTGACAGTCCTCCTCGCTATCTGCAACTCCACCAATCTTAGTATCATCTGCAAACCTGCTAATCAGGCCACCTATACCTTCGTCCAGATCATTTATGTATATCACAAACAACAGTGGTCCGAGCACGGATCCCAGTGGAACACCACTAGTCACCTTTCTCCATTTTGAGACCACTACCCTCTGTCTCCTGTTGCCCAGCCAGTTCTTTATCCATCTAGCTAGTACACCCTGAACCCCATACGATGTCACTTTTTCCATCAACCTGCCATGGGAAACTTTATCAAACACCTTACTGAAGTCCATGTATATGACATCTACAACCCTTCCCTCATCAATTAACTTTGTCACTTCCTCAAAGAATTCCAATAGGTTTGTAACACATGACCTTCCCTGCACAAAACCATGCTGCCTATCACTGCTAAGTCTATTTTCTTCCAAATATGAATAGATCCTATCCCTCAGTATCTTCTCCAACACTTTGCCTACCACTAACGTCAAGCTCACAGGTCTATAATTCCCTGAATTATCCCTGCTACCCTTCTGAAACATTATTATTTAAACATAAAGAGATTATGTCATGAGAAAGGGGCAGCAGGGTAGCATGGTGGTTAGCATAAATGCTTCACAGCTCCAGGGTCCCAGGTTCGATTCCCGGCTGGGTCACTGTCTGTGTGGAGTCTGCACGTCCTCCCCCTGTGTGCGTGGGTTTCCTCCGGGTGCTCCAGTTTCCTCCCACAGTCCAAAGATGTGCGGGTTAGGTGGATTGGCCATGCTAAATTGCCCGTAGTGTCCTACAAAAAAAAGTAAGGTTAAGGGGGGGTTGTTGGGTTACAGGTATAGGGTGGATAGGTGGGTTTGAGTAGGGTGATCATGGCTTGGCACAAAATTGAGGGCCGAAGGGCCTGTTCTGTGCTGTACTGTTCTATGTTCTATGTTCTAAAGTGGTCTGAAATCAAAACAGGCCATATGTCACGAGTCATTTTTCTGAACATGAAAGAAATTGTGAAGATACCAACCCAGAATCCAGTGGTTCAGGTTAAGATTAATCAGATATGACTCCATTTCAGGGCATGTGGAAAGTAGAGAAAGTGCAGACACATTGTTATGAGTTCTTTTATAATGCCACAAAGAGTCCACACCGAGTTTGTAGAAATGAAATTTACTTTATTTTACAACTACTACTCTTTACAGCTGCAGTAGCTCCCTACTGGGTCTTCACTAGTCGGTGTCTTACTGGGCGACTCTATTTATACATAGTGTCATGTGAGTGTCCCTTTCAGAAATGTTTTTGTCTTATCACATGGCTTCAGTGATGCCATTATGTGGGTGGAGCTGAGCTGTGGCACTGTGAGTTTTTACTTTCGCTTTGAGTTTGGAGCTGGGTTTTGAACTGCACAGGTTGAAAGAAGTGTTTCCAGGCTACTTGATAACTTAAAAGAGATAATTGCTTTATGGAAATGAATTCAAACGTGCTGTTTGAGAAGGGGAACAGAGTATCAATAACAGACTTATACCGGTAAGAATGCCGTGCCCTGGGCCACATCTATACAAAGGGGTTTTTGGTTTATGGGATCTTGTAATTGAATTGGAACAGTTATAGGGTTAATTCATTAAGGATTATACATAGATTACTGTAGCTGTGTGGGGGCTTTATGTTTTTAGTTGGTAATAATTCTTACTGTGTGTGTTTATAAAAATGTTAACTAAATTTGTGGAATAAAGCTTGTTTTTTGATTAAAAGCGCCTCAGAACTCTGTTGAATAACACCTGAAAGGCACGGCCTGGTGCTCATCTTAACCAAAATCAATAAATAGTTATAGGTCAGGTGAACTCCATAATATACTTTGGTGCTTTCTAAACCCTGGCCCATAACAAAAGCCAGACATTGTTAGAGGTTCCTGCCCCCTTCCCGGGGTAGCTTGTATTCTGCAAGGTCCACGGGGTAATTAATCATTCCCACCCCCTAAGACCTGTGGGGGTTATAACAGATACCATCAGAACAAACCAAACAAGAAGATGAACATTTCATCAAGGAGGTCGCAGGGTGTATAACCCTAATTGCTCTACACCTACCAGTTACCACAAAAAAAGATGCAGCAAATACAACAAGCACAGCAGCAAGATGACCAATGTCTTCAGATAAGAGAATATTCTCTTGGAGGATGACCAGTGTTAGCCCCCGTATTAATAAAGTCACCAAAGGCTGCTTTCTGCTTTGTCGGGGAGAGCTGACTGCTGGTGACTTAACCTGAGGATCACCACACACCAGGCAAGGTTGAGAAGTCGTTGCCTTGATGAGTAACTTCAGCCGGTACAGGAATTAAACTGGTGCTGGTGGCCTACGCTCTGCAGCACAAACCAGCCATCCAACCAACTGAGCTAAAGCTGCAATATGCCAATACTTTGAACAGTACATGAACCTCACGGTCAGTAACAATTTACTAGCCTTCAACGAAAGGCTAATTACACTGAGAACTCTTCGGCTTGGTATTCTTCAGACTTTGTCAAGGTCGTCGGGGAGTAGCGAAATGTTGTGCAAGTGCCCAGCAATCAGTCTGCCAGTCAGGCATTGCATATTCAGTAGAAGAAATGATTTCTAATTATCTTACATGTTAGAGTGCAGCCAAGAGAATGGAGAACTACTATCACCATCCAATTTTTCCATCAAGGCTGTGGGAGCTCCACTCATTTGATCTGAAGAGGAAAGCATTCCTTATTGTTGTTGATTGCTACTCAATGTGGATTGATGTAAACAGATTGCTCAGCATTATGGTGAAAGCAGTCATTTTATCACTAAAGAAAAATTGCACAACAAAGAGTGTTCCAGAAATTGTAGGGTCAGACGATGGGTTGCAATTTTGCTAATGAGTTACTCCAAAATTTTGCAAAGGAATATGGATTTGTTCATCTCATTAGCCTCAAGTGAGTAGAGAAGTTGAGAGGGGTGCACGATCAATCAAAGATTTGCTGAAGAAAAATGAAGAGTTTAATCTACCTCTTCCGAGTTACCAAACCTCATAATTGCAAAATGGTTGCTCATCATCTAAGTCGTCGATGGGAAGGGGTTTGAGAACGCGGCTTCCATCTGTGACGTAGAAAGTGAAGCCCAATATCACCACAAACGATCACGAGAAGGTAAGTCAGTGGGAGGAAGAGCAGAGGAACCAAACAGGCTCATAACTTCAACCCACAGCCACAGAGCACATGGGTTAGCAGTCCTTAAGCCGGTGGAGAGAGTTTGGGTACAAGACCAACAGAAAGAAGTCGTAACCATCGGAAGAACTCCTTAAGTGAGATCATATAGAGACCAGGGGGCAAATATAGGGTAGCAAAAATCTGGAATTCTCCAACCAGAAATGTGGGATTAATTGGAACTTTCAAGACAGAGATTGAGAGAAGTCTGTCAGATCAGGATATCATGGGATATTGATTTGATTTGATTTATTATTGTCACATGTATTAGTACACAGAGAAATGTATGTTTCTTGCCTGCTGTACAGACAATGCATAGGGAAGGAAGGAGAGACTGCAGAATATAATGTTACAGTTATAGCTAGGGTGTAGAGAAAAGATCAACTTAATGCAAGGTAGGTCCATTCAAAAGTCTGATGGCAGCAGGGAAGAAACTGATCTTGAGTCGGTTGGTACGTGACCTCAAACTTTTGTGCCATTTTCCTGATGGAAGAAGGTGGAAGAGAGTATGAGGGCCCTGTGGGCGGGCGGACGTTGTGCGCGAGCGGCCGAAAGGGGAAACTACTTTTGCGGTCCGCAGCTGAGTCTGCCATGGAGCACGCGCAGCCGCTGCAGGGTGAGACCATGAAGTTCCCAAGGAGGCGCCGGATGACGCACCGCATGTACTGCAACCGTATGTCATTTAAGGGCCTTCCAGACCGGGCAGGCAGACGGAAACTGCGGATGACCAGAGACACAATGCGACATATAGAATTATAGAATTATAGAACAGTACAGCACTAGAACAGGCCCTTCGGCCCTCGATGTTGTGCCGAGCAATGATCACCCTACTCAAACCCACGTATCCACCCTATACCCATAACCCAACAAACCCCCCCCCCCCCAACCCTACTTTTTAGGACACTACGGGCAATTTAGCATGGCCAATCCACCTAACCCGCACATCTTTGGACTGTGGGAGGAAACCGGAGCACCCGGAGGAAACCCACGCACACAGGGGGAGGACGTGCCGACTCCGCACAGACAGTGACCCAGCCGGGAACCAAACCTGGGACCCTGGAGCTGTGAAGCATTTATGCTAACCACCATGCTACCATGCTGCCCAAATGATACATAGATACAATGATACCAGATGATACATAGATACATAGAAGATGGGAGCAGGAGGAGGCCTTTTGGCCCTTCAAGCCTGCTCTGCCATTCATCACGATCATGGCTGATCATCCAACTCAATAGCCTAATCCTGCATTCTCCCCATAGCCTCCTCACCAGTGTGCCCAACCAAGGTGATAGTCTCTGGGATATGGAAGGTGTTGGAGACGCTGTTACAGAAAGTCTGTGTCCTCCTCTGACCCTAACTCCGTTGGGGTCCTGGGTCTCAGGCAGAGGGCTACTGTTCAGGCTGTTCTCCCCGTCAGTGCTCAGCCATCTGGAGGGCACCGGCTCTGGCGCTGACTGGGGGCGGGGGCCTCCAGGTGGACCGGGCCCCTCTCCGGCAGGTCTTGTAAGACACAAGATGGTATGTATGGTTGGACAGCCGGACGGGGGTGAGGTGTGAGGGTGTGAGGGTTGGGGTGAGGGATGTGTGGGGGGCTGAGGGTGAGGGAGGTGTGGGGGGGGGTGAGAGTTGAGGGGCATGAGGGGAGTGAGGGGGAGGTGGGTGTGGAGTGGTGAGAGGTGAGGAGGATGTGGAATGGTGAGGGGTGAGGAGAGTGTGGGGGGTGAGAGGGTTTGGAGGGTTGGGGGGTGGGAAGGGTGAGGGGGTTGTGTGGGGGAGGGCACACATGTGTCATAAGGATCCACATCTAAGCAGGGGGTCTCACTTCCTTGACTGCTGCTGACCTCCGCGCCGGCAACCTCCCTTTCCTCCAGGCCACCGACCACATCAGTGTCTTCTGCTCGGGAATGGTGAGGGGATGCAGGTCTGGTTCTCCCCTCCGGCCTTCTCCCGCTCCCGGCGGTTGTGTGCGGCCTTCTTCTGATGGGGGGTACACACAAACAACGACACTGTTTACAGTCCGGCTCATGCAGCTCAGGGTTTGGGTAGATGATGGCTTCAGTGACCATGGCACCCGGCCATTCCGGCTGGCATGGATGCAGGCACAAGGGGCAGGGTAGGGGTTCAGCCTACCCTGTTACATGTCTGTCGGGGGTAGGGGCGTTGGTGCCAGGGGCACAGAGCTACTTACTCAACCTGGCTACCCTGAGGAGGTTGTGCAGTTTCTTCCTGCACTGTATGCCAGTCCGGGCAACTTCGCCAATGTCGCTGACCGCGTCTGCCACCTCTGCCCAGGCACGGCGAGCAGCGGCTCCTGACGACCTTTGTGATGGGCCAGGGTACAGGATCATCCGCCTCTCCTCCATGGCATCCACTAGGTCTCCAGCTCAGCATCCCGGCACCGTGGAACTGCTCTCCTTCCAGCCATCTTTTTGGCTGGGACAGCGCGTGTGGGGGCTGGATCATTTAAGTGCGGCTGCAGCGTATGAGTCTCATGAGTGGCAATCACGGATCCAGCTAATCCGGCGCCATTTTTCTTCAAAATGGTTGTATTTCACGGGTCAACGGTGCTAGCCCCAGTAGTAACAGAGTTGCTGTTGCCGTTTTTGCCCTCGTAAAAGTCCACAGTTTTCACGACGGTGTCCGAACTTAGTCTGAAAATTGGAGAACCCAGCAGAAGAAATGTGTTAAAAACACACCCACTCCCAAACACTTTTACCCAAACACCTATACTACATTGAGGAGTTCGAAATGATATTGCAAACTCTGAGGAACTTTCAGAAGAATTTGCTGATTTCACTCTTTCGAAAAGAATCTTCAATTTCCTTTCTTCTAGAAATCGAGCTTTCTGGGGTTGGCATTTGCTGTTAACCATTGAAGCCGGGATCACCGGAACTTAGAAGAGGTGGGAATAATGAAGAGCTTAACAGTTGTTGAGCAATGTATGGTGACTGTTTAAAGAATTTAATTCGATTCAATTCAATTTCACTTCAATATCCACACGGAAATTCATTTTGGATACATTGCTCATTCATTAAAAAAAATACTTACAAATGGATAATGATAATAAAAGAGAGAAAGTTACCCTATCGCAGAGATCTCACTTTAATTAAATATGTATTAAGAACTATTCAAATGCATTAAAATAATCAGCCAGTGAGTCCCATCCTGAGTGCATGTCCTCATTCATGCATCAAATTCCTATTAAATATTCTGATAGAGAAAGGCACAAAGGTTCAGGAACCAATTTCTCCTGCATCTTGTCGTCTCTTCCCCGGAACGCACCCAACATTGATACTGACTCCGAAGGAAAATAACAGTAAAACGGGGAAGTGAGAAACTGATCTGAGCAGCCTGGAAAATGAGCCTGAGAAAGGAGTATCAGCGATTGAGTATGCAAAGTCCGATCCCACATCCCGGAAACACCTGCCAAGTGTGCGGCCGAAGATGCGGCTCTGGGACCGGACTCATCAAGGAGCTACAGAACCCATGACCAGTGACATGGGGTTTCTTAGGTAGACGATCGTACTCGTTAGCAAGTGATCGGTGAAGGAGGAGGAGGAGGAGTATACTTTCAAATGGAACGCCAGTAAAACTGGGGAACTCAGAATTCTGAGTCCGGCCTGTTTTTTTTTTCTGAGACAAAGCCTGATTCTCTTTCTTCATGACACTCTTAACTCTCTTTAAAATTCTTTAGGAGCACATCTCACTGTGAAAAATCTGCTCATCAGACACCCTTTCCGGTTCATTCAGTGATCTCTATAACCTGAAAGATTCTGTTTCCCTCATACAACAGTACCAGGAGAGACATCCAAAAAGGATAGCAATCTCAATGGCGGCTGTATTGAAGGCTCGCACAATTCTCGGCTCTGCTCAAATTAATTTTAATTTTCTGAGGTAATTGTGTACTCCCCTTGGCCATCACACCTGTACACTGTTCCTTCCAATTCAACTTATCGTCCACTTTGATTTCTGTTGTCACTTACTATTTCACATCATGAGTCTTCACATAAACAATATCATTAACAAGATTTTTCCTGAAGTCAATAACTAGTTATTCCCCCTTCTTTTCATTCAGCTGAAGAGAATTGTTAGAAAGGGGAAACTTGCATTTATATGGGGTTTTCACAACAGCCATTCATCTCAAAGCACTTTACAAGAAAATATAATGCATTTGAAGTGTCGTCACTGTCATGATATGCAGACATGCAGATAATGATATACAGACAGGCACAGACAGGCAGCTAATGAACACAGAGAACAGGGCATGACCAATGAGCAGGCAGGACACTCAGGGGTCGTATCTCACTATAAAAGGCACGAGGCACCACACTCCGCCTCTTTCCACTGATGAACATCTACAGAGTGATTCAGGGTGTATGTACAGTATCACACCTCCAGCACATGGCTCAGGGCTAGTCTGATTCAGTCAGACAGAGTAACCACACTTAGGTTAGCAGAGAGTCAAACTCACAGAGAACTGTGCTAACTGTGCTACTGGTTCAATAAACCAGATTGAACTAACTTCGAGGTCTGGAGTACCTTTTGGTTAAAGCTGCATCCAGTTGCAGCCTGTGTTATCCCTGAGTACATAGCACAACAGTCACTGTTGTAGGAAATGCAACAGCTAATTTGCACACAGCAAGATTCCACAAACAGAGATGTGATAATAACCCAATTGGCTGCCTTTGGTTATGACTAAGGAATAAATATTGGCCAGAACTCTCAGGATAAGGCCAATGGCCTTCCTCAAAATAGCTTTGCGGAACCTTTCGCATCCACCCAAAACCTAAGTCTAACTTTGCAGACAAGGGACAAAACCTCCGGCAGTGCAGCACTCCCTCAGTGCTGCTCTGATGCGCCAAGCTGGATTTGTGCGGCCCGGGCTGGGACCTGAATCTGGACCCTTGTGACTCTGAGGTGATGCCACTACCAAATGTGCCACCGCTAAGAAATGAGGCTTGGGAGAGAGGGGGGGAGATTGGGGATGGGTTGGTACTTGCGCAGATATGCTGCGCTCACACTGAGTCCACTGAGGTAATGCTGAAGCATAAGTATTCCTCGACCAACACAGAAGTAGGAGTTTGTCGCCTTTACTGTCTGCAAATTTCCTGCGGGTGACTTCGCACAAAACAACAATTCTGTGACTTCAAAATGAATCCTTTGGCTGTAAATTGTTGAATGACATCGACCCGAGGGGCTGTATTTAAAAGCTAGTTTGTTCTTTCTTTCAACAGTGAGATGACAAATTCAAACAAGACAGAGACCATAAAAGTATAAAGGTTTCTTTTTTGCAGAAGAGAACTATACTACCGCAGGCTTTTGTTTTAATTTGGTCAGTCTGAGGGGACCTACCCCAAGGCGCTCTCTGAGTTTAATTTAGTATTCAGCCCAGTTCTTTCCAGCTCTTCTCGGATCTCAAAGCAGCATAGCTGACCTTCTTGCTGAGGTGGAGAGGGGTCATTATAAATTCAAAGGGATGGTGCAAGCAATATATAATGAGCCTTGTTGTGAAAAGGTCAGTCCTACTAAGGATTGTATTGCCCTTGAGAGGGTGCAGCATTGAGGAACCCAAACCCCCATGTCAAGTGTCAGGGATCTAAATTACACGGAAAGGTTAAAATAAAAGTCAATACCTTGTTTTACTTGGGAAGCAAAGTTTACAATGTTCACTAGTTCGAAGCATTACCTCTTTGGCAATGCAATGCACTGTGTAGGGTGCGACTTTGCGAAGTGACGAGCATATTGCAAGGAATGGAAACATTGCAAGTTGTATCGATCCAATTCGCATCCACCCAAAACCTCAGTCTAACTTCGCAGAAAAGGGACAAAACCTCCGGCGGTGCAGCACTCCTCTGCTCGCTCACCCACATTGGCTGTCAATCCATTCATAAAATTCTCATCCTTGTTTTCGAATCCCTCCATAGCCTCCCCTCTCTATCTCTGAAATCTCCCCTTGCCTCACAACCATTTGAGAGGGTTGTGCTTCTCCAATTTTAACCACTTGCGCAGCAAGTTCCTACAAACGGGAATGAAATAAATGATGACATAATTGTTTTGTTTTGCGGTATGGGTTGTGAGATACCATGGGAACTCCACACCTTAGTTTCATTGGTAATGTGGTTTGATTGTAACTTTGGTTTGATGTCACATCCAGAGATGCCTCTCCGGCAGTGCAGCACTCCTTATTGTCATAACCCGCATGGGACCTCTGGGGTGGGAATGATTGTCTTCCCCATGTCCCTTGCAGAGTACAGGCTCCCCCATTAAGGGTGCAGGGAAACTCATAATCTATGTTGTGTATAAGGTCAGCCAGTTTGGTACCGACTGTTAAGACTCCATTGGTATATGATGGTGTACAGACAGGCAGTGATTGACACACATGATGACCAGTGAACACACAGAACACAGCAGCCAATCACCAGACAAGCCACAACCACTATAAAGCCAGAGAGCACCAGTTTTCCCGCTCTCTCGGGATCCAGCCTCTGAGACAATCGGAGCTCATGAGCAGCAGCCAGTGCAAACACCATGTGGTAGCTAGTAAGTCTGGTCAGGCTAGCCTCAGGTCTCCAGTCAAGTCAGCATAGTGTCAACCCACAGTTAAGCATGTGTTATAGTTAGTTGTTCAATAAAATCGTGTTGCATCTCTTCAAGTGTTGGAAGCCTGTCTCTCTCTACACTGCATCAAGCGCAGTCCACATAGACCCAGTCTGCCCAACACAGCAATGAGAGTGCTGAGCGAGGGGTGCAGGAGATACGAGAGATAGAGGTGAAGTACCTGGGGTGCGGTTCCTCCCCTGGTGTCCCCCCCCCCCCCCCCCCCCCCTCCACCCCCCCACCCCAACCTGGTCCGACTGCCAAAGAGACTCTGGGCTACGGTCGCAGGCGAGAGTCATCTCGGAGTCTGCTGAGGGAGATTCTTGCCTGTGCGTGACGTGCGGCCGCCGGCCCAAGCACGATCACAGGCAGCGGGGGTCCCAGCGGTCCCGGTGCCGGGCAGGGGTAGGCATCCGTCTTGGGATTTAACTTTTCATCTGGATGAGCCAGAGAAAGCAGTTGAATTGTCTGGCGGCACTCCATGTGGCCCATTCGGGTTCCAGTGCAGGCGAATGGTCATTTATTGAGCATGGAGTTGGATACTTGGGCGGCAGTTTCCGTTCTGTCCGCATAAAGCGCAGCATCCAGACTTTGTTCACCTTGGCAGACATGTATACTCGGGAGCAGCTGCGTATTGTTGGGATGACATTGACTCCGGTAGTTTATAGGTGCTAGTCAACTCGCCACCCTCTCATCGTCGTTCAAGGGAACGGCCCTAGAATGCTGGCCCACAATTGGTTACACTATTTGCTCTTAGACTGGCAGCACGTTCTTCAAGTGGGGTCAGGTGCAGGGTTTTTGGCAAGCACCCTGAAGTCTTCCACCCAGCTTGGGGACCATAAAAGGTGCTTTGGCCAAGATCCAGGTTGCTCCAGCTACGATATCCGGGCATGCGCAGTTTTCCCTACGCTTTGGTAGAGAAGGTGGAAGCCGAACCCAGCAGGCTGGAGAGTTTGGGCATTATCCGGCCCATACGCTTCACGGATTGGGTAGTGCCAGTGGTCCCTTTCATGAAATCGGACAGAATGATCCGTTTGAGCGGGGTTATAAGGTGACGGTTACTGCGGCATCCAAGCTGGATCACTACTCCATTCCCTGCATCGAGGACCTGAATGCTAATTTGGCTGGTGGATGTTCATTCATGAAGCTAGACATGAGTAATGAAATGAAATGAAAATCGCTCATTGTCACAAGTAGGCTTCAAATGAAGTGACTGTGAAAAGCCCCGGGTCGCCACATTCCAGCGCCTGTTCGGGGAGGCTGGTACGGGAATTGAACTGTGCTGCTGGCCTGCCTTGGTCTGCTTTCAAAGCCAGCGATTTAGCCCTGTGCTAAACGAGCCCCTGTGCATCTGTAACTCGAACTCGACAGGTCCTCCCACAATTACGTTATGATAAAAACATACAGAGTACTCTAGAGTACAACTGGCAGCCTTATGATGTGTCGTTGGCACGTGCGATCATACAAAGTGTAATGGAGAATATCCTGTGGGGGTTGCCATGCGTCACAGTGTATTTGGATGAAGTACAGGGCACAGGGTCTACCGACCAGGACATTTGGAGAACCTTAAAGTGCTATTGCAGCGTTCCTCGGAGTATGGCATCCGCCCGCGCCGTGTGAAGTGCATGTTCTACGCCAAGGAAGTGGTCTCCGGGTATCCCGCGGGGGTGGACATTGACGGCCCGCCCCCGGTTGCTGAGAAAGAACCGGATATCCAGTTGGCCCACGGCCCCAAGTACTCCACGGACCTTGGCTCGTTGTGGAGTTGGTTCGTCACTATGGAAGGTTTGCCCCAAATCTCATGGCCATACTGGCTGTTTTACATCTGAAACGACTACACGATGAGATCAATAAATTCCATCCCACCATCAGACTCACCATGGATTATTCACCAAATTCTGTTGCATTCTTGGACACACTCATCTCCATCAAGGATGGTCACCTCAGCACTTCGCTTTCCCGCAAGCCCACAGACAACCTCACGATGCTCCACTTCTCCAGCTTTCACCCGAAACACATTAAAGAAGCCATCCCCTATGGACAAGCCCTCCGTATACACAGGATCTGCTCAGACGAGGAGGAGCGTAACAGACACCTACAGATGCTGAAAGATGCTCTCGTACGAACGGGATATGGCGCTTGACTCATCGATCGACAGTTCCAACGCGCCACAGTGAAAAACCGCACCGACCTCCTCAGAAGACAAACACGGGACACCACTGACAGAGTACCCTTCGTCGTCCAGTACTTTCCCGGGGCGGAGAAACTACGACATCTTCTTCGCAGCCTTCAACACATCATCAATGAAGATGAACATCTTGCCAAGGTCATCCCCACACCCCCACTACTGGCCTTCAAACAACCGCGCAACCTCAAACAAACCATTGTTTGCAGCAAATTACCCAGCCTTCAGAACAGCGACCACGACACCACACAACCCTGCCAGGGCAATCTCTGCAAGACATGCCAGATCATCGACTCGGATACCACCATTACACATGGTAACACCACCCACCAGGTACGCGGCACATACTCGTGCGACTCGACCAACGTTGTCTACCTCTTACGCTGCAGGAAAGGATGTCCCGAAGCGTGGTACATTGGCGAGACCATGCAGACACTGCGACAACGAATGAACGGACATCGCGCAACAATCACCAGGCAGGAATGTTCCCTTCCAGTCGGGGAACACTTCAGCAGTCAAGGGCATTCAGCCTCTGATCTCCGGGTAAGCGTTCTCCAAGGCGGCCTTCAGGATGCGCGACAACGCAGAATTGCCGAGCAAAAACTTATAGCTACGTTCCGCACGCATGAGTGCGGCCTCAACAGGGATCTTGGATTCATGTCGCATTACATCCACCCCCCACCATCAGGCCTGGACTTGCAAAATCCTACCAACTGTTCGGGCTTGAGACAATTTACACGTCTTTAACCTGTGATTATCCCTCTCCCTGGATCTGCAATGATTTGATTACCTGCAAATGCCTGCATTCCAAGCATTGTCCAGCATCTCTGACTTTGTCTATATAAATGTTTCTGGAACATACCTCGCCATTCATCTGAGGAAGGAGCTGCGCTCCGAAAGCTCGTGTTTGAATCAAGCCTGTTGGACTTTAATCTGGTGTTGTAAGACTTCTTACTTTTACATCTGCTCATTTATAAACACCAGGCCTGGGTGTGGAGGGCTGCCCAGGGGGCGGCTTTTCTGCTTGTCAAAAGGTGAATAGCGTCCTCAGGAGTAGTGACTCAGTATGATCCGGCCAAGCCTTTGATCATTATGTGTGATGCATCACCCTATGGAATTGGGGCCGTCCTGACACATTGAATGGCAAATGTTCGGGAGCTTTTGACTCCCTGGGCGGGATTCTCCGGGAATCGGTGGGGCGGGCAGAAACGGCGCAGTGGAGTGGCGGGAGCCACTCCGGCGTTGGGCCACCCCAAAGGTGCAGAATCGTCCACACCTTAAGGGGCTAGGCTGGCGCCGGAGTGGTTTGCGCCCTGCTGGCCGGCGTGGAAGACCTTTGGCGCCACGCCAGCCAGGACCGAAGTGACTCCGCAGGCCGGTGCGGGTCCGCGCATGCGTGGGAGCGTCAGCGGCTGCTGATGTCATCCCCACGCATGCGCAGGGGGAGGGGGGGTTCACCTTCGCGCAGGCCATTGCGGAAGCTTACACAGCCGGTGCGGAAAGAAGAGTGCCCCCATGGCACAGGCCCGCCCGCGGATCGGTGGGCCCCGATCGCGAGCCAGGCCACCGTGGCGGCAACCCCCGGGGCCAGATCGCCCCGCGCTCCCCCGAG
Organism: Scyliorhinus canicula; assembly: GCF_902713615.1. Classification (NCBI taxonomy): domain Eukaryota; kingdom Metazoa; phylum Chordata; class Chondrichthyes; order Carcharhiniformes; family Scyliorhinidae; genus Scyliorhinus; species Scyliorhinus canicula. Next base: position 11,103,707 of record NC_052154.1, on the reverse strand, counting down.
GACCCCGGAGCCCACCCGCGCCGCCAGGTCCCGCCAGTAAGGGACCTACTCCAATTTACGCTGGCGGGACCTGCATAGAATGGGCGGGACTTCGGCCCAGTCTTGTACTGGACAGAGACGTGTGTAAAGGCAAGCATTGGGGCAGCTCCTTGATTACATCATATGTATACATATAGACACTAGTATTTAATAAATAGGGAACAATGCTGCCCATTCTGTGGTATGAAAGAATACATGACCCAAGTCTAAAGGGCAGTCTTGTAATGTTACTGTTGTGCTCTTTCTGTTAAACATGCCCAACATCTTACCACGGAAATCATCTACCCAAGAACAAGTAGGGATGGACAATAAATGCCTGCCTTGCTAGCCATGCCCATCTCCCAAGAACAAATGCCGAGAAAGCAGTGTTCACAAACTCAGGTGTTCTTAATATATTTTACAACCAATGGAGTATATTTTTAAGTAGAATGCCTTTCATAATGTTATGGGCCAGGGTTTAGAGAACCCCCAAAGTGTATCATGGAGTTCCCCTGACCCACAACATTTAATAGATTGTGGTATGGGGGGCACACGGTCCACTCTACAGGTGGGGTACAGCAGAAATGGAAAAGTATTTTTTTAAAGAAAAACAATGTTTATTTTATGAACTCAAGTTAACCTTTTTAAAACATACAGTGACCATCTTAGCAACCATTAATTCAAATACAACCCCGAAAGAATACAACACTAAGTAATCCTTTAAGCTTCCCTTTTAACATCCATAAGACTTAAAACACCTTTTACCAGAAGCACATCAGGTTAAAGTCACTACTGTTATTAGTTTTAAATCACCAGGATCGATTTACAGTCTTTAGATTACAGAGAGAGACTCTAATACACCTTCTGGCTGTGACTGCAGCTATCCAGCTCTGAAAACAAAACTAAAACACACTCTGCAGCAAACAGCCTAAAACGAAAGTACAAAGCTGACAGACAGCCAAACTCCACCCACTCTCTGACATCACTGCAGTAATAAACACCCATTTCTTAAAGGTACTCTCACTCCAGATATTTATCTACATACCCATTTATAAACACCCATTTCTTGAAGGTACTCTCACATGTCAATAATGAGGGCAGCTTTATGGAGCAATAGAACTGAAAGCAGCAGAAGGATAGACCGTCTAAAGTCTTTCTCTCAGGGTGAGAGAGAAACAAAAGCCTTTCGAATTGATACTGTGGCAAACAATGCGCGCAGCATTGTCAAGTCGTCAGAACAAGTTCAACTAGCAATGTAAACCACATGTGAAATGGGAGGACACAAATTAACTTACAACCTGAAGCCTCTGGCAATCAGAGCAAGTGTTTTGTGGTAAGTTCCAGCTAAGGGTTCAGGCCAGCGTATTCGTCAGCTGAAAACGTCTCTGACGAGCTCGCCCGCCCTGGTCCGAATGCATCGCCCGGCTTGAGAACGTTGGCCTTAATCTTCTCTGTGAAATTGAGTCAGGCCAAAGGGAGCCAGCTGTGTGAGAGCGAGAGAGAGAAAAAACAGAGCGACAATAGGTACTGCCGGACTGAAGCTGAGAGGTGAGGGGAGAGCGGAAAAATGACAATCTTGAAATGGAGAAATTGATTTCGGCTCGGCAAGAGACGAAGCTCCACGCAGCACTGGGAGAAAAGGAAGTGTGACAAAGAAATTACACAATGATAAATCTTGTTACCGAAGAATGGAAAGGAACAAAAACAAAATAGCCCAACGCAAAGGAATGAAGCCAGCATTGAGCGGAAATAATGGGATCATCAGCTGGCAAATCTTGCACATTTGAACATAATAACCTCCAGCTGCCCCTCATTGCACTGTTTGTTCTGTTTAGGCTTGTCATTGTTGTCTTATTTTTATTTTTGTGTCGTTGTTCTTGGGACCCAGGTCTTGTATTGGAATCATTGCATATAACCGTCTCCAAATGGTTATTAACACCTGTCAGCTGCCTGGCCTTTTCACAGCCTTATTCAAAGGTGTTTTGTGAAAATGTGGCAATTCTTTTGCACTTTTGTTTGATGGATGTGACGTACATGATCAGAATGTTGATTCCAATTTTTACTGGCGGGGCGGTGGGGGGGGGGGGGGGGGGGGGGGGGCTGATTGCAGGGGGAGTGCGTTCAGGAGGGGTGAGTGTCGCAGGGGTGGGAGGGAAACCCAATTCCCAGCTACCACCACCATAACACAATCACATGACATGTTGGAGTCAATTTAACTCCAAGGAAACATTTCGAAGTGTGATTTTGTGCGCATTTGGCCAGATTTACCTCGACGGCCGCGTTGGTGAGATCGCGGCCCATATTTAACGGCACTTAGTGCCGGAAATGAGTCCCCACGAGCTTCTCGCCATTGCTGGATGTCTGGCCGCGGATTTGCCAGACCTGCGCCTCAGCAGCTCGCCTCTAACAAAGGGGGAGCTGCTTTTAAATCCTCCCTCACCACTCACTCCCAGACAACGCACAAGCATGGCAATGCGCAGACCTGCTCCTCGCTCTGACGTTTACAACACTGTCAATGCGAGGTGGGTCACCCTGTTCCCCTGAAGGGGGCGGAGGACCAGCTGCAGGGTCACCGATGCCGCCTGGGAAGCAGTGGCAGCGGCTGTCAGTCTGGGCAGCATAACCAGGAGAACTGCCGCCATTCTATGTCGGAAGGAGACTAAAGACCTCCACTGAGGTACTGGGTAAGCTATCACCTCTCTCCTGGCATCAGTTCCGCCTGCCCCCCCCCCCCCCCCACCGAATCAGATCTTCGTGCTTGTTCCTCATAACCCCCTGGCACCCACCAGCAGAACGCCTTCATGTCTGGGTGTGGTGCCCAAGTATGCCATGTGCTATAGACTTCCATGACACATCAAATATGTGGCTCACAGTGCCCTCTCTTTGTCCCCGCAGGAGAAGATACCTATAATTAGCAGGGAAGAGCCAAAACAGTTGGAGGAGTACCAGAAATGTTAATCCTCACCCCCTATGAAGAACGGGCCATGGAAATAGCGGGGTTTACCGAGGAGAGAGCAGTCACCGACAGCGAGGTTGGCCTGCACAGCAAAGTTGAGTATCCATGGCCCCTTCACCCAGATGACTTGTATCAAGTGAGTTGTTCATGTCAGACAAAATCCCTCTCACTAACCACATATCATTCTCTCATTGGATCTCCATTTTATGAGGGTGGGCCATGCGGAGTCGCTCCCCCCCTCACCCAAGAAACCACCTCGGAGGAGAACTCCGAAGAGACCTCCATTGAGGCATCACAGATCTCACCCCCACCTTCCACCAGCACAACAACATACACCTTAGTGGAAAGACCTCTGAGGCACAATCTGGTGAGCACCACACAGTTGCTGATGCACATCAGGTGGAGGTCGGAACATCCAAGGGAATCAGCAGTCGGAGGTTTACTGGATCCCAGGACTCAGCTGGGTCCCAGTCAGGTACCGAGCCTCTGGACAAAGTTCTCCCAGAGGTGAGGCAGATGATAGGACACAGGAGGGGATGTCAGCCACATTCCAGCAAGTGCATAGCCTATTGGAGGAGTCCCAAAGGCTGTGGGTGCAGGAGATGATGCCAACGGTGCATGGCAGGAGATGATGCTGACGCAGCACGGCAGGAGATGATGCTGACAGTGCGTGGCACTTAGACCAACACTGCTTGAGTGGCTACTGCAGTGAAAAGCCTGGAGCACGATGTCCGTGTCTTGAGTGGTGGTGCCCAAGGCATGGCTGAGTCTGTGATGACCATGGCTGAGGGCCTCAACATCATGGTCCAGTCACTGAGGGACATGTACCAGGACGCAGGTGGACATTGCTGAGTCACTGCAGAGCATGGTCCAGTCACTGAAAATCATCGCTGAGGGCGTTGACACCATGATACAGGCAATGAGGAGCTGCCAGGACTGGTGGAACCAGATAACTCAGAGGCCTCTGGAGCTTACTCCAAGAGGAGGAAGCGCTGGAGGCCAACACTAACTCTGCCATCACGGAGACTACGGCAGTCTCCAGTTCCTCTGATTCACCTCCTCCTGACAGCAGCTCATCTCAAGGGCAGCGGGCAGAACAGGACGTCACAGCAATGCCAGTGACACCGGTAAGTCAGCCGGCGCCCCTGGCACCAGGTCCTCCACAGGACATCCGCCAAGGTCATCAAGGCCAAAGGGCACAGAAAGCAGCTGGCTGCCTCCTCCACTGATGTGCATCCTGGGGTCACACCTAGATGTAAAAGAAGACCACAAAAGATCAAAAAGAGTGAGGGTCACTGATTGAGCACAGGGGTGCGGGAGGAGGGTCACGAGGAGAATATAGAAATGTCAAATCTTCACAATTAAAACATGTTGCACCTGATACTTGTGAAACCTCTTTCATGTTAATCTTCATGGTGGGAACAGCTGACCGACACATTATTGTCCTATAAGAATTGAGTGCAATGAGGGACACCCTGGTCCCCCGGAATTGCTGCCACCTGTCCTTCATCCTCTGGCTCCTCCTGCGGGTCTTCCCCGGGCTCGACATCCATCCCTCCTGGTCCGCCTCCTTTTCCTCCTCAAACGAGGCCACATGTTCCTCCTATTCCTCTTCCAAGTGTACTGGTATATTGCTGTTCCAGGTTGTGGAGGGCACAGCAGACCACCACAAGGGGAGACCCTCTGGAGGACGTACTGCAATGCACCACCAGAGCGGTATAGATATCGGAACTGCAATTTGAGCAGCCCGATGTACTGCTCAATTACAACATGGGCGGCAGCATGGACCTCGTTATATTTAGTCTCTGCCTCGGTCACCAGCCTCAGCATTGGTGTCATCAGCGAGGACCTCAGCAGGTACCCCTTATCCCACAGGAGCCAACCCATCATCCTGGGGTGGTCCTCAAAGATGCCGGGGATCTCCGAGTGTCCCCGGATGTCACTGTCACGTGCACTCTCTCGGAAGCATGCACACATGTGTATGATCTGAAGGTGGTGGTCACACACGAGTTGAATGTTCAGGGAGTGGAACCCCTTCCTATTAATGAAGGGCACTCCCTGACGTCCCAGGTGCCTGCAAAGTGAACTGCATGCCATCTTTGCCCCTTGGACCTGGGACATCCCGGCGTTTGCAGGGAAAATCCTGCAGCCTGGGCATCTTGTTGGCTTGGTCCAGCTCAAAGTTGATAAAGTCTAATGCCCGGACATACAGGGCATCCATGACCTCACAGGCTTGTGCACTGTAGCTTGGGAAATGTGGCACAAGATCCTGCTGGAGCCTGCATTGAACCAGTTGCATAGAAGATCAGGGCTGCAGTGTCCATCACAGCCACCGAGAGCGGGTGTCGTCATCCTCCACGGGGTGGCAAGCCCCTGAGGATACGGCACAGGTGCTGCACTATCTTTTTGTTGAGGCAGAGTGTCCTGCGGCACATGCTGTCCATCAACGCCTCTGAATGGGACAGTGTAACTCAGGTGTGGGCACATCCCTCTGACTCCATGCTATCAGTTTATTTATTCAGTCTGTTTATCCCCTTAATTGCCCGCTCCATCTTCGATCCCACTTTTGGACCCAATTTCCTAATATCTCCCTCGCGTAACACTACTCGCCTCCTCAGTGAAATGGGTTTAATTGTCTAGACTCTGGGGTGGTCCCGGTGGATTGGAAATTAGCAAACGTGACACCACTGTTTAAAAAAGGAGGTAGGCAGACGGCGGGTAATTATAGGCCAGTGAGCTTAACTTCGGTAGTAGGGAAGATGCTGGAATCTATCATCAAGGAAGAAATAGCGAGTCATCTGGATAGAAATTGTCCCATTGGGCAGAATCAGCATGGGTTCATAAAGGTCAGGTCGTGCCTAACTAATTTAGTGGAATTTTGTGAGGACATTACCAGTGCAGTAGATAATGGGGAGCCAATGGATGTGGTATATCTGGATTTCCAGAAAGCCTTTGACAAGGTGCAACAGAAAAGGTTGCTGCATAAGATAAAGATGCATGGCATTAAGGGTAAAGTAGTAGCATGGATAGAGGATTGGTTAATTAATAGAAAGCAAAGAGTAGGGATTAATGGGTGTTTCTCTGGTTGGCAATCAGTAGCTAGTGGTGTCCCTCAGGGATCCGTGTTGGGCCCACAATTGTTCACAATTTACATAGATGTTTTGGAGTTGGGGACCAAGGGCAATGTGTCCAAGTTTGCAGATGACACTAAGGTGAGTGGTAAAGCGGGAAGGAGTTTAAGACCAGGGAGGTTATGCTGCAATTGTACAAGGTGTTAGTGAGGCCACACCTGGACCATTGTGTTCAGTTTTGGTCTCCTTACCTGAGAAAGGACGTACTGGCGCTGGAGGGTGTGCAGAGGAGATTCACTAGGTTAATCCCAGAGCTGAAGGGGTTGGATTACGAGGAGAGGTTGAGTAGACTGGGACTGCACTCGTTGGAATTTAGAAGGATGACGGGGGATCTTATAGAAACATATAAAATTATGAAGGGAATAGATAGGATAGATGTGGGCAGGTTGTTTCCACTGGCGGGTAAAAGCAGAACTAGGGGGCATAGCCTCAATATAAGGGGAAGTAGATTTAGGACTGAGTTTAGGAGGAACTTCTTCACCAAAGGGTTGTGAATCTATGGAATTCCTTGCCCAGTGAAGCAGTTGAGGCTCCTTCATTAAATGTTTTTAAGGTAAAGATAGATAGTTTTTTGAAGAGAAAAGGGATTAAGGGTTATGGTGTTCGGGCCGGAAAGTGGAGATGAGTCCACAAAAGATCAGCCATGATCTCATTGAATTGTGGAGCAGGCTCGAGGGGCCAGATGGCCTACTCCTGCTCCTAGTTCTTATGTTCTTATGAATGTTTCTGTGCCAGAAATTTTAAGACCTATATTTATATTCATGCTGAACAAAGATGTTTGTATGTGTGGCAGCCAGTTAAATTCCAACTGTGTTTCGATTGTGATTCGAGAAGGCTACGGTGTGAAGAATAAATAAAAGGCACAAGCATGTGGATGTTGTTGTATTACTGAACTGTGATATAAATATTACTCATTTGTCTTGCCGAGCTATATTGAATACTGATGATAAACAGTCACAGTCTTCCAGGTGATGACATTATTTATTAAGTAATAAAATAATATACTTGTGAGTTCTTTCACTTTAATGCTTTGACATAAAACAAATAAATAAGATTAGATTAAACTAACAATTATAATAACACACTACACTCTGATCTGGTCACATCTTCACTCCAGCTGTCCTCCACACACACTGACAAGAGCGGGAAACTCCTATATATAGTCCTTGTTAGTGTTGCCATCTAGTGATCATCTGTCTGTACTGATTTCACATTAACTAAACATGTATGAACACATGCAGAGATCACTACAGTTGTTGCTTCGCAACTGGGGTCTTGTAAGGTAGAGGAGGACTATTTCCACAGAATGTATATTTTTAAATTCCCAGTGCACTTTCTCACTGGTTAGGTCAGGATTTATTGCCCATCCCCAGTTGCCCTTCAGAGGGTGGGGGTGAGTTGTCTTCTTGAACTGCTGCAGTCCTTGAGGTGTAGGTACACCCACTGTGCTATTAGGGAGGGAATTCCAGGATGCTGCCCCAGTGACAGTGAAGGAACAGCGATATATTTCCAAGTCAGGGTGGTGAGTGACGTATCCTTCGAGGTGGTAGTGCCGTGGTTTGGAAGGTGATGTCAAAGGAACCTTGGTGCGTTCCTACAAGGTGCACTGCGGGTAAGGTGAAAGAGAAACATATTTTTAATGCCATCTTGCTAATCCAAGAAAATGACAACAGTAGCTTGCAATCCATTGTCCCCCCCCCCCCCCTCACCCCACCCCACCCCACCCCACACTCTCACACCACCTATTTTCCAACCAAAGTGTGAGATATCCAAGAAGATTTGAGGTGATTAGCAATAGATCTGGGGTGGAACACAAAACACACAATGCAGAAGGAGGCCATTCGACCCATAGAGTCTGCACCGACCCACCCAAGCCCTCACTTCTGCCCCATCCCCGTAACCCAATAACCTCTCCTTACCTTTTTTGGTCACTAAGGGCAATTATCATGGCCAATCCACCTAAATTGCACATCTTTGGACTGTGGGAGGAAACCGGAGAACCCGGAGGAAACCCACGCACACACGGGGAGGATGTGCAGACTCCACGCAGACAGTGACCCAACGGGGAATCGAACCTGGGACCCTGACGCTTGTGAAGCCAAAGTGCTAACCACTGTGCTACCGTGCTGCCAGATCTGGAAGGTACTGCTGGAAAGGAATAGGGAAAAAAGATTCAACAATAACTTTCAAAGGGGAACTGGGTGAAAAGCTGAAGGAAGAACTAATTGTTGGGCTTTGGGGAAAGGGTAGAGATTGGGAATAGGTTAGTCTCTCAGAGAGATGGCACAATCAGGATGGGCTGCATTGGCTCTTTCTGTGCTGCATCATTCAATGATCAAATAAATGACCTCAGTCGAAGATAAAGAGGAATGTAGTGAAGAGATATTTTAAATTTGAAGGAGGAGTTTGACAGAGGAACAGTTTTGGGAGGCTGTTTTCCAAAGCAATGAAATTGGCTCAAACCAATTCCGGAAAGTAAACGATCAGGAACTTGGCCCGTTGTCAGCTGATTTGCTTCTTGTAACCTTTCCTCCCAAACACTGACATGAAAGCACTCACCAAGGAGGTATTAGTGAAACACTCAATAAAGTAGGAAGCAGGCAAGCCAACGAATGGCTGTTGTCAAAGAAGCTCCTGAACCGTCAGGAAGCATTTTCATCAAAGAGCTGGTCTCAAATACCTGAGCAGCAAAGATTTTATGAGCTGGTGGCGGGTGTCGTGTTATGTACTCTGGATAACACAGGCTGCAACTGGATGCAGCTTTAACCAAAAGGTACTCCAGAACTTGAAGTTAGTTCAATCTGATTTATTGAACCAGTAGCACAGTTTGCACAGTTCTCTGTGAGTTGGACTCTCTTCTAACCTAAGTGTGGTTACTCTGTCTGACTGAACCAGACTAGCTCTTAGCCACGTGCTGGAGGTGTGATACTGTACATACACCCTGACTCACTCTGTAGATGTTCATCAGCGGAAAGAGGTGGAGTGTGAGTGCCTCGTGTCTTTTATGGTGAGATACCACCTCTGAGTGTCCTGCCTGCTCATTGGTCATGTCCTGTTCTCTGTGTTCATTAGCTGCCTGTCTGTGCCTATCTGTATATCATTAGCTGCGTGTCTGCATATCATGACAGCGGGTCGGGGAAATGTTGAATTAACGAGGCATTTCCCCCATCTGACAAATTCTGCGCCTTTACAACACACTCGCCCACCCCCCCCCCCCACCCCCCCCCCCCCCCACCCCACCCAGCACTCTCTCTCAGTTGTGTCGATCTGCAAGTGGAGAGTAACGGGTTAACGGTTACGTTAACAAGACCATGATAGTAATGATGATGTCAGCACCAAGAGGCAGGTGATCAAGGAGCTCCGAGGGAGCAAGACACAGAACAGTCCGTCTCCTGAAAACCACGTGCCTAATCCTAAGGTAAAATGGCTCTCAATAAAAGTTGCAGGGAAAACTATATCCCAACTATCGACTATCTTCGGTCACTCGTAGAACGGGCAAATCACCATCAAACCTCTCGGAAAAGCACTAAAACATGAAGGCACCCCAAATTATTGAAACAGGTCGAAGCAGTAAATACACTGAAGCTGCCGATTGTTCTGATGATAAAGACCGTACGTTCCTGTTGGCATATGCTGCTTGCGAATATTGCATTCTTAATCATATTTTTATAAAAGTTCTATTTTAATTCACTTGGCTTCCTCAATTGTGATAATTTAAAGTAAATGCATATTTCTTTATAGTTTGCCGCACACTGCAAATTATTTTGATTGCTGCAATTTGAGGGAAAGACTTTCTGTCCCCACATGTCAATGAGATGCTAAGATATCCCAGCAGTCAGATCCATGCCAATGAATAATGGAAATTATTGAACAATTTGCTGTGTGATAAGTATAGGTGCGTTTCTCCTTGATGAGCAGAAAGGATGTGTACAGAAGGATTCTCAAGGTGACTTCTCAACCAGTTGCTGGCAGCCAATTTCTTCTTAAATATTTAATTCATTTTCAAATTTATTTGGAAGCGGCGACTATTTTTTGTCTTCCATTTGAGCTCCAAGGCTAACATGCAGCATCCGCTGAGGACAGGGACAAGAGGAGGCCATTCAGCCCTTCTGGCCCATTTAGATCATGGCTGATATCGGGCTTAACTCCAGTTACCCGCGCTGGTTCCATATCCTTGCCCCAGCAACAACAAAAAAAAAAATCTATCTCAGTTTTGAAATTTACAATTGAACCCCCCCTCCCCCAATCTCCCATCCCCTAACCCCCAGTTCTAACAGGGCGTTTTGGGGGCAGAAGCCTCCAGCAGCAGGATTTTATTTACTCTGTTCGGGGTCAAACAGAGTTGGGTAGAAAAATGAAATGGCGGCGGGGGTGGGCGTGGATCTCTTCCAGCACCCGCCTTTTTCACCAGTGTTGAAAACAAAAAAGGTGAGTCAGAAATCCCACACGCTACTATTGAGAAGTTGCTGGCACCGTTCCAGGAATGGACATTTTGGAATTTTTGTCAAATCCCTCCTAAATCACACTCAGAGTGGAGATGTGAACCGTGCATTGGAGGTGGAAAGACTGTGAAAGGTGAGTAAAAATGGTGCTGACTCCTTTACAGTTCATTGTGAACTGCTGAAACCTGAGATACAGGAGCAGAGAGTGTTGGAAAAGTTCAGTGTGTGTGGCAGCATCCATAGAGAGAAAAATAGAGTTAACATTTTGCAGCCATTACGATTCCTTGGGCTTGAAGTTAACTCTGTTCCTCTCTCTCCACAGATGCTGCGGGGACCTTTCGAGTTCTTTTCCCCAGTACTTTCTGTTTTTATTTCAGATCTCTAGTATCAACGGTAATTTGCTTTTATTTTAACCTGAATGCCATGCCCAGTGAAGGCATGTCCATTGGTAAGCATTAGAAATAAGGGGCGGGATTCTCCGACCCCCCGCCGGGCCGGGAAATCGCCGGGGGGCGGCGTGAATCCCGCCCCGACGCTGGCTGCCGGATTCTTCGGTGCCGGTTTTTCGGAGGGGGTGGGAATCGCTTCTTGCCAGTCGGGGGCCATTCGCAGTGGCCCCCCCCCCCCCCGGCAATCATCCGCTCCGCGATGGGCTGAGTAGCAGCCCGTTTTCGGCCAATCCTGCCGGCGTAAATTAAAAACAAGGTCCTCACTGGTGGGACCTGGCTCTGCGGGTGGCCTGAGGAGTCCATGGGGGGCGCAGGGGGCTCTGGCCCTGGGGGGTGCCCCCACAGTGGCCTGGCTCGCGATCGGGCCCACCGATCCGCTGGTGGGCCTGTGCCGTGGGGGCACTATTTCCCTCCGCGCCGGCTGCTGTAAACGTCCGCCATGGCCGGCGTGGAGAAGAATCCCCCTGTGCATGCGCTGGGATCATGCCAGCACACGCTGGCGCTCCCGCGCATGCGCCAACTCGTGCCGGCCGGCGGAGGCCCTTTGGCAGCAGTTGGCGCAGCGCCAAGCTCTTCGGCGCCGGCTGGTGCAGCACCAATCCCGGCAGTGACGGCCTAGCCCCTGAAGGTGCGGAGGATTCCACAGCTTTCAGGCGGCCCAACGCCGGAGTGGTTCACGTCTCTCCTTGGCGCTGGTATGGCCCGCCCCGCCGGTTAGGGGAGAATCACGGCCAAGATGTAGTTTGTAATGGATTTAATTGAATGCTTCTGTGTCTGGAATTTTAAGACCTATAGTTAGATTCATGCTGAACAAAGATATTTGTACGTGTGGCGGTCGGTTTGTCATGAGAATGTCGCTTCAAGAAATATTTGGCTGGTCATATTACTGCAGTGATGTCAGAGTGTGGGTGGAGCTGGGCTGTCTGTCAGCTTTTTACTTTCATTTTTGAGCAGGCTGCAGGGTGTGTTTTAGTTTCATTTTCAGAGCTGGATAGCTGCAGTCACAGCCAGAAGGTGTATGAATCTCTCTCTGTAATCGAAGGACTGTAAATCGATCCCAGTGATTTAAACTCATTACAGTAGTGACTTTAACCCTGATGTGCTTCAGTTTAAAGGTTTGTTCAGTCTTCTGGGTGTTAAAAGGACAGCTTACAGATGACTTTGTGTTGTATTCTTTGGGGGTGTATTTGATTTACTGGTTGCTAAGATGTTCACTGTTTGTTTTAGAAAGGTTAACTTGAGTTCATAGAAGAAACATTGTTTTGCTTTAAAAAAATACTTTTCCATTTCTGCTCTACCACACCTGTAGAGTGGGCCGTGTGTTCCCCATACCACAATCTATTAAAGGTTGTGGGGACAGGTGAACTCCATGATACACTTTTGGGTTCTCGAAACCCTGGCCCATAACAGGTTAAATTCCAATTGTGTTTCTGTTGTGCTTAGAGAGGGCTATGGCATGAAGAATAAATAAAAGGCATAAACATGTGGGTGTTGCTTAGCAACAGGGGTCTTGTAAGGAGAGGAGGACTATTTCCACAGAATGCATATTTTTAAATTTTCAGTGCACATTCTCACCGGTAATTTGCTGCCTATGTTGATGTTGGAGATGTCTTTTTTTCTGATAGATTGCCAAAATGTTATGCAACATCTACCCATTGCCCAGATTCAAACAAAGAGTCTTCAGGAAAAAATAATTACTGGTAACCTATTTTTTGAAATGTCCCCTTTTACGTTTCTTACTTAATTCCCAAGTCCTTGGTAGCATAAACAACAGTTTGCTGGTTTTCTGTTATGCATTCAAAGCAATCAAGTCTGTAACACTTTAAACTGTTTCATAAAACACTGCAGGCTTTTTTTTATAGTGATTCAGGGTATGAGGGGATAGCTGTAAGTTGAATTGGTTGAGCAGTTGACACATTGCCAATGGCTTTCCAGAATAAAGTCTGTGAGAATGGAGGAGTCTATAAATACATAGAACGTTAGGACATTTCTCATAAATGTCCAAAGTGCTCCATGAATTACTTTTAAAGCACAATTGCTGATACTGCTTTTTGCAAGTTTGGCAGCCATTTTGTGCACAGCAAGCAGGCGTAAACAAAATGGCTGATCAACCCATGTTTTTGTGTGGTGCGTGGGACATGAGGAGAACTGCCCTACTTTGACTCATACCATGTAGCCTTTAACATCCGCTCAAAGGGTACTTTGTTTATCATCCCATTTTTGGGAAACACTTTCAACAATGCAGCAGCTCCCTCATAGCCGCATTGGAGAGTTGCCCTGGCCCTCTGGTGGAGATTGGACAAAGGGTGTGTGATTCAGAGGTGAAAGAGCAAGCAAATGAATAAGTGACACATTCACGGTCTGGAGTCTCCTCCTTCATTGCAACACAGGAGTTGACGGCTGTTGTCCCCATTTTGCTAATAGCAAGTTGGAGGCAGTGGCGTAATGGACGAGTAACCCAGAGACCCAGGTTTATTCTCCAGCAACTTGGGTTCAAATCCCATCAGCATGGCAGATGGTGAAATTTGAATAAAAATCTAGAATTAAAAGTCTAACAATGAACATTTAATGATGTTGATTGTCATAAAACCCCATCTGGTTCACTAATGCCCTTGAGGGAAGGAAATCTGACATCCGTAACTGGACTGGCCGACAGAGCCACAGCAATGTGCTTGACTCCTAAATGCCCTCCGGGATGGGCAGTAAATGCTGGCAAAGTGACACCCATATCCCACAAATTAATTTTTAAAAAGTTACACCCAAGAATCATGCCAAGCCAAGAGAACAGGTGGCTGTTCCTGGGCATAAATGGCTCTAAGCAACCGAGGTCTGAGGAAATCTAGTATTTTTACTCTTTGGTTAGGATTTTTTATAACCTTCATTGGTGTCAGAAGTAGGCTACATTAACACTGCAATGAAGTTACTGTGAAAATCCCCCAGTCGCCACATTCCGGCGCCTGTTCGGGTACACAGAGGGAGAATTCAGAATGTCCAATTCACCTAACAAGCACGTTTTTCGGGACTTGTGGAAGGAAAGTGGAGCACCCGGAGGAAACCCACGCAGGCACGGGGAAAACGTGTAGATTCCGCACAGACAGTGACCCAGCAGGGAATTGAACCTGGGGCTCTGGCGCTGTGAAGCCGCAGTGCGAATCACTGTGCTACCGTAAATCTCACGAAAAGCACAAATCGCGTTTCATGATGTAAATGCATAATGCAATTGTCCCCTCTTGCCACCAGTGACATAGCACGTTTCCCCATGTTCAATGTCGAGAACATTATTTGCAGGCATTAGCATATAATTATCTGCCCTTTATGCCTGAATAAGTATCCCGCAATTATCACGTTGGCGTCAGGGCAGACTGGTTTGAAACTCAATTGGGCTTCCAAGGCATGCACCTTGCGAGCAGATCTCCCAGGTGAGTACATTGCTCATTGAGTGGGGGGGTGTGTGAGGCAAGTCATTCCCAGGCTGTGCCAGGGGGCACTGGTGGGGAGAGCAGATTTCTGATGCACTATCTTGCACTGGGGCAGAACTTAAAAATGGAACCCCGACGTTCGACAAAGTAGGTTGCCGCTGGAGCACATTCAATCAGAGCACACTCCACCAATGTTACATTGTGGGATATGCCCTATGAAATATTTGAGCCTACGTCTTGAGCAATAAGACGGGGAAAGCCACGCCTGCTGTTACCGACTTCAACACCACTGATTTCCCACCCGTTATCGGCCCTTATCAACTTCTGGGCAAATTCGGCCCTCTGCTTCTCAGTACTGGTCTAAAATGGTCTCGTATACCTTGAAATAGATCTCCAGTTCAGACCAGTGCCAGTCATCTCCAGGTTTTACTTTTTTTTTTCTGGGACGTTTAAAAGTATTTAATCATAGTTCATGCACAGCAAGCTCAATATGTATAAGAACTTGCAATCAGGGACAACATTTCAATTTTTTAACATGAATTATACTTTCCTCATATAAAATCATTAAGAACAGGCCTCAGTGAAGATACATGACTGTCAGATGAGCACGTGAAACGCCATTGCGTACAAAGCTAGGGACCAAGCACTGGAAAATGGGATCAGAATAGACAGGAGTTTGGTGGCCGATGCAGACACAATGCGCCAAAGGGCCTCTTCCTATGCTGTAAAACCCTACGGCTCTGTCAATTTTTCAAAAGCACTAAAACAAAATTACAATTAAAAGGCCAGAATATTTGTTTCCTGCTCTGACTGAAATGTTGCCCTCAATGTTGAAAGATCCTCACCACTCTCAGGTAAGTGCAATTGGAGGATACTCCTGTTTGAGAGTCGTAGATGGTGTGGCCAGTTCGGTGAGTGGAGACTCGATCTGATGAAACATTTGATAGATGGATGTGAAAGATAGGGAGGAAACTTGGGCCGACTGTAACCAGGTGGGTAAAGCCCCTATGCCCCCATAGTTTCCCCATCTTTTAAAGCCACAGAATGGAATTACACGTGTCCTTGGGTGCAAATGAGAAGCTAACTCTGGGTCATGACATTTTACCAACAGAATCTTGTGATTTTGCTGATTAGTAATAATTATTTCCTTTATATGTTAATGTGAACCTTGAAAAATGTAATTCATCTGCATTGTTCAGAAAACAAAGGTAGTTTTAAGGGATTTATATTTGTATTGGTAAGCATTAGAATTAAGATACAGCTTTAACTGTGTTTAATTTAATTTAACTGTGTTTAATCTCGTACCAGCCTCCCCGAACAGGCGCCGGAATGTGGCGACTAGGGGCTTTTCACAGTAACTTCATTGAAGCCTACTCGTGACAATAAGCGATTTTCATTTCATTTCATTAATGTTTCTGTGCTGGAAGGGTAAGACCTATGGTTAGATTCATGCTGGACAAAGGTGTTTATGTGTGTTTCAGTTCCAAATAGGATTCTATTGTGCTTAGAGAGAGTTACGGAGTGAAGAATACATTGAACTAACAGTCGTTGCTTGGCAAGTGTAAGGTAGAGAGGCTTTTAAACTTTAATTTTGCTAATTTGATTGCAGTTGAAGGTAGGTCTGAGAGAGAAGGCGGATCTCACAGCTCTGCTGGAAGCAGTTTGTTTTCAAAGGTGAAAGAGGGAGCATTTCTCTCAGCCCTGTTAGAAGAAAAGCTATACTATGGAGTAATGATTAAAAGATGCCAGAAATCTAAAGTCCAGCTCGTTAAGGAAACTAGAGAAATGAAGAGAAGTTTCCAAGAAGTCTGCAGTTAATGCAACAGAGGAAACTGGGAACCAGAGGAAAGTATTGTTCAATTTTCAGAGCTGAAAAGGAATTGTATCGTGAGAGGGTAGAAAGATATCTGCAGTAGGGCTAATGTTTATGAGAAATGATTACATTTGGGAGATATTATTTGAAATAATTGTGGAAATCAGTGGCTGTACCTTGGTGTTTGTGTAAAAGCCCTTTAAAACAAAGGAAAGCTGAAGGTTGAGGTGTAAAACCTGGAATCAGACCCTGGATGGAAGCAGCGGAGGGAAAGATTAATTTAAAAGAATATTTGAAAGTATGACATTTGAACGTGGAATTTGAAATCTCATGAGTGGAAGCGGGAGTTCAGTGAGACAAGGTGGCTCACGGGACAAAAATCATTTGGGGGAATTTTGAGGAAAAATCCAGACATTCGCTTGGGTTCAAGGAGAAGTGTGTCTTACCTCAGTCATTTTGTGTGCTTTAAAGGAATCTTGTTTACTAATGAGACCATTGTACCTTAAAATGTACTTTGTAATCATGTTATTCCTAAAATCTGTTTGCATTTGGAAGTAAGGGAGGAGTATTGTCTAATAATCCAACTTGTCACGTTTAATACATGTTTTATCCTTGTTGTTAAAACAAATTAGTGGTCGTGTGACTCTCTTCCTCCATGTTTTATAAAACAAATGTATAAGTTACCGCCTTTTGAGCGAGGGCTCCGTGCTGGGATTTTCCCGCCTAGTTATAACATCGACTGGAATGGTAACAGCATGACCTTGATTTTTTTTCTATTAATTTGCAGCAAGCATTGTCTCAAAGGACACATTGTCTCAAAGGAACCACTAGCACACACTAAATATGTATTGCTGTTTTCAAACACTGAGCTAGATTTCCCCCCTGCAGCAGGTTTAAAGGAAGACAGGCGGGTGCACAGAGGGGGGTGGGGGGAAGGGGGGGTGCATGGGGTGGGGGGGAGGGGGGGTGTGATTCACTAACCGCTGAAGACTCAGTTTCTGTAAATGGCAGCAGGAACCTGCGCTCCTGCGCATCCTGGTGGCTCACCAATCCCACCAGAGACTGGTGTGAGATCGATGCAGATGAAGGTCGACCTGAATCGTCCGCACCATCGAAATTGTTTGTCTGCTAAAGCTGTGATTAAGGGGTTAGCACCTAATCAGGCTGTGATGTGACTTATGGGAGGGGCTGGGTCTGTTTTAGTTTCATTTTCAGCCCTGCCCGGTGTCTGCTGTTTTTAGTTTCATTTTGGGAATTTTCTCTGGATTCCGAGGGCAGGATATGTGTTCCTCAGACTTACTTCCGAAAGCTTCTCTCCTAAGGACTTTGTGCATAAATCTATAAGCCACTGAGTGTTACCTGAATTAATCAGCTGCATTGGACCTGGGTGCACGGATTTTGCTTAATGGACATTTTGGAAGTAGCTGGGAAAGTAAAAGCAAAGACATTTCTTTATTTTTTTGTTCGAACTGTTTAACTGTTAATTGAAAAGCTGTTTTATCCTTAGATGTTGATGGGGATAATCCGGTGTTGTTTTAATATAATCCAGTTTGTTTTAATATAAAAGATCCCTAGTTATCTGTTCAATCACTCCTGGAGAAAATAATTCTCTCTCACAGTTTACAAATTAAAATATTGTTGGGGCCAATATAAATCGGGGTCTGGTCCAGAAACCGTAACAAGGGGAAGGAGGTCAGGAGGTATTCCGATCTAGGGAGGACGTCGCCGGTCAGAAGGGGGATTCTGATGGAGGCACCTCCTCCACTCCCGCACACCCTCGTCCTACCACCCCCCCCCCCCCCCCCCCCCCACCCTGTATGTCTCCATCTGGCCTGAGATCTAAGCTTCCTTATTTTTGGGTTCCCCATGGTGCTTTAATCTGCCTCGCAGCCTAAAAATTGAGGCTGGGTGGGAAGTGGCAGTTAAATTAGCCATTAATTGGCTTTAACCGTGGCAAGCGAGGGCCTCCAGTCTGATATCTTGCCCGCCCAGCATAAAATCACTGCGAGGTTAGGGTAGGCAGGAACATGGAGGTTATACGTCCCAGCAATTTCACATTCCCCCCCCCCCCCCCATCCCAACAGGAAAAAACACCAGGCTGGGAGGAGAACACTGGTGAATGCTGCGTTTGGTGCGGAGATTGATTACCGTCAGGGCTACGATTATCATTGCTGTGCCACTATTTTTCTAACTCTAGCACTGAGCATGGGTTAAATTTTGAAGAAGGTTGAGAATTGTTTTCCCTAGACTGTCCCAACAATGAGATTTAGCCCAGTTGGAGGGCATTCCCTCCTGCCAAGTGTAGATAGAGATACCTGTGTGTGCATATAGCAACTCAGCATATTACCAAAACCGTTCAAAGTGTTCAACATAATTAATTATCTTTATTTGAAAAAATAACCATAGTTACTTCAAGCTCCAGAATATAAATGAGAGAAAATTTAATCACAGCTGTACAAAACATTGGTTCGACTGCACCTCGAGTGGAGTGTTAGGTTCTGAAGGTAACACTGCAATAAGCACTCGAAAGCAAGTCTTGACTTCTTTGACTTCCAGTTTATTGTGTTCTACAATCACATCTTATCCAACACCACAGTGCCACCTGTATCCCCTTATATATATGTGTGTGTGTGTGTGTGTATATAATATATATATACATATATATGAAGCTTTAATGGTTCAATAGACCACATTGATTGTTCGATATACTGCACACTCACACACATATATAAATGTGCAGTCGAGCAATCAATCAATGTGGTCTATTAAACCATTATCGGCGCAGGCTGGGAAGGCCGAAGGGCCTGTTCCTGTGCTGTAATTTTCTTTGTATTAAAGCTTTAATTTTGACTTAAGCGTTGGGGGAACATTAACGCTTTTCTAACATACAGTTCTGGGCACGAAATCTAGAACAAAACATTGATATTGAAAGAAGTACAGCACAGATTCAACAAAATCTTACCAAGGCCTCAAGAGTGAAGTTGTGAGGAGAGATTATATGTGCAGGACATGTCTTCCAGGAATATACATGATGAAATGGCAATTTGTCTTCGCCAGCATTCATTACTCAAATTCCATCTCAGAAGCAGTTGATCTAGAGCAGTACCGTAGCACAGGTGGCTAGCACTGTGGCTTCACAGCGCTAGAGTCCCCGGTTCGATTTCCTGCTAGGTCACTGACGGGGAGTCTGCACGTTTTCCCCGTGCCTGCGTGGGTTTCCTCCGGGTGCTCCGGTTTCCTCCCACAGTCCAAAGACGTGCAGGTTAGGTGGATTGGCCATGATAAATTGCCCTTGGTGGCCAAAAAGGTTAGATGGGGTTGTTGGGTTACGGGGATAGGGTGGAAGTGAGGGCTTAAGTGGGTCGGTGCAGACTCGATGGGCCGAATGGCCTCCTTCTGCACTGTATGTTCTATGTTCTATGAACTAGTTAAATGTCATATTGTTGTTCATGGGAAAATGCTGTGTGTCAATTTGTGTCATATTCCCAACGCTCCAGTGGTGATGACAATTCAAAACAATTGCATTGTGATGAAGTGGGAATAGGTTTTGGTACGAGTCTGGGTATGGACAGCAGCTTCAGTTGAACTTAGCTTCATGGAGTGTGGAAGTGAGAGACGAGCAAGGATAACACTGGAATAGTTGGGACTGCAGGTTAAGAATGACCCAATCCATTGTCACCTCATCTTTTCTTTTTGACTGACCACACCTCCTACTTTCCTCATCTTTGACTTTGGCCCTTCCTTTGAGGTAAATGCAGTGAAGTGTCCTTTTATATTGCTTTCACTCTTTGGTTGTTAAGGTATCTTTGAGACGGATGCTTAGCAGATGTTCAGTGTCTTTATCGTTAACCCTTGGCTGGAGGGTTAATAACTAAGGGACGCTGATTCAAAGTGATTGGCAAAAGAACCTTGGGCGGGATTCTATGCCGGCAGGATGCTCCGTTTTGCCAACAGCCCGGGGGTTTCCCGACGGCCGTGGGGCTGCCCGACCATGGGAAACCCTGATGACCAGCCAGCGTAACGGAGCATCCCGCTGGCGTGGTGAGGCAGAAATGTGGCGTGGTGGGGGCGGAGAATCCCCGTGCAAAGCTGCCACGAGGAAAACCTGTGGTGAGCATTTGGAATGCAAAGGTGGGGGGAACAGATCCAACGGGAGCTTTCAAAAGGAAATGAAGCGATTGCCTGAAGGAGAACCAAATTGGCGGAATGTGGGAAAGATGGGAAGGGGGGGGGGGGCTTGAGCACTCTGAGATAAACTGGAGATGGCCCAATGGCCCAAGTGATTGCAATCTGTGTTGTGTTATTCTCTGATTTTATGTGATAATCGGGACTCGGTCCGAACATGGGAGGCCGGGATCAGAGAATACATTTCTGGAATGCTCTTCTTTTCCTTGTTGTTCTGGTTGGTTTTTTTTTTTGCCTCTCCCAGTATGGTTGGAATGCGGAGAGCTAAAGGATCCCCGTGCAAAGCTGCCACGAGGAAAACCTGTGGTGAGCATTTGGAATGCAAAGGTGGTGGGAACAGATCCAACGGGAGCTTTCAAAAGGAAATGAAGCGATTGCCTGAAGGAGAACCAAATTGGCGGAATGTGGGAAAGATGGGAAGGGGGGGGGGGCTTGAGCACTCTGAGATAAACTGGAGATGGCCCAATGGCCCAAGTGATTGCAATCTGTGTTGTGTTATTCTCTGATTTTATGTGATAATCGGGACTCGGTCCGAACATGGGAGGCCGGGATCAGAGAATACATTTGTGGAATGCTCTTCTTTTCCTTGTTGTTCTGGTTGGTTTTTTTTTTTGCCTCTCCCAGTATGGTTGGAATGCGGAGAGCTAAAGGAAGGGCGGAGGAAATGTTGAGCTGTTATATTCCAACTGGCAAGAGCATGCGATGACCTGGCACACCGGCCGGGTCATATCCTGCCAATTAGTTTTGAACGTTCTTGTTCCGATAGCTTCGTGTGAACACTCAGCAAGACAGCTTTAAGGGATTAAGTTGATTTAAAAATAAACTAAAAGCCATAACATTAAATAGGATATAATCCACGTGCTATTATTGGTTTTCGATACTGGCAGATACTTGGGTATGAATAATCTGTGATTTGCATTGATTTTTGGCCTGCTCCTCCACAGAAGATGCACTAACAGCACAATAATGATGGTTAGACAGGTCTCAAGGGTATCCTTGAGGCCGTGCTTAGAAATTCAATTTGATTTCATTTAACAGCTTTTAAACCAATCACAAGGCACTGGAATCCTTTCTCTGAATTTCTCCATCTCTCTCCCTTCTCTGAATCCCTCCTTACAATTTACCTCTAAAACCCTCATTCACGCTCACATAAGCTCCAGACTCGACTATTCCAATGTAGTCCTGGCTGGTCATCCACGTTAAACTCTCCATAACATTGAGGTCATCAAAATCTCTGCTGTCCCTGTCTTAGCTCACAACAAGTCCCACTCCCCTCGTATCCCTGTGCTCGCTGACCTACATTAGCACCCAGTAAAACAACATCTTGATTTTAAATAGCTCAGCCTTGTTTACAAATCCCTCCGTGGCCTAATCCTCCCTCAGAGTGTAATCTCCTCCGACCCCACAAGACTCTGGGATCGCTACGCTCCTCTAATTCTGGTCTCTTTGGCCTTCCTTATTTTAATCGCTCCACCATTGGGTGGCCGCACGTTCAGCTGTCTCGGCCCCAATCTCTGGAATTCCCTACCTACACCTCTCCCCTTCGCTTCCGCAGTTTCTCCCTTGAAGACATTCCTCAAAGTTATAACTTGTTCACCAAGTGGTTGGTCAAATAATCTAAAATCACCTTCTGTGGCTTGGGGTCACACTATGGGTGAGATTCTCTGGTCGCCCAGCCACATGTTTCTCGGTTGCATGCTATTTACTAGCGATGGGATTCTATCTTCCTGCTGCTTGTCAATGGAATATCCCATTGAAACCATCCCATGCTGCGGGGTGCGCTGGCAGTGGGAAAAGTGAAACCCGACAACCAGAAAATTCCAGTCTATATTTTACAAAATTCCTGTGGAGCGCCATGGTGCGTTTCATTACGGAAAGGTGCAATATAAATATAAGTTGTTGCTGTTGATCCAAATCTTGGTCATTTGTCCCTAACTCCACCTCTTTGTCAACTATCATTTGGTCATGGAGCTAGCCGGCAGTGAGCTTATGTATAAATATGTGCAAGCTTCACTGAGATACTATTCTACAGCTGCCGCTGGAGGAATAGCATTTCACAGCAATAAAGCCTCTCTTGTACTTCACTCGAATCTTTGCGTACAATTGTTAGCGCCACACCCATGCCATTCAGATTTGTTGTTTTTGTTGTTGAAGCTGATGACATAGCAACCTCACTCCGAGCCCAGTTCCTATCCCACAAAGGTCTGAGCAGGAAGTGACTTCTGATGATATCACATAGACTGACAGTTCTGGTGGAAGGTGCACTGATGTTGTAATAGGCTGGACTTCCAGCCCAATCTCCCACAGAGATGTGTCAACAGCGTTGTCAAGGGTCTGTGGGTCTGAATTCACTCCCTGCTCACACTTGTATCCCATTAAATTCAGCATAATAACAGAAACATTGCATCTTTGCATTACCCGAGGAGAACTTGAAAGTGCTTCACAGTTGGATTATGAGACATTAACTAGCATCGATCCAAAGAAGGGCATATTGGAGAAGGTGACCAGAAGCTCTTCAGTCACAGTTGTCAACCTGAAGCTGAGCATTTCGCCAGCTCAGGCGAAGGAGAAATTTCGAGTCACAATTTGCCTTCAAAATCAATGGAGGAACACAGGCTGGCTTTGGACAATAGTGGCAATGCTGCACAAAGCCAGGGAAATAGAGGCAATATTGTCCAAATCCAACAGCAATGAAGCGAATGCCAACCCAACCCGGGGCAACATGGGGAATATTGCCCAGAACACAGGCCATTGTAAAGAGTGAAACCCAATTCTAGGTCAAAAGCTTTTTTGTTTGTTTAAACACTGGAAATTGTTAGTATTTTACAAGGGCAAGCACACTCAGAGTGGATGCTTCCAAAACTGCCTTTGCCAATTAGTAAACAACAACCACAACTTGAATTTATACAGCACTTTAAATGGAGCAAAATATCCCAGGCACTTCACATGATTGTTATTCGACAATTAATAGGGGCTGGTTTAGCACAGGGCTAAATAGCTGGCTTTTACAGCAGACCTAGGCAGGCCAGCAGCACGGTTCGATTCCCATACCAGCCTCCCTGAACAGGTGCCGAATGTGGCGACTAGGGGCTTTTCACAGTAACTTCATTTGAAGCCTACTTGTGACAATAAGCGATTTTCATTTCATTATTAGTCACTTTGGCACATTATGTTAATTAGGGAAAGCGAGCACAGATCTGTTAAGGGAAAATCATGTTCAATCAACTTGCTAGAATCTTTTGATGAAGTAACAAGAGGGCAATGTTGTTGGCAATGTTGGTTGGTGTGCATGGACTTCTGAAAGATACCTGATAAAGTGCTGGTTTCATAGATTATCATAGAATTTGCAGTGCAGAAAGAGGCCATTCGGCCCATCGAGTCTGCCTTCTTGGAAAGAGCACCCTACCCAAGGTCAACACCTCCACCCTATCCCCATAACCCAGTACTAAGGGCGATTTTGGACACTAAGGACAATTTATCATGGCCAATCCACCTAACCTGCACATCTTTGGACTGTGGGAGGAAACCGGAGTACCCGGAGGAAACCCACGCACACACGGGGAGGATGTGCAGACTCCGCACAGACAGTGACCCAAGCCGGAATCGAACCTGGGACCCTGGAGCTGTGAAGCAATTGTGCTAACCACAAGGCTACCATGCTGCCCACAGACTTGTGAGCAAATTTAGAGCTCATGGATTATAAGGAGCAGAAGGAACATAAATATAAAATAGACTGAGTGACAAGGAAACGTTAAGTCGTGGTTAATGGATGTTTTTCGGATTGAAGAAAGGTTTACAGTGGAGTCCCTCAGGGGTCTGTGTTGGGACCCCACTCTTCCCGATATATATGAATGACCTGGACCAGGCATTTTCAAAGTGGGGGTCGCGACCTGCGGGTGTCAGGAGGGTCGCGGAGCCATCCATCGCGGCGTTCCCGATCGTGGGAATTCAAGCCCAACAGCCGTAGCAGCCGGCTTTTAACAATGTTGGCTACGAGCAGCTTTAAAATTGACGGTTGCAACCAGCTAAAATAATGCAGGCGCGCTGCGTATGCGTGCCCGCTCATCAGTATACATTCGCGGAGCCCAGAGAAGCACTGCCTCCTCCTAACATCAGCGCACTGATCCAGGAGAAGATTATTTTTAAAATTCAATACAAACTTCCTGCCTAAAATGAGGCGGACAGCAGTTCACGCGCCTTGAACGCTGACGTCACGTGCTTTGGACGCGATTTTGAATCCTCCATTTTGTCAACAGCAAACAAGTAAATGAGGCCCAAGCAGGCTCAATTCTCGCATGAAAAAGATAAGAGAAAATGGTGGGTCGCGAATGTTGGCTGGCGTGGGTCACGAAGGTCAGCCGGCGTGGGTCGCGAAGGTCGGCCGGCGTCGGTCATGAAGGTCGGCCTGTTGGCAAAAATGGGACCCCGAAAAGATTGTTTGAAAAACACTAACCTAGACCTTGATGCACAGGGCACGATTTCAGAATTTGCAGGTGGCACAAAAGCTGGATGTATTATAAACTGTGCGAGGTGTAGGATAGGACAGAATATTGACAGGTTGGTGCAGTGGGCAGGTTAAATTCAATGCGGAGATGTATAAAGCTGTGAAAACCTGTCCTGATCCTATTGGCTGGGGACATGTTCCTTGGGGAATGATGGGCTGGATTCTCCGCAGGCCCGCGCCGAAATTACAGCCGGCACGGGGGCGGAGGATGCACTTTCACGCTGTAATCGTTCCCGGCGCCAGTCCGGCCATTCTCCGTGCCCCGAAAATCGGCGTAACCGCAGAGTACGCCCCACCACCGGGTGGGGGGGGGGGGAGCCATTGCCAGAGGCCGCCCAGCAATCCTCCAGGGGGGACCTTACAGGCAGCCGGGGATTAAATCTGCGTGGTTTCAAGCTCGGGCACGCGGCCGATCGGTGGGGGGGGGTTCGCTTTCTCTGTGTAGCTCCGCGGTCCGAGTCTGCCATGGAGCTCGGCGTGGCCACTGGAGGCTGCTGCTGTGTGCATGCGTGGACTCCAATCCGGATGTGCGGGGACCCGTATCAGCAGCAAAAGCTGCGAGATTCACTCTGGGTCCCTGCTAGCCCCCTGCAGGGCATTGAATTTGTTCAACTTTTTGTAAGGAATTTCTGGAGTAAAACTCCACAGTTTGTACGCCGACGAGGGGACATAGTCTCATTTTGGGAGAATTCAGCTCCCCCAATGAGGGTTGAGGGTGGCAATCATTCGCAATGCAGCTGTGTAACTAGAGCTGGCCAGTGTGGTACCGGCTAGATAATCTTTATTATTGTCACAAGTAGGCTTACGTTAACACTGCACTCTTTGTGGACTCTTTGTGGCCCACGCAAATGAAATTATTAATTGTGGTAGGAGGAACATGCAGAGACAATATACAATAAAAGATACAATTCTAAAGGGGAAACTAGAGGAGTGTGACTCGGTGTATGTGCATGAATTGTTGACGGTAGTAGGGAAGTGGTTAATAAGTCACAGCACCCCAGGCTTTATCAATAGGGGCACAAGTTTTTTTTTGCAAAAATATACTTTATTCATAAAGTATCTGAAAGAGACATTACAAAACATTTCAAATTGTTATAACAAGCAAATGCAATGATGTTCACATTTTCTCCAGAGATCAAAGCTCCGAGGTGCTTCAATTCAGCAATGAGAACATTACAAACATTTCCATTTCAACATTTTTGTTACAGACAATACAATTCTGTTCCAAAGATACACATCAGTAATGTTGCACTCTGGGGTGCTTCAATACATTTACATACTGTAAGGATTAAGCACACAGTCTGAGCGGTTTTACACGGTTACCAGCCCCTCGGCGTACACAGGCTGTAAGGCCTGACACAGTGGCCTTTCACCATTGCGCCTTGACAGCACCTGTCCCAAACTTGAGTGAGACCCTCAGCACGTAGTCCTGGAACTTGCAACATCGAGGACAATTCTCATCAAGATCAACAAGTTTTGGACAGACTGAAGAGTGTCTTTCACCAAGTTAATGATCCTTCAGCTGCAGTTGATGTTTGTTTTGGTATACGGTCCTGGGAACAGCCCATAATAATAATAATCTTAGTAAGTATCACAGGTAGGCTTACATTAACATTGCAATGAAGTTACTGTGAAAATCCCCTAGTCGCCACGCTCCATAAAATGAGGGAGAATTCAGAATGTCCAATTCACTTAACAAGCACGTCTTCCGATATTTTTGGGAGGAAGCCGGAGCACCCGAAGGAAACCCACGCAGACACGGGGAGAACATGCAGTCTCCGCATAACAGTGACACAAGCTGGAATCAAACCTGGTACCCTGGCGCTGTGAAGCAGCTTTGCGAACCACTGTGCTACTGTGCCGCCCACAAATGAGGGAGGAAATGTGGAGGGTAAATGATGAGAACCTGTAGGATTTGGTAGATCAAAGGTCACGAGTGACTCCGCAAGAGATTGCAGGCAAACATTTGGCAGGCAAAACAGTCAATCGGACACTTCTCACCTGTCCTGATTGTCTTCTGTCAGAAGCTCTATCACCCATGCTCATTGTCCACGTTGAGTTTCACCCCCATCATATCTCCAGGTTATCCATTCTCTCTGTACCATGTATGGGGTGAGTAAATAAAAGGTTTTTAAAATTTTTTAAATAAATTTAGAGTACCCAATAATTATTTTTTTATTTTCCAATTAAGAGGCAATTTAGCGTGGCCAATCCACCTAACCTGCACATCTTTGGGTTGTGGGGGTGAAACCCACGCAGACATGGGGAGAATGTGCAAACCCTGCACGGACAGTGACCCAGTGCCAGGATTCGAACCCTGGTCCTCAGCGCCGCAGTCCCAGTGCTAACCACTGCGCCACAGAGTAAATAAAAGTTGGCCATCAATTTACATCTGGATTCTGTGATAACGGCACAGTGAGAGAATACCCTTCCCCCCACATTCCTGATAACCCCAGTGCAAGCACCTCAGTAGAAGTGGCCAATACTTCTGGATTAGCCTGGATTCTTCAGCTATTGAAGATTATTCCGCATGTCTATGACGTTGGCAACCCAAGTGAAAAATCATAGGGGCATTAAAAGTACTTCTGCGCTTTTCTCATTTTCTGTGAACACTTTATCATTGGAGATGGGGGAAAGGGTCTGCTCCACTGTGTGTGGGGGTTGGAGAAAGGGTCTGCTCCACTGTGTGTGGGGATTGGAGAAAGGGTCTGCTCCACTGTGTGTGGGGATTGGAGATGAAAGATTATGATGATGAAACCTCCAGGAATACATCTAAACAAGAGTTGGCAACTCTGCTGCTCAGTGAAGCCAAAGTGGTCGTTCTGTGGAAGTGACATGAGGCCATATGATATAATTTGGCAATTGAGGAGGTTGCAAAAGGCATCTTCCTGTCTTTCACTGTTTGACACTGGAAGTGGTGTTTACACATCGATGGGGCCATGGCTTGAGTTGAAAGCTCCGATTGCTAAACTTCAGGATGACATTTAATGCGCTAACTAATCGTGATGAGAAAGCGAACGGAAGCACAGATGGTTTTTTAATTCCGATGCTTGCCAAAGGCAGCTTCAAGGGCAGTTTTAAGAAACAACTTTGATCCTGAGTCGTGCACTGATGGAGTTCAATTTCACATCTATTTGACAAAGAATAGACTGTATACACTTTGGAATTTTAGTGTCGGAAACCTTGCTCCTGATTAACTTCACTCATGCCACGAGACAGGCAAACAACTTGCCGAGGCTTCATTCTATTTCGTGAGAAGGGAGAGTAAAACTTCAAACACAGACAGGCACCTGAGAAGCAATTCCAGCCCAGTGCCTACAGTTTACAAATAGTGTAATAGTTTATCCTTCTGATGAAGAGGTTTACAGGGGACTGAGGAGGATCTGGAGAGTTAAGTTCAGAAACCATCCTCTGAGTCTACGAGTAATTCAAGGCTCTCTCCGTAAGAAAAAAGTGCAGGTGGTAAACACAGAGAATTTTGTGTATTTTCAAAGAAAGGGCAGCTGTATTTCATTTCATGGTCTTCAAGACTGCTGAAACGCTTTAATGAGGAATAGATTGAAACTCAATATTGGGTCTGAGATTTATTCCACACTAAAACTGACACTGTACAAACTGAATTGTGTAGATCAATTTTTCTGCTTTATTCCATGTCTTTGGGTGCATTTGTCTTTCATGCAACACTGCCACAATCTCTTGTGACAGGGCTATTGCGAGAAGTGGGTAGGAGCAGGGGGTCAGTCATAGAAATCGTGGAATCATAGAATTCCTACGGTGCAGACAAATTCTTTACCGCAGAGATCTGTCGAGGCTCAGTTGTTAAGTACGTTCAAGGCTGAGATAGACAGATACTTAATCAGTAAGGGAATCAAGGATTATGGGAATAAGGTGGGAAAGTGGAGTTGAGGATTATCACATCAGATCTGTCATGATGTCATTGAATAGTGGAGCAGACCCAATGGGCCTACTTCTGCTCCTACGTCTTCTGGTCTTATGAGGCATTAGTTGGATGGTGGAGGGAATCCCGTGGTGGGCTGGGGTGTATTGGGGTCACAGAACATACAATGCAGAAGTAGGCCATTTGGCCCATCGTGTCTGCACTGACCCACTTAAGCCCTCACTTATCTCCGTAACTCAGTAACCGCTCCTAACCTTTTTGGACGCTAAGGGTAATTTAGCATGGCCAATCCACCTAACCTGCACATCTTTGGACTGTGGGAGGAAACTAGAGCACCCGGAGGAAACCCACACAGACACGGGGAGAACATGCAGACTCCACACAGACAGTGACCCAGCGGGGAATCGAACCTGGGACTCTGGCGCTGTGAAGCCACAGTGCTAGCCACTTGTGCTACCGTGCTGCCCTGCGAGGAAGTTGATTTGGGTCGATACAATAGTTACCCAGAAGTTAGAAGTGGTTTTAATCCAGTCGGAACCAAACACAATTTGCGATTTAAATCACATTTTCGCATTAGGGTTCCCAGTACAGCGCAATTTCCCAGAATAAGTTTGTACTTCCCAGGAAATTGCCATTGTAAACCTTACATGGGAGCTTCAAGGGGTGTTCCGCAGCGCGTCTTTGAAGTACCCTCCACCCCGCCAATTACAGTGCCCTGGAGCACAAACCCCAATGAAAAAATAGCGAGCATTGCTTCCGAGTTGGCAACACAGTAGAACAGAAAGGCGGAAGAATGAAGACAAAAGCAAACCAATGTGGATGCTGGGAATCCGAATTAAAAACAGAAGGTGCTGGACATATTCTCCAAAATCAGGCAGCGACAATGTTTCCGGGTGATGACCTATGGTCAGAACAAAAAAGTTAGAATCCTAGAAAAGTTTGAAGGCGGGGAAAGTGGGGGAAAGGGCAGTATGAGACCAAAAGAAAAGTCAGCGGTGGGGGAGGCTGCAGAGGTTCAATGACTAAAGGGTTGAAAAAAGAAAGAGGTGGTAATGGGGCCAGCAGAGGAACAAAAGATTTGTTCAAAGGAGGTGGATAGACTATGCCCACAAAGGAAGACAGGAAAATCGAGAAAGGACAGGTAAGAGTTGGAGATGAACTAAGTGAAGGCGAGGAATGGGTAAAAATGAGAAGGAAAAATTGATTAAATTTACCAGTCCGGTTTTGTGAAATCCTTTGATCAATTCTCCTCCGTCATGCGGAGTGAGAATGTAATTATAAACTGCAGCGACCACATCACTTCAGATGTAATTAGTTCAGACATTTGAGTTAATTTATGTAATAGGCCAAACAGACTCAATTGGATCATTTCATTGAAATAGACTCCAGATTTGATGAGACATAGTGGACTCAAACTTGAAACAGAGTAAGAGGTTCCTGGAACCGTGATCTAATGAAGGTGTTTAACTGGGCAGCTGCAGATAAACTATTTCACTCTGATGGAGGAATGTGGCTTTTATTCAAAAACAAAGTTTATTCTACGAATTCAGTTAACATTTATATAAACACACACGGTAAGCATTTTTACCAACTACAAACATAGCTACCCCACACAGCTACATTACTCTATATGCAACCCTTAATAAATTCCCTTAACTATTTCAATTAAATAACAACATCCATAAACCCGACAAACCTTTTCAAAGATGTGGCCCAGCACACAGCACTCAAGACCTGGTATCTTTAAGACTACGGTATGGACACTTGTTGTTCGTTTCAAAACAGCAGGTTTGGATTCCTTCCAGAACACAGTTATTACTTTTAAATTATCAAGTGTTCAGGAGACACCTTCTAACATACAGAGAGAGAGACACAACAAGACTTCTGTTTGAATCCAGCTTCCAAATGTGTAAATGAAAGTAAAACTTAGAGCCACAGCCCAACTCCAGTTCCAATCCTCTTAGTTCATATTATCTTATTTTCACTCCTATGGAATTAAGCTTTGAAGGGCCGAGTTGAAGAATTTAATAATTCACATACAGGAATGTGGGTATAAAAAGTGGACTGCCTCGAAGGGACAAGATGGACTTGGTAGCAGGCTATTCATCACCCCAGGTTCGATCATTCAATTAAATCACAGCTGATCTGAACCCCACATCCCTTTAGATATCTTTGTTTCATATCATAGAATCGTAGAACCTCTACGGTGCTGAAGGAGGCCATTCGGCCGATCGAGTCTGCACTGACCCTTGGAATGAGCACTCTACCCATTTACACTCCCCCGACCGCCTCGCCCTATCCCCGTAACCCAGATTCTAACCTGCACATTCCTGGACATTAAGGGGCAACATAGAATGGTCAATTCAATGAACCTGCATATCTTTGGACTGTGGGAGGAAACCGGAGCACCCGGAGGAAACCCATGCAGACATGGGGAGAACGTGCAAACTCCACACAGACAGAGGCCTGAATTGAACCCAGGTCCCTGGCGCTGGAAGGCAGCAGTGCTAACCACTGCTCAATTACCAAGAAGGCGCCGGAGCGAGGCGATTCTCTGCAAGCTCTGCCCAGCAGATCCACTTTTTACTTAACTTATGCTCGTTCTAATCTTTTACATTGTATACCTTGTGTTGCCCTATTATGTATTTTCTTTTATTCCCTTTTCTACCCATGTACTTAATAATCTGTTGGGCTGCTCGCAGAAAAATACTTTTCACTGTACCTCGGTACATGTAACAATAATCCAATCCAATTCAATCCTGTGCCACTGTGTCACCCTAATCTTTCAACGTCTTTACCAAATTAAAATCGAGCAATCTCAGACCAGGATTTGTCCTGGAAACTGTTGCTTTTCAGGGTAGTGGGTTGCACATTGTTGCTATCCTTTGTGCGATAGTGATGGCAAATCCTCGAGGCAAGCCTATCGACATTAGATAGAGGAGGCATTGAAGGATAGATAGAGCAGTGTGTGCGATTTCTCAAACTTGGAGAGCGGCCATTTGGACTGAATGATCTCTCTCATTTCCTTGTCCAATCCTATATTACTCTGTATTTCCTGATTCTCCGCCTAATCACTTGCAATTTATTATGCCTCCTAAAACAAGCATTTATTTCTCCTGGGGTAAGATACATCTAAACAAAAAACCTGCTGCAACTTGACTTAATGAAATCACGGAGTTGGGCCATTATTATGAGCCCTTAGGCACAGAATCAATTGATTATTACTGATGTTACAACATCATTACTGAAATGACTGGAAGCATTCTAATGCATTTCATTCCAGACAAGACAACAGAGTCTCTGAAGTATGTAGCATTGTGAGGTATCATTCGAAACAATGTGGTCAAAAATCGATGCCACTCCATTTTCTTGGAAAGCTGTATTGTTCTTGCTCCTGCACAACTCGAGTGAAACTCCATGCACGTCGATTTTATGGAAACGGATATTTAATTGAAATTTCTTGTAAGGCTGAGGACTGATGAAATGAAAATGAAAATCACTTATTGTCACAAGTAGGCTTCATTGAAGTTACTGTGAAAAGCCCCTAGTCGCCACATTCCAGCACCTGTTCGGTGAGGCTGGTACAGGAATTGAACCGTGTTGCTGACCTGCCTTGGTCTGCTTTAAAAGCCAGCGATTTATCCCAGTGTGCTGTACCAGCCCCATGGAGTGATGTGTTGATGTGAACATGCATCAGCAGCTAAGTGTTGTTACAAAACATTCCTGGGTCAAGTCGAAGGTGTAAATGCAAAATTCTGCGGATGCTGGTAATCCGGGGCCGGATTCTCCGGTTGCCGACGCCGAAACTGCATTCAGCGATCGGTCGGAGAATCACAGTTCCCAACCAAATCAGGGGCGGAGCCGCTTTCATGATGCTCCGCCCCCTCCAAAGCAGGGTACTCTAGGAGTACGCCGCACCACGTACCGACGACCTCAGGACATGGCCTGAAGCCCACCCCCGATTCTCCGCCCCCGATGGGCCAAGTTACCGACGGCGTGGGTCTCTCATGGTCTCATCTGTCAGGAACTCGGTGTGGTGGCTACGGACTCAGTCCAGCACCACCACAGTCGGGGAAGAGCTGATCCGTGAGCAGGGGGGACTTTATCAGGGGCTGGGGGCTCTGTGGGGGGGGGGGGGGGTCCGGGGCGTGCGAGACGGCCAAAGGTGGGCCACTATTTCGCAGGGCCAGGTCCGCAAGCGGCTGCCGCCATGTAGTATGGCGCGGCAGCTGCAGGCCGCTGATGTGCGCATGCGTGGCCACAGACCCAGCAATTCTCCGGGCCTTATCGGTAGCTAGAGCCGGGTGCTCTATGCTGCCTTGATGCTAGCTCCCAGCCAAACAGAGGATCACTGGCCATTTCACGCCTTTTATTCTGTTGTAAAACACCACCATTCCCAGGCCGGCAAGGAGACACAGCCTCAAAATCGGAGAATCCAGCCCCAGATGTTAAAACAGAAAAATCTGGAAATACCCAGCAGGCCATGCAGCATCTGCGGTGAGGAATAAAAGAGTTAATGGCCCAGAATTTCCGGAATCCACAGTGTCACATTTAGCGGATATCCCAATGATGCGCTGGGAATCCCTCCAGGGGATTCCCATTTAACGGTTTACCTAGTAATTTCCCAGAAGGGCTAACTTCCTCTGGACGTGTAGGTTACATGGGGTAACAGGGATAGGGCGAGAAGTGGACCTAGGCAGGGTGTCCTTTCAGGATGTCCGTGCAGACATGATGGGCTGAATAGCCTCCTCTGCACTGCAGGAATTCTTTGAACTTCGGATGGTTTTGCCAGTTTTATCTTATAGTCATTCTGGAAGAGTGAGAACGGAACAAAAACCTTCCAACTCCCGGATTAACGGTTTAATCACACAGACCCAGCCTTCGTGGGACACTCTGCACAAGCACATGCGATCCCAGCCATCGGGAACCTGGCGCGCTGGCTGTGGACAGTGTCAAGCGCCGCCACCGGGATCTGTGCCGCTGGCCGGGGCTACAGCTAGAGGGGTGCTGCTATTGCTGGTGGGGTGTGGCCAGGGTGTGGGCTGTGGGGTTTGGGGGGGGTGGGGGGGTTAGGGTTCCAGCATGGCAGGCGCATTTTTTTTCCGACGCGACCGTTGCAGCTCGTCAACTCTGCGCATGCGCAGCACGGGTCCCGCCAATTCTCTGGCCATTTTCCGCACGATCCACGGGAGATCCACGCAGCGCCGGTGCTAGCCCATCACCGGTACCGGAATCAGTGAGGGATTTGTGCCGATTTCCCCGTCGTGAATCAGCCGCACATTCTCCGTTGGCACCGGCACTTCTGCCTAAAGTGTTTCTGCTGGCGAGGTTGTAATAGACAAGAGGTCATAACATTAGAATGAGAAGAAATCCTTTCATGAGAGAATTTAGGAAGAGCTTCGCCACGTATAGGGTGGTCGACGTGTAAACACTCTCCCACAAAAAAGCAGTAGATTTTAGCTCTATTGATAGATTTTTCTGTTTCTGATCAAATTCACATTAAGATTAATTGACTAATTTAGTAGAGATAACCAGCCGCTGAAGAATTTTGGCCAATTCTGGACACCACTTTTTAGGAAGGATGTCAGTGGCCTGGAGAAGGTTCATTAAAGATTTACTAGAATGGTACCAGGTTGAGGGATTTGAGGAGTGTACAGAGACGAGACAAGCTGGGGTGGTCTCAAAGTAACAAAGGGGAAGGATCGCAGATTTAAGAGAAGTCTTCAAAATAATGAAGGGTTTTGATACATTAAGTAAGAAGGACATATTTCCCCCAGCAAATGAATTGGAAATAGATTTACTATAATAATAATCTTTCTTACAGTTACACGTAGGCTTACATTAACACTGCAATGAAGTTACTGTGAAAAGCCCCTTGTCGCCACATTCCGGCGCCTGTTCGGGTACATAGAGGGAGAATTCAGAATGTCCAAATTACCTAACAGCACGTCTTTCGGGACTTGTGGGAAGAAACCGGAGCACCCGGAGGAAACCCACGCAGACACGAGGAGAACGTGCAGACCCAACACAGACAGTGACCCAAGCTGGGAATTGAACCTGGGTCCCTGGCGCTGTGAAGCAACGGTGCTAACCACTGTGCTACCGTGCCGCCCTGAAAAACACTAAACTTGCCAGGACCTATTTTCCAGGCAGTCCCCATCAAATATAGGTGTTCAGCTCCTTCAACGTATGAATGAGACGTCTAACAGCCTCTTGAAGAAAGAACAGAAGAGTTTGCATTTATAGAGTTCTTTTCACAATCTCAGCAGATCCCACAACAATTTACAGTGAGTCAAGCAGATTTGAAGTGTAGTGACTGACGTAGGAGAGAGGGCAGTAAAGTTATGCACAGTGAGCTTCTGCCAACAGTGATGAAATAAATGACTGGGCAATCTGATTTAGTGACGTTGATTAAGGGATGAATATTGGCCAGATTTCCATTTATTTAAATTGACTGGTTGGCGATCTGCCCCATTTTGGGTCATACCAAAGGGTGGTGAATTCCTAGGGGGCAAGGTGGGTGGCAAGACTGGAGAAATTTATCCTGAAATTTCTCCAGTCTTCAAATCTAAGGGGTGCATGAGTGTTAAACCACTCCCGTCTACATCAATGAGCCAAATGGTGGCTACTTGGGTGAGATGCCAGTGTTCCATCGGAGCCTGGAACAATACCTTGGCATCAACCTGCTCAGAAGGAAAGGTGTAAACTTAAAGAGATTTAAAAAAAATACAAACTGAATTGTGATGATATTTTGTCAGCAACGCTGGTTGACCTTAATATCCTGGACATTGAGCAATCAGTCACTGTCTGTCTGCCTTGTTATAAACTATTCCCTCCAAACCCGAGTTCCGGTTTACCAGAAACAGCAACAACGCTGATTACAGTAAAACCAACAGCACATCCCAGCGAAAACATTATCAATGGACAAACGAAAACGGCAGCTCATAACAGAGCAATGAATAACAAATCTGCTGCATTTTCGATCTTTTGTTACGTGCGGCTAATGAATATTAATGACAGGAAAGGGGAGCGGAGTCACTGCTACACAAGATTAATTTGATTTCTGGCATAAACGTGGGTTCATTTCAGCCGCGCTCTTAACAAAAGGAGATTTATTCAGCTAGTGTTATAGAATGGTAATTGCTATCAGTTTAAAGAGACCCAGTCACTGAGTACAAGCTTTCCTATAACGGGGCAATTCAAGACATGGTTATTGCTGAGGTAAAAGGGGCAGAGAATTGCCAGGAGCACAAGTTAGGGATTTGTGCAGTCTCAAACTGCTGGTTTTTCATCCATTCATTTTAATCTATTTCAATCCATTGAATATTGGGAGCACAGTCCCCTGGTTCACAATTTCCACTCTGGTTCAGGGGATCTCCCCCCAGAATATGTACAAAATTACATAATTTATCTGATCATGGGTCTCAAGGCAATCCTGAAGCATTAGTCATTGTTCAGTGAATAGCTCTCTGTGGCCTCTGAGTCAGACGGTTGAAGCTTCAAGTCCCACACCGATACTCCGATGTGGTACTGAGGGAGTGCTTCGCTGTCAGAGATGCTGGGTTTCAGATACAATATCAAATAGGTATAACTGAAGAATTCAATTGTATTTGTTAAGGTAGAGCAAGGGGGTTTTCCTTCATGCCCTGTCCATAGAATCCCTGTAGTGCAGAAGGAGGCCATTCCGTCCATCGAGTCTGCATCGACCTTGCAAAAGAGCACCCCACCTAGGCTCACGCCCCTGCCTTATCCCTGTAACCCTACGCATTGATCATGGACAATCTACCTAACCCGCACATCTTTTGGACATAAAGGGGCAATTTAGCACGACCAAACCACCTAATCTGCATACCTTTCTGACTGTGGGACGGAATCGAAACCGGTTCCATGACGCCGTGAGGCAGCAGTGCTAACCACTGTGCCACTACCCTCCCCTTTTTAACACTGGTCTCCCCGATATCCTGAGATTGTCCATCGGACCTTTAGAATCCCTGCAGCGCAGAAGGCCGCCATTGTCCTCAACCAATACAACCAAAGTCTGATTACCTGACCATTTACCTCATTTTTTGAGGGGGGTTTGCTGTGCACGTATTAACCATTGGAGTAATCTGGCTTGCAAGAGCTTGACTGCCGCTCAAAAGTAATTCACTGGCTGTGAGTGATGTTGGAACATGTTGGAAAATGTTGGAACATGTGAGTGATGTTGATCATGAACGAGGCCGTATCAATCCAAGCTGTACGTTAGTCCTTATTTTTTTTCCTGACCTTTGTCTTTTCTAAAGTGCTTTGAATGAAATTAATTCTCTTGAAGTGCAGTAACATCTTGTTATGTGGCAGATTTACCAGCCATTTAGATGCCAGACACTTCTGCAGCAATATGAGAGGAAAGGCAGGTTAATATATTTTGGACATTGTTTGTTGAGCCAGTCGTTTTTAGTTCCTGCCAGCAGCTGTGACAATCAATTGTGGGAGAAACGTGGAGTAGTGGTCATGTTGCTGGATTGGTAATCTAGATGCCAGGCTAATGCCCTGAGGGCACGGGTTCAAATCCCACCACAGAATCTGGCGGATTTCAAATTCAGATAATAAATCTGAAATTGTTATGTTTGTTGCGGCAGCTGCAAAGAGAGAGATTCAGATGTGGCTCACTTCGAGTTCATATAACATAGTGCAAGGGGTTTATTTACGAGATGCTGCTCAAGCAGGGTACAATGGCGGACTCCACAAAAGCCCATAAAACGCTACAATGGTGCAATCGCGTAACACATGACATAATAATAATAATCACTTATTGTCACAAGTAGGCTTCAATGCAGTTACTGTGAAAATCCCCCAGTCGCCACATTCCGGCGCCTGTTCGGGGAGGCACAGCCGGTATTACTCCGGTAGATAACCAGAATAGTCTCGGTAATGATGATCCTGAAAGTATCTTTACTATTAACTATCATCACAGGCTAACTTCAGGTAGCACAGTGGTTAGCACTGTTGCATCACAGCGCCAGAGTTCAATTCTCGACGGGTTCAATTCTCAGCTTGGGCCACTGTCTGTGCGGAGTCTGCACGATCTCCCCGTGTCTGCGTGGGTTTCCTCCGGGTGCTCCGGTCTCCTCCCCACAAGTCCTGGAAGACGTGCTTGTTAGGTGAACTGGACATTCTGAAATTTCCCTCAGTGTACCCGAACAGGCGCCGGAGTGTGGTGACTGGGAGATTTTCACGGTAACTTCACTGCAGTGTTACTGGAAGCCTACTTGTGACACGAATAAAGATTATTATTATAGAATGAAGGGAGAAAACTTCCCTAGACTTCCAGCTGTGCATCATTTGAGAAGTGTGACATCATGCTCAAACCTCACCTCACCCCAGTTTCCCCCCCTACAATACTTTAATTCTAATCTACAATGTTGATTATTACTATTCCCTCCACTCCATTTCTTAATTACTTTAATGCTGTATGATGCATTGCAGAGGAAACTGAATCAATGCAGAAGAATTGAATAAGAATTTTTCAATGATAACGTTCGATTAAGGGAAGTCTCAGGTGGATCATAAAGTAGATTGGCTTGGTCCAGTCGGATAAACGGCCTGTGCTGTAAGGTCTCGCAACTGTATACAACTCCTCTGGTGCGCTTTTATCCGGTCGATGTATTTCATCTTTCCACAGATTTGATCCATCCTAATCGTAGATGGTAACTATCAGGGGATATTTGCAGACAGATCAGGAAGGTGAGATGGAATAACAAAATTGTTGTTTGAGAATTACATAGAATTACAGAAAGAGGCCATTTGGCACAACTGGTCTGTGCTGGTGTTTGTACTCCCCAACGTCTCTTTCATTCCATGTCCCACACTTCAGCCTTCCAGCAAATCGCTTTTCTCTCATTGCTTATCCAGCTTCATTTTGAAAGCATCTAAACAATTTCCTGTTCGCTGTTGTCACAAGTTCCACATTCTCTGAGTACATAAAGTTCTCCTTATTTTCCTGTTGGATTTACCAGTAACTATCTTTAGCAGAAGGCCCCTAGTTTTGGATTAGTCATAGAGTTTTACAGCACAGAGAGAGGCCCTTCAGCCCATTAGGTCTGCAAAGCCATTAAGCATCTATCTATTCTTCTCCCATTTTCCAGCACTCAGTCGCTAGCAATTCAAGTGCCCATTTAAATGCTTCTTAAATGTGAGGGTTCCTGTCTCTACTTTCATCCCACCCACCCTTTCAGGCAGTGAGTTTCAGATTCCCACCACCCTTTGGGTGGAAAGGTTTTTCCTCAAATCGCCTCAAAATCGCCTGCCCCTTGCCTTTAATTTATGCCTTGTGGTTATTGATCCCTCCACTAAGGGGAAAGGCTCCTTCCCATCTACATGATCTATGTCCCTCATAGTTCCCTGCCTAAACCATTCATATTTTAAAGGAGCCCAATCTCTGGGACGGTATGGCGCCACATTGGTTAGCACTGCTGCCTCACAGAGCCAAGGACATTGCACGACCATCTGTGTGGAATTTGCACTTTCTCCCCGTGTCTGTGTGGGTTTCCTCCTATAGTCCAACGATGGGCAGATCAGTTGAATTGGCCACGCTATATTGCCCCTTTGCGTCCAAAGGTTAGGTGGGGTTATGGAGATATGGGGGAGGGGGGAGGAGTAGGCCTAGGTGGGGTACTCTTTCAGAAGGTCGGTGAAGGCTCGATGGGCCAAATGGCCTCCTTCTGCACTGTAGAGATTCATTGATTTTATGAATCAAGTCAAAATGTAGATATTCTCTTTTTGAAAGAAGTGTGACATCTTGCTCAACCCTCACCTTACCCCAGTTTCCTCCCCCACAAAATGTTCTCACATTCTTCGTGACTGCAATTTCTCTGTTGTGGTACAATCAATTGTGAATCCCTTTTCCACTTTCTCCATTGTTTCTACATCGCTTTTCAGGTAGGTGCGACGGGTATTCCCCGTCGGCGAGATCCTCCGCTTCGCCGGCAGCCCACGCCCGCGGGTTTCCTCACAGCGTGAGGTGGCCACAATGGGAAACCTCATTGGCCGGCTGCGGGAATGGAAAATCCCGCTGCCGGCGTGGGATGTGCTGGAAAATGCGGCCGACGGACCAGAGAATCCCGCCCCAGATCTGTGCAATAGTTCTCTCGCCGCAGTTTGAATAGAATCCTTTCTAATATCAACATAACTCCATTACTTTTGCATTTTCTTTGACTAGAAATATGCCCCAGTGCTTTGTGCACATTTGCTTTTATAAATTTAGAGTACCCAATTTATTTTTTCCAATTAAGGGGCAATTTAGCTTGGCCAATCCACCTATCCTGCACATCTTCGGGTTGCGGGGGCGAAACCCACGCAAACACGGGGAGAATGTGCAAACTCCACACGGACAGTGACCCAGAGCTGGGATCGAACCTGGGACCTCGGTGCCGTGAGGCAGCTGTGGTACCCACTGCGCCACCGTGCTGCCCTCTTTGTTTACATTTTTAGTTGTTTTGTTGACCTGTGAAGCTGCTTTAAATTATTTTTTTCAACCGCATCTCAAGATTCACTCCCTCTCCTACCCGAATTGGTTTCTGATTTTCTATGGCATGGGTGGTGGTTCTAAAGAATGTCAAAGGGATCTTATGGTTCAGTTCTGTACCAATGTACACATTAAAATCACATTTGAACTGCCATGTGCAGTTTTAGATCTTGTACTGTGGCAAAAATGAAGCAATAAAAATGGTTCCAGCTTTACGAGATGCAAATGCTGATTGGTGTCAGGAAATGAAAACACTTGAAACATTGTGGCTCTTTTTGTTAGAGGATCACAGGATGATATTCTGAACGTGTTTGATGAAGGGATGGAGCAGAGCAGATAGGAACAAGCTGTTTTCAGCGGTCAAAGAGGCTGGGATGAAAGGACAGATTAAACACAAGTATAGAGAGCAGGAGAAACCTTTTTTTTACAAAGAGGGAGAGTTGTGAGAATGAGAACTGCTCTGTAGGAGTTGTTAAAGGAAACGGAGACAATGTCAACATTTTGAACAAATTAGGAAGGTTGTGGATGTTACGGGGGTAGTAGGATATTGCAGTGGGATTTGGGCAACTCTTATAATAATAATCTTTATTGTCACCAGTAGGCTTACATTAACACTGCAATGAATTTACTGCGAAAAGCCCCTAGCCGCCACATTCCGGCACCTGTCCGGGGAGGCTGGTACGGGAATTGAACCGTCCTTCTGGCCTGCTTGGTCTGCTTTAAAAGCCAGCGATTCAGCTCAGGGAGCAGGGAGTTTATGATTGAGCAATATCAAATGCTCGTTAGGCCACAGCTAGCATACTGTGTGATGTTCTGGCCATCACTGAAGTGTTGGCTAGTGTAGACTTGAGAGATGAACAGACACTTCCAACACTGATGAAGGTTCAACTCAATTTTATTAACTATTTCTAACTAACTAACACACGATGACTGTGGGTCTAAATGATGCTAACTTAGAGACCTAAGCCTTGTCCGAAACAGTTGATTCTCTCAGCACGTGTTGTAAGTCTGTGCTGGGCTGGATGAGTTCTTCTTACACTCAGAGGCAGCACCCAGAATGAGCGGGAACCGTGGTGCCCTCTGCCTTTATAGTGTGTGTATTCTAACTGGTGATTGGCTGCGGTGTTTGTACATGTTGATTGGGCCCTGTGTGTGTCCATCAGTGTGTGTCTGCACCATGATATATTGGTGTATATTATGACAGCCACATTATAGGAAGGGTGTGCAGAGAGGGTGCCGGAGAGATTCACCGGGATGTTACCTGGACTGGAGCGATTCAGCTGTGAAGAGTGATTGGTTAGGCTGGGGTTGTTTTCCTTGGAGCAGAGATGTCTGAGGGGGGACCTGGTCAAGGTGTCCAAAATTATGAGCGTCATAGATGGGGCAGACAGAAAGGAATTTTTCCCATTGGTTGAGGGGTCAGGAACCAGGAGGCATTGATTTAAGGTAAGGGGCAGGAGATTTAGAGGGATTGTGAAGACAAACCTTTTCACCCAGAGGGTGGTGAAAATCTCAAACACATTACAGGTATGGTGAGTAGAGGTGGGAACCGTCACAACAGTTAACAAGCATTTAGATGATCACTTGAAATGACATAGTTTACAAGGCCACAGACCAAATGCTGGAAGATAAAATTAGAATGGATAGGTGCTTGATGGCGGGTGCTGACACAATGGGCCGAGCGGCCTACTTCTGCTCCTACGTCTTATGGCGTTATGGTCTCTTTTTGTGCTGTAAAACTCTATGGATGGGAGTCTCCGATCCCCCCCACCGGGTCGGAGAATCCCTGGGGGTTGGCATGAATCCCGCCCCGTCGCTCCGATGCCGGCTGCCGTATTCTCCGGCGCCAGTTTTCGTGCGGGGGCAGGGATCACGCCACGCTGGCAGCAGCCCTCCCCCCCCCGGCAATTCTCTGGGCCCCGATGGGCCGAGCAGCCATCCATTTCTGGCCAGTCCCGTCGGCGTGGGTTAGACTTGGCCTCACACGGCGGGACCTGGCAGGTACGTTGGCTGGTGCGGTCCTCGTGGGGGGAGGGAGGGGGGGGAGATTTGATCCGACCCCAGGGGTGCCCCCACGATGGCTTGACCCACGATCTGGGCTCACCAATCTGTGGGCGGGCCCGTGCTGTCAGGGCACTTCTTCATTCCGCGCCGGCCCCTGTGGAGCTCTGCCATGGCCGGCGAGGAGAAGACACCCCCTCGTGCATGCGCCAGAATAGGCCGGCCGGTCTGCGCACCCACTGCACCACGCTGGTGGTTCTGCGCATGTGCTATCTCGCGCAGTCCCTTCGCCGCCGGCTAAAAGCAAGAGTGCAAATCTCATTTGGTGGTAGGATGCAAGCCTGGGTTCTCTCAATTGGGAGTTTGCTGCAATTTGCAGTCAACTGCAATCTTCTTTCTTCACCGAGAGAGACGCCATTGGTAAGATTGCAATTTTATCTCACAGCATTTTCAAATCAACAGTCACATGACACGAGACCGACGTGGTTCACCCACGCCGATCATTCACATTTCCCTCCACTTTGAAATTACTGTGAAAATAAAATAATGTAACTGCAGTATAAGGCCATCTGGCTGGAGCAAGGG
Source organism: Scyliorhinus canicula (assembly GCF_902713615.1). Lineage (NCBI taxonomy): Eukaryota > Metazoa > Chordata > Chondrichthyes > Carcharhiniformes > Scyliorhinidae > Scyliorhinus > Scyliorhinus canicula. The sequence goes on along the minus strand of NC_052154.1, from coordinate 11,060,803 downwards.
TTAATCTGGGACTGGGACCTGTACTGTCCACAGTGTGGTGTAAGGAGACACATGGCCTGAGGCGAGGCTCAGTTGTGGACTGGACAGAGACCTGTGTAGAAGTAAACGTGGAAATAGCTCATTGCTTGGGCTGTACCCTGTATAGATGTACACAGTTATTTGTTGTTAACAAACAGTTAACCTTCAACCATACAACCTATTTCTGAGACCCACTGAACATGCAACAACTGCGTATTCGCACTTGAGTAGGGAAGAGCATGGGGTGTATTAATATAATACGCTTTCAGTCATCCATACAGCCTCAGTCAAGCTCACTACCTGGCACATCTCCGGCAGAATCTGCATGCTAATTAGACATGGATCTGAGTTGTGTCTTTCCTGTAAGCAGATGTTTCACTAGGCCGTGAATGACGTTTTTGAGATTCTTTTCAAGAGGCTGTAAAATAATCACTAGCCTGTCTGACAGAGGTAGACAGCACATTTAAACCAGGTGCCAGGAGCCTGCTATTCCATGTCACAAATCCAAACGGAGGTTCTGTTAAGACCAGTACTGTTGCAATATTTTGGCAGCCTTGTTCACATTGATATTAATTTATGTGAGACCAAAAATGTTAACTATGAATTCCATCAAAGCGACATCGAGCCTATGGCGCTGAAACTTAACTCTGAAATGACAATGTTCTTCTGTAAAGACATCTTGTATTTCCACTGGCTACTTAAATTCCCATCCATCAGCTCAGCAGGGATAAAGGAGCACTTTGTGTTTGTTCCGAACTAGCCAACTCTGCTTCAGTCAGCCTCTGTCCCTTTTCCGTAAGAAGTCAGCCTTCACATTGTTTTTTTTAAATATAAATTTTGAGTACCCAATTCATTTATTTTTCCAATTAAGGGGCAATTTACGCATGGCCAATCCACCGACCCTGCACATCTTTGGGTTGTGGGGGCGAAACACAGGCAAACACAGGGAGAATGTGGAAACTCCACACGGACAGTTACCCAGGGCCGGGATCGAACCTGGGACCTTGGTGCCGTGAGGCAGCAGTGCTAAACCACTGCGCCACCGTGATGCCCCTTCAACCTCCACTTTGTGACACCCAATAGTCTTCCTCAGCTTGTTATTTCTTGTACCTACAAATAAATGGAGGTGTGGGAGAAGGTGCAAAGAAAATAATGCACAAGGATGATATCCGAACTGAGAGGGTTAATGGGAAATGGTGGCATAGTGGACAATATAATAGCTTTGACAAATGGTCACCTGCACTCGAAACGTCAGTTATTTTCTCTCTCTACAGATGCTACCAGACCTGCTGAGATTTTCCAGCATTTTCTCAGCAGCTGGTGAATTTAAATTCCATTAATAAATCTGAAATATAAAGCTATTCTCAGTTGCGGCGACCATAAAACTAATCACTGGTTGTTGTAAAAACCCATCTGGTTCAAAAATGGCCCTGAGGGAAGGAAATCTGCCACCCTTACCTGGTCTAGCCTACATGTCACCCCAGATCCACAGCAATGTGGTTGACTTTTAATTGTCCTCTATATTGGCCCAGCAAGGCACTGAGGTCAAGGGCAATTCAGGATGGGTACAAATGCTGGCCAAGCCAGCGATGCTCACATCTCATAAAATAATCTCAGAAATGGAGATTCCCACCCAAGGAGATTTGCAAATGAAACAAAGGCAGCATGAGGAAAAACCTTTCTCACACTGTGAGGGGCACTGACTGAGAGGGCAGTGGATGCCGATTCAATGAACAATTATATTGCAAGAATGCCTTTGTGACATTATGAAGGCAATCACACAAGCATGGGCCGGAATTCTCTGCTCGTTGTGATTCAATTTTCCCACTGACAGCGCACCCCCGCCAGCGGGTTTCGTGGAGGCATGGGGTGGTTACAACGGGAAATCCTATTGATAATCGGCGGGAAGATGGAATCACACCTCCAGCGAACAGCGCGCGGCTGAGAAACACGTGGGGATCCGGAGAATTGCGCCCACACTTTTTGAAAGGGACTCAGAGAATTATCTGGCGAGTAAAATTGAAGGGATTTGTGGGAGTCGTGGGATGGAGTTGGTCTTACAGAGGACCAGAACAGCCGCGATGGACCAACTATCTTCCTGCTGTGCTGCACTTACGCTACGATCCTATGCAGTTCATTCCAACTCTTGGTGCAGTAGCAAGTTCCACATTCTAACCATGCTTTCATTCCTGGCAACCTTACACTAACCATTCTTGCTGAGGATTGTCCCGCATTCACTCGATGAACCGCCTTTCTAATTGTAAAGTCCAACAGGTCACCTGGCCTTCTTCTTTTTTACTCGGGGGAAACGTATCAGACCCATGACCCTAAGTTTACAGTGGGCTGTTAGCGGTGTGTGCAGCTGCATGGCTGTCTTGTCGGCTGCGGCAATGGTGTTCCGTGCTCGTCAACCCTGACCCCACAGTCCACCTCCTGGCCACCCCCTGCTACTCCCCCTGGCCCTTGCAGAAGCCTAACTGTCAGCAAACTATGACGATGTTGGACACTTTCCTTACCCACTCTCTCTACCTCAGCAGCCCTGGCACCGGTTTCAAAATTTTTAAAAGGACAAGTGAACTGCGCCGTCGGGAACTCGGTCCATTAGAGACGGAGGCCTCAGGGGATACTGGTTCAGGCCAGTGCAAACGGTGTTTACTGCACGTGCGTTCCGGACCACATTGACGCCACTGTCGAGGTGACAGAGAATTGTGATTTGGCATCAAATGGGCGCCCGCCGTGATTTCAGCGTCGGAACCTATTATCTGCCCAATTACATTTCCTGATTTCGGCGTCAGCTCGCGGAGAATCCTGCCCCTTAACCGGACGTCCTCTGGCTCGTGATCCTCCTGCTGATGGGAACAATTTCTCCCTATCGACTCTGTCCAGAGCCCTCGTGGTTTTGAATACCCCGACCCAAATCTCCTTTCAAACTTCTCTTCTCCAAGGAGGACAGTACCGGCTTGGCCAACCCATCGACCCAAACTGATGTTCCTCATCCCATTCTCATAAACTTTACCTCTAAAGCTTTCATAGAATTTACAGTGCAGAAGGAGGCCATTCGGCCCATCGAGTCTGCACCGGCTCTTGGAAAGAGCACCCTACCCAAGGTCAACATCTCCACCTTATCCCCATAACCCAGTAACCCCACCCAACACTAAGGGCAATTTTGGACACTAAGGGCAATTTATCATGGTCAATCCACCTAACCTGCACATCTTTGGACCTTGGGAGGAACCGGAGCACCCGGAGGAAACCCACACACACACGGGGAGGATGTGCAGACTCCACACAGACAGTTACCCAAGCCGGAATCGAACCTGGGACCCTGGAGCTGTAAAGCAATTGTGCTATCCACAAGGCTACCGTGCTGCCCACCTTAAAGAATGGGAAGTCAAATAAACGCATGAGGGAGAAAAAGAAGGAAACGCTGATAGGTTGAGATGAGGCTTATTTGGGGCTTGTTTAGCACAGGGCTAAATCGCTGGCTTTGAAAACAGACCAAGGCAGGCCAGCAGCACGGGCCAATTCCCGTACCAGCCTCCCCGAACAGGCGCCGGAATGTGGCGACTAGGGGCTTTTCACAGTAACTTCATTTGAAGCCTACTTGTGACAATAAGTGATTTTCATTTCAAACAAATGATGTTAAACAATGGGTGGGGTTGATGGTGATGATAATTTTAAAAATCTTCTCAGATTAAAGCTGAATTCAATCAAAAAGTTTTAAAACAAACCAAATAAACACTTGAACAAGAGAAAAAAATCAAAAGGGTATAAGGAAAAGGGCAGGGAAATGAGATATGAATTGAAGAGCACTTTCTCCCCGTGGCTGCGTGGGTTTCCTCCGGGTGCTCCGGTTTCCTCCCACAGTCCAAAGATGTGCAGGTTAGGTGGATTGGCCATGATAAATTGCCCTTAGTGTCCAAAAGGTTAGGTGGGGTTACATGGATAGGGCGGGGGAGTGGACCTGGTTGGGGTACTCTTTCAGAGAGTGAGTGTGGACTCGAGTGGTTGGACGGCCTCCTGCACTGCAGGGATCCTGTGGTTCAATATTTCCAGCATGCGACCCAAACACGTGCAATGAGCAAATGTCCTTCTGTGTTATTTCTTTTTCAACAAACCTAATTTTCTCTTCTCCTCTCCTGAAGGCATCTCCTCCCCAGTACTTCATCCGAGTCACCATCTCTCATATATGAGCCTAAACTGTGCTGGATAATGTGGATGTTGACACAGAATTATATCCTTGTCTGTTGATTAATGCACTGGCACATTCTACAGGTACCTCAGTGGCCTTGTGGGCCCGACCAATCATTTTCAATGCCTTGGAATGGCACATCTTTCATGAAATCTTGTCAAGTGCTCCTGCCGCGGCGGCTGAATCCTCGCTCTGAATGTCACGTCATCACCGACGCGTTGCAATTAGCACCCGATACCTGAGCAAAGCAGCAGTGTGCAAATTGACTGACCCTTACCCACAATTTCCAGGTAAAAATAAAGTGAGTGTCAGTTCCATTTCACTATTATTGTGAATAGAGGACTCAACAATAAGTCTGAAAACGATTGTGTTCAATTTGACCATGTGCTATTTATCACCAGATGAGGATATCATTTTATGACTGTGAACAGCCAAATGTCTGTAGTTCTCTCCTTGTTCTGTGTGGTCTCTCTTTCCTACTACTCCCCATTTCCACAGCAACAATGACTTTGATGTACATAGCCCCTTTGAAGCAGTAAAAGATCCTTGGGCACGTCACATGAGTGGAACCGGGCACAATTTGACACTGGGACACACAAGGAGATATTAGAAAAGATGTCCAAAATCTTAGAGGTAGGATTTAAGAAGTATCTTGAAGGAGGAGAGGGAGGAGAAGAGGTTGAGGAAGGGAAAGACAGTTGGCTCATCGGCATTAAACGTGGAATCACGCAAATCAAAGATGCACAAGAGGTCAGAAGCCGGAGGTGCGCGAATATCTTGGAGTGGAGGTGATCTCAGGCAGCCCTCTGTTCAACGTCGTCATCCTGATCTGCCTGACAGCTGATGAGCAGACCAGACAGTTCAGTGAAGAATCAAGCCAGGAACATTTTCCCTTTCCTCACATCTGCTCCCTCCACCCTCTTCGTTTGAAACTACTGATTTTTTGAAGTGTCAGAGCCTTCCTCAAATGCCCACAGAACTTCAAAAGCATGTAATCCCCTGAGATCATTTGAAATGCTTGGCATTCATTCAAGCTCTCACCCACAGCCCAAGCCCACCTAACACCCCCAGGGTGTAACAGAAGGGAACATTTGCAATGGGATAGTCACATTGACCCCCATTGTACTAGCGTTGCGCTTGGCCATCCTCACACAAAAGCCCGCCTTGTGGATATACTGAAGTGGGGGATGGAGCAACATGCTGGGGGAGCGGCGAGAATCGAACTCAGCACTTTGCATGCTCCCGCGAGCGGTGGGGGGGGGGGGGGGGGGGGGGTAACCCGCTACGGCAGTGGCATGAGAGCGGAGACAGGGAATGGGTCTTCTGCCCGGAGATTCCATTTTTCAGTCGATGCTCCATTCCTGGAAGAGGTTACATAGGTAAAGAGGGTTGTAGGGGCTGGAAGAGGTTACAAAGAGAAAGAAGGTTGTAGGGGTTGGAGGAGATTACAGACATAGGGTGGTAACACTTTTCTGTACTCTCTCCAAAGCCTCCACGCCCATCTGGTAGTGCAGTGACCAGAATTGGACACAGTATTCCAAATGTGGCCTAACCAACGTTCTATATAACTGCAACATAGTTTTCGAGCTTTTATACTCAATACACCGTCCTATAATAATAATAGCTTATTGTCACAAGTAGGCTTCAATGAAGTTACTGTGAAAATCCCCTAGTCGCCTCATTCCAGCGCCTGTTCGGGGAGGCCGGTATGGGAATGGAACCCGCACTGCTGGCCTTGTTCTGCATTACAAGCTTGTTGTTTAGCCCACTGTGCTAAACCAGCCCATTAGATGAAGGCAAGCATGCCATATACTTTCATTACGAACATTTCCACCTCCTGGATCTGTGGATCTGCACGCCCAGATCTCTCTGTGTCTCTATGCTCCTGATGGTTCTGCCATTTATTTTATAGCTCCCACCTGAATTGTATCTACCAAAATGCATCACCTCGCATTTGTCCGGGTTAAATTCCATCTGCCATTTCTCTGCCCAATTTTTGCAGCCGATCTATATCCTGTTGTATTCTCTGACAATCTTCATCACTATTTGCAACTCCTGCAATCTTAGTATCATCCGCAAACTTGCTCATCAGACCTGCTACGTTTTCTTCCAAGTCATTGATATATATTACGAAGAGCAGAGGTCCCAGTACTGATCCCTGCGGAACACCACTAGTTACAGATCTCCATTCGGAATAAAGCACCCTTCCATTGCTACCCTCTGTCTTCTATAGCCAAACCAGTTCTGGATCCATCCAGCTAGTTAACCCCTGACCCCATGTGATCTAATCTTTTGCACCAGCCTGCCATGAGCGACCTTATCAAATGCTTAACTAAATTCCATGTAGACAGTATCCATAGCCCTTCCCTCGTCCATCATTTTTGTCCACCTCCTCAGAAAATTCAATCAAATTAGTGAGAAATGACCTCCCTCGTACAAAACCATGCTGTGTGTCGCTAATGAGACCATTCACTTCCAAATATGCATAGATCCTGGGCTGGATTCTCCGCCCCGCTGCACCACATTTCTGCCCTGACCCCCCAGCGGGATTCTCCGTTACGTCGGCCGGTCAATGGTGCCGGCAAAGCAGAGAATCCCGACGGTGGAGAATCCCGCCCTAGATCTCTGAGAATCTTTTCCAACAATTTCACTATCACTGACGTCAAACTCACTGGCCTATAATTACCCAGGTTATCCTTGCAACCCTTCTTAAATAACGGTACAACATTAGCTATCCTCCAACTCTCTGGGACCTCACCTGTGGCCAATGAGGACACAAAGATTTCTGTCAGAGGCCCAGCGATTTTATCTCTTGTCTCCCTCATTAATCTGGGATAGATGCCATCTGGCTCTTGGGATTTGTCCACCTTAATGCTTTTTAACACACCTAACATTTCCTCCCTTATAATAACGATCTGTTCTAATGTGTCATCCCTCTGAGACATCACCAATCAACATGTCCCCCTCCTTTGTGAATACCGATGCAACATCGTGGACCGAAGGGCCTGTTCTGTGCTGTATTTTTCTATGTTCTATGTTCTAAAATGCTCATTAAGGACCTCACCTACTTTGTCTCGTTCTACACATAATTTCCCTCCTTTGTCCTTGAGTGGACCAACTCTTCCTCTTGTTCGCAATATACATCTAAAATGCCTTGCAGTTCTCCTTGATCCTGTCTGCCAACGGCATTTTGTGACCCCTTTTTGCCTTCGTAACTCCCTGCTTGATCTCTTTTCTACTTTCCTTGTATTCCTCAAGTGCTTTATCTGTTTTTACTTGCCTGTACCTCACATATGCATCTTTTTTATTTTTGACAGATTCTCAATTTCCCTGGTCATCCACGGTTGCCACATGCTGTCTTTCTTGTCCTTCCTTTTTAAGCCGGCATTTAGTGCCCATTCTCAATTGCCCTTGGAAAAAAAATTTAAATTGTACTCTGTCTATCAAGGTCTAGGCTATTAATATATACCAGGAAGACCCCTGGGTATCTCCACGATAAACCTCCCTCCTGTCGAAAAAACAACTGTTCACTCCAATTCTCTGTTTCATGTCACTTAGCCAATCTCGTCCCAATTTGCTACTGACCCTTTTATTCCACGAAAGCAAACCCTTCTCATCGGCTTTTGGAAGTTCATGCAAACCATTCAAACTCAAAGCCCATCTACCATCTATAAGACACAAGTCAGGAGTTTAATGGAACAGTCTCCACTTGCCTGGATGAGTGTGGCTCCAACTACGCTCAGAAACTCAACACTATCGAGGACAAAGCAGCCCACTTGATTGCTATCCTTTGCACAAATATTCAATCCCTCCTCCACCACCACCAGTGGCAGCCATGCACCATCAACAAGCTGCACTGCAGCAACTCACCAAGGTCGCTTCCAAATTCATGGCCACTACCGTCTGGCAGGACAAGGGTCGCCAATTTCAGATGGAGATGAGGAGAGCTTTTTGATATCTCAGAGTGTATTATTCTGTGGCATTCTCATTCCCAGAGGTGGCCAGGTTATCAAACATCCCCCACACTGAGCTGGATGGATTCTCAATAAACAAGGACATGAAAGGGAATACCAGCACCTGGAATTTCCCCTCCAAGTCACTCACCATCCTGACTTGGAAATATATCGTCCATTCCTTCACTGTCGCTGGGTCAAAACCCTGGAACTCGCTCTCTAACAGCACAATGGGTGTGCGTACACCTCAGGGACTACTAAGAAGGAAGCTCACCACCACCTTCTCGAAGGCAACTAGGAATGGGTGATAAATGCTGGCCTAACCAGTGACACCCATGTCCCATAAATTAATAAAAATAAATAAATAATGGAAAGCACCATTCGCATCATCATCATTTTGACAGAAAATTCTGAGCCTTTAAGACCACAAGACCATAAGACATAGAAGCAGAATAAAGCCACTTGGCCCATCGGGGCTGCTCTGTCATTCAATCATGGCTGATATTTTCTCATCACCATTCTCTCGCCTTCTCCCCATAACCCCTGAACCCCTTATTAATGAAAAACCGATCTATCTCTGTCTTAAAGACACTCAGTGACTTTGCTTCCACAGCCTTCTGCGGCAATGAGTTCCACAGACTCACCACCGTCTGGCGGAAGAAATTCCTCCTCATCTCAGTTTTAACGGATCGTCCCTTTAGTCTGAGATAGTGTCCTCTGGTTCTATTTTTTCCTACAAGTGGAAACATCCTCTCCACGTCCACTCTACCCAGGCCTTGCAGTATGCTATACATTTCAGTAAGATCCCCCCTCATCCTTTCTCAGCCATTCCTCATACAACAAGTAATTAAGACCAAGGCCAGGGCTGCCTATCGTGGTATTTCAGTGAGACTTTGTTATGGAGGTGAGGTGGGGGGGGGGTATTTTTAGTAACGGCAAAATATTAACTACAATATTTCTACATTTCGTGATGTATAAGTCACATCGATCAGAGGCAGGTTTCCAATGAAACACATTGTGCCCAGGCACAGGGCCTCGACCAATGGGTTGGCTTGTGGTGTCGAAAGCCACCAGGAGGTAAGGTTAACTGCCGAGCGGAACAGGTGCAGCTAGTAGATTTGCGACTTACTGAGGGCAGGCCAGCAACAGTGAGGTGCAAGGTGTGCTGTCCCGCACCAAGCCATAGGCACGAGGAGATGATGAGTGAGGCAGGAGGCTGCCTTTAAGACTCCAGGCCAGTGAGCAAATGGAGATTGTGACAAACGGAGAGTGTGAGTTAGAGGGGAGGGGACTATGAAGGGATTGGGGTGGGGAGGGATGGAGGGGGGGGGGGGGAACAGCATGCCAGGGCATGGGGGGGAGGAACATGTGAGAGGGGGTTAGCCATGGTTGCAGACTCGCGGGGAGGAAGTGCGTGTGAGGACCGGGTTGAATTTCAGAGGGAGGGAGAGTTTGTGATGTGGTTGAGGATCCATAGGGAGGGAGATTGTTGGCCGGGGGGGGGGGGGGAATGTAAGGTTGGGGGATGGAAAGGGGGGCCAGTAATGAAGGTGAGCGCAGGGCCCCAAGAGCTGTAAATCCACCTCTGGCATCAATAGTGCCACTTCACTTCAAAGCGGCGTCACTTGAGGGTCCCTAAAACCAAAAAAGGCTGAACAGTATCAATATTCACAGTGGTAGAAGTTGAAAATGAAATGAAAATCGCTTATTGTGACAAGTAGGCTTCAAATAAAGTTACTGTGGAAAGCCCCTAGTCACCAAATTCCAGCACCTGTTCAGGGTGGCTGGTCCAGGAATTAAACCGTGCTGCTGGCCTGCCTTAGTCTGCTTTCAAAGCCAGTGATTTAGCCCTGTGCTAAACCAGCTCTGATCCAAGGTTCAAATGCTGCTGCAACTTTGAAAAAGGTAACTTGACAAAGTACCCTTTAATTGACTTCAGCAACAAGGCAGCTCCCTCTATCAGGAGAATTAGTAATGGCAGCAAACCAGGAGCAAGAAGAGAACAAATGAAACACGATTGACAGGAAAGCACTATTAGTGTTATTACTGAGGCACTATTGATTCCACAGCTAACATTGCAGGAAAGTATAAGAAGTAGAATATATTTCACAGCATTTATTGAGGAAATGTAGGGTACAAAGTTATACATAGATCATCATTGTACAGAACAAATTGACTCAATTTAAAAGAATTGTCAACACAAATTCCTACCAGTTGAAGAAACAGCTGGAAATCAGAAGGGTGTGTTTATGCTAACTGTATCCAAGGTGATATTCAGCTGCGTCGTTCAATTCGTACCCAGGGACACAGTCATTAGCACTGCTGCCTCACAGCGCCACAGACCCAGGTTCAATTCCGGCCTTGGATGACTGTCTATGTGGAGTTTGCACTTTCTCCCCGTGTCTACGTGGGTTTCCTCCGGGTGCTCTAGTTTCCTCCCACAGTCCAAAGATGTGCAGGTTAGGTGGATTGGTCATGATCAATGCGTGGGGAAGGTAGAGTGCTCTTTCCGAGGGTTGGTGCAGACTTGATGGGCCGAATGGCCTCCTTCTCCACTGTCGGCATTCAATGGTTCTATGGAACATTGCCCCAATGACATTGGGCTGATAGAAGGTCTTCCAGTCTCACTGGAGCTTGACAATTCATGCACCCTTTCATACACTAATCAACGTGAAAAATTGAATTGACAAAGGACATTGATATTTTGTCTTTTGTTTGGGCTGCGTCGGTGGAATTTTTTTGAATTGGCTAAAAAAGGACTTTACATGAAAGGATAGAACGTCATTTTTTAACCATGCACACTGACAAGGCTGGCATCTGTTCATAGAGTAATGGAATGATAGTGCTATCGGGAAATGGCGGAGTGTGGGACTGGAACAACTGGTTTGCAGAGATTCAGAATAGAGCATAATTGTCTCCTTCTATGTTGTACCCACTCAATGATGCTCTGATTGTTTAAGTCCCGTCCATACATAAAATATGGCATGCAAACTGAAAGATAGGGTAGAATGTTCTGTTCTGAGACTAAGTGTGGAGGTAGGTGTTTTTAGCAGCGTGTTTCCCGCTGAGTGGCAGGGCGGGAAATCATGCCTGATTTCACGCTCAGAAGCTCATTAGTTATTCATGGGTGAGTCTGCCCACAACCAAAGGTTGATACACCAGACAGGAGCAGAGACGGCAGATGACCTGGAGCTGTTCCAGTCTGAGGACGATGCCACTGAATAGCAGGTAAAGACAAAGATCGCTCCTGGGGGGAAGGTTGAGATTGACCTCTCCCAGCCAGCCAGTACACATGAGCCCTCCGGGCGTTGATCACATCCTGATAGTCACAGTGAGGGTCATGAGGAGGCAATGACAGCTTTGATCTCTGGCACTTGGAGGACGGCTGGAGATCAGGCATCTGCCGAGTCTGAGTCAGATGCCGAGCCTCTGCAAGCGGTGCTCTCTAACACACCAGAGATGCAACGACAGGTGAAGGAAGACCAGGCAGCATTGTGATAGGCAGTCAGCAGACAAGGGTGAAGGATGGAGAAGTCTGTCCTCATTCTGTCTGATGCTGTGACTCTAACATGCCAGCTACTGCAGTGATGTCCTGGAGCTGAGATAACTAACCTCCAACCACCACATCCACCTTCATTTGTGTCAGGTATGACTCCAACCAGCAGAGAGTTTTCCCCCTGATTCCCATTGACTCCAGTTTAGCTGGGGCTCCTTGATGCCGTACTCGGTCAAATACTGCCTTGATGCCAAGGGAAACCATTCTCACCTCACCTCTAGCATTCAGCTCTTTTGCCCATGTTTGAACCAAGGCTGTAATGAGGTCAGGAGCTGAGTGACCCTGGCGGAACCCAAACTGAGCATCCATGAGTAGGTTATTGCTGAGTAAGTGCCGCTTGATAGCACTGTTGATGATGCCTTCCATCATTTTACTGATGATGGAGAGGGTAATAATTGGCTGCATTGGATTTATCCTCTTTCTTGTGTACAGGACACACCTGGGCAATTTTCCACATTGCCGGGTAGATGTCAGTGTTGCAGCTGTACTGAAACAGCTTGACTAGGGGTGCGGCAGGTTCTCGAGAACAGGTCTATTGCCGGAATATTAGCAGGACCCATGGCCTTTGCAGTACCCAGTGCCTTCAGCTATTTCTTGATATCATGAGGAGTAAATCGTATTGGCTGAAGACTGACATCTGTGATGCTGGGGACCTCTGGAGGAGACCGAGATGGATCATCCACTCGGCACTTCATGCTGAAGATTGTTGCGAATGCCTCAGCCATGTCTTTTGCACTGATGTGCTGGACTTCTCCATCATTGAGGCTAGGGATATTTGTGTGGCCTCCTCCTCCAGTAAGTTGTTTAATAGTCCACTACTATGCACGGCTGGATGTGGCAGGACTGCAGAGCTTCGATCTGATGAGTGGTTGTGAAATCACTTAGTTCTGTCTATTACTTCCTGCTTATGATCTTTGGCGCAAAAGTAGCCCAGTGTTGTCGCTTTACCAGGTCGACACCTCGTTTTTCAGTATGCCTGATGTTCCTCCTGCCATGCTCTTCATTGTAGCTCTGCACTGACTGGACCCAAGCCCAAGGGGTATGTTACCAAACCAAGGCTCAGCAGAAGCCTGGGCTCCAGCAACCCTCTGAGAGCCGCATCCCTGGGACATCCCTGCCTCGGCCTGCTGTGGATATTCAACTGTGAGGTGCTCACCAGTGGGTGACCCAGAGGCTTGCACACTATTTACTCCCACTAAGGTGCGAGTATCTGTGGTGGTCGAAGGTTGACAGCTGTGGCACCTCTTTGATGCTCGTCTCCGAGCTGGTTCCCCCGGAGCTGCTCGGCTCTGTGATCTCCTGAGGGTGTGCCCAGTGGTAATATTACAGCTTTGGGAAGGGTAGGCCCCTCATGGATCTCGTTCTCTGCAGTATCCCTCTTGGTGATCCTTGCATTCCTCCCTCACCACACAAATGCCATAATCAGTTTGTCTAGTGAATCGACAGTACATCAGGATGAATCTAAACAGGAAGAAGAAACTGGGCAGTATGTTCGTCTTGATCATCTGCATCTTCCCCGCCAGGGAGAGTGGGAGTGTGTTCCATCTCTGCAGGTCCTTTTTTACTTCCTCCATCAGGCTGGTCAGTTTCCACTTGTGTATCACTGTCCAGTCATGAGTGATTTGGATCCCCAGATACGGAATTTGTTTTGGACCTGTTTAAACGGCAGGCCCACCTTCCCTGCCCCTCCCCCTTGCAGGCTCATCGGGAAGATCTCGCTTTTGCTCAGGTTAAGTTTGTAACCGAGAAAACTTTGAACTCTTTCAAGAGCGCCATGATTCCTTCCATGCTCTCGGGTCTGAGATGTAGAGGAGAAGGTCATTCACATAGAGCAAGAGTGTCTTAAGCACGATCGCCAGTGGTTCAATCACCAGGGCAAACAGCAGCGGGCATAATGGGTACCCTTATCTTGTGCCTCTGTGCAGCTGGAAGTACTTGGAGCTGGTGGTATTTGTCCGTACTCTCGCTGTGGGAGCGTTGTACAGGGGTTTCACCCAGGCAGTGAACCTTGCTCCAAGCCCAAACCTCTCCAATACCTCTATGCGGTACTTCCATTCAACTCTGTCGAAGGCCTTTTCTGAAACCAGGGAGACGATCACCTCAGGTGTTCTTTCCCCTGATGGGGTCATGATCACGTTCAGCAGGCGCCTGATGTTCGATGTAAGCTGTCTACCCTTGACAAAACCTGTCTGGTCTTCTGCTACCAACTCTAGTACGCAGCTCTCCAGCCTTTTGGATATGGTCTTGGCCAGTATTTTCGAATTGCAAAGGAACCGCATTTTGTTGGTTGTTTGTCTTTCTTAGGTATCAGCGGGATTGAGCTTTATGCTAGCGTGGGCAGAGCGTGCCCCTCGCTATGATGTTCTCTGTTGGATCTATCAGGATGCTTTGAGAAAGTAGTGTTTACAAAGAACATCAAGCTGAGTTATTGAAGAAAGATGATTTATTTACAGTACTAAATTAAAGAGTCTACTTCAACACGGAATAAGTTAATAAATAAAACAATATGATATCTCTTACAACAGAACTCTATGCTATGCACCTAATCTCTCTAACACCGCACAACCTTCTCCCAGAATCCCAGAAGTCACATGATATTTATATCACTGCTCCTTATCTCCATCTGGTGGTGATAAGTGTTATTACCTTATTCTTAACCCCCTTTATTCCTTAGTCTCCGAGCCTGTGACGGGTCGGAGAATTGTGGGGACGCGGGAAATTCCCACCATGCCGCTCCGCCGCCGGGCCACCGATTCTTTGGTGACCGGAGAATCGCCGCCAATCGCGCCTGCGCGGTCGCCGCTGCGTTGGTCCGGGGCCGCTGAAATAGGACCCCACGGCGATTCTCCACGGGCGACGGGCCAAACACCCTGCGAGTTCCACAGGCATGGTTCAAACCAGGTACCACCCGGCAGGAGCTTGGACTCGCGGCCGCTGTGGACATCCTGGTGGGGGGGGGGGGGCAGGGGGATCTGACACCCGGGGTGCCTCCATGGGGGCTTCCGATTGGCGGGCAGCCGTGATCTGGAGGGGGCCTACCTCCTTCCGCGTGGGCCCGCTGTTAGGTCACTGACATGTTGCTCTGCGCCGATGCGGAGACGGCTGTGGCGCGCATGCGCGGCACTGCGCCGGCCTTGCAGGACCACCTTTCAGCGCCAGAGCAGCACGCAGCACTCCGGCGCTGTGCTAGCCCCTAAAAACCGGTGAATTGCTGGGCCAGGAGGCCCGTTGATACCGGCGTACACCACTCTGGTGTTTACGCCGGCGTCAACACTTGGCCACGATTTTGGAGTATCCCGGCCCACATATTGTTACACTCGTTAGTGAATCCGTGAACATCTCCTGTAGGAGCAGGCACAGTGCTGTCGCAAATCTATTGTAGAAGTCAGCCGGGAAACCATCCAGTCCTGACACCTTTCCCACCTGCATGGATCTGATACTCTCCATGATTTCGCCCAGTTCGAGCGGTGCTTCCAGGCCTTGCCTTCTATCATAGAATCACAGAATCATACAATTTACAGTGCAGGAGGAGGCTAGTCAACGCTTTGAGTCTGCACCGGCCGTTGGAAAGAGCACCCTACCTAAGCCCACACACCCACCCTATCCCCGTAACCCCACCCAACCTTTTTGGACACTAAGGGCAATTTAGCATGGCTTATCCACTAAACCTGCACATCTTTGGACTGTGGGAGGATATCGGAGCACCTGGAGGAAACCCACGCAGATACAGGGAGAACGTGCAAACTCCACACAGGCCGGAATTGAACCTGGATCTCTTGGGCTGTGAGGCAACAGTGCTAACCACCGAGCCACCCTGCCGCCTCTAAAATAATGTTGCTGCACAGGAAGAGCCAGAAGGTATCGATCATTTGAAAGGAAGTCTACCTGCCAGAGTTGAAAAGGGTTCACGATTGCTCTTCAGGGAAGGAAATCTGTCACCCTTACCTGGTCTGGCCTACGTGGGACTCCAGAGCGGTTGACTCTTGACTGCCCTCTGCAAGCCACTCAACTCAGCTCAAGGGCAATTAGGGATGGGCCACACTTTCTGGACTTGGCATGCAAGAATAAAAACAAGCTCGCAGTTCAAGAAAAAAATCTGAATCATTTAAAAATAACAGGCAGAATCAATATGTGCCCAGAAAACACAACAAGCCAACAGACTAATTAAAAAGGATGCTCCAAAAAGAGAAAAAGTGAATAGGAGAAAAAGCACATTTTGGCAATTCATTTTTAGATGAAGCCAGATATTTAGACATGGTTTCCCAAGATGAGCATATCTGAAGTTATTAAGCATTATCCGCTGTACCCTTGCTGGACTGAATTAATCGAGGGATATCAAGTATGATTGCCCCAGTCAGGCACCTTTTCAGTCTAGTAACAGCATGCCAAATCAAGGAATGTTAGGAATTGATTTTATATGTAAAGCAAATCAGGAGTATTTGTGGAGATTATCATTTAATCGTTCATAGAAAATGTAATCTTGCATTCCTTCTTATCTGATGCTATTTTGGCAGACTGCACATGTTTAACACTGACAGGGTTTCAGAATTTCACTGGCATTGATGGGCTGTTCATTCAGTTAGTTTGAGTCCGATAACAGGTTTGGATGGTGAGGAACTAGATGGAGTGGCAATGGATGGATAGGGGCGGCTGGCGGGAGTGATTGGTTGTGTACAAGAGTAAGGTGCATAACACATGGCTGGACGGCATGTTGTTGCATGGCACGGGGTTGAATGTCTGAGGAAAGGGGGATAAAAATCAGATTATCCGAAGTGGAGATGGTCGATAGCTTTATGTTCCTTGGGGTCACCATCACCAATAGTCTGTCCTGATCCACTCACGTTGATGCAACAGTCAAGAAAGCCCAACAACGTCTCTACTTCCTACGGAAGCTAAAGAAATTTGATATGTCTGCATCGACTCTCACAAACCTCTACAGGTGTGTGATAGAGAGCATCCTATCCGGCAGCATCACAGCCTGGTATGGCAACTGCTCGGTCCAAGACCGCAAGAAACTGCAGAGTGTGCTAAACTCAGCCCAACGCATCGCACAATCTTGCCACCCGCACATTGATTTTGTCTATACCTTCCGCTGCCTCAGGAAGGCAGACAGCATTATCAGAGACCCCTCCCACCCAGGCTTTGCCTTCTTCCAGACCCGTCCATCAGGCAGAAGGTACAGAAGTCTGAAGACCCGCACATCCAGACATAGGAACAGCTTTTTCCCCACAGCTACAAGACTCCTTAACGACTCCCCCTCCGACTGATCTGTTCCCTGTAAGAACACTATTCACGATGCCCTATGCTACTCTTGCTCATGTATTTGCTTTGTTTGGCCCCTTGTTCCGCACTGTAACAAATCACTGTTTGTCAATGTACCACTTGTCAATGTTCTCTGTTGATTATTCTTTTGTCTACTATGTACGTACTGTGTACGTTCCCTCGGCCGCAGAAAAATAATTTTCACTGTACTTCGGTACGTGACAATAAATCAAATCCAATCAATATCTGTTCATTATCACGTTACTTTTTGAGGAGCTTGCTCTATGCAAATTAGCTGGCATGATCCATACATTAATTTCCTACATTAATACAATTCAAAAGACACTTCATTGCTTGGAAAACACTTTGAGACATCCACTGGTCTTGCAAACTCTGGTCTCCCTTTCTTTACATCTGCGGTTCTGACCATCAGCACCCTCGTCACGATTTACATTGGTGCTAATATCACAGAGCCTCGAGGTCATTCTCCTCCCTCCGTTCTAACTGTCTGTGATCTCTAGCCTTCCTTTGTCATGTTTTGCCTTGTGTTTGAAGCCAGTCGGAGCAGCATCACCACGAGCAGGAGCTGGAAATGGAGAAAGTTATGCTGATTTCATTGTCCCTTTCAATTCCGCTGATTGAATTTGTGCCTAACTGCTGCTCTGTTAGTGCAGGTTCAATCAGTGAAATTGAAGGGGACAGGAGAATTTAGCAATTGCACTCACAGTTAGATGACTGCAACAATGTCTTTAACAAAATGAAAACTATTTATTAACTTTAGGAGACATGACCTGAGTGTATTACACTCAAGTCTACAATATGGAGAACACACTCGGGCTGGAATGTATATAATACTTGTGCCTAGTATGAGTGGTTGGGGAGAAGCAATGGCCGTAAAGTGGTAAGGGTAAATAGCGATGCGAGCAGTTCAAGAATGACAGTTCCTTTCTTATGTGTTCTTTTTGTTCTGGCTGCAATTCCGGTCCTCCCAGACAGAGATGAGGAGAGGAAGAAGAGAGTGGGGCGCAGAGTGCAAGGAAAGTGGGGAATGAGGGAGGAAGAAAGGGGTACAGAAAGGTAGAGGGAGGAGCAGGGGAATATAGGCAAAGGGAGGATATGGGGAAGATGAACGGAACAGGTTGGAAGAGGCGGGACTGGTCCAAGGGAGAATGGGAGAGAGGAAAGAGTTGAGGGGAGGGGTACGCGCAAAGTGGAGTGAATGAAAGGGGACCAGGTGTTCAGTGTCATTCTTGGGGAAATCCTTCTCGTGTGAGGGATTGGTAGAGGAGAAGGCTTGGTTACCAGAGATTCAAAGGTCAATAGGTTTTATGAGCTAGGAACAGGAGGGCGTGTGGAGTCAAAATACTGATCAATCATGACCTGTTTGAATGGGAGAACATTCAACAAAGTTGCTGAAAGGCCTCAACCTGTTGCTATGTACACATACTCCTTCAAAAACTTTGAATAATTACCTCTCTCTTGTAACACTGAACCTGAGTGTGAACAGGGTCAGCTTGGTCCTCCCTGTGGGTGAGTTGAAATTAGATATTAGGATTGGATTGGATTGGATTTATTTATTGTCACGTGTACCGAGGTACAGTGAAAAGTATTTTTCTGTGAGCAGCTCAACAGATCATTAAATACATGGGAAGAAAAGGGAAGAAAAGAAAATACATAATAGGGCAACACAGGGCACACAATGTAACTACATAAGCTCCGGCATC
This sequence comes from Scyliorhinus canicula, assembly GCF_902713615.1. Classification (NCBI taxonomy): domain Eukaryota; kingdom Metazoa; phylum Chordata; class Chondrichthyes; order Carcharhiniformes; family Scyliorhinidae; genus Scyliorhinus; species Scyliorhinus canicula. The sequence continues at coordinate 11,042,098 of NC_052154.1, read as the reverse complement.
GGGTGAAGCATACAGCGGTGTAGTGTTAATGAGGTCAGTCCATAAGAGGGTCATTTAGGAGTCTGGTGACAGCGGGGAAGAAGCATTTTTTGAGTCTGTTCGTGCGTGTTCTCAGACTTCTGTATCTCCTGCCCGACAGAAGAAGTTGGAAGAGTGAGTAAGCCGGGTGGGAGGGGTCTTTGATTATGCTGCCCGCTTTCCCCAGGCAGCGGAAGGTGTAGGTGGAGTCATTGGATGGGAGGCAGGTTTGTGTGATGGGCTGGGCGGTGTTCACGACTCTCTGAAGTGGTGGTGGGGGGGGGGAGGAGGGGGGTTTCAGGGTGGTGTGTGCGGGAAGCAGAAAGAAGGCTGACTGGAGGTGAGGGGAAGTATCACCAAATTCTGACAATGGGGCTGGGGGATTGGCGGGGGCGCTGACAGGTTGATGGGATTGGCTTCCTCCATCCGACCTCAATAATGTGCTTGCAGTGCCAGCTGTGCCTCAGTTTTTAACATGCTCACCGCTGAGGCAGACTTACCGCAAGAACGTAAGCACAAAACTCAAAGTGACACTTCAGTGTACTACTGCTGCCCTGTTTGAGGTGCTATCTTTCAGATGAGGCGTTAAACCAAGGTCCCATTTGCCTGCTCAGGTAGACACCAAAGATCCCATGACACTATTTCAAAGGAGGCCTCCCCAGTATCCTGGCCTAGTATTTTCCCCTGAAACAACATCACAATTAAATATTATCTAGTCTTTATCATTTTGCTGTTTGTGCTTACTGCACCCAACTGGTTCTTGTGTTTTGTGTATTGCAGGAGCGACTACACTTCAAAAGTGCTCCATTAGCTTTAACCCTGAGACAGGCCTGAATTGTGCATTACAAATGTCAGTATTTATTTCTGTTTAAGGCCCAAGCCACCGGTTGATTTATCTTTTTTATTTGTCATAGGATGTGAGTATCTTCTTCGGCGATCACCCGTTCACGTGTATGATTGTCCAGCTCAGAGCTCCGTGTCACTGGTCATGAGGTCTGTGGTCCTTGCGTGGCCGATGAGCCCGATCCTAGAGCCATACCTTTGACCGCGCCCTCGGCAGGTATTTCTGAGAGGTGGGGGCCGTTTGAACTCAAGATCGCTAGTATTCCTTTATCAGGCTCTTTTTACGGACCTCCACTTTGTATGGTGCGGTGGGGGTGGGCGGGGTGGGGTTGGTTTCCTCCATGCAGACGTGGAGTCAAGGACATCTTTTAACATGGGAATGCCGTTGCACATCAGCAGACACACGGAGCTTGTTAGAAGATAGATCCAGTTCCAGTGTGAAGGGAACCTCGACGACTGGGTATCTTTCCGATTTTTGCTACTGTGAGCATCATTCACAAGGTCAGCATTTATTATCCATCCCTCAATCTCTTGACAAGGTGGTGGTTGGTGATTGTATATTAATTGTAGGAAGCTGGTGGTCATTATTGGAGGTTCACTCATGCCCTATAAATAGGCATTGACTTGAGCTCCAATTGTTGGGTTCGGAGGTGCTCACTTGTAAGCTATAACTGCGTAAATAAGTACTTATAAAAAGGTGTGATGATTGGATCCAGTTATATCCTTCACCAACTGGTTTTCTGAGCTAAAACTGGTGAACTGCCTTCCTGAATCGCTACAGTACATGTGCTGTAGGTACAACCACAGTGCTGTTAGGAAGGGAGTCCCTGGGTTTTGACGCAGCAATAGTGAAGGATGATGTATGACTAGGAGGAGAATTTGCAGCTGGTGGTGTTCCAATCGGTCTTATAGAATTTACAGTTCAGAAGGAGGCCATTAGGCCCATCGAGTCTGTACCGGCCCTTGGTAAGCGCACCCTATCTAAGCCCATCCATCCACCCTATCCCCACCTAACCTTTCTGGACACTAAGGGACAATTTATCATGGCCAATCCACTTAACCTGCGCATCTTTGGACTGTGGGAGGAAACCGGAGCACCTGGAGGAAACCCACGCAGGCACGGGGAGGATGTGTAGACTCCACACAGACAGTGACCCAGCCGGGAATCGAACATGGGACCATTACGCTGTGAAGCAGCTGTGCTAACCACTGTATTACCGTGCTGCCCTCGTATCAGGGTTATAGATAGATAGATAGAGAAATACAGCACAGAACAGACCCTTCGGCCCACGATGTTGCGCCGAACTTTTGTCCTAGGTTAATCAAAGAATTTTGGACAATTTTTCATGGCCAATCCACCCAACCTGCACATCTTTGGACTGTGGGAGGAAACCGGAGTACCCGGAGGAAACCCACGCAGTCACGGGGAGGATGTGCAGACTCCACACAGACAGTGACACAAGTCGAAATCGAACTTGGGACCCTAAAGCTGTGAAGCAATTGTGCTATCCACAATGCTACCGTGCTGCCCTTAAGATCTCTTGTTTCAGAACCCGTGCTGGGATCATGTCCTTGGCAGAGGGAACAGGTCAGTCCTGTGTTTGTCACCCAGCAAGCTGCTAGGGAAGCTTTCTTTATGAGAGTGAGCTATTTCTGTAATACTCCATAAATCATGAAAGATGTTACGCGGTTATTAGATAGCCATTTCTTATAATTGTTACTTGGATTCAACTTGCCTCTATTTCCATGCCAAAGGATTTCTGTATCAGATGGGAGGATAACATTTGGGAAAGCTCGATTCTTCACTAATTCCCATTTCCCGTCTCACTGGCCGATAACAGGGGTGTATCAGCACCAATTACTCATCATGGATTGGATAAACACGCTGTGGGTTCATTTATTGAGATTAGCACTTAAGGACATATGGACAAGGAGAATAAAGCTTGTAGATATTAGCAGCTTCCCGTACCAGCCTCCCCGAACAGGCGCCTGAATGTAGCGACTAGGGGCTTTTCACAGTAACTTCATTTGACGCCTATTTTTGACAATAAGCGATTTTCATTTCAGAGTTGTATTCTGCTCACTGCAAGCAAAAATGAAACTGAGAGTGGATCACGTGACACGTTTCCCTTCTAGTAATAGCATACTGCCATCTGTTGAAGCCACATTGCAACCTGACCTGGTAGTGGTTGAAGTGAATGTTTAAGGTGGTGGACGGGATGCCTGTTTCTTGGTTGTTTCTGGAAAGCGTTAACATCAGGAGCGCCTAATACTGATGTAATTAATGATGCAACTGGGGCAGCACGGTGGCGCAGTGGGTTAGCCCTGCAACCTCACAGCGCCGAGGTCCCAGGTTCAATCCTGGCTCGGGGTCACTGTCTGTGTGGAGTTTGCACATTCTCCCTGTGTTTGCGTGGGTTTCGCCCCCACAACCCAAAGATGTGCAGAGTAGGTGGATCGGCCACGCTAAATTGCCCCTTAATTGGAAAATATTAATTGGATGCTCTAAATCTAAAAAAATAAATAAATAGATAAAACTAATGATGCAAATACGATGCAATGTCACATGACTAATAGGCTGCGATCTGGTGGGAAGCAGGAGCACGACCTTGTGTAGAGATGCTAAGATGTGTTTGGATCTTAAATAATCGAAAATGGTTTCCATGAATAACAGTCTATGGTACTCTCATTCTCAGGCTAACAGGTAAACCCTAAAGGAACCCCATCAAGACTCCAAACGCAAGTCGAAGCAGCTTCTGCCCTGCCATACCACACCGAGTGCTGCTCAGGCAGCCCTACCTCCCCATCGCTGGGATTTTCCAATCATACACTGATGGGATTTCCAGTTTGCCAGTTTGAATCCCCCACCCCTCGAGATCCTGACTATGTATTGAGCCCCAACCCAGGTAAATGGACAGGGGGACGGGGGGTGGGGGGGTGGGCTGCAGTCCAGCTTTGCTGGAATTCTGGCCAGAAGTCGGACAATCCATCCCTTCCCCTCCCCCCGCCACCCCCTCATCCCAGGTTAACAGGCTATCAAATCAGGCCTATTCGACAGGCTTCTCAACAGAAACTCAGTGAGATGAAGCCTTTCTTTCTGAGAAAAGGTTAGCCTGGGGAAGCATTTTTTTTTCAGGTTTTATTATTCATGTAACATATTTGCTCCCTAATGATCTCCCCAGCTCTTGAATCCATTTGCCACATGCCATTAGCTACTGGGTGAAGCTTCTCAGTAACCGCAAGTCACTGAATATTTTCCAGCCGGAGAGAATTTAGCACTGATTGATGGCAGGTCACTCGGAATTGGTTGGCAGATTTTCCAATTTTCCGGGGGAAATTGCTCATTTTTGTAAGTCTGTTCCTATATTTTTCAAACTGGGCAGAACACCGGTTCTATAAGTTATGTGCAGCTGAGCAGCGAAGGTTGATGGATATTACCTCATATCTGATCATGATTAAGAACCCTCTCGACATTCACTTTGTGGTCACAGGCTACAGAATTGTTCTACTTGAGACCAGCTGTCCCCCCGGCACTGATTCCCCTACTTCCCCCCCCCCCCCCCCCTCCCCCCCGGCCCAGGCCCCCTCCTCCACCACCTCCCATTGCCCCCAGCCCGCCCCACCGGCAGCACCTCCGCCCTCCAATACACACACACTCACTGCAAATATTACATTGCTATCTTGTGGTGTGTCCATCGGTGGGGGTAGTCAGATTAAAATGGAACATTCTATATTGACTTTGATGCGGTGATTTTTCTTGATTTGTTGGGTATTGTAGCTGAGTATTAACACAGATATAGCTATATATGCTATCTGAAACATTAACTTGGGATTTGCTAATCCATTTGCCATGACACAGTGAGATATTGTGCACACGCTTCTCATTCCAGTGTGAAATTGACCTGTTAATCTCTGCAGCACGTACAGCTTTATTTTCTGATAATGTAGCTTGCTTCTGTTTTCCATTTCTTTCTCCCTCTTGACCTAACCCCCTCTCCCCCCAACCCCCGCGACTCCCAGGAGCGGGCTCTGGTTCCACAGAGCCTGGTCATGTATTTTCACATTGGCAAAGTGGGCAATTTTTAGGTCTGGGTTTTTTGGGCATTCAGTGTTGTCAGGCCATTCAACCGCAAAAGGTGTCACTGCCCGTCTTGGTCCCCTCCTCAGCCACAATTCTCTGTGCGCAAATTGGCCGCCCACCTTCATTCATCGCATCACTTCAAAAAACATTTTTCGCTTATTGCAAAACGTTTGGCCATCTTGGGACCTTGGAAGGCTCTCCGATTACAAGAGGGAAAGTATTTTAATTCATATTTGTGAAACATCACAAGTAAAGTGAAGCATGCACACTGCCAGTTTGTTCTGAAGAAAGCAATATTAGTTATTTATTATTTAAAGGGGACTGCTGACTGGCTGGTACATGGTTAGCACTGTTGCTTCACACGCCAGTGTCCCGGGTTCGATTCCCAGCTTGGGTCACTGTCTGTGCCGAGTCTGCACATTCTATCCATTTCTTTTTTAAATAAATTTAGAGTACCCAATTCATTTTTCCAATTAAGGGGCAATTTAGCATGGCCAATCCACCTAGCCTACACATCTTTGGCTTGTGGGGGCGAAACCCAAGCAAACTCGGGGAGAATGTGCAAACTCCACACGGACAGTGACCCAGAGCCGGGATCGAACCTGGGACCTCGGTGCCATGAGACAGAAGTGCTACCCATTGTGCCACCGTGCTGCCCACGTTCTACCTGTTTCTGTGTGGGTTTGCTCCGGGTGCTCCTGTTTCCTCCCTCAAGTCCTGAAAGATATGATGTTAGGTGAATTGGACTTTCTGAATTCTACATCTGTGTACCCAAACAGGCACCAAAATGTAGGGCGGATCCCCTACACAGCGGGGCGGGGGGGCGGCGCCGAGGAGTGGCGTGAACCACTCCGGCGTCGGGCTGCCTCAAAGGTGCGGAATCCTCTGCACCGTCAGCGGCTATGCCGGCCCCGGAGTGGTTTGCGCTGCGCCGGTCGGCGGGGAAGGGGCTTGGCGCCATGCCAACCGGCACCGAAGGGCATCCACCGGCCGGCATGAGTTGGCGCATGCGCGGGAGTGCCAGCGTGTGCTAGCATCATCCCAGCACATACGCAGAGAGGGTTCGTCTCCGCACCGGCAGTGGCGGACCAGTACAGCTGCTGATGCGGAAGAATAGAGAGCCCCCCACGGCACAGGGCAACGATCGCGGACCAGGCCACCGTGGGGGCACCTCCGGGGTCCAGATCCCCCTGCGCCCCCCTGAGGACCCCGGAGGCCTCCCGTGCAGCCAGGTTCCGCTGGCAAATACCTGGTGTAACATACGCCGGCGGGACTGGCCGAAAACGGGCGGCCACTCGGCCCATCGTGGGCTGGAGAATCGCCGGGGGGAGCGGCCGCCAACTGGCGCGGCGCGATTCCCGCCCCGCCAAATCTTCTGTGCCATCGGGGGCGGGATTCTCCGACCCGGCGGTGCGTCGGAGAATCCCGCCCATAGTGTCTTGGGGATTTTCACAGTAACCTCACTGCAGTGTTAATCTAAGCATACTTGTGATACTTATAAAAACTATTATGTTTGATAAATGGCACTTTGAGCAATGCCCAATTTCAAATTCAAACCTTTGTAATCTGTAATGTATTTTTGATCCTTGTATCATTTCTCGTTAATGTATAATATTTTCATATTTCATATTTGGTACTCAAAAATACCGATTGTACAAATAAACGGTAGCAACTTTCAAAAGGATGGCACTAGTAGTCAAGTTTGGAAGGGTTTTGAAAAAAATCTGAACTCAAAATCTTTTACTTTCGCGTTTGCTTCAATATACTAAGTAGTGTTGCAAAGAAATCTGGCAATGTTGATAAGAAAAGCTTAAGCTAAAATGTTAAATATTTGTTGGGCTTTGCTGTAAAATGTCACATCCTAGGTAAGTGTTCAGTGAAAGAACAGATTTCCTCCATAGTGTAGACAGGGAGATGTTGATTTGTGTACGTGTGACATGTGTGAGAACTTACTTATTTTAGGAAAATACTGTTTAATTATATTTTCTTGGCTGTCTCTAAACGGGGCTGGTTTAGCACAGGGCTAAAGAGCTGGCTTTTAAAGCAGACCAAGGCAGGCCAGCAGCACGGTTCATTTCCCGTATCAGCCTCCCCGAACAGGCGCCGGAATGTGGCGACTTGGGGCTTTTCACAGTAACTTCATTTGAAGCCTACTTGTGACAATAGGCGATTTTCATTTCATTTCATTTCATTTTCATTTCATTTTTCAATTCTCTCAGTCGGGAACTACAACTCTCCCTCAGCACTGCCCCGATGTCCTGACCACCATGGGAAATATCATGAGAGATCTGCTGGCAGCATTAAGTTGCCTGCACATTAACCGATGGGGAAATGAGTCTGATTCTCCGCTCTTGTGCATTGCCGATTTACATCACTCCCCGACTGGCCGCCATGCCTTCGGCTGTCTTGACCGTAAGCTCTGAAATTCCCTCCCTCAACCTCTCCGCCTACTCTTCCTCTTTCATTACCCTCCTTTACCTCAATCAAGTTTTTGGTCACTTGCCTTGACAGGTGAGATTTTCTGGCCCCGTCATAGAACATATAGTGCAGAGGCCATTCGGACCATCGAGTCTGCACTGACCCACTTAAGCCCTCACTTCCACCCTATCCCCGTAATCCAATCACCCATCCTAACCTTTTTTTTTTGGACACTAAGGGGCAATTTAGCACGGCCAATCCACCTAACCTGCACATCTTTGGACTGTGGGAGGAAACTGGAGCACCAGAAGGAAACCCAATCAGACACGGGGAGAACATGCAGACTCCGCACAGACAGTGACCCAGCGGGGAATCGAACCTGGGGCCCTGGCGCTGTGAAGCCACAGTGCTATCCAATTGTGCTACCGTCCTCCTGCACCATTCGTTTCTGGCAGCGGAGGTGGCTTGCTGTTGTTCGCCTTGCTGTGGGATCACTCTTGTCTTCCGCTCTCTACGGGGTTTTGCCCGCTGCAGGGGGGAGGAGATGGGAAGGAGGAGGGAGGGTGTGGTGGGGGAGGGGTTGCATTCAGCCCTGGAAGATCCCACCGTCCGGAGGGACCAGAGAATCCCACCCAGCATTTCCCTGTGTGGCAATTGTAATTTCTTTTCACTAATACTCCTTCAAATTTTTTTCAGGACAGTTTACTGTGTTCAAGGCACATATGAATATAAATTGTTATTTGTTGCAATACGAGAATATGAACAAGGAGCAGGAGTAAACCATTCATCCCCGCGAGCCTGCTCTGCCATTTGGATTCGTTTATTGGATTGGATTTGGATTTTATTGACACGTGTACTGAGGTACAGTGAAAAGTATTTTTCTGCGAGCAGCTCAACAGATCATTAAGTACATGAAAATAAAATAAAATAAAATGAAAATACATAATAGGGCAACAGAAGGTACACAAAATAAATACATAGACACCTGCATCGGGTGAAGCATACAGGGTGTAGTGTTAATGAGGTCAGTCCATAAGAGGGTCTTTTAGGAGTCTGGTAACAGCGGGGAAGAAGCTGTTTTTGAAACTGTTCATGCGTGTTCTGAGACTTTTGTATCTCCTGCCTGATGGATGAAGTTGGAAGAGTGAGTAAGCCGGGTGGGAGGGGTCTTTGATTATGTTGCCTGCTTTCCCCAGGCAGCGGGAGGTGTAGATAGAGTTAATGGATGAAAGGCAAGTTCGTGTGATGGACTGGGTTGTGTTCACGACTCTCTAATGTTCCTTGCGCTCTTGAGCCGAGCAGTTGTTATACCAGGCTGTGATGCAGCCAGATATAATGCTTTAATGATGATAATAATCTTTATTGTCACAAGTCGGCTTACATTACACTGCAATGAAGTAACTGTGAAATGCCCCTAGTCACCGCACTCCAGCGCCTGTTCGGGTACACTGAGGGCAAATTCAGAATGTCCAAATTACCTAATAGCACGTATTTCGGAACTTGTGGGAGGAAACCGGAGCACCCGGCGGAAACCCACGCAGACACGGGGAGAACGTGCAGACTCAGCACAGACAGTGACCCAGTGGGGAATCGAACCTGGGACCCTGGTGCCGTGAAGCCATAGTACTAAAAACTATGCTACCTTGCTGCCATTTATGTGGTGCATCTGTAAAAGTTGGTAAGAGTCAGTGTGGACATGCCGAATTTCCTTAGCTTCCTGAGGAATCATAGGCGTTGTTGAGCTTTCTTGGTGGTAGCGTCGACATGGGTGGACCAGGACAGATTTATGGTGATGTGCACACCTCGGAATTTGAAGCTGTCAACCATCTCCACCTCGGCCCCATTGATGGAGCATGGGGTGTATACAATACGTTGCTACATTGAAGAAGATCAGGGCTGATCCGATTGTAACTCAACGTGAGAGAGAAATCCTCAGGATCGACCTTACAGATTCTTGCCTGTGTCAAACTGTGGTTTAACTTACCAGCAATTGGCAAAATGCTGCTTTCACATCCCCAATCTAAACTGAACTGAAACTCAACACATGACTTTTCCAGTACCTTACTCCTCTCATTAATGACATCCTCTTACTAAAGCTAAACACAACGGGTGGGATTCTCCGTCCCGGTGCACCAGTTTTCTGGTGCGGCGCACCCCTCTGCTGGCAGCTGGATTCTCCATCCCACCAGCCAGCCAATGGGGTTCCCCAGGTGCAGGTGCATTGCCAGCACAATGGAGAATCCCGACGGCAGAGAATCCAGCCCAATGTCTCTACTTATATACTCCCCAGTGAACCTAAATTATACGAGCAAAATTCCATTAGCCCAACTTTTAAGATGCTTGAATTATCTATTTTGTAGCCACAAAGCCTGGCACGTCTTTCAAACCAGCGCTGGGATTCTCCCCTACCCAGCGGTGCGGGGGGTCCCGGCGTGATGGAGTGGCGTGAACCACTCCGGCGTTGGGCCGCTCCAAAGGTGCGGAAGTCTCCGCACCTTTAGGGGCCAAACCCTAACATATTGAGGGGCGAAGCCCACACCGGAGTGGTTGGCGCTCCACCGGCTGGCGTGGAAGGCCTTAGGCGCCACGCCAGCCGGGGCCGAAGGGACTTCGCCGGCTGGCGGAAGTTCACGCAAGCGCCGGAGCGTCAGCGGCTGCTGACGTCATCCCCGTGCATGCGCAGGGGAGGGGGTCACTTCCGCCTCCACCATGGTGTAGGACTATGGCTAAGGTGGAAGGAAAAGAGTGCCCCCATGGCACAGGCCCGCTCGCCGATCGGTGGCCCTGATTGCGGGCCAGGCCTCCATGGGGGCACCCCCGGGGCCAGATCCCCCCACCTGCTCCCGCCGGTATGGTAGGTGGTTTGATCCACGCCGGCGGGAGAGGCTTGACAGTGGCAGGACTACGGCCCATCGCGGGCCGGAGAATCGGCGAGTGGGGGGCCCGCTGACCGGCGCGGCGCGATTCCCACCCCCGCCGAATCTACGGTGCTGGAGACTTCGGGACATGGCGGGGGCGGGATTGATGCCGACCCCCGGCGATTCTCCGACCCGGCGGGGGGTCGGAGAATCCCGCCCCAGGATTTTTTAAAACATTGCTGCAGCCGTCACATAGTAATCCAGGCTTTTAACCCGACTGCACCAAATAGTGAAATTCCTACATTTAGCACACTCAAGAGCCTCTGAGAGTCCACCTCATCTCCATTTTCAATGGGCGAGCCCCATGTTTCTAAACAGTGACCCCTAGTTTCAGAATAATGAGGTATCAGGTTAGCTATTCTTTTGATAAACATAGATGAAAGATTAAACTCTTTAACATTGGAAAAGCATTTGTCTTCTCTTGTGGTTTCATTGTACGACATATCGTAGAAGTTATGTGTTATGATGTAGAAACATTGTGATTCTCAGAAATAATGGGGTCGTTGAAGCAAAACTTTCTTAAAAATTTACTTTCATTAAGGCTGGTCCCAGTAGAGCTGCCAAAAAGTTCTAAATACGTCAAGTATAACCAGGATTACTTATTGAGCAGATGCTCATTTGTGTGATGTAAGTGTCACTGTTCGCTGTTGAGTTAATCTACATTGGCTTTATTGAAAAATCCTCGAGAAAGGGCCAAGCCCCATTGTGTATGACACTGACAAGGGGAGGAAAGAGAGAGTGAGATCATGAAATGAAATGAAAATGAAAATTGCTTATTGTCACGAGTAGGCTTCAATGAAGTTACTGTGAAAAGCCCCTAGTCGCCACATTCCGGCGCCTGTTCGGGGAGGCTGGTACGGGAACATCCTGATGGGTTGCTGCCACCATACATTGTTTTCAAAGCTTGCATGTTGTAGGGGGAAGGTAAGATTGAGTGAAGAATTGATTGCTGCAAATTAGTTATTGCAGAAAATGGTGATGTTTTGAACACAATAAGGAGGAAAAGTATGCGGGATTGTGCATTTAATGAATGTAATTATACCAAAAGAGGTTTTGGGTAATGATGCAATGATTCCATTTGATGTAACCGTGATTTTATTGTCTAACAATTACATAGAGTTTACAGCACAGTAACTCTTCCTTCAGCCCAATCGGATGATGTCATTGCTTATGCTCCTCACAAGACATTTATTCACTCTTTATTCACTCTTCAGATGTGAACACTTTGGCTCGGCCGCCATTTATTGTCGATCGCTGGATGCCCTTGAGACAATGGTGGCGCGCTGGCTTCTTGATCCACTGCAATCCATGCGGTGCAGGTACACCCACAGTGCTGCTAGGAGCGGCACAGTAGCACAGTGATTAGCACTGTTGCCTCACAGCGCCAGGGTCCCAGGTTCAATTCCCGCTTGGGTCACTGTCTGTGCGTAGTCTGCACGATCCCCCCGTGTCTGTGTGGGTTTCCTCCGGGTGCTCCGGTTTCCTCCCACAAGTCCGGAGAGACGTGCTGTTAGGTGAATTGGACATTCTGAATTCTCCCTCAGTGTACCCGAACAGGCGCTAAAATGTGGTGTCCAGAATATAGAACATAGAACATTACAGCGCAGTTCAGGCCCTTCGGCCCTCGATGTTGCAGAGACCTGTGAAACCAATCTAAAACTTATCTACACTATTCCATTATCATCCATATGTTTATCCAATGACCATTTAAATGCCCTTAATGTTGGCGAGTCCACGACTGTTGCAGGCAGGGCATTCCATGCCCTTACTACTCTCCGAGTAAAGAACCTACCTCTGACATCTGTCCTATATTTATCGCCCCTCAATTTAAAGCTGTGCCCCCTCGTACTAGCCATCACCATCCAAGGAAAAAGGCTCTCACTGTACATCCTATCTAATCCTCTGATCATCTTGTATACCTCTATTGAAACACCTCTTAACATTCTTCTCTCGAACGAAAACAGCCTCAAGTCCCTCAACCTTTCCTCATAAGATCTTCCCTCCACACCAGGCAACATCCTGGTAAATCTCCTCTGCACCCTTTCCAATGCTTCCACATCCTTCCTATAATGTGGCGACCAGAACTGCACGCAATACTCCAAATGCGGCAACACCAGAGTTTTGTACAGGGGATTTCCTAGGGGACTTTCACAGTAACCTCATTGCAGTGTGAATGTCAGCCTACTTGTGACAATAATAAAGATTATTGTTATTATCATTAAAGAAGGGAGTTCCAGGATTTTAACCCAGCAACAGTGAAGGAACGACAATATATTTCCAAGTCAGGATGGTGAGTGGCTTGGAGGGGAACCTTCAGGTGGTGGTGTTCCCATGTGCCTGCTGCCCTTGTCTTCTATCAGCAGAAGAGCGGAAGTCGGGCTGAAGCCAGGACAGGGGTCAAACATGGGGCTCTGATGTGATATCCTTGTGGCCCCAATGTACCTGAGCCCTCTCCAGCAGCAACAAACGTCTCTTCCAGCCTTTTCCTCAGCCGGAGATTCTCAGAATTCAAATCAGCAACATTAAAATATGCATCTCACGTGGACTTCAACTTTTATTTAAATGGCATGTGCATGTGTGCTGACAGAAAGCGAGGATTAAGTGTATGAAAAAATCAATTTTAAAAATGACAACTTAAAGTGACTATTTAGGATGCCAAGTTCCACAGCTGACCTGCTGCACATATAAATAATCAATCACCGTACTTAAAAGGCGAGTCTGTACAGTTGATAGGAAGTGTACACACTGAACACGATCCCGTTGATGCAGAAATAAAATAAAACCAGAGCTGGCGATGGGGAAATTTAACATTTTCGTACTTTACTCCTGTCTAATACGAGAACCTAGCAACAATGTGCCATGATGTAAAGCTCATAAGCTCAGTGCAGACTGAGCTAGTGTAACAAGACCTCTTCTCGCTCCATACAGACCTGGAGCCACTGTGGATGATATATACAATTTAACGGTTGGCAGGTTTATGCATATTGGCTGGCACCCACAGATGTACATACATTGAGCTTATAATGGAAGAGAAGGAGAAGAGAAAGAAAGGAACAACTTGCATTTATGTAGCACCGTTCGTAACACACCAGACGTCCCAGTGCACTTGACAGCCAATGATGTACTCTTTTCACAAGTGCGGTGCCCATTGTGATTTGGAGCGAGCAGCAGCAAATCTGCATGCACAGTAACCCCCCACAGACACCAGCACAGTAATGATCAGATCATCTATTTTTGTACTGCTGATAGCTGGTTAAATTTAGGTTAGAACACTCGGGGCAACTATTTATTTGAATAGTGTCGCAGGATCTTCCAAGTCCACTTGAGAGGGTCAATGAGGCTTGGGTTACATCTGAAAGTCACAAGCAGAATGATGTCAGATTGAGGGAGAACATAGAATCATAGAATTTACAGTGCAGAAGGAGGCCATTTGGCCCATCGAGTCTGGACCAGCCCTTGGAAAGAGCACCCTACTTAAGCCCACACCTCCACCCTATTCCCGTAACCCAGTAACCCCACCTAACTTTTTTTGGAAGCTAAGGGCAATTTAGCTTGGCTAATCCACCTAACCTGCATATCTTTGGACTGTGGGAGGAAACCTGAGCACCGGGAGGAAACGCACGCAGTCACGGGGAGAACGTGCAGACTACGCACAGACAGGGACCCAAGTCGGGAATCGTACCTGGGACTCTAGATCTGGGAGACAACAGTGCTAACCACGGTGCTATCGTGCAGCCATAAGGAAAAAAGGTTGAAGAAGGTCAATCCCTACTGGAAAGAACAATTAACAAGGCACCTCCCTGAAGCACATAAATGTTAAATGACTTATAGACAAGCCAAATTACAGCTATTCATTATGTGTTAACTAGGATACATGAGATGCATGTTTTATTGAGAATTTTGCACCAGTTACTTCCATGAGTGGCATTGTAAAGGTGTCCTCAGCTGACAAGGCATCATAATCCTTGCAAAACAATGGTTGTCACGTTATAATTAGACTATCTAACCAAGACTATGAAGGTTTGTCACATACCTGCCAGAAACCTGTCAAATACTTTCCTGAGGAAAAAAATAGTCCACCATTTTTATTTCAGTAATGGAAGTCTAAAATAAAGGATTAAACAATAAATTAATGCATATTTTACAATAGCATGTGTAAATTTATCCATTCAATCTTTCTTTATGTTACTCCTATCATTTACCTCACACTATATCAAACATCCCACTCCAAATCTGATGGTGTTTTTTTAAATGAGCATCCATCTCACTGAAGGAGGCTTTAGGTTAAGCCACATCCAACAACCTGCTGTGAAAACTCTGCTCACGTTTTGACAACTGTGACAAATTTCGCAGCAGCAGCTGGAGCAACCCACTACATTCTAAATAAAACAACCCACGACATTCTTAATAAAACAACAATTTACCGTATTTCCCGATGTCAATGGACCCTTTCACAAGTTCCAGGATCCGCAAGCACCTTCATCTGAAACTAATCGTTTATCCCTTGTGCCATACCTTGACCTGTGTACCAGGTTTTGTTGAAATCCATCCACTTAATTTTGATATATACTTTTTATGAGAAAAGAGACTAAAGGTTTGAAAATAATACCTCCGCCCAGCTCCAAAGGTGAAAGTAAAAATGGCATGATGTTTTCAACAAACATGAAAACATGCCGTCTCCACGTGCTCATTTGACGTTGCTAGCCTATTCATCAATTTACAACTCAAAGAAGCCATACATATTTGCACTGCAGCATTACATCATGGTGATTTAGATCCGCTGCCACCATTGTCTGAATCTCTGTAGATTGAACTTATGAACGCAGCAACGCACGCAGTTGAGGTCAGTTTTAACAACACCACGTATGTCCAAATAGATGGTGTTGCCATGGGACCCCCTCTTGGTCCAGCTCTCGCAAACATCTTTGTTGGGTTCTATGAGATATGCGGCTTCGGTGGAATGACGCCCAACCTCCTACTGTATACGATATGTTAATAAAACGCTTGCAATATTTGAATCCATAATTAAATGTAAGAATACACATGTTAATAGGCTTCACCCTGTGTTCCCATTCACCTTTGAAATGAAGGAGTCAAATGAGTGCCGTTTCCTTGACGGGCTAGTTGAGAAATCTGCCAAGGGGGTTCTCTACTACTGTCTGGTCAATATACGCTTTGGGATTCTTACAGTCCCACGGCCTATAAGATTGACCTATTGCCAACCTTGTAAGTAGGGCCAGAATAACCTGCTCACCTTGCAAGCCTAATGCTGAAATAGAGCACATCAAAGCTGTCCTTCTAGATGATGGCTACCCTGAAGATCATTGCTCACTGTACATCATGCAAACTCATGCCTGGGCCTAATGTCGCAACCACTTTTGGTCCTGAAAACTGACCAGTCAACCTCAGATCAGTCATGGGTCAGGGAGCTAATCAGGCAACTGGCTACCTCTTGTGGCAGACGAGGGACAACTAATTTGTGTGAAGACTGAAATTAGCAGGTCAACCTCATCCTTAGATGGCAGTCTCAATCCCCAGCTCACAAGGATTGCAGATTAAATGATCAATTATCTGTAACAGCCTTCGACGCTGACATTTATTCCTGACTTCCATGGATGGTTTGACCTTCCATGCAGCTTATCCCCTTTGTCCTCATACTGCTGCTTGAGTGTGGGGCACAAATCCCACGGCAGTCACCCTCCGCCATTGAGAGGGTCTTTGGATCACCTGAGGCAGGGAAGCACCCCTTTCCTGAGTCCTCCATTCTGCCCTTGCAGCCTGACCTTTCTTGGAATTCCACCCAACGATCTCAAAGTCGTCCCCAGTGTTGACCCTCTGTAACTACCTCCTCCCAACCACTTTCCAGCTCCCAGTTTGGAAGGACACTCCCTCAGTGGCAATATCAGCACATCCTCTCCAGTGTCCCTTCTTTGACTGGCACCAGGAAGGCTTGAACGCTAACTTCCAATATCCCCTTCGGAGCTGAGGTTTTTATAAAGCTGTTATAAATGGTGCGGGCATGAAACCACGCCAGCCAGCGCTCGCTGAATATTCAGCGAGGGGAACGTCCCAGAGTGACTACTCGCTAATGACATGCTAATGTATTAAAATTAGGTTCCCGGGCACCTGCGGCATTTTTCACGTTACTCCGCTGGCGAGAGGAATTGAAGATCGGAAATCGCAACCTCGCCGATGAGATTCGCGTTTTCCGATTCTCTCCAGATTTTGTGCCTGGATTAGTGATCACATGCACGGTTAACGCAGGCTCAAAATCACCCCCTATGTGTATTTGGGACAATCAGATGAAGTGCATCTCAATGAAACCTGTTCTCTCTTGTACCATCAAGTGATTTGTACTTAGTGGGGTGGGCTGTTGTAACACAGAATGATGGAGGTTGATAATCATTGATAATAATTGCCTGCCATTTCCTCTCAGTTTTGTATTTTGCTTTTACCCATCCTTCACAGATCTTGCAGATTTCTCTCCCCCCCCACCACCCCACTTAAATTTGTTCTCACTTGTGCGTTATGACTTGTGCCAAGATTCAGAAAAGGACACATACTAGGATCTCAACTGCCTTGACTTCCGTTGAAGAGGATGGTTCTGGGCAAGGCCTTCGAACTGCCTTTCAAGCTGTATCCCCTAAATATGCTGGGGTAGGAGGAAGACCCTGTACCTAGCCACTGTCACTGGGATTAGGTTCCAGTGGGATAGAATCCTGGGGAGGTGGCAGTCTGGTACATATTGGGAATACTGTCCGGGTCCATTGCCCACCCAGGGAATTCTGCAGTCAGCAGCTCAAAGCCATGCCGATTTCACCTTTCCTGGCTGATGAATCTCGCACTGACAGAAGATCCCTGTCGCATGCCCTGACTGAAATCATAGAACATAGAACATAGAACAGTACAGCACAGAACAGGCCCTTCGGCCCTCGATGTTGTGCCGAGCAATGATCACCCTACTTAAACCCACATACCCGTAACCCAACAATCCCCCCATTAACCTTACACTACGGGCAATTTAGCATGGCCAATCCACCTAACCCGCACATCTTTGGACTGTGGGAGGAAACCGGAGCACCCGGAGGAAACCCACGCACACACGGGGAGGACGTGCAGACTCCACACAGACAGTGACCCAGCCAGGAATCGAACCTGGGACCCTGGAGCTGTGAAGCACTGATGCTAACCACCATGCTACCGTGAGGCCCCTAATCAGAAAAACTAAATTTGACTGGGATGCCAGGGAGAAATTTGAAATGGAGCCTGTCCCTTCAACTACCTCCTTTAAAAGGAACGGGGTAAGGAACGTGGCTGTGATTTTCAAAATTCTCTTGTGCGTTCAAATATTGACAAAATCCTGATCCTAGCTACATTCAGTTCAGCTGCAGGGCAGAATTATGTTTTTTTCGGTAGCCAGATAAGAATCGAGGAAGTCAACAGGGGCGAAATTCTCCCCCCCCCCCACGACGGGTGTGAGAATAGGGGGAGGGCCTTCCCGACTTTTTTGACGCCCTCCCGCTATTCTCCCCCCCCCGCCGAAATCCCGACAAGAATCGCTGCCGCCGTTTTTTTACGGCCGGCAGCGATTCTCAGCTGTTAGAAGGGCCGAAGTCCCAGCCCTTTACGACCTTTTTACGAACGGCAAACATACCTGGTCCTGCCGTTCGTAAAAACGTCGTGACAAACTCGCAAAAAATAACCATGGCACCGATTGGCACGGCAGTACCATGGCCGTGCCAAGGGTGCCATGGGCCCGCGATCGGTGGGCACCGATCGCGGGCAGCGGGCCCGATGCCCGCGCACTATTTGTCCTTCCGCCGCCCCGCAGTATCAATACGTGGGGCGGCTGAGGGGCAACCCGGCCCGCGCATGCGCGGGTTTCGCGCAAAAACGCGATGACGTCACCCGCGCATGCGCGGGTGGAGTCTTCCCACCTGCGCATGCGCGGCTGACGTCATATGACGCGTCAGCCGGCGCTAACTCCGGCAAGCGGGCTTAACGATTTTTGTTAAGCCCGACTTGTTGGAGCCTCCGACGTCGGGCTGCTAGCCCTGACGGGAGACCAGAATCGGTCCCCCGTCGGGAAGGGGCGCGCTGCCGTAAAACCCGCCCGGGTTTTACGGCAGTTTTACGATTTCTCCCGTTTTGGGAGAATTTCGCCCCAGATTTTTAAAGAAAATCATCTATGTGGTAGTTTTTGACTTTGTCGATAGTGTAAAATGGTGCAACCTATAGAAATGGTATAAGGTGATCTGCCGATTTGATAGGAACTATTCAGCACCTTCACACAAACTTGAAATCACCCTTCCCCCTCCCCCACTATACCCTGCCATAAACTGACACAAATCTGATCATCTCGGGGACCCTCAATTTAACAACCTGTGAGCTGTGGAGATAAGTGCAGACATGGATGATCAAATGTGGAGCTACTGTGCCTTCTGTTTATGTCCCAGCAGCCCATAATTTTCCAAGTGTGCTGTAGCGCGCAGTGCGTTCCTGCATTGTATCAGAGTTGTCGGTGTGCAAGGAAAGGATGACTGAGGCACGAGTTCTCCCTTTTCCCCTATGCTCCACTGACCCACGCCTGTCGCCTCCAATAACACAGGTGCTGCAAGGAGACCCGCACATTTTCCACTTTCAGTTAAGGCTGGCAAGATATTGACCAGGCAGTTTGCATCTGGAATTTCCATGGGAATTCTCCCGGTCAACTTTGAAGGAGGAAACTCCAGAGAGGTGGCGTAAATTAGGTCGGTAACCACGTTTTGGGTGGTCCTGGTATCTCCAGGAATGAAAGACTTGCAAGCTAATCCCAGGGGAAAGTTCAGAGGGACAATAAAAGTTGTTGTTTCTCAAAAATATCCTTGGAACAACTTTGCTTGCTAGTTATAAAATTAGTGGACAGTGGGGATGGCAGGTGATTTGACTAAGCATCAAGAAGCCTCCGATTGGCGAATTAAATGTCTATTTTCTTTCCCATGGGTGTATGAGGGCGACGCATCATGAAGATGAACACCTCAGATGACCAGTGATGAGAGCATGGGGGGTGGGGCAGTTCAAGGCAGAAGAGCATGTGATTAAATGTGCAGGGATCTATCCAATCAGATTTAGCAAACCTCAGCAAAAAAAACGGTCTCATGAACGTGACTAGTCAGCTCCTATAAAGGGATTAAGATGTGAATTAGCCACAGACTAATTGCATGGCCGAACAGGCTAAAGGGGCTGAATGGTCTTCTCCTGATCCTACTTTTATTCCATTTTTTATTGCTCATTTTATAGCTTGAGGTCCTTCCAGAACAATAGGAAGAGTCCTTCTGCGTCGATCTGTGCACTGTGAACTCAGCCTCCATTGCAGAACAGGAAGAACACAGTCAATGTTTGAGTGCTGCTGTGTCAGCTCAGACTAATGTCAAGAGATCTCTTCAGGCCCAGGTTGCTGCCATCATGGCCATAGATGCCAGCACTCAGAGCTGCTTGATGGATCTCTCAGCAGTTCAGAAATCAATTAGGTTTACTGAGGTACTGTCTCGAGAGAGAGTGTCAGTGGCTCCTTGGTTCAGTAGCCTCCCGACCTCTCTCAGGTTTTGCCGCCCTGTTCTCATTCCGCCACTGCCCTTGCTGTTGCCTGCGAGCCAGCCTCAGGGTGTCCTCCGCGGCCACCTGCAGTCTGCCCCAGTAAACGGCAGCAAGCACCCATCCACTGACTGTGCTCAAGTACTTGAGTAGCTTTGTGATGGAACACGAGGAGAGGCAAAAATAAGTGTCTCATTAAAAACTGCAGCAGTTCAAAAAGGCAGCACAGCAACACCTCCTCAAGGACAATTAGGGATGGGCAATAAATGCTAGTTGAGCCAGTGATGCCCACATCCCATGAGCAAATAAGAAAGGCACCCACAAGATAGACACTAATAAAGAATGAATAAAGTGCGCAAATATGAAAAATAATTTATGTATTGTTGGAATTCTTTTGTGGTTTTTATACACCCATTGTCCACATTTGCTTGGGTGGCAGAAGGGAGCCATGGGTCACATGACTAACAGGACTGGACAGGGTAGATGCAAAAAGGATGTTCCCGATGATGGGAGTGTACAGAACCAGGGAGCTCAGTCTGAGGATACTAAGTGGACCGTTAAGGACAGAGATGAAGAGAAATTTCTTCACCCAGAGAGTGGAGGGTCTGTGGAATTCATTACCACAGGAAGCAGCTGAGGCCAAAGCAGGCATGTTTTCAGGAAGCAGTTAGGTAGAGAACTTGTGGTAAAGGGGATCAAAGAATATGGAGGGAAGGCGGGTTCAGGATATTGAGATCGATGATGAGCCATGATCATAATGAATGGCAGAGCAGGCTTGAAGGGCCGAATGGCCTCCTCCTTCTCCTATTTTCTATGTTTCTGCACGGAGCAGATTGTCCTTGTCACCAAGCAGCCACGCTATGGTTCTTTGTGATGGCTTGAATGGGGTGGCAAGGGCTGACTGCTGATGCTGAAAGCATCGTAGCTCTTCCCAGGAAAGAGAGCATACACCCTTCCCGCAAATCAACTGCTGTCCCAGTACACATGTCCGTTAATATACAACACCTGCAGAGCATTGTGGGTTGCGCAGGCTGCGTCAGACATCACCAGAAGTGGCAGGAAGCAAAGTAGATGCCATTTTTTGGAACTTTGGGTTTTCATAGTGACGACACCAGCTGGCACAGAGGTTAGCACTGCTGCCTCACAGCGCCAGGGATCCATGTTCTATTCCACCTTGGGTAGTTGTCTGTGCAGAGTTTCCATGTTCTCCCCATGTCTGTGTGGGTTTCCTCTTAGTGCTCCGGTTTCCTCCCACAGTCCAAGTATGTGCAGATTAGACGGATTGGCCATGCTAAAATTGCCCCGCAGTGTCAAAAGTTGGGTGGGGCTATGGTAATAGGGTGGGTGGAGTGGGCCTTGGTTAGGGAGCTCTTCCTGAGGGCCGGCACAGACTCAATGAACCGAATGGCCTCCTTAAACGCTGTAGGGAGTCTATGATTTCTATGACCTCAGAGATGAAATTCACAGCATGACTCTCCAGGTTGAGGTGACAGATGAAATCTAAACATTTTGTGAAGATACCCTGTCAGCCTTTTCGCTATCTTACAATTGTCGGTTTCCGATCAGAATAATCTGAAATTAATACAGTAGAAGCTTTTAAGTAATTTCTTAGATGTCAATGGCTTTGTTTGCCACGTTGTTTGTAATTTTAAACCTTTAACATCAGGAGCAGTAAACTTGACCATGACATCTTAGGGTTAAGCAAATAATACAAGGAGGGACAAAAGATTCTATCGCATCTTATCATATCTCAGAGAAGCTACTCAAAATACAGTGACAATCATTGACTACACAGTTGACAGATGAAAAAAACACAAGTAAATCTACGATCGGTGCTGTTTATTGAGGGAGAGATGGAGGCGTATCTTCTTCAATGCATAAATTGGTATGAAATTGTATCAGTGTTGTGAGATGGAGAAAGACGATATCTGATAGACGGAGCTCAGCTGACTGTAAAACATGGTGAACCATCCTTTATAACTTTGCTGCTGTTCAGCAGTATATGTGTGACATTTAATCTTTAAGAGATGGCAAGTGTTTGACTTTGCATACAAGATTTCATCCTCTGTCTCCAGGCACAGGATTACAGTGCATTGTCTGCTGTATATGGATGGTGTCCAGTGATGCGATTGGCTGCCTGTTAGTCAGAACTCATTAATTAAACAGCTGAAGGTCTGGATTTTCGCTCTCCGGTCGGGGGCACAAATTCGGGTTAATTCCCAAGTGCGTGAACCCGACTTCCCCAAAAACTGCCCTGGAAGTTCTGATTTTTCTTCCGGCAGGGGGGATGTAAGAGGAGTCAGGTCTCCCAACCCTGGAAATAGTTCTGAGGTTTCACTGGGCTGCAGGGTGCGGAGGAGTGATAGATAAAAAGCTAGCCTAGTTGATCAGGCACTTTGACCCTGTTGCAAAAAACCCCCAATAAATCAAAAAACATCCCTCACTCCCTCACACTCCACATGACCCATCCATGACACTGAATGTCCCCACACCCTCTATAGCTCCTCATATGCTTCATGCCAACCTATGCCTCTATACAAATCTCCATGGCTCTTTATTGCCCCTGTGTGAACTTATGCGTCTCTACCCACGAACTATGGCCCCTCATACCATTCATAGCAACATGTGACCCCAACAACTCTGATGGTCCTTTATAGCTCCATGCCTACTTTTTGCCAACCCATGCCCCACCCATCACCCTTTGCCCTTATACACACCATGGCATCTCACCCAGTATCCATCATGGGTCGGTCTTAGGGCTTTGAGAGAAAATAAAATAGTTCAAAGTGACTATTGGTGAATTCACTATTCAAAATTAAACCACGCCTATTGATCAAAACCTATTCACTACATTTAAATCCTTCCAAATACTTAATCCCTTATAACAAAAAAAATATATTTACAGCCCGACATCAAAGACTTTATAAGCACTTTGATCTGTCAATCAAACTGTGAACTGATGGGTACCCCACTATGATAATGATAGGTTGTCAAATCAGTTATGCAGCACAAATCTTATAATAACTCTCAAGCATAGATCAGCAAATAGAATAGCATAGCAAGTACTGATTGTTTTTAAACCGGCAGACAGCTTTTAAAAAATTTATAGGCCAGGAAATTTAAATTCCTTGACAGCTCGGCTGTTCCATTGAGCTTTGACAGTTTCCTTGAGAGCTCAATTGACAGTTTCAATGAGTTTGAGAGTTCCACTGAGTTTGTTCACATTTTGCGCACCCTCATGTCTATATTTAACAGCTCCAGAGGACACATTGGTTCTCCCAAAGGGCACCTTCCCATTCCCAAATGGACTTACCCAAAAGGATACCCTACCACTCTGAAGGGCACCGCTCACTTCAAGCTTTCTCCTGATAGTTTTAAACTCCACAGGTCATGTTTTGGATTAGGTTGAAGGTCTTTAACATGTGCAGCAGCCTCCATAAAGCATGGACATGCAAAGTAAAACCATGCCCTTCCACTCCTCACCACTCCCCTGTGACAATGGTGGGAACTGGCTTTAGGGCTGCGATTTTCAGATTCAGGCCTCTGGCACCATTCTTGCTATAATGGAGAGCCTCTGCATCAGTATGAAAATTCAGGCCTAAATCTCTGGTGAAATCGTTGGGAAGGGGTAGGCGGAGGCTTTTGTGGAGCATAATCATTCGCTTGGGTGAGATGGACTGACCAGCCTGCTTCTGTGTTATACATTCGAAGTGAAAAAAAAAGTTACAGAAATTATTGTTAAAGAAATTTGTTTTTTCAATAATAGGCATGCAAACTTTCCCAATTTACCAGTCACGGTTATTGATGAGAATCCCAGCTGATTGTCTTTCCACTTTCACCTTGTTTCTGTTGCTTAAAACTGACTTGTACCTTAAATTGGCTAAAAGATCAGCTTTGTTGAAAGCTGGGGATTAGCCAGAGGGAGCACAGCTTTAAAAACAATTTAAAATCTGCACTGATCTCTAAAATAGATGCAGGGATGTGCGTGGAAGGGCAAGCAGAGGTTCAGCTTCTTGTTCGATGGGTGGGCAAAAGAAAGGTAAAAGCTTTCGTTCATTGATAGAATGAAGGAACCCGTGACCATCAAGTTTCAGTAAATTACAACAGTAACATTAGCGCACAGACATCAGAGAAAAAAAGTCATTGTGCTCGACTGGATATTGCTGTTTCTCCAGAATTCTCTCCTTTCTCAGTCAGCCTAATAACTTTCAAATGGAATCTTTCATCTGGGCTAACACTGATGATAGGCCACCATGCTCAGAGAGTAGTAAGGGTGTGGAATGCCCTGCCTGCAACAGTAGTGGACTCGCCAACACTAAACGCATTCAAATGGTCATTGGATAGGCATATGGACGATAAGGGAATAGTGTAGAGGGACTTTAGAGGGGTTTCACAGGACGGTGCAACATCGTGGGCCGAAGGGCCTGTACTGCGCTGTAATGTTCTATGTTCTATGCTCCCTTGACTCTCCATGGCCTCTGATGTAGAAGTTATATGGGGTGACTGGGGATGAGTAATAAATTTTGCCAAACAGCTTGCTTTTATATAACACTCTTAATATAGTAAGACAATGCAAAGACATTGGATTGGATTGGATTTGTTTGTACCGAGCAGTTCTGCAAACAGTTCAAACAGATCATTTAGTACATGAAAAGAAAAGAAAATACATAATAGGGCGACATAAGGTACACAATGTAAATACATAGACACCGGCATAGGATGAAATATACAGAAGTGAAGTATTAATCAGGTCAATCCATAAGAGGGTCGCTTAGGAGTCTGGTAACAGCGGGAAAGAAACTGTTTTTGAATCTATTTGTGCTGTTCGCAGACTTTTGTATCTCCTGCCCGATGCAAGAAGTTGGAAGAGTGAGTAAGCCGGGTGGGAAGGGTCTTTGATTATGCTGCTTGCTTTCCCCAGGCAGCGGGAGATATAGACAGAGTCAATGGATGGGAGGTGGGTTTCTGGGATGGACTGGGCTGTGCTCATGACTCTCTGTACTTTTGTACGGTCTTGGGACGAGCAGTTGCCATACCAGGCTTCGATGCAGCCAGACAGGGTGCTTTCTATGGTGCATCTGTAAAAGTTGGTCAGAGTCAGTGTGGACATGACAAATTTCCTCAGTTTCCTGAGGAAGTAAAGGCACTATTGTACTTTCTTGTTGGTAGTGTTGACGCAAAGAGTGTGACAGATATGAATTAATAATGAGCCACATAAAAAGATGTAAGAGCACATGATCAAAATCTTAGAGAAAGAGGTTGGTTTTAAGACAAACCACTTCAAAGAGAAGAGAGACCAAGAGGTTTAAGTTGGGAACTCCAGCCCTTAGAGCCAAAGTTCATAATAATAATAATCTTTATTGTCAGGCTGACATTAACACTACAATGAAGTTACTGTGAAAATCCCCTAGTCGCCACACTCCGCCGCCTGTTCGGGTACACTGAGTGACAATTCAGGATGCCCAATTCACCTGACAAGCACGTCTCTCGGGAGGAAACCGGTGCACCCGGAGGAAACCCACGCAGACACGCGGAAAACGCGCTGACACAGACAGTTATACAAGCCGGGAATTCAACCTGGGTCCCTGGCGCTGTGAAGCAACAGTGTAACCACTGTGCTGCCGTGCCGTCCAACCATTCTTCATGAGATAAGCCCTTTATCACAAGGAATGAGTCCAGTGAACCTTCTCCAAACTACTGATATAACAATTGTATCTTCTTTTAAATAAATGGACTAAAACTGCACGCAGTATTCCAGATGTGGCCTCACCAAGTTATAGTTACTTTTATTAATATAATTAAAGTGTCTAAATTTACAAACCTGGTGCTTATAATTACTGGGCAGCTAGGAGCCAAAGAATTTGGGTGTTTTTCTAAGAAGTATTTATTAATTTCAATTGTGTCATGAGTCTGGGTCAACTGGGGCTGAAATAGACCGTGCACTAGCCCAAGGGCTTCATAACAATTATCAAGGAGGTTGAAGCAGGATACTTAGATTATCATGTT
The DNA here is from genome assembly GCF_902713615.1 of Scyliorhinus canicula. NCBI lineage: Eukaryota > Metazoa > Chordata > Chondrichthyes > Carcharhiniformes > Scyliorhinidae > Scyliorhinus > Scyliorhinus canicula. The sequence continues at coordinate 11,016,241 of NC_052154.1, read as the reverse complement.
TTGAGCTGTTGTTTCAGATAGCTGTTTCCAGCACACCTGTCTTCAGTTTAGGCTTTCAGTTCAAGGATTTCTGTTTCCAGTCTGTAATGGTTCTGACCGTAGATTCATTCAGGTCTCTGCTGTTTCAGAAATACAACAGCTCATCTGGAGAGAGGGAGAGAAACGAGAGCAGGTCGTTCCCTCTGAACATCCAGGACTCCAACTGCTTCCCCAGGCTCTCCAAAAATCATCCCTCTCAGGCATGACCCCCATCACCACCTGTTCATGGGCAGAATACCACCTTTTGGTCACACCACTGGCCACCAACCACCTAATCAAACCAAGTCCCACCGATCTCTCAGGTACCGAAAAGTCTGAATTTTGCTGTCTGAAGGCTAACACATTGTTCTGTTTGGTAACATTTGAACTCCTCACTTCCCCTGCTCAACTTAAAGGTATATGTCCATTGAGCAACTGTGGATCAAAATGATAACCATATAAATAAAGATAGGGGAAAGAAGGGAATCAACAGGAAGGTCCCTTACATAATGGATTACATAAACAAATACATAATGAACCAGCAGAGGGCAGCAGAGCAGAGCTACTGATCAGCTGTTCTGGGGAAATTTGCATACGTGCAGTGCGGTCAGCCTAAGTTGAAGGTGAACCTGCGAAGAAGACCCAAGGAGTTTGAGTAAAGGCAAGCAACCAGCAGAGGGCAGCAGAGCAGAGCTACTGATCAGCTGTTCTGGGGAAATTTGCATACGTGCAGTGCGGTCAGCCTAAGTTGAAGGTGAACCTGCGAAGAAGACCCAAGGAGTTTGAGTAAAGGCAAGCAACCAGCAGAGGGCAGCAGAGCAGAGCTACTGATCAGCTGTTCTGGGGAAATTTGCATACGTGCAGTGCGGTCAGCCTAAGTTGAAGGTGAACCTGCGAAGAAGACCCAAGGAGTTTGAGTAAAGGCAAGCAACCAGCAGAGGGCAGCAGAGCAGAGCTACTGATCAGCTGTTCTGGGGAAATTTGCATACGTGCAGTGCGGTCAGCCTAAGTTGAAGGTGGTTTGTGGAGGGGCTGTTGGCAAGTGACAGTTAAACCCGAAACACTTTGTGAGTGTTTCCCACCCTACCTCCTCCTCTAACCAACCCCCCCACCCCACGGTGGTTGGGAAGCGGGAGCAGGGGCCTGTCGTGAAGGTGAGTGAGTGCCTTTAAATTTGCTTACCTTTCAGCGGGATCAGGGTTTGAGGTAATATCAGGTAAGCTCTTCCTTTCTTTTTCTTTTTCTTGTTTTTTTTTTAATCTAGAGGGGATGTCAGGGAAGGCAGTACAATGCTCCTCCTGCAGAATGTTTGAGGTGAGGGACGCCGTCAGTGTCCCTGCTGATTTCATCTGTGGGAAGTGCACCCAACTCCAGCTCCTCAAAAACCGTGTTAGGGACCTGGAGCTTGAGCTGGATGAACTTCGGATCATTCGGGAGGCAGAGGGGGTCATAGATAGGAGCTTCAGGGAAGTAGTTACACCAAAGACTGGAGATAGATGGGTAACTGTAAGAGGGACTGGGAAGAAGCAGTCAGTGCAGGGACCCCCTGCGGTCGTTCCCCTGAGTAACAAGTATACCGTTTTGGATACTTGTGGGGGGGACGACTTACCAGGGGTAAGCCATGGGGTACGGGCCTCTGGCACGGAGTCTGTTCCTGTTGCTCAGAAGGGAAGGGGGGAAAGGAGTAGAACATTAGTAATTGGGGACTCAATAGTCAGGGGCACAGATAGGAGATTTTGTGGGAGCGAGAGAGACTCACGTTTGGTATGTTGCCTCCCAGGTGCAAGGGTACGTGATGTCTCGGATCGTGTTTTCCGGGTCCTTAAGGGGGAGGGGGAGCAGCCCCAAGTCGTAGTCCACATTGGCACTAACGACATAGGTAGGAAAGGGGACAAGGATGTCAGGCAGGCCTTTAGGGAGCTAGGATGGAAGCTCAGAGCGAGAACAAACAGAGTTGTTATCTCTGGGTTGTTGCCCGTGCCACGTGATAGTGAGATGAGGAATAGGGAGAGAGAGCAATTAAACACGTGGCTACAGGGATGGTGCAGGCGGGAGGGATTCAGATTTCTGGATAACTGGGGCTCTTTCTGGGGAAGGTGGGACCTCTATAGACAGGATGGTCTACATCTGAACCTGAGGGGCACCAATATCCTGGGGGGGAGATTTGTTAGTACTCTTTGGGGGGGTTTAAACTAATTCAGCAGGGGCATGGGAACCTGGATTGTAGTTTTGGGGTGCGAGAGATTGAGAGTAGAGAGGTCAGGAGCACAGTTTTGACTTCGCAGGAGGGTGCCAGTGTTCAGGTCTGTGGTTTGAAGTGTGTCTATTTCAATGCCAGGAGTATACGAAATAAGGTAGGGGAACTGGCAGCATGGGTTGGTACCTGGGACTTCGATGTTGTGGCCATTTCAGAGACATGGATAGAGCAGGGACAGGAATGGTTGTTGCAGGTTCCGGGGTTTAGGTGCTTTAGTAAGGTCAGAGAAGGGGGCAAAAGAGGGGGAGGTGTGGCGCTGCTAGTCAAGGACAGTATTACGGTGGTAGAAAGGATGCAAGATGGGGACTCTTCTTCCGAGGTAGTATGGGCTGAGGTTAGAAACAGGAAAGGAGAGGTCACCCTGTTGGGAGTTTTCTATAGGCCACCTAATAGTTCTAGAGATGTAGAGGAAAGGATGGCGAAGATGATTCTGGAAAAGAGCGAAAGTAACAGGGTAGTTGTTATGGGAGACTTTAACTTTCCTAATATTGACTGGAAAAGATATAGTTCGAGTACATTGGATGGGTCGTTCTTTGTACAATGTGTGCAGGAGGGTTTTCTGACACAATATGTTGACAGGCCAACAAGAGGTGAGGCCACTTTGGATTTGGTTTTGGGTAATGAACCAGGCCAGGTGTTAGATCTGGAGGTAGGTGAACACTTTGGAGACAGTGACCACAATTCGGTGACCTTTACGTTAGTGATGGAAAGGGATAAGTATACCCCGCAGAGCAAGAGTTATAGCTGGGGGAAGGGCAATTATGATGCCATTAGACATGACTTAGGATGTGTTGGTTGGAGAAGTAGGCTGCAAGGGTTGGGCACACTGGATATGTGGAGCTTGTTCAAGGAACAGCTATTGCATGTTCTTGATAAGTACGTACCAGTCAGGCAGGGAGGAAGGGGTCGAGCGAGGGAACCGTGGTTTACCAAAGAAGTGGAATCTCTTGTTAAGAGGAAGAAGGAGGCCTATGTGAAGATGAGGCGTGAAGTTTCAGTTGGGGCGCTTGATAGTTACAAGGAAGCGAGGAAGGATCTAAAGAGAGAGCTGAGACGAGCAAGGAGGGGACATGAGAAGTCTTTGGCAGGTAGGATCAAGGAAAACCCAAAAGCTTTCTATAGGTATGTCAGGAATAAAAGAATGACTAGGGTAAGAGTAGGGCCAGTCAAGGACAGTGGTGGGAAGTTGTGTGTGGAGGCTGAGGAGATAAGCGAGATACTAAATGAATACTTTTCGTCAGTATTCACTCAAGAAAAAGATAATATTGAGGAGGAGAATGCTGAGACCCAGGCTATTAGAATAGATGGCATTGAGGTGCGTAGGGAAGAAGTGTTGGCAATTCTGGACAAGGTGAAAATAGATAAGTCCCCGGGGCCGGATGGGATTTATCCTAGGATTCTCTGGGAAGCCAGGGAAGAGATTGCTGAGCCTTTGGCTTTGATTTTTAGGTCATCATTGGCTACAGGAATAGTGCCAGAGGACTGGAGGATAGCAAATGTGGTCCCTTTGTTCAAGAAGGGGAGTAGAGATAACCCCGGTAACTATAGGCCGGTGAGCCTAACGTCTGTGGTGGGTAAAGTCTTGGAGAGGATTATAAAAGATACGATTTATAATCATCTAGATAGGAATAATATGATTAGGGATAGTCAGCATGGTTTTGTGAAGGGTAGGTCATGCCTCACAAACCTTATCGAGTTCTTTGAGAAGGTGACTGAACAGGTAGACGAGGGTAAAGCAGTTGATGTGGTGTATATGGATTTCAGTAAAGCGTTTGATAAGGTTCCCCACGGTCGGCTATTGCAGAAAATACGGAGGCTGGGGATTGAGGGTGATTTAGAGATGTGGATCAGAAATTGGCTAGCTGAAAGAAGACAGAGAGTGGTAGTTGATGGCAAATGTTCAGAATGGAGTTCAGTTACGAGTGGCGTACCACAAGGATCTGTTCTGGGGCCGTTGCTGTTTGTCATTTTTATAAATGACCTAGAGGAGGGCGCAGAAGGATGGGTGAGTAAATTTGCAGACGACACTAAAGTCGGTGGAGTTGTAGACAGTGCGGAAGGATGTTGCAGGTTACAGAGGGACATAGATAAGCTGCAGAGCTGGGCTGAGAGGTGGCAAATGGAGTTTAATGTGGAGAAGTGTGAGGTGATTCACTTTGGAAAGAATAACAGGAATGCGGAATATTTGGCTAATGGTAAAATTCTTGGTAGTGTGGATGAGCAGAGGGATCTCGGTGTCCATGTACATAGATCCCTGAAAGTTGCCACCCAGGTTGATAGGGTTGTGAAGAAGGCCTATGGTGTGTTGGCCTTTATTGGTAGAGGGATTGAGTTCCGGAGCCATGAGGTCATGATGCAGCTGTACCAAACTCTGGTACGGCCGCATTTGGAGTATTGCGTACAGTTCTGGTCGCCTCATTATAGGAAGGACGTGGAAGCTTTGGAACGGGTGCAGAGGAGATTTACCAGGATGTTGCCTGGTATGGAGGGAAAATCTTATGAGGAAAGGCTGATGGACTTGAGGTTGTTTTCGTTAGAGAGAAGAAGGTTAAGAGGTGACTTAATAGAGGCATACAAAATGATCAGAGGGTTAGATAGGGTGGACAGCGAGAGCCTTCTCCCGCGGATGGAGGTGACTAGCACGAGGGGACATAGCCTTAAATTGAGGGGTAATAGATATAGGACAGAGGTCAGAGGTGGGTTTTTTACGCAAAGAGTGGTGAGGCCGTGGAATGCCCTACCTGCAACAGTAGTGAACTCGCCAACATTGAGGGCATTTAAAAATTTATTGGATAAGCATATGGATGATAAGGGCATAGTGTAGGTTAGATGGCCTTTAGTTTTTTTTTTTCCATGTCGGTGCAACATCGAGGGCCGAAGGGCCTGTACTGCGCTGTATCGTTCTATGTTCTATGTTCTATGATTCCAGCACATTCCCTGTGACAAATGTTTGTCTAACTGGCCTGTACTTTCCTGCTTTCTGCCTCATTTCTTTATTGAATAAAAGTTTTATGTTTGCTATTTTCTAATCTGCTGGAACCTTTCCTCAGTCTAAAGAATTTTGGAAGATTATAACCCATGCATGGTAATGAGGAAGAGCTGGAATGTCCCAGGCCACTGACCCAGGAAGCAGGGAAAACACGCCGGCCTGAAGGTGAAACTTAAATTACGTGGCTTCAAGACTCCTCTCCCCAGCGCAGTCCCGGCGAAAGTCCAAGCGATTGAGAACAAGCTGGATGACCTCAATGCTAGACTTACCTCCCAGAGTGAAGTGAGAAACTGCTGTGTGCTCTGCTTCACCGAGACATGGCCTACTCCGGCCACACCAGACCACGCCATCCAACCCGAAGGTTTCTTGGTCCACCAGATGGGCTGCATGAAGGTGACAGGCCAGTTGAAGGGTTGGGGTGTTTGCCTCCTCATCAACACCTCCTGGTGCTCGGATGTGGTGTCCTTAGCGTGCCACTGTTCCCAGACCTAGAATACCTGACCGTGAAGTGTCACCCTTTATATTTCCCACGTGAATTCACAGTGTATTCATCACAGCAGTCTACATCCCACCCCAGGCGGAAGTGAAGAAAGGACTTGATGAACTACACTCCACCATCAACAACCAAGAAACAAATCACCCCAAAGCCCTGACAATTGTAGCTGGAGAATTCAACCAGGCCAACCTCAGGAAGGTTCTACCCAAACTCCATCATATCTCCTGCCAACCAGAGGTGCCAACACCCTGAGCGACTGCTACACGAGCATCAAAGGTGCCTACCACTCCATTGCCCAACCACACTTTGGCAAATCCAACCACAAGTTGATACCCTTACTTCCGGCTTACAAACAGCAACTCAGGCGTGCCGAGCCAGTCAAGAAGACCGTGCAGTGCTGGTCCGAGGCATCAGAGGACATCCTCCGTGACTGCTTGGAGACTGTGGACTGGTCTATGTTCAACTCCGCAGCAGCTAACATGGACGAGTACGTAATTACTCGTCACAGACTTCATCCGTAAGTGTGTCGAGGACTGTGTCCCAAAAAAGACAATACGGGTATTCCAAAATCGGAAACCCTAGTTCAACCAAAGGGTTCACTCCCTGCTGAAGGTCCGGACGGAGGCGTTCGAGTCTGACGACCCTGACTTATATACAAAATGCAGGTACGATGCACGGAAAGCCATCAGGGATGCAAAATGACAATACCACATCAAACTAGAGTCCCAGACGACCAACACAGACTCACAACATCTATGGCAGTGCTTACACGAGATCACAGGCTACAAAGCAAGGCCAGGTAGAATATCTGGGGCTGGAGCATTCCTACCCGGTGAACAGAACAAATTCTATGCCCGCTTTGAGCAGTCAGCCAATACATCAGTGCCACCCGCCCCATCAGCCCTGGACACACGCATACCCACTATTACAGCCTCAGAGGTAAGAGCTGCCTTCTTGAAAGTCAACCCGCGACAGGCCCCGACAGAGTTCCTGGGCGAGCACTCAGAGCCTGCGCAGACCAGCTGGCGAGTGTATTCGTAGATATCTTCCACATCTCACTCCTCTGCTCCGAGCTCGCCATCTCCTTCAAGAAGATTAACATAATACCAGTACCAAAGAACAACAAGGTAGCCTGCGTCAACAACTACCGACCGGTGGCCCTGACGCCTGGTATCATGAAATGCTTCGATCGGCTAGTCAGAAGAAAAATCAACCCCAGCATCTCAGGCAGTCTTGATCCATTGCAGTTCACCTATCACCACAACCGGTCCACAGCAGATGCTATCTCCCTGGCTCTACAATCAACACTCGAACATCTCGACAACAAGGACACCTATGTGACACTGCTGTTCACAGACTACAGCTTCGCCTTCAACACCATTATCCCAACGACACGTATAAACAAACTCTGCAATCTTGGACTTGACCCCTCCCTGTGCAGCTGGATACCCGACTTCCTCACCAACAGGCCACAATCTCCAATTTTAAAAGAGCAACTTTAACTCACTCCCAGTGAGTTTTCCCAGTGAGCCAGAGAAGACACAGCCAGAGTGAGATATAGCGAAGAGTGAGTTTGGGAATTTGAAACTAGGTGGGAGGAGGTGCTTTTTATCCTTGGTAAGTGACTGGTAAGTAGTTTTTCTTTTCAGTTGTATATTTATTGATATTTCTTCTGTTTTTTGGAATTGTAGTTGTAGAAGTTAACCTAAGGTTTAAGACATGGCAGGAGATCCCAGACCCGTGTCATGCTACTCGTGTGCGATGTGGGAGCTGAGCGACACGACCACTGTCCCTGGCTCCTTCACGTGCAAGAAGTGGGTCCAGCTGCAGCTCCTGTTAGACCACTTGACGGCTCTGGAGCTGCGGATGGACTCACTTTGGAGCATCCGCGATGCTGAGGACGTCGTGGATAGCACGTTTAGTGAGTTGGTCACACCGCAGGTGAAAGTTACTGAGGGAGATAGAAAATGGGAGGCCAAAAGACAGAGCAAGAGTAGGAAGGCAGTGCAGGTGTCCCCTGCGGTCATCTTCCTGCAAAACAGATATACCGCTTTGGATACTGTTGAGGGAGATGGCTCACTAGGGGAAGGCAGCAGCAAGGTTCATGGCACCGTGGCTGGCTCTGCTGCACAGGAGGGCAGAAAGAAAAATGGCAGGGCTATAGTGATAGGGGACTCGATCGTAAGGGGAATAGACAGTCGGTTCTGCGGACTGAATCGAGACTCCAGGATGGTATGTTGCCTCCCTGGTTCAAGGGTCAAGGATGTCTCGGAGGGGCTGCAGGACATTCTGGGAGGGGGAGGGGTTGAACAGCCAGCTCTTGTGGTGCACATAGACACCAACGATATAGGTAAAAAACAGGACGAGGTCCTACAAGCTGAATTCAGAGAGGAATTAAACTAAAAAGTAGGACCCCAAAGGTAGTAATCTCAGGATTGCGACCAGTGCCACAAACTAGTCAGAGTAGGAATGTCAGGATAGATAGAATGAATGCATGGCTCGAGAGGGAGGGATTCAAATTCCTGGGGCATTGGAACCGGTTCTGGGGGTGGTGGGACCAGTATAAACCGAACGGTCTGCACCTGGGCAGGACTGGAACCGATCTCCTGGGGGGGGGGGGGGGAGGGGTGTTTGCTAGAACTGTTGGGGAGGGTTTAAACTAATGTGGCAGGGGGATGGGATCCGATGTCGGAAATCGGAGGGAAGTAAAATGGGGCCAGAAACAAAAAGCATTAAGGGGGAAAGTGTAAGGCAGAGAAGCCATCGTCAAAAATCAAAAAGGGCCACAGTACAGGATACAGTGACTGGAGAAAGTGAAAAGGGGAGGTGGCCAATGCAGGATTGAGGATGTTGTACCTAAATGCGCGCAGTATACGGAACAAGGTAAATGCGCTTGTTGCACACATTGAAATTGGCCGGTACAATGTTGTGGGCATCACAGAGACGTGGCTGCAAAGGGATCAGGGCTTGGATCTAAATATCCAAGGATATATGTCCTATTGAAAGGACAGGCAGATAGGCAAAGGGGAAGGGTTGCATTGCTAGTAAGGAATTAAGTTAAATCAATAGCAAGGGGCGATATAGGATCAGAAGGCATAGAATCTCTGTGGGTAGAGTTGAGGAATCGCAAAGGTAAAAAGACCCTGATGGGAATTACATACAGGCCCCCTAGCAGTAGTCAGGATGTGGGGCAGAAAATAAATCAGGAGATGGAAAAGGCATGTAAAAATGGCAATATTACAATAATCATGGGGGACTTCAATATGCAGATGGACTGGGAAAATCAGGTTGATAATGGATCCCAAGAAATGGAATTTGTGGAATGTCTAAGAGATAATCTTTGGAGCAGCTTGTGACAGAGCCTACTAGGGAACAGACAATTCTGGATTTGGTGATGTATAATGAGGCAGCCTTGATTAGGGAACTTAAGCTGAAAGAACCCTGAGGGACCAGTGACCACAATATGATAGAATATGCAGTTTGAGAGGGAGAAGCTGCAATCATATGTAACAGTATTACAATTAAATAAGGGTAACTATAAAGTCATGAGGGAGGAGCTGGCCAGAGATGATTGGAGAAGGAGCCTAGCAGGGAAGACAGTGGAACAGCAATGTCAGGGGTTTTTGGGGGTTATGTCGGAGGCACTACAGAAATTCATCCCAAGGAGGAGGAAACATGCTCAGGGGAGGACAAGGCATCCATGGTGGATGAGGGATGTCAAGGACAGCATGAAGGCAAAAGAAGAAGCATACAAATTGGTGAGGATTAGTGGGAAACCAGAGGATTGGGAAGCCTTTAAAAGCTTGCAGAGGACAACTAAAAAAGCAATAAGGGGGGAGAAGATGAAGTACGAGGGCAAGCTAGGTAGTAATATAAAGGAAGGTAGGAAGAGATTTTTTTCAATATATAAAAGGTAAGAGAGGCAAAAATAGACATTGGAGCACCAGAAAATGTGGCTGGAGAAGTAATAATAGGAAACAAAGAAATGGTAGACGAACTGAATAGTTACTTTGCATCAGTCTTCACGGTGGAAGACACCAGTGGGATGCCAGAGCTCCGGGAGAACCAGGGGGCAGAGGTGAGTGCAGTGGCCATCACTAAGGAGAAGGTTCTGGGGAAACTGAAAGATCTGAAGGTGGATAAGTCACCTGGACTAGATGGACTACATCCCAGGTCCTAAAAGAGATAGCTGAGGGAATTGTGGAAGCATGAGCGATGATATTTCAGGAATCACTGGAGGCAGGAAGGGTCCCAGAGGACTGGAAGGTGGCTAATATAACACCCTTGTTTAAGAGAGGAGGGAGACAGAAGGCGGGAAATTATAGGCCGGCTAGCCTGACTTCGGTCATTGGTAAGATTTTAGAGTCTGTTATTAAAGATGAGATCGCGAAGCACTTGGAAGTGCATGGTAAAATAGGACTGAGTCAGCACGGCTTTGTCAAAGAGAGGTCGTGTCTGACAAATCTGTTAGAGTCCTTTGAGGAGGGAACAAGCAAGTTAGACGAAGGAGAAATAGTGGACGTGATTTATTTAGATTTCCAGAAAGCCTATGACAAGGTGCCGCATATGAAACTGTTAAATAAGTTAAAAGCCCATGGTGTTAAGGGTAAGATCCTGGCATGGATAGATGATTGGCTGACTGGCAGAAGGCAAAGAGTGGGGATAAAAGGGTCTTTTTCAGGATAGCAGCCGGTGGCTAGTGTGTGTCTCAGGGGTCTGTGCTGGGACCACAACTTTTCACAATATACATTAATGATCTGGAAGAACGTACTGAAGGCACTGTTGCTAAGTTTGCAGATGATACAAAGATCTGTAGAGGGACAGGTAGTATTGAGGAAGAAAGGGGACTGCAGAAGGACTTGGACAAGCTAGGAGAGTGGGCAATGAAGTGCCAAATAAAATACAATGTGGAAAAGTGTGAGGTTGTGCACTTTGGAAGGAGGAATCTAGGCGCAGACTATTTTCTAAATGGGGAAATGCTTCAGAAAGCAGAAGCACAAAGGGTCTTGGGATTCCTTGTTCACGATTCTCTTAAGGTTAATGTGCAGGTTCAGTCGGCAGTTACTAAGGCAAATTCAATGTTAGCATTCATGTCAAAAAGGCTAGAATACAAAACCAGGGATGTACTGAGGCTGTATAAAGCTCTGGTCAGACCCCATTTGGAGTAGTATGAGCAGTTTTGGGCCCTGTATCTAAGGAAGGATGTGCTGGCCTTGGAAAGGGTCCCGAGGAGGTTCACAAGAATGATCCCTGGAATGAAGAACTTGTTGTATGAGGAACGTTTGAGGACTCTGGTCTGTGCTCATTGAAGTTTAGAAGGATGAGAGGGGATCTTATTCAAACGTACAAGATACTGTGAGGCCTGGAGAAAGTGGACGTGGAGAGGATGTTTCCATTTGTTGGAAAAACTAGAACCAGGGGCACCATCTCAGATTAAAGGGACGATCCTTTAAAACAGAGACGAGGAGGAATTTCTTCAGCCAGAGGGTGGTGAATCTGTGGAATTCTTTGCCGCAGAAGGCTGTGGAGGACAATTCACTGAGTATCTTTAAGACAGAATAGATAAGTTCTTGATTAATAAGTGGATCAGGGGTTATTGGGGAGAAGGCAGGAGAATGGGGATGAGAAAATATCAGCCATGATTGAATGTCGGGGCAGACTCGATGGGCCGAGTGGCCTAATTCTGCTCTTATGTCTTATGGTCTTCTGGTCTAATCTATAAATTTGCGGATGATATGACTGTGGTGTGTCGTATCTCAAACAACGGCGAATCAGACTACAGAAGGTAGATAGATCACTTGGTTGCATGGAGTACTGAAAACAACCTCTCTCTAAATGTCGCAGTGACCAAGGAACTAATCATCGACTTGAGGAAGTGTCGCACAATGCCCCCCCCCCCCCCCCCCCCCCCCCCCCATCTGCATCAATGGCTATGAAGTGGAGATGGTCGATAGCTTTAAGTTCCTGGGGGTCACCATCACCAACAGTCTGTCCTGGTCCACTCATGTTGAAGCAACAGTCAGGAAAGCCCAACAACGCCTCTACTTCCGACGGAAGCTCATGAAATTTCGCATGTCTGCATCGACTCTCACAAACTTCTACATGTGCCATAGAGAGCATCCTGTCCACCTGCTTTACAGCTTGGCATGGCAACCGCTCGGCCTATGATTGCAAGAAACTGTAGAGTGTGGTGAACTCAGCCCAGCACATCACACAAGCTTGCCACCCTCACATTGAATCTGTGGAAGGCAGACAGCATGATCAGAGACCCCTCCCACCCAGGCATTGCCTTCTTCCAGACCCTTCCATCAGGCAGAAGGTTCAGAAGTTTGAAGACATCCAGTCATAGGAACAGCTTCTTCCTCCCAGCTACTTGACTCCTCAACGACTCCCCCTCAGACTGATCTGTTCCCTGTAAGAACACTATTCACGATGCCCTGCTGCTCTTGCTCATGTATTTGCTTTGTTTGGTCCCTTGTTCCGCACTGTAGCCAGTCACTGTCTGTCGATGTACCATTTGTCAATGTATTCTGTCGATTATTCTTTTTTGTCTACTATGTACGTATTGTGTCATAATATCCACTCATGTATATAATGAGATGCAGACAGGCAGTGATTGACACACAGGATGACCAATGAACACACAACACAGAATAACCAATCACCAGAGAGGACACCATCACTATAAAGCCCACAGGGCATTCAGACTCTCCCTCTCTCAGGACCCAGCTACTGAGATAGTCAGAGTGCACAAGCTAGTGAGTACAATCACCATGCGGTAGCTAATAAGTCTGGTCAAGCCAGTAAGAGGTCATCAGTTAGATTAGTAGAGTGTCAACCCACAGCTGAACATGTACAGCAGTCCACTAGTTAAATAAAACAGTGTTGGATCATCTCCTGTGTCAGACGTCTGTTTCTAGCTTCACTGCCTCCAGTTGCAGTCAACGTCGAACCAACCTGCCTAACACATCACTGTGTACGTTCCCTGGGCCGCAGAAAAATACTTTCCACTGTACTTCGGTACATGTGACAATAAATCAAATCTAATCAAAATCACAAAGGCTTTTGTTTTTACTCCATGAAGTTTGAAGTGCTGTCACAGGTTTAATAGGCCGAATGGCCTCGACCTTGGCTCTAATTCCCACTATTTCATCGGCAGGGACTTGAAACATGACTCGATTCCTGCCAGCTTGAATATATCTAGTATGTTTAAGAAAAGCTTTCAGGGAATAGTTAACCCAAATATGACGAGCAGTGAAGTTTAAATCTTTGAAATTCCATCTGGCTGTTTAGATAGTGTCGAATGTGTTGAATTTGGCTCTGAAAACCCATGATCTGTCCCTGAAGCATTTTCATATTATCATCAAACTCAATGGAGAGTCGAAGAGAGTCTCCAGGTGCTAGACATTACAGATCACCTCAAGCAAAGATCCATCAAAGGGAAATACATCCACTCGAGCTGTTCTGAGGATGGGAGCTGAGTGGAAAATTAGACAAAGTGATTCATTAATATCCAGGGAGAGAAAGCTTGGGTGCGGCCAAATTGGACGTGCCGAGGAGGTCCCCCTACTGAAAGTGTGAGTCGCACATTCCGGTGCCTGATGCAAACGCAGTTGAGTTGTGTCATCAGCATGTAGAAAATCTTCAGATTTGCAATGCACCTCAGGGAGGTCATTGATGTAAACCATAAAACAATAAATCAGTATTGTGGAATACAGAAGCCGAGGGGACTTTCAGAATGAAGTGAAGACTGCCTGATCCACCATCCCGATTAGAACTTAGTGTTTTCAGTCATTCCAGAAACAATAGAGCCCGCACCCCAGAGAAAGCGGATGTAAATGTAATCTAATATCTGTGGGAAACTGGAACAAAGACTTTTCTGGGCTGCGAGAATATGACTCCAGTTCTCTCCCTTTATCATTACAGATAATGCAATAATATAGACTTGCAAAATCCTCAATTTGTCCTGTGCCTCATCACTCAGTTCTACATAACATGGTCACTGCATCACCCAGTGATGGAACTATTTCGAGCTGTGCAAATTCTTGAAAATCCACCTCACCTACGATTACAATTACTTGCCCCATCACCATCCCCTTTTACAGTGATGTCACATTCAACCCCAAATTGAGATTCTGACCACGGATTCGCACCATCACTGATACCGCCTATTTACAACATTTTAACAACATCTGACTTTGCCCCTCTCTCAGTCCATCCGCTGCTGAAACCTTCATTCTCATCCTTGACCATTCTATTGCAGTCCTGACTTGTCTCCCACATTCTACCCTTCATAAACTTGAGGTCAGCAAAGCTTCTGCAGCCTGCAATGTCATAACTCACAGCCAATGCCACCCCTCTCTCATCCCGCCCTCGCCCACCTACGTTGGCTCTCAGTCCAGCAGCATTGATTTTAAAATTAACATTTTTTTTTCCACACAAATCCCTCCGTGGTTTCACCCCTCCCTCGCTCAGTAATCTCCAAGATGTCTGTGCTCCTGTGATTCTGGCCTCCCGTGTTTCCCCAATTTTAATTGCTCTAAATGCTGGCCGCATTTTCAGGCACTATAAATGTATATTGTTATTATTAGAACATAGAACATACAGTGCAGAAGGAGGCCATTTGGCCCATCGAGTCTGCACCGGCCCACTTAAGTCCTTACTTCCGCCCCATCCCCATAACCCAATAACTCCTTCTAACATTTTTGGACACTAAGTGCAATTTAACATGGTCAATCCACCTAACCTGCATGTCTATGGACTGTGGGAGGAAACCGGAGCCCCCGGAGGAAACCCACGCAGACACAGGGAGAACGTGCAGACTCCGCACAGACATTGACCCAAGCAGGGAATCGAACCGGGCAACCTGGTGCTGTGAAGTCACAGTGCTAGCCAAGTGTGCTATCGTGCTGCCCATTATTGATGTTGCTTCGCCCCTCTCCCACTTCCCACCCTCTGTGCTGGACAGCTGGTTTGTGATACAGAGCGAGGCCAGCAGCGTGGGTTCAATTCCCGTGCCGGCTGAGTTTATTCATGAAGGCCCCGTCTTGTTCCTAACCTGAGGTGTGTTGTGACCCTTGGGTTAAATCGCCACCAGTCAGCTCTCCCCGTCAAAGGAGATAGCAGCCGATGGTCTACCGGGACTGTGGCGACTTTAATTTATAGACCTTTCCTTTTGCTCTTTTCTTCCAACCACCCTCCATTTTCTCTCACCAGCTACTTGCTTAAAACCTGTGATATTTTCCAGTTCTGATGAAAGATCATCACTGTAAAACATTCTGTTTCTTTCCTTCCACAAATGCTGCCGGACTCGCTGAGCACTTCAACCCATTTCCTGTTACGGTGAGAATTACTGGCAGCTGTTTAAAAGGTCTGACCCTTCAGTTTTCAAGAACATTACATTGGGTTTGAATAGTCCCTCATTAATTATTATTTATGGTCTGCCATTATCTTTATGACTTCTTCAATATTGCCCATTCGCAAGGCTTTAAAAAAATAAAGTAGAGTTTAAATTGCTTGTAATATTTATTAATTCCCATTCTTGGGCAGAATCGATGCTAAGAGCAATGCTAACGCTTGATGTATTTTCTATCAACTTGATACCCTAATCCCTCATTTTATATTCACAATAAGGATATCAGAGGTGAGGCCCAACCATCTTTGACCACCTTCCTCTCGCAGCTCAGAGGAGTGATCCACTATTGCAACAATGTGTTCATAGAATCATAGAATTTACAGTGCAAAAGAAGGCCATTCAGCCCATCGAGTCTGCACCGGCCACTGGAAAGAGCACGCTACCCAAGCCCACACCTTCGCCCCATCCCTGCAACCCAGCAAGCCCACCCAACCGTTTTTAGACACGAAGGGCAATTTAGCGTGGCCAATCCATCTAGCCTGCACATCTTTGGACGGTGGGAGGAAACCTGAGCACCCGGCAGGAAACCCATGCAGGCATGGGGAGAACGTGCAAACTCTGCACAGGTAGTGACCCAAGCCGGGAATTGAACCTGGGGCCCTGGAGGTGTGAAGCAACTGTGCTAACCACTGTGCTACCCTGCTGCCCTGTCCATTCTGTTCTGTCCATTCCTAGGAGCTGGTTTAGCTCAGTGGGCTAGACAGCTGGTTTTGTGATGCAGAACAAGGCCAGCGGCTCGGGGCTTTGCATAGTAACTTAATTGCCGTGTTAATGTAAGCATACTTGTGACAATAAAGATTATTTACATTTACATTTACGCCAATCACTCTGTGGTCTTTTTTCCACAGGTTGAGTCAATTTTGTGTGCTGGCCAATGGTCCCTGAGCAGCTTGTAGAGACAACCCAAGCTCACTTCATGTTGGAGTGCTTACAGCAGCAGAGTGAATGGACTTTCAATCCTACTCGCCCAGACTGATTTCAAACACTGACCTCAATATCGACCTCACACATACACACACACACACACACACACACCTGAACCCCGTCACTCCTGTTACGTCCTTCTTGATTTCTGTTCCATTTACCTGTGACCTTTAGTCTCTTCCCATCATTGAAATCTTACTATAATTGAGAAAAGGTTTCAGAACTTGCTTAAATGGGAGTTGTACATTGTTACAAATAGTCCTTGACTTGAAAAGAGTAAATAGTGCAGTTCGGCAGTATCAACGCTAGTCTGCCAACAAGACCATCTGTGGTATTATCATAATTGTAAGAACTGCAGGGGTTAATGAAGTATCTAGAGTAGCCACTAGAGGGAGCTACAGTTACAACTATATAAGGCAGTGATGCTAAGCCTTGTGGGAGTGTGCAGGAGTTAGCTAGAGAGAGTCAGAAGTACAAATAGTGTGAGTGAGAGCAGATAATAGTTTATATCAGTATTAAGATTAGCTGTAGATGAGTTTAGTGTAAATGTTATTAAATGTTATTAATCAGCTGTGTATTCTTTCGGGGTACGTGCCGAATCCAAATTAGTAGTGTTAATAAATTTATGGCTTTGTTTAAGTTCAAGCTATCTTTGTGAACACTACGCCAACCATCCTGAAATAAGCAACACAAAGAACATCACACCACCTACTTGCATTTATTTAGTGCCTTTAACATCGTAAACCATCCCAAAACCTTTCACAAGAGTGTGGTCAACCCCAAGCTACATAATCTTTTATTGTTATAAGTAGGCTTACATTAACGCTGTACGGTAGCATAGTGGTTGGCACAGTTGCTTCACAGCTCCAGGGTCCCAGGTTCGATTACCGGCTTGGGTCACTGTGCGGAGTCTGCACATCCTCCCCGTGTCTGTGTGGGTTTCCTTCGGGTGCTCCGGTTTCCTCCCACAGTCCAAAGATTAGGTGAATTGGCCATGATAAATTGCCCTTAGTGCCCTGTTACAGGGATAGGGTGGAGGAATGGGCTTAAGTAGGGCTCTCTTTCCAAGAACTGGTTCAGACTCGATGGGCCAAATGGCCTCCTTCTGCACTGTAAATTCTATGATTAACACTGCAATTAAGTTACTGTGTAAATAAGGAAACATAAGGATGTGTGTCCAAAAGTTAGGTCAGGGAGTTAAGTTTTAAGGAGCATCTTAAGGGAAGAGAGTGAGAGGCAGGGAGTGAGAGAAAGAGGGGTTGAAAGATGTAACTTTATAGAGCCTTTTCAATTGAGGATATAGCTGTCATTGCTCAAATGAAAGGAAAGAAAATTGGATACGCAACAAGCCAGAATGGAGGAGTGCTGAGACCTCAGAGAGTTGTAGGGTTGGAGGAGGCTACAGTGATAGGATGGGGAAATGCCATGGAGAGCAATTAGTCTAAAATATAAGAATATTTACTGCTCTAATTAGTATGCCGCTAATTTCAAAGCAGAAGGGCTATAAATAAATATTTGATATTTGCTGATCATTATGCTAACTCATTTTAATTTTATGGGATAATAGTTTCAGTAAATTACACCCAGTGCATATGGAATGAAAGCTGGTGTACTTTGGAAAAGAAGCAAAGGGAGTGTGCTGTGTTCGTGCTGCACAAGATGCTCTGTGTGGGAAGGGTTAAAGCATGTCTACTCATTATGAAGCTGGAAGCAATCCAAACGCTGAAACCAAGCCATCTGGCTGGAGTTCAAATTATACACAAACAATAATCAAACACACTTTAGCTTTCTTTACCGTACACCATGTGACCTTGGGATTGACAACGTCCCCGCGTGTTCTGAGGAGAACTGTGCGAAACAGCTGGAAAAGTTAAAGTTAAGCCAACTGGAATTTTGCATGTAAATTCAACATCATTCATTGCCTGGAAAGTTGGGAGCAAACATGCGATTAATTATGGATTATCCACTCATGTGCACTCACTTTGGAGATACTTAATTTTATATTTTCTGTGCCCCACAATCCAAGGCAGAGCAAGTCTTCACAGAATCACAGAATACTACAGTGCGGAAGAGACCATTCAGCCCATCGAGTCTGCACCGATGCATGAAAGGCACGAACCTGCCCACTTAACCCCACTTGCCAGCACTTGGCCCATAGTCTTTTTTTAAAATAAATTTAGAGTACCCAATTATTTTTTCCAATTAAGGGGTCGAGGTGGATTAGTAGAGCTAATCATCTGAAGTTGTTGAATTTGATGTTCAGGCCGGAAGGCAGTAGTGTGCCTAACCGGAAGATGAGATGTTGTTCCTCCAGTGTGCGTTGAGCTTCACTGGAACATTGCAGCAGGCCAAGGACAGACATGTGGGCATGGGAGCAGGGTCTTTTGTTAAAATGGCAAGCAACGGGAAAGTCAGGGTCCTGAATGCGCACAGACCGAAGATCAAGCAAAGCGATCACCCAATCTGCGTTTGATCTCTCCGATATAGAGGAGACCACATTGGGAGCAGCGAATGCAATAGACCAAATTGAAAGAGGTGCAAGTGAAACGCTGTTTAACCGGGAAAGAGTGTTTTGGGCCGGAGATGTTAAGCATGGAAGAGGTAAAGGGGCAGGTGTTACACCTTCTGCGATTGCATGGGAAGGTGCCATGGGTGATGGGAGAGGTACTGGGTATGGTGGAGGAGTGGATTAAATTGTCTCAGAGGGAATGGGCTCTGCAGAATGCTGACAGAGGGAGTGAAGGGAAGATGTGCTTGGTGGTGGCATCATGCTGGAGTGCCATTAACACTCTTTCTCCTTGGTTTCTGTGGCCATTAGCACCCCTTTCACTGGGTTTCTGTGGCTATGACTCACCTTTCATTCTCACTCCACAGTATAAATATTTCCCACTTTCTCTGTCTTTTAGCTTTGACAAAGAGTCATCGGACTCGAAACGTTAGCTCTTTTCTCTCCCTACAGATGCTGCCAGGCCTGCTGAGATTTTCCAGCATCTTCACTTTGACCTTCGATCACATACCTGGCAGGTGTTTCCGGGATGTGGGATCGTTCCTCCGACTTTAGATCGTTAATATTCCTTTCTCAGGTTCCTTCTCCCGGGGCCCTCTTGCTGCCGGGTGTCCACAAAGAATCAATTGGAGGTTCTTCCAAGTAGGTCTCTTCTGAGCAGTGGCCTCCCAGGCGTTGAGGTCAATGTTGCATTTCTTGACGTAAGCTTTCAAGGCTTTGAAGCGCTTCCTTTGTCCTTCTCTTCTTTGGAAGCTTTCCTTCAGCTGGGCAAGGAAGATTTGGTTTGACAAGTTGGACTCTGACACATGGCCAGCCCTGCAGAGTTGGTGTCAGATGATCATGAACTTGGTTCTGGTGATCTTAGCTCTTCCAAAGACTCTGATGTTAGTATGGCCGTCTTACCAGCTGATGCAGAGAATCAGTCTCAGACATCTTTGCCTGTACCTCTCCAGAGCCTTGAGGCGGCATCTCTAGGTGGTCCAATGGAAGACTGAGAAAGCTAAGGAGCCACACTTACCAGCATGGCACATGGGACTTCTTCAGTATCAGCAAGGCACTGGACCCAATACCCGAGGCCTCAAACTAGTAGGGAGTAAGGATGGAGAGACAGAGAAAACATCGGCCTTCAACAGAGAGGTAAAAGTAAAGTCACCATAATCCCAGATGACCATAGACGGCTTTCCCCTTTGAGGGGTGGTGGCTTAACCTGAGGATCACCACACCTCAGGCGATGGGTAAGGTTGAGAAGGCGGGGCCTTCATGAATAACCTCAGCCGGTACGGGAATTGAACCCATGTTGCTGGCCTTGTTCTGCATCACAAACCAGCTGTCTAACCCACTTAGCTAAACCGGCCTCTAAAGAGCTCTTCAAAGAACTCCTAAACTGGTTTACAGCCAGAGATGAGGAGGTGCTTGAGGAAATCCCCCAACTCCACATCAAAGATGATTTTGGACTTCCCCCAAGCGTGGATGAATTCAAAACCTCACATTAAACACAAAGAGGCTGACTGAGTCTTTTGACCCAGTCAATCGGGAAGTGCTATGAAAGAACCTGTCAAAGGCCAGCTGTCCAGAGGAATTCATCAACACCCTCTAACTCCTCCACGACAAATTGTTGGTGACTGTCCTCACCGATAGGGCTGGTTTGGCACAGTGGGCTAAACAGCTGGCTTGTAAAGCAGAACAAGGCCAGCAGCGCAGGTTCAATTCCCGTCCCAGCCTCTCTGAACAGGTGCCGGAATGTGGCGACTAGGGGCTTTTCACAGTAACTTCATTTGAAGCCTACTGGTGACAATAAGTGTTTTTCATTTCATTTCAAATGTTCTTGATGTGCCTCACAGTTCTTGACGATGATTCAGTGTTGTGGTGATATGCATCACTGTAAATACACAAGGGGTTAATGTAAATACACGTAGACTAGATAGACACTAGAGGGAGCACCAGAGACATGACACACAGACATTCAACCAATAGGCCAGTAAGATAGGACACAACCAATGGGCATGCATGACACACACAGAGGTGACACTACCACAGGGGGGCATTACACCAACCCATATAAAAGGACACAGCACACATGATCTTCTTCTTTCCAGTGGAGACACTTAGTGAGTCCATATGGCTGATTGAACACATCACACCCACCACGTGGATTTTAGCAGACTGGTTCGTCAGTCTGAGTAGCTATAGAAGGATTAACAGGAGAGTCGAATCCAAGTAGGAGAATTGTTAATAGTTTAATAGTTTAATAAATGTGTTAAAGCTATCTCCAAGTCTGAACCTTCCTTTGTCCTTTGTACATCAAGGAAGAAGCTTATGCTACGTCAAGTGCATAACAAAACATGGTACCAGTGAGTGAACTGTTTAAATCCATATCGTTACAACTCAGCAAACAGTGACAACCAGCGACGGCACTCAGGCAAGATGATGTTCGAGATTCCAGTTCCACAGCAGCTCAGGTACCATGGCAATCTCAGTGAAAACTGGCATGCGTTCAGGCAGAGATTCAAGATCTACCTAGCAGCGTCCGACCAAGATGGCGTGGCGGATGCAGAGAAAATAAAGCTTCTACTTACCATCGCTGGTCCAAGAGCAGCTTAAACCTTCCAGACCTTCAAATACTCAAAGGGGCAAAACAAGAGCGACTTCCAGGCAGTCCAGGACAAATTCCAAGAATTCTGCGAGGAAGACAAAAGAAAAATAGGTAAAAGAGATGCCAACACTCACCACGAGGTAGGCATGAAGCAACAAACGGCAGTTTTGATTTGCAGCCATCTTGGAATAGGAGCTGCACATGCGCAGTTGCGCGAAGAGCGTACAGAACGGGAAGGTCCGTTTGCGCATTCGCGCGAGAAGCCGCGCATGCACAATTGCGAAAAGGGCCGCAGGTAAAGGAACAGCAATCTGCGCAAACGCAATCGCTTCCTACGCTCTACGTCACACGCTTTGTGACATCAGAGGCACCGGACCATGCCCATTTAAAGAGGAAATGTCCCAAAACACGAAAAAAAAAATTTAAAGCCTCAAAACAAGATTCTTTCACCTGGAACGGCAGCACAATGCCTGAAATGCGACCAGTAGCTGAAAGGAACCTCCGCAGAACCCTGCAACATGCAGTAAGCACCTCCCTAGAAGATGATATGGTCTTGGAAGACAACGACTCAGAAGAAGATTTCATCTTGGGAGGTGGCTACCCCAGTACCAAATCCGAACCGCAACTAGCCGTGTTGTACATTGAAGACCCAGACGACGAGTTCTTCGGATTGGAGAATCCTCAGTGCAGCAAAAATGACATCCCGACTCGTGAGTGCAGGATTATGCTGCAGCCTGACGCCAAGAGACAGAGAGCGGTACAAGCCCACAGAGAGCGGCCTGCTGCCACACAGAGAGCTGCCTGCTGCCACACAGAGAGCGGCCTGCTGCCACACAGAAAGTGGTCCACGCACCGCAAAGAGTCCCCAACTCCACACAGAGAGAGGTCCACACGCACCACGGAGGGTCCCAGCCTCCACACAAGAAGTGATGACAGTTGCAACAGCGAGACCAATGCACAATTCCACACAGGGATCGTTGCAAGACTCCACAGAGGGAGTGACCCAAGCCTCCACAGCGAGATCGTGGACGGACTCCACGATGGAAGGAACGCAAGACTCCAGAGCGCAGTCCTTGCATGAACAAGACCATAAGGGTCTAGCAACCTCCTCTGAGCAACCAGCAGCAGACGATACAGGTCTACCACGCTCCAGCAAGAAGACTATGACAGTCTACCATGCTCCAGTGCACAGCAAGAAGACTATGACAGTCTACCATGCTCCAGTGAACAACAAAGCGACTATGACAGTCCACCCGGATTGTTTGAGCCACCAGAAGAAGACTCTGACAGTCTACCCAGCTCAAGTGAATGAAAAGAAGAAACTGAGGCTCGACCCACTGTATGTGCGACAAGTGATGATGGCATCCCACTTCCCATACAAGATGTGCAACGTGACAGATCTCAGCTAGTGTGTACAGAGGCACTCGACAATCACAGTGAGACTACTGGTGACGCCGGTGACACCACGTTACTTCAAACCTCAACCGCTCAGCCTCTCCACAAGCAAATTCATTCCTGAACGTTTTGACTCCGGACGTGGAGCATCAAGAAACCTTAGAAGATGCAAGTGAACCTGAAATGACTCCGGACGGGGAACATCAACAAGCCAAAACTGACTCAGGTGAAACAGACCAGACTCCAGACGGGGAGCATCGACAAGCCAAAGCTGAATCAAGTAAGCTGGACCTGACTCCAGACGGGGAGCGCAGCGAACTCAGTGACGGCACTCTCAAGGAAACAGCAGATGCCACAAAGGTCGCTGACACGAGTAACTATGTGAAGGACTCACTATCCACGGAGTGTGGTCCTTGAGCACAGCAAAGACGACAACAAAACCAACCAACACAACAACAACATCAAAGACAACATCCAGAAGCATACCAGAGGCAACAATGTCGACAGCAAGCACGACGAAAACATCAACAATGGAACAACAACTGGTATGACATGGTACAACTCTGCCAATATGGGACACTGTTACTGCTCAGCTCAGTACAAGGACATACCATGGCAGGACGATGCATTGTACCAATTCACGTTTGCTGCACTACCAACAGGCAACCAGCTTTCAGGACACTTGCCATCAAGAATTGCTACCATAAGCATCGAAAAGAAAAAAAAGAAACAGACTCCTCATCAGTCAATGAAGTGTTTTGAACACTTGAACACCTCCTGATGACCAAACACCAGGATACTGAAGGCGTTCACATGGGAATGACAATGTCACCATCGACACTTCTATACCAGACCATATAAATTCATGAACTATTGGACTCATAACTTTTATTTAGCATTGTCTTATCCTCAAAGTCATCGCAACTATTATTTGGTCTTGTATACTATTGTATAGCCATCACAGTCATCATAGCTTGGACATAGCATCACTTATCCACCCAGTTTATTCAATTTTCTTTAACACTGTACAGAAAATATGTATCACGAAAAAAGGTGGGATGTGGTGATATGCATCACTGTAAATACACAAGGGGTTCATGTAAATACACGTAGACGAGATAGACACTAGAGGGAGCCCCAGAGACATGACACATAGACATTCAACCAATAGGCCAGTAAGATAGGACATGACCAATGGGCATTCACGACACACACAGAGGTGACAGTACCACAGGGGGGCATTACACCAACCCATATAAAAGGACACAGCACACATGATCTTCCTCTTTCCAGTGGAGACACTTAGTGGGTACACAGGATTGATTGAACACATCACACCCACCAGGTGAGGACAGGGCCCTCAACAGTGTGAGGTCCATCTCCCGCGCCACTACACTCGCCCTCTCCACTCCCTCCCAGAACAAGGATAGAGTCCCCCTCAGTTTCACATTTCATCCCACCAGCCTCCGTATGCAAAGCATAATCCTCTGCCATTTTCACCAACTCCAGCGTGATGCCACCACCAAACACATCTTCCCTTCACTCCCTCTGTCAGCATTCCGCAGAGACCGTTCCCTCCGAGATAATCTAATCCACTCCTCCACCATACCCAGTACCTCTCCCATCACCTATGGCACCTTTCCATCCAATCACAGAAGGTGTAACACCTGCCCCTTCACCTCTTCCATGCTTAACATTCCAGGCCCAAAACACTCATTCCAGGTTAAGCAGCGTTTCACTTGCATCTCTTCCAATCGGGTCTATTGAATCCGCTGCTCCCAATGTGGTCTCCTCTATATCGGAGAGACCAAATGCAGACTGGGTGATCGCTTTGCTGAGCATCTTCGGTCTGTGCGCATTCAGGATCCTGACCTTCCTGTTGCTTGCCATTTTAACAAAAGACCCTGCTCCCATGCCCACATGTCTGTTCTTGGCCGGCTGCAATGTTCCAGTGAAGCGCAACGCAAACTGGAGGAACAACATCTCATCCGGTTAGGCACTCTACAGCCTTCCAGCCTGAACATCGAATTCAACAACTTCAGATGATCTGCCCCACCTCGACCCATTTGTTTTCATTCAATTTTAACTGTCTTTTACCATTTCTTTCTTTCTTAATATACATTTAATTTCCCCTCCCCCCACACCTACAGTTCATCCTCTGATGTTAGTTTCCCTGCTGTTTGACCTTTTACATCTTTTGTCCTCTCTAGGGACTGCCATTAACATTCTTTCCCCTTAGTATATGTGGCCATTAGCACTCAGTTTCCCTGGGTTTCTGTGGCTGACTCATCTTTCATTCTCACTCCACAGTATCAATATTTCCCACTTTCTCTGTCTGTTAGCTTTGACAAAGAGTCATCGGACTCGAAACATTAGCTCTTTTCTCTCCTTACAGATGCTGCCAGATTTGCTGAGATTTTCCAGCATTTTCCCTTTCGTTTCACACCCACCACATGGATTGTAGCAGACTGGTTCGTCAGTCTGAGTAGCTATAGCAGGATTAACAGGAGAGTCGAATCCAAGTAGGAGAATTGTTAATAGTTTAATAAATGTGTTGAAGCTATCTCCAAGTCTGAACCTTCCTTTATCAGAGTGTACATCAAGGAAGCAGCTTATGCTATGTCAAGAGCATAACAAAACAAGTGTCGCATCCGGCCAATAGACTGTCTCTATTATGAGTCTTTTCAACCAATCTATGGCCAATTGTGAGTTAATAAGTTGTTGAAGAATAGCAGTTTGCAAAGCTTCCAGTATGGGGATCTCCCTGCCTCTAGAATTGACTCCCCAAAGGCCAAAGTCGGCTCGTGTGTTCATGGACTAGTTGAATTGAATCAGGTAGTCCTTTGATGATGGTTTTGCCCAGTTTCTGCAGCAGAGAACCTTCTTCTTTTAACTTCTAGCATTTATGTTGCGCAAAATATACCCGATCAACTTGTAGAACGTCTTCACATTCGGCGTCAATGACATTAACTTGTAGATCCAAGGATACATCTTCTGTTTCCGCTGGGTTAGGCAACCTGTTAAGTGTAACTGATGTGACCATTGTTACCTGACTTGTACCTAATCTCACATTGAAACTTTGAATCTTGGGTGACACAGTGACATAGTGTTTGGCACTGCTACCTCACAGCGCCAGGGTCACAGCTTCAATTCCTGCCTTGGGTGACTGTCTGTGTGGAGTTTGCACTTTCTCCCCGTGTCCGCGTGGGTTTCCTTCGGGTGCGCCAGTTCCCTTCCGCTGTCCAAAGTTGTCCGGGTTAGGTGGATTAGCCGTGCTGAATTACCCCTTGCTGTCTAAAGATGTGAAGGTTAGGTGGGGTTACGGGGATAGGATGGCGGGGGTGGGCCTAGGTTGAGTGCTCTTTCAATGAGTCGGTGCAGACTCAGTGGGCCGAATGGTCTCTTTCTGCACTGTAGAGATTCCGTGGCTTATCAAGAGAAATTGCAATCATGGCAGTACACCGGTCAAAGGTTTTTGCCAATTAAGCTCCAGTGGCTTATCGTCAGTCTCTGCTACAAGTCTTTTGTCCAATGGAAAGGTCGGAAAACACTTAATTGCAAACACTAAAGCTCATGTTTGCTGCTCAATATCGGAGTCGTTGAATTGTGCTGCGGGCAGAGATTTTGAAGCTAATGCATTCAATTTGCCTTTTTATGTGTTCATGCTCCCAGACATTTCTGTGAGGCATCTATCTCCAGGTTAAGCTGCCTCTCTAGGATCATAAAATTCCAATGTTGACGCTTCTATAATGACTGTTTCAGATTCAAAGAGGTATTGCTGGCCTTCGTGACACAGGAAAAGCACATCCTTCTCAACGATTTCATTAGTGATGAAGATTTTTGAGTGAAATCGGAAATGTACAAAGACAAGAAATGATGGAGCTGCATAAAATGCGTGTTAGGCCACGTCGAGAGGATCGTGTGTGATTCAAATCACTGCTCTCTGGGAAGGATGTGATTGCATTAGATTGGTTGCAGAGAAGCTCCTCCAGGATGTTTCCTGGGCTGGAGCATTCAAGAGAGGCTGGTAAGGTTGGGGTTGATTTCCTTAGAGCAGAGAAGGCTGAGGGGGAACTGTTTGAGGTGGACAAATTTATGAGGGACATAGGTGGGACAGATAGGTGCTGCAGAGCATGCCCCAGTCACTGAGGATAATCGCCGAGGATTCCGGCACGATGGCGCCATTCTGCTTTATTGACAACAGAAACGTGCATACACTCAGGACTTGGTTAGACTTCACTGGTCCTTGCTCTCTCTGGTGGCTTGCCCTCGTCAGGCCGACCTTATTTAGAACAGTCTCCACCCCGTAGTTAACGGGGTAGCTGCATGGGTACTATCATCAACCCTGCCCTGTGCGGAATACTACACCCCTCCCCCCACTACTCCCAAGTCAGAATACCCCCCCCCAGGGGAAGATGAGGATGATAAAGATATGGAGAAAATGAAGAAGATGTGAGGAGACTGGTGACGACGAAAGAACAGAAGAAACCAGCGCTGCCCCAGCGGTTAGCAGGCAACACAGGCGTTTCGGCTGAGGCACTTTGCACCCCGGTGGCGGAACGTGAGTAGCAGGAATATAGCACGTCGGAGAACGATGCTTTCGGCTGGCACTCTGGGGCAGAGAACCTGCAGGTGGTGGCCGGGCAACAATGTCCATGTCAGAGAACTCCGAGGTCTGTGTATCCATATCGGAATCCGGCATTCCATATCGGAAGACGGGTGTAGCAGAGCGGAGACGATGGACTTGGCAACAACAGGTGGGTCGCTCACGAAGAGACGTCCCGGCGGTCTGTCGGACCATAGGCGGGACTGCCGAGGGGATGGCGGGACATGAGATGAACAGGCACAAATATGGTCAAGGTGCCTCTTCATTAGTTGGCTGCGCAGATGGACCTGATGTTTGACGTGGCCGGTCTAACAAACGACGGCCCCTGGAACCCAGCGAGGGCCCTCACCAAACCAGATCTCCTGGTCCGGTGTGAAACGGCATAACGGGCGACCCCCAGTGGTGCAAGGCCTTGCATTTCCTGCAAACAGCGCACCATAGCGCCAATCCGTGACTGAATGTGGAGTGGTGCGATACCATAAAATAAATTGAGCCAGCCTGGTGTCCATCAATCCTGCGGACTGTTTCCTTTGGACCATCTTGCAGTCTGGGCAGCAGGTTTCACCTACCCGTTTGATGTCGGGTGATAGGGCACTATGCAGACATGCCGATACTTTTCAACCTTCTGAAGGTGGCAAACTCCTTTCTAGTCGACGAGGCCCCATTGTCCGTGACTAGGACCTTCAGCGACCCATATATGGAAAAAGAGGCACGTTGCCGGTCTATGGTGGCATGGACGTGATAGACGATATTCTACGCACCTCCAGCCATTTTGAGTGCATATCGACAATCGCCAGGAACATAGAACCCAGAAATAGCCCAGCAAAATCTACATGAACATGCGCCCAGGGGAGCCCAGACCATTCCCATGGGTGTGGGGGCACCACCACTGGGAGTTTCTGGTGCGCCTGACAGACAGGGCACTGTTGAGCGAGCAACTTTAAGTCCGTATCTATGCAGGGCCACCAGACATATCTCTGGGCCAACATTTTCACCTTGGTTACTCCCGGATGTGCGGCATAAAGGTCCTCCAGGATCAGCGACCGGTCTTGCTCAGGAATGACAACTCTGGCACTCCAGACGAGGACACCATCCTCAATGGTCAGCTTTTGAAATCTGAAAAAGCCTTCGGATTCCATCCTCATCGCCAGTTTAGTAAATGCAATGGAATCAGTCGAGTAAAAATAAAGCGCTGGTTTATTCACAACAGAAATGTACACACACTCGGGATCCGGTTAGGCTTCACTGGTCCTTTCTCTCTCTGGAGGCCTGTTTTAGTCAGGCCGACCTTATATACAACAGTCCCCACCCAATCGTTAATGGGGAAGTGTATACTCCTTGAGCCACACGGGGGCTATCACCTCAGCGCTGTGCCCCAGCCATTTCCTCATCGTCAGCACGCTGTGTTTTTAGCACTCTCTGACATTGCACCTTTGTCTGACAAAAATGTCCAGTGTTGACTCATGCCATATAGCAAGGTAGAAGCCGGTTCACCATGTCGTACCTGGGCTTAATCATGCAACCATCTGTCCTACAAATGCCGAACACCATCGGCTAGTTTGTCTTGCCAACCAGAGAATCCCGCCCGAGGTCAAAAGACCTCTCCATTGTCCGCGTTTCGCCCATGCCGTTCATGCGGCAGGCGGGATATAATAATATAATACCTTAGGCTTTACTGTACAAGACACAAGCCACCAATAGCTCATGAGGGATTGAGTAAATATGCTGTGGGTTCCTTTATTAAGACTCGGCACATGAGAACTTATACATAGGTATAAAGCTTGAAGGCATCCGAGCTGTGTGTGCGAGCTCCGCTCAAATCAAAAGTGAAGCTAAGACTGGATCACATGACACATTTCCGCTCTAGTGCTTTCGTGCCGACGACATCTGTTAAAGACGTATAACAGCAGAACCCACCTGAAAATTGCTTATTGTCACAAGTAGGCTTCGAATGAAGTTACTGTGAAAAGCCCCTAGTCGCCACATTCCGGCACCTGATTGGGGAGGCTGGTACAGGAATTGAACCGTGCTGCTAGCCTGCTTTGCTCTACTTTAGAAGCCAGCAATTTAGCCCAGTGTGCTAAACCCACCTGAGTGATCAATTTAATTTTCAATCACTCTATTTTAGGAAGTGATCTTCTCTTGCATTTCCTACCATGACAGGTCATGCTTCAACTTTAAATAATAATAATAGAGATTTCCTTCCTGCCTCTCTTGCTTTTTCCTTGGTATCGTCACAATGCAGACTGGTCACTTCCATGACGACCACAATTTCTTTTGGATTTGGCAGGTGGTTTTCGAGGTGGATGCCGCTCCTGCCACCTCCCCATTTATCCTCCCTGAAGGGGACTCGCTAATACACCAGTTTACCTGCACCAGTGGCATTTTTTTTAATGATTACCAGAGAGAGGAGTGCTGCACTGTTTGAGTTGCGAATTTTCAGATGAGATACTAAAACAAAGCCCTGTCTCCCTTTTACTAGACTTGGTTTAACAAGTAGGATAGAGCCGGCAGAGTAGCATAGTGGTTAGCACAGTTGCATCACAGCGCCAGCGTCCCAGGTTCGATTCCCAGCTTGGTTCACTGTCAGTGCGGAGTCTGCACGTTCTCCCCGTGTCTGCGTGGGTTTCCTCCGGGTTCTCCGGTTTCCTCCCACAGTCCTGAAAGACGTGCTGTTAGGTAATTTGGACATTCTGAATTCCCCCTCTGTGCATCCGAACAGGTGCCAGAATGTGGTGACTAAGGGCTTTATTAAAATATAAATTTAGAATACCCAATTCATTTTCTCCAATTAAGGGGCAATTTAATGTGGCCAATAGACCTACCCTGCACATCTTTGGGTTGTGGGGGCGAAACCCACGCAGACACGGGGAGAATGTGCAAACTCCACACGGACAATGACCCAGAGCCGGGATCGAACCTGGGACCTCGGCGCCGTGAGGCAACAATGCTAACCCACTGCGCCACCGTGCTGCCCTGACTAAGGGCTTTTCACAGTAACTTCATTGCGGTGTTAATGTAAGCCTAGTTGTGACAATGAAGATTATTATATTACTGAGGGACCAAAGTCAATCTGCAGGTATCCTTCTTGATAATATTTTGGGGAAATTCAGTTCTTCCGCCTCCCCTTTAAGCTGTGTGTCCTCACCGAGCATTTCCTTTGCCAAACTATGACCCTAATTACACTCAGTTGTCCAGGTTTGAGGATTTTCCCTTTAAGTAGGAAATTAAATGCAGGCAAAAAGGGCTGATAAACAATCTCAGTGCGTCACGGATGTGCTTAAGGTTTGCAAATAATGATCTAAGTCAGCAGATCCATTTAATGCTTTTCTCTAGAACTCATTGATTTGTGTGCAATAGATTCAGTGACAGGTGTGTCAAAGTGGTACTGTGCAGGGTTGAACAAAAAGCTGCTTTGATGTTCCCAAGTGATCTCCATTTATCCATTACAGCATTAATAGTGTCTCTTCTTTTGATGTTCTCACCTTGAGGTGTCTATAGAAATCACACAGCCTTGGTGCAGTGACTGTCACTAACACGCACAGACTTCCCTCTGCGATGAGTGGTGTGTATTGACTCACTTGCCTAAGTTATATAACATGAACTCCCAATTTTTCCGTTACATAAATTGCATCCAATGACATGCAAATTGCACTCTGTCACGCAGATGAGGCTTCAGTAAAGGTTTGAATTGCACAGAATTAAAATCACATAAACAGGACTAAATTGTCTGTGCCACTCTTAATGCACTACTTTCCCGCTCTTCGTCTAACCCCATCTAGTCATAGAGAGTCATACAGTACAGAAGATGCTCTTCAGCCCATCGAATCTGCACCGACAAAACTGCACTAATCCCTCTTTTCCAGCTCTTGGCCCACAGAGTTGGATGTTAGAACATAGAACATAGAACAGTACAGCACAGAACAGGCCCTTCGGCCCTCGATGTTGTGCCGAGCAATGATCACCCTACTCAAGTCAACGTATCCACCCTATACCAGTAACCCAACAACCCCCCCCATAAACTTATTCTTTAGGACACTAAGGGCAATTTATCATGGCCAATCCACCTAACCCACACATCTTTGGACTGTGGGAGGAAACCGGAGCACCCGGAGGAAACCCACGCACACACGGGGAGGACGTGCAGACTCCGCACAGACAGTGACCCAGCCGGGAATCGAACCTGGAGCTGTGAAGCATTTATGCTAACCAACATGCTACCGTGCTGTCATTTCAAGTGCTCGATGTATATTTTAAAGGTTGTGAAGTTTCCCGCCTTTACTACGCTCCCAGGCAGTGCATTCCAGACTCCCAACGCCCTCTGAGTAAAATTTATTTTCCTCAAGTCCCCTTTAAATCTCCTGCCCCTCACCTTTAAATTATGCCCGCTCGTTATTGATCCTCCAGCTAAGGGGAAGAGCTGCCTCCTATCCACCCTGTCCGTACCCCTAAGAATCTTATATACCTCAATCAGGTCCCCTCTCAATCTTCTCTGCTCTACAGCAACAACCCAAGCTTATTCAGCCTCTCTTCATAGCTCAAATGCTCCATCCAGGCAACATCTTAATGAATCTCTCTGTTCCCTCGCAAGTGCAATAACACCCTTTCTGCCCTGAGGTGACCAGAAATGCACACAGTACTCCAGCTGTGGTTGAACCAAAGTTTTGTCCAGCTCCAACATAATCTCGCAGCTCTTATATGTCATGACTCATAAAGGCAAGGTTCCCGTATGTCTTCTTAACTGACCTTATTGAGCTGTCCCACACCTTCAGGGATCTGTTGACAAGCACCCAAGATCCCTCTTTTCCTCTTATTTTCCGAATATTCTTCCATTCATTGAGTACACCCTTGCCTTATTACTCCTTCCAAAGTGCATCACGTCGCACTATTTAGATTTGCCACAGATCTGTCCATATCTATATCTTCCCGCAACCTATGACCTTCTTCCTCACTCTACCAATTTTCATGTCAACCACAAACTTACTTATCACCCCACCCCACGTTCTCATCTACGTTGTTTATACATATCTCACAAATAATAAGGGACCCAGCACTGATCCCTGTGGTATGTCACTGGACACTGGCCTCCAGTCATACAAACAACCTTCTACCACCACTCCCTGTCTCCGACCACAAAGCCAGCTTTGGATCCAACTTGCCAAGTTATCCTGGATCCCTTGTGCTTTCACCTTCTTTACTCTGCACTAATCACCAGCTGTACCTGCAGGCTACTGTTGTGTGATTCATTAACCAGGAGGCCCAGATTCCCATGTACCTCAGCGTTCCGTAATCTCTCTCCACTCTCACACCATACTAACTTGGGACTATACTGACATTGTTTGACTGCTGCTGGGTTAAAATCCTGGAACTCTTTCCCTAACAGCACTGGGGGTGCACATGCATCAGATGGACTGTAGCGATTCCAGAAAGTGGCTCATCACTATTTGCTCAAGGGCAGTCAAGACTGGATAATAGTACAAAATGAAACAAAGACTGCAACACCCATGGCTAAAGAAGGGGCCAAGATGGAGCCCGATTAATAATAGGGGAAAGAAGGCGGACAGGGTAGAAAGGGAGGAGGGATGGCCGATGAAAAGGGAACATGTAAATTGCCCATCAGAACGGTCTCATTCTGTAAATATTATGGGCGGGATTCCCCATCCTGCCGCACCAGATTTCTGATGCGGCGCGTCCCCGAGATTCTCTGCCTCGCCAGCCGGCCAATGGGGTTTCCCATTGTGGGCAGCCCCACGCCATCAGGAAATTCACAGGCTGCAGGCGAAATGGAGAATCCCAACTGCGGAGAATCCAGCCCTATGTATTTTATATTTCTAATTGTTGAATTGTTGAAAGTTGAAAATTCCAATAAAAAATATTTTAAAAAAAGGAATGGATAATAGATGCTCGACTTGCCAGCAACGCTAACTTCCCATGAATTAATTTATTTACAAAAGGTGAAATGTTTTGGCCCCGTATGTAAGGGAGGATGTGCTGGCATTGGAGAGGGTGGGACCAAAGGAAGTTCACACGAATGATCCCAGGAATGAAGGGCTTGTCATATGAGGAGTGATTAAGGACTCTGGGTCTGTACTCGATGGAGTTCAGAAGGATGAGGGGGGGGATCTCATTGAAACTATAGAATACTGAGAGGAGTAGATAGAGTGGATGTGGAGAGGATGTTTCCACGAGTAGGAGAAACTAGAACTCGAGGGCACAGCCTCAGACTGAAGGGACAATCCTTTGAAACAGAGATGCGGAGGGATTCCTCCAGCGAGGGGGTGGTGAATCTGTGGAACTCTTTCCAGCAGAAGACTGGTGGAGGCCCAATCACTGAGTGTCTTTAAGACAGAGATAGATAGGTTCTTGATTAATAAGGGGATCAGGGTCTATGGGAAGAAGACAGGAGAACGGCGATGAGAAACATATCAGTAATGATCGAATGGTAGAGCAGACACGATGGACCGAATAGTCTAATTCTGCTCCTGGGCCTTATGGTTTGCAACGCTGTCAGTGACAGGGTTCCCAATTCTGTTTGGACTTAGTCCTGGAGGTTTTGGCAACCTGGCTCTCCTCAAACCCAAGCTCCATTAGTCATTGAACCGAGCTTGTCCATGTGCAATGGAGAAGGAATGTACTCCACCTTACCTGGTTGGGTTGATTTTTGATTGTCAGTCATACAGCCTTTTATTCTCAAACCTTAAATATATTTTGGAACCAATTCCCATAAGGAGTCAAAGAAAATGAAAAATAAAAGCACAATTATTTTGAATGAACCTCTGATTTATTCACGGGTTGCTAGCCGTATTTTCTCCTGGTGATTAATCTAAAAATTCCTGGAGGTGTCATGATATTCCTGTAGGGTTGGCATCCCGATTCATGGAGCCTAACTACCAGTGACGTGCATCGGAATTTGGGATGTGTGTCACCCATTTATTTCTGGCCATTCGGCTTAAGGAGGAATGAGGAATGGAGAGAATTATAAGATAAATTAATTATCTGTGACGTCTGGCTCGAGAAGAAAATGCCTGTTCATCACTTGCAGTGTTGTCTGGCCTTGATGGATCTGCTGCAGCAAAAAATACTTCTAACCCCCCCCCCCCCCCCCCCCCCCCCCCCCCCCCCCGGCTGACTCTCATGTCCAACTGAGAGTGTGATGTGTGTTTATGTAAAGGAAAAAGCAATGATAAGATGACATGAGGTAAAACCTTTTTTAACAGTATGTGGTTATAACCTGAAATGCACTGCCTGATAGTATAGTGACGACGGATTCAATCATGGCTTTCAAGGATAAGGAAAATATTTGCAGTGAAAGGTCAGGAGAGTCGAACTAGCTAAATAGATCTTGCAGAGAGCCAGTATGCGCTTGACAGGCTGAATGGCTTCCTTCTGTGGTGTAATCATTCAATGGAATATCTACTTGGAACCAGCCAGGTTTGATGTGAAAAGCCAAAGTGACATGTGCTGGCTTATGGGTATGTTCAAGATGCAGTGGGACATCTGGGAGGTTTTCACAGGGGATGTTGGTAGCTGTAGACTGGGTTGGCAGTCAATGCTTTGTGCTTTGGGTTCATTGACCTGGTTCGCATCACTGTTGGTTCATCTTGCTTTGCTAGATGGCTTAAAATGTGCCCACCCCACTATTTGCAGGTCCCTGCAGGGGTTTGTAGAAGTTGTCAAGCCTGGTTGCTGTCCCTTCCCAGTAGCGGTGCACTGGGAGTAAGAAACCTGATAACTCTATGGGGTTCCAGAACAACCACACCAAGGGTTTAGATATGGCACACCCCTGCTACTTGCCACATACTCCACTTTGTTCTGCAACATTAGCTTTTCTTTCAGTCTTTTCCGCCATTACTTCCCCGTTCACCCCACCACGTATGTGTGCCCTTTGCAAAGACTGTCAAATTTTTTGAACAATTCTTATAAAGGTTTATTCTGCCATCAAATGCAGCCACTTAAATTGGCTGTATTCCCTTCAACTTGGGGCTCCCAGCCCCTCTCGTGTAGTTACAATACCAGTGGCGAGGAGAATGTTTTTGAATCAAGCAACAAACTGTGCTTATGGCACCAATCCGACCAATGGCATCAGAACGTGCAGCAGCAAACACAGACTGGGTTTCGCAATATTGTGAAGAATGTAAGAAATTGTCAGATTTTATATTTTTCGCAGGAATGCTATCAAAACCTGGGTTCAGATGCATGCAGACAATATGGCTGCTAGAGCTGCGGTAAAAGTGAAATAATAATTGATTTGCAAGTGAAATGTTTTGAGAATAGTCATTGAGAACCATTTACTTGTTTACAGATAGCTAGCTAATGGAATATTGTTTGTGTGTCAAGAAGCCCTGGGATTAGATAATTTATAAGGGGCATTTTTTGGTCCTGGCTGAACAAGTCAAGGGACATCTTGTAAGAAGAGACAAAAGAATGACTTGTGCTTTGAACACTGATGATGTAGTTAATGGAAGGAGCCAGATGTATCTGAAAAAGCAGTTGATCTGGAACTCTCATCTGTACTAAGGTGTTTCAGTTTGGTACTGAAAGGTTCTCTCTCCAATGATTCTGCAAAGAGAAAAGCAAGTAGAAACCTAATAGTTAGCTTTATTCATGAGTGGTATTTAATATATATCGGTGTGTTTAATTGGAATATAGTGGCAGGTTTAGGAAGTAAGTTGAAGTTTTCTCTTTTATTTCAGAACTGTTTTAACTGTTGACTGTGAAGCTACTTATTTGTTGCTAGCGTTGTTAATTCCATGTTTAAATTAGAGTTTATTTTCACACAAACAATACCTGTTGGTTAGTGTTATCCCTCCAGTTGTGCAGCAATATTTACTCACAGTTTTACAAATTGAAAAATAATCGGGATCTCATTTGGGATCCTAACAGGATTTAGAATTTCAACAGTGCCGAAGGAGGCCATTCAGCCAATCAGGCCTGCACTGACCTTCTTAAAGAGAACCCTACTTAGACCCACTTCCCCACCCTATCCCTGTAACCCCATCTAAACTGCACACCTTTGGACACCAAGGGGCAATTTACCATTGACAATCCACATGCACTTCTTTGGACCGTGAGAGGAAGCTGCAGCACCTGGAGAAAACCCACCATAGACACAGGGAGAGAGTGCAAACTCCACACGGACAGTCACCCAAGGCTGGAATTGAACCCAGGTCCCTGGGGCTGTGAGGCAGCAGTGCTAACGACCGTGCCGCTCACTATTGTACAGGAGATTTATTGTGCCCTTCTTTTTTCAACAAGAATCAAAGTCAAAGGTTCCTTTTGGAAACAGGAATGCTTTGGAATATTTAAGGATTCACACACTTTGTGGGCACAGGTTCATGTGCCAGCTTTGGCAAACCCAAGGAACTGTCATCAAAAATGTCTTCAACTCCAGTCATTATTCAGCAGAGCTTCCTGTTGGGCTAACCTGCCCTGGGGAATGATATAAAAGCCATCTGTATTTTCTTTGTCTCTGCTGCAGACAGCGCGCAGCAAGGCAGCCCTTTGAAATGGATAAAATCAGAGATTCTGGAATTAAGGAATTGCAGAGCACAGCAAGAAGCTATTCAGGCCATCATATCTGTGCTAATTCTTGGAACAAGCTGTCGAATTAGTACCAGTTTCTTGTTCTTGCCACATAGCCCTACAGTTGTATCCAATTACCTTGAAAGTTACGATGAATCCGATTTCATTACCCTTCCGGGTACTGCAGTCTGTGAAGTGGTTCATGTCCAAATGTAGCAAGACCTGGACAATATCCAGGCTTGGACTGACAAATGGCAAATAACATTCACTGCACAGAAGTGCCAGGCAATGACCATCTCCAACAAGAAAAGATCTATCCATCTTCCATTCACATTCAATGGAATTACCATCGCTGAATCTCCCACTTTCAACATCCTGGGGGTTACCATTGATCAGAAACTGAACCGAACTCGCCGAATTCCCGATTCCCGGCTTGGGTCACTGTCTGTGCGGAGTCTGCACATTCTCCCGCTTCTGTGTGAGTTTCTTCCGGGTGCTCCGGTTTCCTCCCACAAGTCCCGAAAGATGTGCTGTTAGGTGAATAGGACATTCTGGATTCTCCATCAGTGTACCTAAACAGGTGCCGGAATGTGGCAACTGGAGGATTTTCACAGTAACTTCATTGCAGTGTTAATGTAAGCATATTTGTGACATTCATAATAATAATTATTATTATATTGATACTCTCGCTACCAGGGAAGGTCAAAGGCTAGGAATACTGCAGTGAGGAACTTACCATGTGAACCATCTGCAAGATGCACTGCAGGAACTCACCAAGGATCTTTGGGCCGCGCCTTCCAAAACCACAATGACTACCATCTAGAAGGACAATATAATAATAATCTTTATTCTCACAAATAGGCTTACTTTAATACGGCAATGAAGTTACTGTGAAAAGACCCCAGTTTCCAAACTGCAGAGCCTGTTTGGGTACGCTGAGGGAGAATTCTGAATGTGCAAATTACTTACTAGCAGGTCTTTCAGGACCTGTGGGAGGAAACCGGAGCACCTGGAGGAAACCCACGCAAATATGGCAAGAACGTGCAGATTCCGTACAGACAGTGACCCAAGCCAGAATCGAACCTGGGACCCAGGTGCTGTGAAGCCATAGTGCTAACCACTGTGCTACCATGCTTCCCCCATTCCTTCACTGTCGCAGGGACAAAATCCTGGAACTCCCTCCCTAACAGCACAGTGGGTGTACCTACACCTCAGGGACTGCAGCAGTTCAAGAAGGCAACTCACCACCTTCTGAAGGGCAACTAGGGATGGGCAATAAATGCTGGCCGAACAGCAAAGCCCACATCCTGTAATTGAATTTTTAAAAATCCAGACCATTATAATTCACTTTGTAAAAAACCTGTAGCCTGAACTCGCTTGTGATATTTTTCCCAATTTCTTTAAATTTGTATCACCCAGGGTTCACATCTTTTTGAAACTTATTCATTCTATCAGACCCCTTCATGATTTTCAGCACCTCTATTAATACTTCCCTCAACCTTCTCTGCTCGAAGGAGAACAGTCAAAGCGTCTCTAGTCTCCACATAGCTGAGCTACCATTCTAGTAGCTCTCCTCTCCAATTCCTAAAGTGTAGTGCCCAGAATATAAATGAAGATGAAGAACAATTTGGTTTAGCTCTAGTGATGATGCAATGCCCAAATGGAACAGTGTTTATATCGAACAGGAACGCTTTTTGAAAGTTAATGCAATGTGAGTTGCAATGTTTCAAAGGCTTTATGGTACTTATTCAGACAGATGGAATATCTGGCTGGGAACAATACCAGAGACTGCAAGTATAAAAGGAGTAAGGGTACGTGATGTGTGCAATCTAATAGTTTATGAAAGTTTTAGTTCAAGGGAATGTCCAGTCAAGGAGAGCAGCTGATTAAATATGTCTTCTGTATGTTATAGAATCATAGAATCCCTACAGTGCAGAATTTGTCCCATCAATGTGCACCCATTCTCTGAAAGAGCACCTAGATGGACATTGCTACACTATTCCCGTAACCCCACCTAACCTATACATCTTTGGACACTCACGGCTAATTTTAGCATAGCCGATCCACCAAACATGCACACATGATGAATTAGGCCTCATTATTCCTTTGATATCTGAGATTCTGGGCGCAATTCCCCACACTCACGACGGTGCGGAGAATAGCGGGGGTCGTAAATTTTTACGGCCACGCTAGTCCGACGCCCTCCCGCTATTCTCCCCCCCCCCCCCCACGCCCGACTCCCGATGCAAATCGCTGCCGCCGTTTTTTTACGGCCAGCAGCGATTCTCAGCTGGCCGATGGGCCGAGTTCCAAGCCCTTTACGGCCGTTTTTACGAACGGCAAACACACCTGGTCTGGCCGTTCGTAAAAACGGCCGTAAAGTCCCGATTTTGAAAACCATGGCACCGATTGGCACGGCAGTACCACGGCCGTGCCAAGGGTGCCATGGGCCCGTGATCGGTGCCCACCGATCGCGGGCAACGGGTCCGATTCCCACGCACTCTTTGTCCTTCCGCCGCCCCGCTGTATCACTTCGCGGGGCGGCTGAGGGGCATCCCGGCCCGCGCATGCGCGGGTTTCGCGCAAATGCGCGATGATGTCATCCGCGCATGCGCGGGTTGGAGTCTTCCAATCCGCGCATGCGCGGCTGACGTCATGTGACGCGTCAGCCGGCGCAAACTCTGGCAAGCGGGCTTAACGAAATTCGTTAAGACCGCGATGCCGGAGTTCACGGCCGCGGCATACTAGCCCCGACCGGGGACCAGAATCGGTTCCCGGTCGGGGAGGGGGGGGTGCTGGCATCAAACCCGCCCGGATTTGACGCCAGCCTTACGATTTCTCCCTGTCTGGGAGAATCGCGCCCAGAATCTTTCTTCAGGAGGTCAAATGAGATGGCCTTACAAGAACCTTACACAGTTTTGGAAAGAGGGAGGCTGTTGGGCCCAACAAGTTTAACCATTTAGCACAATAAATTGTAGGAACAGGCCTTCACTGGGTGAATTGGCCTTTTCTTATCCGGTGCTTACAGAGCTTTTCACACTCAACACTAAAAGGGCCCGGCCTCCAGCAACAAGTTGAAAGGCAGAAGGTCACGTCTGTGTCGGTAAGTTCAGGCAGGTTTAAGCAGTTATTTTGTTGGTTTAGCGAGGGGATAGAAAATTACTCAGTGTGAGACTAATTAGCATTAGCTGAGCGGACACATTTGAGAAAAGACGAGGTGATAAAATGACGAGATGATTGGGTTAGTATTTTGGAATCAAATCGCTGAAGTGTCTTCTTCATTCCAGCTTCCCTCATTACATTGTATCAGTTCTTTCCCGACTGTTTTGACATGAAATATTGATGGATAGCCACATATATTTCAAAAATCTCTATTACAGAGAACACAGCTTCAGGGAGAGTTTCTGCTCTGAAGATACCATTTTCCAACAGATATCCAGACTTGAACAAGTTTAATTCTACATCAATAAGGAGTTTTCCCTGGCAACAGCAGAGTTGGATGTTGTTTCTTTCTTGCGAGTGGTTACATTCAGAAACGCCAGTAATTACCTTTCTCTCCAGAGGTTTGTGATTTATTGTGGAACACTATCGCACTGGCCCTGTACTCGTATCCATGATGCCCTTCTTTTATTTCTTCATGGGATGTGGCCATCGTTGGCAAGGACAGCATTTGTTACCATCCCTAATTTCCTTTGAGAAGGTGGTAGTGAGCCTCCTTCTTGCTGCAGTTCATCTGGGGTGAAATTCTCTGCAGACCGTCGTAACGCCGATTTCCGGCGAGCAA
Organism: Scyliorhinus canicula; assembly: GCF_902713615.1. NCBI lineage: Eukaryota > Metazoa > Chordata > Chondrichthyes > Carcharhiniformes > Scyliorhinidae > Scyliorhinus > Scyliorhinus canicula. Next base: position 10,975,736 of record NC_052154.1, on the reverse strand, counting down.
AATTGGAGTAGATGACTCCGGCGTGGGGGCCTTCTTTTAGGCGGCGATTCTTCGTTCCCGGAGGGGCCACCAGCTGACTGACGCGATACGCGTCAGTTTCACCAGGTCCGGCATTTGGGGGGGGGTTGCGGCATCGGGGGGGGGGGGGGGTTGCGGCATGGGGGGGGGTTCCGGCATTTGGGGGGGGGTTGTGGCAATGGGGGGGGGTTGCGGCATCGGGGGGGGTTGCGGCATGGGGGGGGGTTGCGGCATGGGGGGGGGGTTGCGGCATCGGGGGGGGGTTGGGGCATGGGGGGGGGGGTTCCGGCATTTGGGGGGGGGGTTGTGGCATTTGGGGGGGGGTTCCGGCATTTGGGGGGGGAGTTGCGGCATTTGGGGTGGGGGGGTTGCGGCATCGGGAGGGGGTTGCGGCATCGGGGGGGGGGTTTGGGGGCAGCGGCGTGCAGAGAGGGGGGGCGACGGATGCCTGGGGCCAACGCACCGTCGCCCCCCCCCCCTCTGTACGCCGCTGCCCCCTACCCCAACCACCCCCCCTCACCACCCCTACCTCCCATCATCATCAATGGTTGACGCCGTTTTAAAGCAACTGTGATTTTCGGACTTCGGCCCATCCGTCCGGAGATTTGTGGAAACTAAAAAAAAAATGAAATCCCGCCGGCGCCAGCTGTTTTCAGAGGCTGCCGGCGGGATTTGCACAGCGCCGGTTTTTGGCTGGTCAGAGATTTAAAAACCCTGTGGGAGTGGGATTAACGCCGCTGCCGGCCGATTCTCCAACCCTGCGTGGGGTCGGAGAATTTCGCCCCTGGTGTAGGTACATTCACAGTGCTGTTAGGGAGGGAGTTCCAGGACATTGATCCAGTGACAGTCCAGGAACGACAACATGGCTTCAAGTCAGCATGGTGTGTGGCTCGAGTGAAATTTTCAGCTTACTGTTTCCCTTGCCTCTGCTGCCATTGTCCTATTAGACAAGGCTTGTCTCAACTTCTCGCATGGGTGGGGACACATTTCAATTTTTTTCCACTCAAGGGACCAATGAGCAAATTTCAGAAAGATAGAGGGTGCGATCTAATGGCCTCATTAAGCCCATCTCAGGACGAGACGAGGTTGGTAAATCACGCCAGAGGCCTCTCGCGAGATTTATGACGCCCGTTAGTCTCGTGAGACCGAAGGAGATCTCGCGAGGTGTTTCGATCTGGATCCTCATTGGGTGGGATCCAGATTTGCATACTTCAGTGTGCAGTTAGGCTCACTTAAACATATTCGCACCGGAGTTACCCAAGGTGTGGGACCTAACCGCCTCGCCTTGGAGACGGCGAGCGGCAGCGTTTAGTACTGGTTTCCACAAATGTGGACCAGGCATCTGGCACTTGAGGGGGTCTCCCAGGTGGTCGGGTGCCCCTGGCTGGTCAGGCTCTGGGCAGGGTGGTACCCTGGCACACACATACCAATTGGGAACCCTGGCAGTGCAACATGGGCACCCTGGCTGTGCCACGCAGGCACTCTGGTACTGCCACATGGGTGCCACTCTGGAAGTGCCAAGGTGCCCAGGTACCCAGGTGACGATTGGGTCTGGGAGTTCCCTGCCCTTATGAGGTGGGGTGCGGGGGGGGCTCAAGGTCACCCTAATTGGTAAGTTGGGATATTGGGAGGGGGTCCGGAGTCCTTGATTGGGGGGGGTCCAGAGATTTCTGCACTTGCGTGTTGTTGGAGTTGCACTCATCCAAGCAAGTGGAGATTATTCCATCACACTCATAACTTGCAGATGGTGGACCGGGTTTTATTATTCAGGAGGTGATTTACTCGCAGCAGCATTCCCAGCTTCTGACCTGCTCCTATGGCCAGAGTATTCATAAGGCTCGTTCAGTTCAGTTTGTGATCAATGGTAAGCCCAGGATGTGAAGAGTGAGGGATTCAGTGGTAGTAAAGACATTGGACGCGATTCTCCGCTCCCCACGCCAGGTGGGAGAATCGCGGGAGAGCCCTGGTGCCGCCCTCGATTCTCACCCCCCCCGCTCGGAAGAACCGGCGCTCGGCGTTTTTCACGGCAACCGGCGAGTCTCCGACCCGGATGGGCTGAGCGGCCTGCCATTCGCGACCGGTTCACGACGGCGGCAACCACACCTGGTCGCTGCTGTCGTGTACATGGCGCCAAACGCTGGTTTGACGCTTGTGGGGGCGGAGAGGGGAGTGAGCACCCCGGCCGAGCTCGGGAGGGGACTGGCCCGCGATCGGTGCCCACCGATCGTCGGGCCGGCGTCTCAAAGGAGCGCACACTTTCCCCTCCGCCGCCCCACAAGATCAAGCCGCCACGTCTTGCGGGGCGGCGGAGGGGAAGACGGCAACCGCGCATGCGCGGCTGATGTCATTAGGCGCGCCGGCCACGTCATTCTCGGCGCGAATAACGGAGCGTCGCTCCCAGCCCCCCGGGTGGTTGTGAATAAGGTGAGAGGAGCGGCCTCCGATGCCGTCGTGAAACTCGGCCGAGTTCACGACGGCCTTCTCGATTTTCCACGGGAGCGGAGAATTCCGCCCATTGAATGTCAAGGGGACTGGTTATATTTTCTCTTCCTGGAGATGGTGATGGCGTTGCACCTGCGTGCCACAAATGGCAATTGCCACTTCTGAGCCCAAGCCTGAATGTAGTCCACATCTTGCTGCATATGAACACAGACTGCTTCAGTATCGTTGCTTGTGTCAAACAGATGTGTTAAGGTTGCTCTGAAACTCAAGGCTGCCAACAATCACTCCCATTGGCACAATAATGAGGAAATACCAGTCATTGCCAATACTTTAACCACAGTACCTATTGACCCAAAGTGAGGCGGATAGCTTTCACGATGTGCGCCAATAAATTGGAGCTCAGTAAGATTTGATATATGGCAATGCTCACAGCAAAGACAGTCTATCTTACTGCAAAAAGAAACATTTACTCAGCAAACACGTTTGTTCACACAGCACATTACAGTAAACAGTCTACAGAGTCTATTTAAAAAGGCACCAAAACCCATGACCAAAATTATAGCAAAATCTCATGATGAAAGTAGTTTCACTTGCAAAATGTAATGAAAGAGAGCTATATCATACAAATTATTTGCATAAAATAAATTTCTTTCTCTTACAACAATGATTGACATGGAAAAATTATCCCTATTCAGGCCATGAATACCTGCGTCACTATAAGCAGCCTACTCTAACCTCCCTTTTCCTCATGTCAAATGACTCTATATTTTTGAGTTGCTCACCATTTAATATGGACACAGTCCATTTTCTTCCTGGCAGCTCATGACAGGCACTATAGCCTTGATAAACAGACAGGATCCCTATACCTTACTTGAATTTGAAAGCTTTCCTGAGAAATCTGAACCTGGCTCTTATTTTTTGCCATTGATTAAGTTGCCGGTGATCTATGGAAGCAGTTAGGAAGGCTAATTATAGACACAGACAAGACAAAAGAACATGACAGTTACCATAATGAGGACTTGCTAAAAGAGAAATCGGTCCACGCCGCAAACTATCAGCAAAATATGGCCAGCACCTGAAAAACACAAGTCAGGATGGCATACCTTCTTCTTGCCTGGATGAGAGCAGCTTTAGCAACACTTGGGAACCTGGACACCATCCAGGACAAGCAATTCCCTCGCTTGGCATCCAATCCACCGCCTTAGATATTCACCCCCGCCATAACTGATGCATGGTGGCAACGGTGAGTACCGACTTCAGCAGCTCTTCCAAGTTACACACCCATCCCGTCTTGGAACTTTATTGCTGTTCCTCCATTCCCGCTGGACCAAAATCCTGGAACACCCTCCCTAGCAGCACTTTGGAAGCATCTTCACCGCATGGGCTGCAGCAATACAAGAAGAAGATTCACCACCAACTCCTCAAGGGCAATTTGGGGATCAGCAATCAATGCTGCCTTTGCCATCAGTGTCCATAGCCCAAGAACGAATAATAAATAAAATGGATGAGATTAGCAAATTCAGCCGCTGTCTGTACTTGTATCAATTTTAATCTTTCTTGAAGAAGTTGAGACAATTTTATTTTTTTCGCTGTCATAGCTTAGCATTGAAGATATCGGCAAATTGCATTTTCTAACTTTGCCGTGTTGCCTGCTGATTTTTGTTTGAGCATTCTTGCATTTATTATTAATAGACCTGCTTTCCTGAATAATTTATGCTTCAATGTTCAGTCTCTAACTGCTTGAATTCTTGTGAAGTAAAAAGAACAAAATGGTGTACTAGTTGTTAAATTTGTGCCCTGGCCTTCCGGGTGAGTTTAATATATTTTTAAAGACATTGTTCATTTTGTATTCAAAAGCAAATAATATTCTGTCATACTTCTCCCCGTGGCAAGAGGAACTGTTCAGAGGCAGCATTTGTCATTGTTAAAATAACGGATTGCTTTGTGTTTGTATTAGCCTTCACTCCTCAGATGCAAAAACGCCCGCGTCTGTGCCTCATCTATTTTCTTCTGGCAGCTTTATGCGTGAAGGTTTTGTGTAGATCAAAGAGTCAAAGGAAGATGGAGGGAGAACAAAAGTGCTTTAGGAAGACGGGGCAAAGAAGGGGCTCATCTTTATTTAAAAACAGGCAACTGAACCACCAGTGTGTGCAATTCTGCCTTCTGCCATAAAATGTACATAAGATACATAATACCTGTCATTGTTGACATAGAAGATAAGTAGAATTAGCGTTGTAGAAATTGAACATTTGACCCAACTGGTCAGTGTTGGTGTGAATGCTTCCCATGAGCCTCTGCATCCCATTCTATTCCTTTCACCCTCACTCTCTTATTCAGCTGCTCCTTAAATGCATCTCTGCTATTTTCCATATTGCCTTACTGGCGATAGTGCTGCAATAATTATGTCACTGCACCCGGCGTTCTAGACGAGTGTGTGCAAGTTCTAATCCCACTATTGCAGCTTACAAAAAAAGTGATGTTGGAAAAAAATTACCAATCAGCCCCCAGATTGTTGCACAAACCCTAACTGGAACTATGGGCTTTGAGGGAGGGGGGAAAAAAAGGAAAACCATTAACTGATACGTTTTCCTAAAATGAGGAGTCTCCCCCATCAGAGTCCTCAGCTGTGTCTGTTCCATTTCCCGCACTTCTATCCCTCATACTTTCTCCCACCCTCTCAGAGCCGCCTTTTCCCAAACCTCCCACCTCACCAGCCCACCAGCTCAAAAGGTCTTTTTCCGCGACCTCCAGTAAGGTGCCACCAACAAACACAATATTACTAATGAACAATTCCCCCTGCAATTTCATTTCTACTGGCCTCCCAATAACACTCGCTCCCCTGCCCATCGGAAGCGCAGGAGATGCTACATCTGACCTTTTACCTCCTCCTCCGTTCTCAAGGTCCAGGGCCCCAAACACTCCCTCCAAGTGAAACAGCAGTATTCCTGCACTTCTGTCAATTTGGTTATACCGTATTTACTGCTAACAACAGAGTTTGGTCTACACAGGGCGGACAAAATACAGATTGGGTCACCACTTTGCAGAACACCTCGAGGGGCGCGATTCTCCCAACGGGAGACTAAGTGCCGACGCTGGAGTGAAAACTAGAGTGTTTCACTCCGGCGTCGGAGGCCGGTCCTCGCTCCCTATTCTCCCACCCCCAGGGGGCGAGGAGCGGCGCCGCGTCAATTTTGCGCGCCGGGTCTTGGTGCCCGCGTCAAAGCGGCACCGCCTAAATGACGCGGCTGACGGCGCCTAAATGACGTCACCTGCGCATGCGCAGGTTGGCCGGCGTCAACCCGCGCATGCACGGTTGCCGTCTTCATCGCGGGGCCCCGCAAGACATGGAGCATTGATCTTGCGGGGCGGCGGAGGGAAAAATTGGATTCGACACTTACTCCTATATAATACACAGTTGATAATAAGCATATAATCTACACTTATCTACGACTAATATTTACACTATTGCATTAACTATGATCTGCTCTCACTCGCACTATCTTTCCTTCAGTCTGTTCTCTAGCTTTCTCCTCAATCTCTCCCTCACAAGGCTTAGCATCAAAATCTTGTATAGTTGTACATCTATCTCCCTCTGGTGGTCGATTCAGACATTACATTAACCCTTGCAGTTCTTTACATTTCCGATAATGCCACAGGTGGGAAGGGAATAATGATTAGCTGTTTCTTGGGCTGGAGGAAATTATGTAGTGGGGTTTCCCAGGGTCTGGAACTAGATCACTGCTTTCCTTCATCTGTGCTAACACTTAGACTCCTGTGTGCAGAGCACAATTGCAAGATTTGAAAGTGCCACAAAACTTGGAAGCATTGTAAAATGTGTATAGGTGGTGATTGGCTTTGAGATGACACAATAAACTGGTGGAATGGGTGGACATGTGGCAAATAAAGTTTAATGCAGAGATGTTTGAAAGAATACGCGGTGAATTCTTGGCTCCAGAGCACCCGAAGCGCATTTCCGATGGTACGGAGAATCGGAAAATCGGAATCAGCAGCGGGCTTTGGTGGGCGCCGATCCAAACACAAGGCTCCGAATCCTGCTGGTGGCGGGTACCTACTGTCCTACCCACCTCACCCATCTTTCAGACTTCACCCTACATAACCTACATAAAAGACCCCCCACCGTGCCACCCTACTCACCTCACCCACTTGCCACCCTCCGTCACTAAACACCTCACCCACCTACTGTCTTACCCACCTCATCCACCTGTCATCTTAACCATCTCACCCACCTGTCAGTCTTCGCTCTACCCAACCTACATAACAATTCCCCCACCACCTTAAAACCCTACCCCCTTACCCACTTACCTTACCTTCTCTCTGTGGCTTTTCAATGAAGATCTGGGACATGTAAACTCTTTGCACAGCGGTTTGCGACAACTCACGCTGTACAAAGTGGATATGGCTCTTGCGCCGATTCTCTGCGTTGCTCCCGACCAGGGCTTCTGCGCTGATTTTCACCCATCCTCCATCTGAAGATCATTCAGAGGAATGTAAGTGTGCATTTTTCTTTCTGATCAGTCTCAGAAACTGGGGGCGATATTCTCCGCAGCCCTGCGCCGAAATTGCGTTTGGCGCGGGGGCGGAGAATTGATGTTCACGAGGGAATTGTGGCTGGCATCACTCCCGTGCTCGCACGTGGATTACGCGGCGCGGCTGTGGGGGTCATTGACAGAGGCCCCCCTTCCAGCGATTCTCCGGGAAAAACGGGCCAAGTTCCCGATGCCGTGATTCTAACCACGTATTGCCTGTTGGGAATCAGTCCGCGGCCGCCCTGGTGGGGGGGGGGGGGCAGTGGGATCGAGCACCGGCGGGGGCCTCATGGGTGGCTGGGGCAGTGATCTGGCGGCTTGGATCCGCTGGTACGCGCCATTTCGGGGGGCCTACATTGTCGATGTCGGTCCACGGTCCGAGTTTGCCACTGCAGGCTGCTGCCTTGCGCATGCGCAGACTCCCGACTGGAAGTGCGGGGGCCCGTATCCGCAGCCAGAGCTGCGAGGAGCATTCTGCAAGCTCTGCCAGCCTCCTGCAGGTAGGGGAATCACTGTAAAAAAATTCATGGAAAGTCTGGCGTGAAACGCCAGCTATTTTACGCCGACGTGGGGACATAGCCCTCTTTTTGGAGAATCTAGCCCCGGATGTCTGAGTAAAGCCTATGACTGAATACCAAGCTGAACTCCAGCGCAGGGCTAGGCTCTATTGGAAATTTGAATGGGTGTAATTCACCCAGGATCTCAGCTTTTAAAGATTAGAGTAAGACATCACATTTAATATGGTTTGTGCCAGGTAAGGCACAGCAGTATTAAAACATTGTGCATACAAGGAATAGGCACTCATTAGTGTGTGCAAGAAAGTGAATCAATTTGAGTGTGATTATTGGTAACTCACTGAAAGCATCCGCTCAATGTGAGTTTGCTGCAAACAAGACTAATCAAGTACTTGGAAACATCTCGGGAATAGTTGATTCAAAGATCAGAACAATCTCTGTCTGACCGGCTGGTATAGAGGTGTTCAGTAGAGTTTTCAGCAGGTTGGCTCCGAGCTTGCTCTCCACAACTCTGCAAAAAGGGCTCACATGCGAACTGCAACGGAGAGAAGATGGTGGGGAACTCTTGGCTCTGATTTTCACTGCCAAGGCGGGTGCTTAGAGTTGGGAGATTTCCTAACTGGGCGCACCTGCCTTTGGAGAAACAGGTCAGAACGTTCTGAGGTTACGGGTGCATTCAAGAAATGGCCTCGCTGCCCCCAGGAATAATTCAGAAGCTGCCACAAGACTGCCGAATACTGAGGCAGGCCATTAAAAAGGCCCACCTTCGTGGTCTGGAACTTTGCCCTAGTTATAATGAAATTAGTTAGGCCCTTTCGCCTTCATACCCCCATCCACTGCCCATGCACCCTCGATGCCCCTGTACCCAACACTTCTGGTCTCTTATACCCTCCATGCCGACAAATGCCTCTCTACTCACACCTCTCATTGCCCTTGATATCCTCTGTGCCAAACCAACACAAGCCACTTATCCCCAAGTCCCCTTAAAGCACAATTTGCAAATTAGTGCCAGCACATGCCAATCCATAACTCGCCCTTTTGGCCCTTAGAATTCTTATGCCAATTTAGTGTCAACTCATGCCAACTTGAGACCCATCCACCACTCTTTGGCTTCCACCCTTCAAACCTACTCATCCATGAACGGCAAGCCTCAGCAACCATGCTGAGATTAAATTAAATAACGTTCTAAATACCTATTATAGACTTCATTATCAAAAACACATTCTAATTGTTAAAAGCCCATCAAATGCATTTAAATTCCTTCAAGAACTTAATCCCATATAAAACAAAACATGCGTGTTCATTGCCCCACATCAAAGACAGATAATCACTTAATAACCTCTTGAATTGTTAATCAAATTTAAGGCCCCCCCTCCTTCCACTGTGATATTGACAGTTTGTAGAAAACGTCAAGCAGTAATAATGCTATAATTATAGCACTTAGGGGTATATGAAATGAAATTCGCTTATTGTCACGAGTAGGCTTCAATGAAGTTACTGTGAAAAGCTCCTAGTCGCCATATTCTGGCACCTGTTCAGGGAGGCTGGTATGGGAATTGAACTGTGCTGCTGGCCTGCCTTGGTCTGCTTTAAAAGCCAGCGAATTAGCCCAGTGTGCTAAACCAGCCCCTGGTTTAGTATCAAACAACTGTTGAATTTGCAGGTAACATCTCTTTACAACTCTGTGACGCAGCAGGCTGTTTTTTCTTTAAAAACAAATTTAAATAGCAGGTGATTTAATTACCAAGTCAACTTGACAGTTCCACAGGCCTTATCCACCTTTTCTGCACGTCTACATCTCATCTAAAAACATGTAATTCACACGTTGTGGGAAACAGACTTCGCTCTAATGAAAATGAGGTCATTTTGAATTCAGCATTGTGATTAAATGGCCCTTTTGGGTTCACGTTTCCTCCATGTGTGATTCACATCCCACACCCCTTTCTCTACTGTCTGTACCCACCTGAAATTAGGATGCCAGAAAAGGGAGCGGGACCTCTAGATCTGGGCTCTCGGCACCATTTAGAAAAGGTGAGGAATCATAGGAAACAAATTAATTCGGAGCAGGAGTAGGCCTTTTGACCCCTTGAGCCTGCTTCATCATTCAAATGGATATTGCTCACCTTTCATCTGAATACCATTTTCTGCCACTATCCCCATAATAATAATAATCTTTATTACTGTCACAGGTAGGCTTACCTTAACACTGCAATTAAATTACTATTAAACCCTTTTATATCTCTAGTAACTATAAATTTATCAATCTCTGTTGAATATGCTCAATGACTCAGCCTCCTTAGCCCGCTTGGGGAGAGGATTCCAAAGATTCACCCCCCAATGACTGAAGAAATTCCTTCTCATGAGAGTCCTAAATTACCTACCTCTTATTCTGAGACTGCGTTTCCTGGTCCCAGATCTGCCTTCCATGGTAAATGTCCTTCCTGCATCCATCCTGCCCAGCCCTGTAAGCATTCTTTCTGCTTCAATTCGTTAATTTCTAATTCTGCTGAGAGCATATAGACCTCATCTCATCAATATCTCCATATAGGACGGATTGTCCTATCACAGAATCATTCATTGCAGCAGGAGGCCATTCGGTCCATCAAGTCTGCGCGACCTGGTAGCATAGTGGTTAGCACAGTTGCTTCATAGCTCCAGGGTACCATGTTCGATTCCCGGCCTGGGTCACTGTCTGTGTGGAGTCTGCACATTCTCCCCGTGTCTGCGTGGGTTTCCTCCGGGTGCTCTGGTTTCCTCCTGCAGTCCAAAGATGTGCAGGTTAGGTGGATTGGCCATGATAAATTGTCCTTAGTGTCCAAGAAGTTTAGGTGGGGTTATTGGGTTACAGGGATAGGGTGGAGGTGTGGGCTTAAGTAGGGTGCCTTTTCCAAGGGCCGGTGCCGAATGGCCTCCTTCTGCACTGTAAATTCTATGATTCTATGATCCTCTGAAAAAGCCCCTTAACCTCACCTACACATCCCTTAACACTAAAGGGCAATTTAGCATGGCCAATCCAACTAACCTGCATGTCTTTGGAATGCGGGAGGAAACCTGAGGAAACCCATGCAGACATGGGGAGAATGTGCAAATTCCACATAGACAGTCACCCAAGGTTGGAATTGAATCCGGACTTTCGGTGTTGTGAGGCTGCAGTGCTAACCACTGTGCCACCATGCTGCTCAGTGATCCCAAGGACCAGTCTAGTGAACCTCCATTGCATTCCTTTTGTGGCAAGTACATCCTTCCTTCGAAAAGGAGACCACAATACTCCAGGTAAGCTCTCACCCCGCACCAATACAATTCCAACAAGACATATTTTTTCCTGAACTCAAATCCTCCTGCAATAAAAGCCAATATACCACTTGCCTTCATAATTGCTTGCGGTGCCCGTATGTTAGCTTTCAGTGACTGATGAACAAGGACATCCAAATCCCTTTGGACATTGACACTTCCCAATCAATAACTTTTCAGAAATAATCTGTGCTTCAGTTTTTTATTCACCAAAGTGGATAGCTTCACATGTTTCCATGTATATTCCATCTGCCATGTTCTTGCTCACTCACTAACCTTGAAACCTCTTTGCATCCTATCCACCTCACAATTCATATTCGCAACTAGTTGGGCGGCATGGTAGCACAGTAGTTAGCACTGTTGCTTCACAGCGCCAGGGACCCGGGTTCGATTCCCGGCTTGGGTCACTGTCTGTGTACCTTCTCCCCGGGTTTCCTCCGGGTGCTCCGGTTTCTTCCCACAAGTCCCGAAAGACATGCTTATTAGATGAATTGGACATTCGCAATTCTCCCTCAGTGTACCCGAACAGGCGCCGGAGTGTGGCGACTACGGGATTTTCACAGTAACCTCATTGCAGTGTTAATATAAGCCTACTTCTGACACTAATAAAGATTATTGTTATTAGTTTGGTGTCATCAAGAAACTTGGAAATATTACATTTAGTCCCCGCATCCAAATCATTGATATAAGTTCTGAAGAGATGGGGCCCAAGTATTACTCCTTGCGTACCTCACTACTGGCCAATCTAAGAAAGAACCATTTATTCCTATTGTCTGTTAACTGTCCATTAACCAATCCTCAATCGATATTACCCCTAAACCCATGTGTTCTAATTTTTCTTCCTAACCTCCTGTGAGCGACCTTATAGAAAGCTTTCTGACGATCCAAATACATCACATCCACTGGTTTCCCCTTATCTATTCTGCTCGATCCATCCTCAAAAGACTATCATAAGTTCATAAGATATAGGGGTAGAATTAAGCCATTCGGCCCATCGAATCTGCTCCGCCATTCGATCATGGCTGATATGCTCCTCATCTGTTACCTTCAATGCTGCAGACCAAGAACTGGATTGCAAAATCAGCCAGAACATCTCCTCCCTAGAACACATGACCTAGGAGTAGGAGTCGGCAATTTGACCTCCCAAGCCGAAACACCCTCAATGTGATCATGGCTGATCTCATCCTGGCCTCAACTCCACGGTCCTGCCCGTTCTCCATAACCCTTCAGCCCATTACCAATTAAAAATCTGTCCAACTCCTCCTGAAATTCACTCACTGTCTCTGCATCCACTGCACTCTGAGGTAGCGAAATCCACAGATTCACGACCCATTTTAAGAAGTAGTTTCTCTTCAAAGCAGATTTAAATTTGCTGACTCTTATTATAAGATGATACCCTGTCATTTTCGAATGCCCCACAAGAGGAAGCATCCACTCCACGTCTACTTTATCCATACCTTTTAGCATCAATTTGATCTCCCTCATTCTTCTAAACTCGAGAGAGTATAGGCCTAATCTGTTCAATATCTCCTCATTCGCCAAACCCCTTGGGCGGAATTCTCCGCTCCCACGTGACGTGAGAGAATCGTGGGAGGGCCTCCCGACATTTTTTACGCCCCCCTGGTGCCTCCAGCGATCCCCCCCCCGGAAAAATCGTCGCTCTCCGATTTTCACGGCGACCAGCGATTCTCCGAGCCCGATGGACCGAGCGGCCGGCCCGTCACGCCCGTTTCACCACGGCAGCAACCACACGTGCTCACTGCATTCATGAAACGGGTGCCAGGTGCCTGCTTGGGGCATCCAGGGGGCCGATTGGACGGGAGCACCGCGACTGTGCTCCGGAAGGGACAGGCCCGCGATCGGTGCCCACCGATCGTCGGGCCTGCGTCCAGAACGGACGTACTCTTTCCCCTCCGCTGCCCGGCAAGATCAAGCCGCCACGTCTTGCCGGGCGGCGGTGGAGAAAGACGGCACCGCGCATGCGCGGGTTCGTGCCGTCTGCACGCTGACGTCATCCGCGCATGCGCGGGTTGGAACCGGCATGTGGATGACATCAGAGATGCGCTGTTCAGGCGTCATTTCCGGCGCGACGAGGTTGCGGCTGGGAACGACGGGGGCCCGCTCCTAGCCCCCGGATGGGGGTGAATTAGGTGCGGGGTGCGGGCCCCGAGGCCGTCGTTCACGACGGCCTCCGCAATTTTTGGACCCAGCGGAGAATTCCGCCCCTCATCTCTGGAATCAATTTGGTGAACTTCACCTGAACTGCCTTCAATGCCACTACATCTTTCCTCAAATTAGGGGAGCAAAACTGTGCACAATACTCCAAATGTGGTCTTACCAATGTCTTGTATATCAGATTTGTCTAGCATGATTTTTTTTCATAAATCCATGTTGACTCTAACCAATCCTATGATTATTTCCTAAGTATCCAGTTATCACATCTTTTTTTATAAATTATAAATTTTCCCTACTGCTGATGTCAGGCTCTGTATTTCCCCATTTCTCCCTCCTTCCTTCCTTAAATAGTGGGGTTGCATTTTCTACCTTCCAATCTACAGGAACCATTCCAGAACCAATAGAATTTTGGACGATGACAACCAATGCATCTACTATCTCGATAACTACATGAGACCATAAGACATAGGAGCAGAATTAGGCCACTCAGCCCATCAAGTCTGCTCCGCCATTCAATCATGGACGATATTTTTCTCATCCCTATTTGATGTGTTGGGCAGGTTGGTTCGATGTGGACTGCACTCGATGCAGGGAAGTTAGAAATAGATGTTAACACTGGAGAAGATCCAACACTGTTTTATTCAACTATAGAACTGCTATACATATTCAGCTGTGGGTCGACACTATACTTATCTGACTGGTGACCTTGTAGTAGCCTGACCAGACTTACTAGCTACCGCATGGTGCTTGCACTTGCTAACTCGTGGACTCTGACTGTCTCAGTAGCTGGGTCCCGAGAGAACGGGAAACCTAATGCCCTCTGGCTTTATAGTGGTAGTGTACTGTCTGGTGATTGGCTGCACTGTGTTGTGTGCTTACTGGTCATCCTATGTGTCAATCACTGCCTGTCTCATCTCATTATATACATGAGTGGATATTATGACACTATTCTCCTGCCTTCTCCCCATAACCCCTGACCCCCTTATTCATCAAGAACCTATCTATCTCTGTCTTAAATACACTCAGCAATTTGGCCTCCACAGCCTTCTGGCTGAAGAAATTCCTCTTCATCTCTGTTTTAAAGGATCGTCTCTTTAGTCTGAGATTGTGTCCTCTGGTTCTAGTTTATCCTACAAGTCAAAACATCCTCTCCACATCTTTCAACACTCTGGGATGTAGATAATCAGGTCCAGGGGATTTTTCAGCTTTGAGTCTCATTAATTTCTCCAGTACTACTGTTTCATGGAAATAGTAAAACTGACAAGTGTGGGGAATGGGTGGCACCAGTTAATCAAAAATGCTGGTGAATGGAGAGTTCCATTTACCTTTGGAAAACAGCGCATTACATACAGCATGAACTACTATGCAAGTACTCGGAAGTAAAGAACAGTGGCCGTGATTCTCCGCTGCCCACGACGGGTCGGAGAATAGCGGGAGGGCCTTCCCGACATTTTTCCCGACCTCCCGCTATTCCCCCCCCCCCCCCCCCCACAGCCGCCCCACGACACGAATCGCTGCTCGCCGTTTTTTACGGCGAACAGCGATTCTCCCCTGGCCGATGGGCCGAGTTCCCAGGCCTTTACGGCCGTTTTCACGAACGCAAACACACCTGCTCTCACCGTTCGTGAAAACGGCCGCAAAGTGCCGTTCCGGAAAACCATGGCACTGATTGGCACGGCCGCACCAAGGGTGGCATGGGCTCGCGATCGGTGCCCACCGATTGCGGGCAGCGGGTCCGATACCCGCGCACTCTTTGTTCCTCCGCCGCCCCGCAGGATCAGTCCGCAGGGCGACTGAGGGGCATGACGGCCCGCGCATGCGCGGGTTTGACTCATATGCGTGATGACGTCATCCGCGCATGCGCGGGTTGGAGCCGTCCAATCCGCGCATGCGCGGCTGACGTCATCATGCGCGTCAGCCGCCGTGACGCTTGGCGCGCAGGCTTAGCGATGGTCGCTAAGCCCGCGATGCCGTGCTTCGCGGGGCCGCGCTGCTAGCCCCACCCGGGGTGGGAGAATCGGGTCCCGGGAGGGGGCGCGGAGGCTGCCGTGAAACACGGCCAGTTTCACGGCAGCCTTTACGACTCTCCGCATTTGCGGAGAATCGCGCCCAGTATTCTTTTGCTTCTAATCTTCAACAGCATATTAAAACAAAATTAAGTGTAAAATAATATAATATACTGGTATGGGTTCTGGATAACTGTAATTGCTCCTGGTTTGCAAAATGATGGGGAGTATCTGTAGTACCTTAGGCTAGATTCTCCGCCTTCAAGATGCTCTATTTTGTCAGCAGCCTGGGGGTTTCCCGTCAGCGTGGGGCTGCCCCACAATGGGAAACCCCATTGACCAGCCAGAGTAACGGAGCATCCCGCTGACGTGCTGAACCAGAAATCTGGCATGGGGGGACGGAGAATTCAGCCCCTAGTTTGTCAAGAATTCCAGTTGGTAGATTGCCAGCTAACATAAAGTTTTATGTACAACTTTATTTCAGTTCCTCATTAACATTAGTCCCTTGGTTCTCTGTGAGGTATTTAGCATCTCCTTCATTGAGGACAGATAAAGGGCGAAATTCTCAATTGGCCGATGCTGAAATCAGGAAATGCGATTGGGCAGAGAACTGGTTCCGATGCCAAAATTAGGGCGGGCGCCAGTTTCACGGCAAATCACAATTCTCCGTCGCCTCGACAGAAGTGTCAATGCAGTCCCGAACGCACGTACAATAAACACCGTTTGCATATCATTAGAGGGCCTTTCCGGGGCCTCCGCGATTCTCCGCCTCCAATGAGCTGAATTCCCGATGGTGAAGTTCACTTCTGCTTTTAAAAATCGTCAAACCAGCGTCATGGCTGATGAAGGAGAGAGAGGAGGTTGGACACAAAGAGGCGCGACTGCGGGCTGATGGGTCAGGCCGGACACTGGTCGGGCTTGCTGGGGTAGGGGGCTGGTGGTGACGGGGCAACATGTCGTGTGGCCAGGGTGACCCCCCCTCAGGACTAGGGCGGTGTCCAGGCATGGACCACTATTGCCACGGTCCGCGAGGCAGCCATCTTGCTATGTATCCCATTGACCACCCACCCTGGTCCCTGGTTCTGCAGAGTGACACCGGCTACATGGGTGCCCCCAGCCTCACCCAAACATCCCCGCACCTGCCATACCACCAGCACATCTCTCCCGGCCGCCATCCAACGGCAGATCATCATGCAGGCCACCCAAGGGCATGCCCACAGTAGCCCCTTTGGGGGCACCGGATGGGGGCCACAGGGTGCACCACTGGCAAGGGCAGTGCCAGCCGAAGGTACACTTGGCAGCAGGGTCGGGTACATTCGTGGTTGAGGACGTCTACCCAGAGGCCACAGACTGACCAGGGGACCCGCTACAACAACGCCTATGCAGCAATCAGGAGCGTGATTCGGCATCCTGAAGATGCGGTTCAGGTGCCTGGACTGTTCTGGAGGGGCTCTTCAGTATGACCTGAGAGGGTTGCACACATCATGGCGGCCTGCTGGATCCTCCACAACATGGTGCAGCAGAGGGGCGACGTGCTGGAGGAGGAGAATGAATGTCAGGCCTCGTCCGATGAGGACGATGTGGGAAGGGGGAGAATGGTCAGGACATGGGGCCCAGGCAGGCATGGGAGGCCGCACAACGTATGTGCCAGGGCCAACTGATCGCCTCCAGGTTCACCAACCCAGGAGGGTGAGGACTGGTCAGGGGCACAGAGTTTAAAAGTTGCCGTCGAACTGAACGGCACAGCTGGGAGTGCCAGCCGTTGTATCCTCCATGTCTTCATTTTTGTCTTTTAAGTTAGGTCAACGGTGAACAGTGAGGCTGACTGTTTTAAGTGACATGGGACCGATCTCAAAAATCCATCAGCAACACCCTGATCAGATGATGATGATGTGTGAAAAGAAGAAACAATTCATGTTCACACATTGCCTTGACATCGTTCCTGCGTCACAACAATGGCCACATTTCCAAATGTGCTTCGGGACATCCTGGGAATATGAAAGGTGCGTTATTGATGCAAATCCTTCTTTCCGACGGTGCAGGTTGAGGGATGAACCGTTGATCAGGGCACTGGGAAAATGCAGCGTGCTGCTCTGTAAACTGTGCCCTGAATCCCTTACCTCCGTTGGAACAGAGTGAGAAGTCTTCCAACACCAGGTTAAAGTCCAACAGGTTTGTTTCGAATCACGGGCTTTCGGAGCACTGTTCCTCCCTCAGGTGAATTATTTTAATTACAGTTGGGGGTCCCTGTCACTCAGGCCACGCACCCGTAGCTGAAATCCTTTTTCCTTCTCTTCACAGGTACTAATGGACTTTCAGGGTATTCAGCAGCAGGCGGTTTAAAGTGTGAATAATTTGTGATAAAAGGTGAAAATATTTGGAGCCGTTGACACCGATTTGAACTGCCCCTCTCTGGCCGAAACTGGGGAGGGCGGGGGCTGGGAGGGCAGTTACAGTAATGGGATCGATGGGACTGTTACTTCCATATCCATAGAGACTGCCCCATTTCTGCTAATGTCCCGCTTATCTGCTTAAATGGCCAGTGGCTGGATTCTCTGCGTCGGAACCCCGGAAAGGCAAATCGCAGTCAGAGGGAGGACCTTGCGACATGAGGTTTGCGCCTGCCGCCAATTTGAGCACCATGCTCCAGACTGGCGGCTAAATCGAGGTTTGAGCTCCGACCCGTGGAGGGGGGGGGGGCGGGTGTGCACGTGTTCTGTGAGCCACCTTTATGGGCTGCAGTGAGTGTGTGGTAAGTGGAGTGCTAAAAAACAGCTCCAGCTGTCAGGCTCTTTAGGGTGAACTCTGACCTCAGCACCGGCTGGGCCGGGAATTGCTCGGAATTTGGGCTGGCAGAGTGCTAGAACATTTGCATGGCCTGACTCGCTTACCCAATAGCGGCCCCCCAATGGGAACTGCACGCAATTCAGTCCTGGCGGCAACACTAATCTCCCAAACGGAGAATCATGCCCCAGGTTACACCAACAACAGAAACTTGAATTTATATAGTGTGTTTCATCCTGTAAAACGTCCCAAAGCATCTCACAAGTGTGTCATCAACCAATGTGTGAAACCAAGTCACATTCGGACATATTAGGACAGATGACTAAAAGCATGGTGAAAGAGAGAGATTATAAGGAGCATTTTAAAAGAGCAGAGAGTTAAGTGGAAAGATTGAGGATTGAAGAGTTTGGGGTCTCGTCAACAAACAGCATGGTCACCAATGAAAATGCTATTAAAGTGGGGCAAATTCAAAAGCCAGGAACTGGAGGATTGGAAAGGTCTGAAAAGTTTGTGGGACTGGGGGATGTTACAGAGCTAGGGAGGGGCGTGGCCATGGAGCGATTTGAGAACAAGGATGAAAGTTTTGAAATTGATGTTTAATTGAACTAGGACACAATTTGAGATGGATGGGCGATCCAGACTTTGTGCCAGTTAGGATACATCCCGTGGAGATTTGGATCAGCTCAAGTTTATGAAGGGTAGAAGGTGGAAGGCTGGTCTGGAGTGGTGTTAGAATAGTCAAGTCTAGAGATAACAAAGCATAGATTTGGACTTCAGCAGCTGATGAGCTGAGGCAGGAGCGAAGTCAGGCAATGTTTTTTTAATTATTTCATGGAGTGCCGGCATCGCTGGCAAAGCCAGCATTTGTTGCCAATCCCTATTTGCCCTTGAGAAGGTGGGGGTGAGCCACCTTCTTGAACCACTGCAGTCCATTGCCCTTGAACTGAGTGGCTTGCTCGGCCATGACTACTGTGGCAACAAGAGCAGGTCATTGACTCAGAATCCTGCAACAAGTAACTCACCTCCTTACTCCCCAAAGCCTGTCCACCATCTGTGAGGCTGAAATATGATGGAATATTCCTAACTTCCATGGATGAGTGCAGCTCCAACGACATTCAAGCAACTCGAACTCATCCAAGACAGCACGGTAGCATTGTGGATAGCACAAATGCTTCACAGCGCCAGGGTCCCAGGTTCGATTCCCCGCTGGGTCACTGTCTGTGTGGAGTCTGCACGTTCTCCCCGTGTGTGCGTGGGTTTCCTCCGGGTGCTCCGGTTTCCTCCCACAGTCCAAAGATGTGCAGGTTAGGTGGATTGGCCATGATTAATTTCCCTCAGGGTCCAAATTGCCCCTTAGTGTTAGGGGGGGTTTCTGGGCTATGGGGACAGGTTGGAGGTATGGGCTTGGGTAGGGTGTTCTTTCCAAGAGCCAGTGCAGACTCGATGGGCCGAATGGCCTCCTTCTGCACTGTAAATTCTATGAAAAAGACAAAGAACCCCTCTTGATTGGCCACCATCCACTCCCTCCACAACCTGTACACAGTGGCAACGGTGTGTACAATCTTCAAGATGCGTTGCAGTAACTCACCAAGATTCCTTTGATGGCATCTTCTAAACCCATGTCCTCTACCTCCCAGAAGATCATGGGCAGCATGTGCAAGAGAACACTACCTGCAGGCTCCCTCCAATTCACACAGCATCGTAACTTGGAACTGTCCCTCATTCCTTCATTGACATTGCGTTAATATCCTGGAGCTCACTTCCTTACAGCACTATGGGAGTAACTGTGCCACATGAATCGCAACGGTTCAGGAAGGAGGCTCATCACTGGAAACTGGTGCTGGTTTAGCACAGTGGTCTAAATAGCTGGTTTGTAATGCAGAACAAGGCAGCAGCGTGGGTTCAATTCTCGTACCGGCCTCCTGGAACAGACGCCAGAATGTGGCGACTTGGGGATTTTCACAGTAACTTTATTGAACCCTACTTGTGACAATAAGCGCTTATTATTATTATTATCACCAGCTTCTCAAGGGCAATTAGGGAATAAATGTTAGCAATAAATGTTCGCCTTGCCAGCGATGCTTACATCCCATGACCAAATAAAAAAATGTTGAGGAGCAATTTATAGTTGGAAGCTATGATTATTTTGAATTCTCCCATGGAAAATGATGAGGTGGAAGTTTACATTGAGTTGTTTGAGGGATACAGGCAGCAAATTAATGGGAAAAAAAGAGTCCCGTTTTGAGGACATTTAGCGGGGTGTTTTTCGGTGCTGCAGTGCAGAGAATGACTCCATTAGCAAATGGGAATCTGTTTCTTCTGGTCTGGGGGACAAACACTCCACCACGGCCTGACTTACCTCAGGAAGAGAACGGAGGGAGCATTTTTAAATACCACCCCAATCTCCGGACCCTGCCAAAGCCCCAACTTACCTGTTGAAAAAGTAAATGAAAATCGCTTATTGTAACGAGTAGGCTTCAATGAAGTTACTGTGAAAAGCCCCTAGTCGCCACATTCCGGCGCCTGTCCGGGGAGGCTGGTACGGGCTGTTAGGGGGCCCTCGAGATCCCCTCCCCCACAACCCACCTCATAAGGGTTGGGCACCCCTGGGCCTGATCCCTGGCAACGCCAACCTGGTGGCAGCGGGAGTACCAGGGTACCACCCTGTGGTAGTATGACTGGAGGTACTACGGTAGCTAGCAATGCCGAGACACCATTGGTGGAGAAGGCTCGCTGCTCATTGGCCCAATGGTATGTAACACTAGTCACCCATTGGTTAGAATTGTAAGGTAGCTCCGCTCAGTAAGGCGGGGTATAAGAGCCCGTGTATCCCCCACAGCTTCCTTTCTGTACCTGAGCTGCTGGGGGGAAACATCTTGTCTATTAAAGCCTTAAGTTCAGACTACAACCTCGTTTCTGTGGTCATTGATAGCGCATCACACCCTGCCTAGAGCCCGACCACCTGGTGCCTCTGATGGCCTAGGAGACCACTCCCCAGGTGCCGTTACACCTGGCCCATGTTTGCGTGGACCGGTGCTAAACTGCTCCTTGGCAACGTCTCCCAGGCGCAGGCATTCTATCCCAGGACTTTGGAGAATCCAGCGCAGACATATTTAAGTGAGGGGGGGGGGGGGTTAAAATATCAGAGTCAAACAACCTAACCCCAATCCGCTTGCTGTAAAATTTTCAAAGGCGATTCGGACCCTGATCGAGGCTCCTGCTAAATGCAAGCAGGAGGCTTCCTTAATGAGCAAAAATTGTGACCTGATGGTAAAATTGGTAAAACAACTTATTTTTAACCTCACCACAGGGGGGAGTCTTTGCTCTTCATCCCAGGTCATAAAATCACAGACAATGAATGTTGTTTTTCTCTCTTGTTTCCTGGATGTTTTTCGCAAGGCCGGCATTCACTAGGGTCTTTTGGAACAGCAGCAATGTGAGTGGTGAACTGCTCCCACAGTGTTGTTAGTAAGGCAACTCCAGGCTTTTGACCGCGTCACAGTAAGGATGCAACTGGTTTCAGGGGAGTCTCACACTCGGGAAATGGGGGGAGCAGGTGGCTGTTGTGAAGAGGGCAAGGGAAATTCCAAACTTTCCTTGTTTGTTAAAACAAAATGTAAAGGTTGTAGCTTCTTTCGTCTCTTTGAGGCCAATACCTGATAGTCATCAGGGCAGCACGGTAGCATTGTGGATAACACAATTGCTTCACAGCTCCAGGGTCCCAGGTTCGATTCCGGCTTGGGTCACTGTCTGTGCGGAGTCTGCACATCCTCCCCGTGTGTGCGTGGGTTTTCTCCGGGTGCTCCGGTTTCCTCCCACAGTCCAAAGATGTGCAGGTTAGGTGGATTGGCCATGATAAATTGCCTTTAGTGTCCAAAATTGCCCTTAGTGTTGGGTGGGGTTACTGGGTTATGGGGATAGGGTGGAGGTGTTGACCTCGGGTAGGGTGCTCTTTCCAGGAGCCGGTGCAGACTCGATGGGCCGAATGGCCTCCTTCTGCACTGTAAATTCTATGATAATCTTAGATAGGCTTGATGACACTTCTCTAATGGTCGGGAACAAGCAAGAATTATCCAGGATGGCTGAAGAGTTGAGAAAATCAAGTCTGGAGTTTTGATTGAGCATCAATAATAAAAGGATATATTCTAAGGCTATACAGGATGAGAGCAGCGTGACGATGCAGACCAAAGCCTTCGCAAAAGTAGAACAATTTCAATTTCAGGCATTGAAAGAGACCACACATGGAGCTGTACTAAAATGAAGATAAAGCTAACAATTGTCCAGTCCACAACTCACCAGATGAATGAAATATGAAGGGCACCGCATCCAACATCAGCCTGCACATTCAACATTCAAAATCCCTGCTACAGGGACTGGTTTAGCACAGTGGGCTAAACAGCTGGCTTGTCATGCAGAACAAGGCAGCAGCGCCTTGGGGTCAATTCCCGTACCGGCCTTCCCGAACAGGCACCGGAATGTGGTGACTAGGGGCTTTTCACAGCAATTAATTGAAGCCTACTTGGGACAATAAGCGATTATTATATTAGCATTATTATTACAGAACATCGCACTGTACGTACGGGTGATGGGCACCCAAATCAAACCCTAAATAATGATGATAAAAGAGCTACAGGTATTGAAATGTGCCGTTGGCGAAGGGTCCTTGGAATCAGCCAGACAGAGTGAAGAATTAATGAATTTGTCCACAGGAAAATCCGAGTCCCAGCATCTCGTGGGCTTTTGGCTGAAGATAAAGTGGAAGTTGAGAAAGTCCAGCCACTGGAAAAATCTGGTGTTGGTGACGATGGAAAGTAAAAGACGCCAAGTCAAAGAAGGCTGGACAGCAGTATCACAAACTGGATAGAGAGAAGAATGACAGCAGCATGCAGGTTTTAGAGATGCCGATGGCTCCTTGCAGAACATAGCTCATTATAGATAGTTGGACAATGGGCAACATTATATTACCACTTGCTTCAGCTAGTTCAGGCCAAGATTTAAAATTGCAACTTTGTCCCAGTTGGACCCTGATCTGCAAATTTTACCCTGAGGGGTTACAATTAAAACCAGCAGGGTCGGTGCAAGATACTGGATGATCTCCATAGAAGAACAACAAGTCATCTCCCTTATTGAATAACCATACTGGTGATGCCATTGAAAGATGAGCCCATTCATGACTCCTCAGATACTGAAGCAGTCCATGTCCAAATGCAGAAACTCCTGGACAATATCCAGGCCTGGGCAGACAGGTGGCAAGTAATATTCATGCCCCAAAGATGCCAGACATTGAACATTTCCAACAATGAGAATCTAACCATTGTCCTGTGACATTCAATGGCATTATCATTGCTGAATCCGCCACTTTCAACATCCTGCAGGTTATCATTGACCGGACACTGAACTGTACTAACCATGTAAATACTATGGCTACAAGAGCAGGTCAATGGCTAGGAATCCTATGACAATTAACTCACCTTCTGACCCTCCAAAGCCTGTCCACCACCAACAAGGCGCAAGTCAGGAGTGTGATGGAGTACTCTCCACTTGCCTGGATGAGTGCAGCTCCAACAACACTCAAGAGGTTCCACACCATCCAGGACAAAGCAGCCTGTTTGATTGGCACCTCATCTACAAACATTCACTCCCTCCACCACCGACAAACAGTGGCAGCCGTGTGTACTATCTACAAGATGCATTTCAGGAACTTATCAAGGTCCCAGAGACAACACCGTCCAAACCCATGACCACTGCCTTCAAGAAGGGCAAGGGCAACAGAAACATGGGGATGCGTCACTTGGACATTCTCCCCAAGTCACTCACCTGATTTGGAACTATATCACCATTCCTTCACTGTTGCTCGGTCAAAATCCTGGAACCCCCTTCCTAAGAGCACTGTGGGTGCACCTACACCACGTGGACTGCAGCAGTTCAAGAAGGCAGTTCACCGCCACCTCCTCAAAGGCAATAAGGGATGGACGAGGAACACTGGCCTAGCCAGCAATGCCCACATCCCATAAATGATTTAAAACAAAACATATCCATGGTACACCTGCAAGGGTGTGACAATATCAATAGAACAGTATTAAATGCATCTTGAGCTAAGTCACTCATATATATCGACAAAAATAATGTCTGCTGCAATACTGAGAGCTGTATGGACTACAGGTCACTCTCTATTTCCAGCGGAATTGGTCAGACTTACATATTGGATCAGAAGCCTGGGGCTCGATTTTACAGGTGACCTTATTCCCCACGCCCACCATTTTAACCTACCCACCCAAATCCCAGCTGCAACACAGTGATGTTACACTGGGGGCGACCTTTTCTATTCCAGAGTGGGACGTCTGCCTCCATCTGAGAGGAAGTCCTGCCCCAAAGGCTTTCCAGGCAATCTGATTGGCTGACTGCCCTGTTGTCCCAGCAGTGATGGGATCGATGGTAGCCACTGCTGCAACTATAGCGAGTCCCAGGAAAGATGACAGCCCCAGTGAGGGGAGGAAAAGCTGGGATTGCAGGGATGGGCGTGGAGGGTTAAACACAAGTACAATCTTGGGCACAGGGTCATAACCCCCGCTACCCCCCCCCACCTCCACCCCCCCCCCCCCCCCCCCCCCCCCCTCCACCCCCACCCCCCCTGCCCAGGATACCTGCCATGCCTCCAACTTCACCTGTCATAGATAAAGTTTTACAGCAACTGGTTTATTTGGAATCACTAGGTTCTGGAGCATCGCTCCTTCATCAGGCGAGTTTCAGCTGGCGAAGGAGCAATATTCCGAAAGCAAGTGATTCCAAACAGGCCTGTTGGACTTTAACCTGGCGCTGTAAGACTTCTTACTGTGCCCACCCCAGTCCGACGTCGGCATCTCCACATCATAGTTGAAGTTACAGTGGAGGTGGAAAGAGGAGTGGCCACTAAGGACAGGCAGGCTATGTTCCCAGCCCACTGTAATAGGGGAGACAGCTTGCTGGTGGGATGGAACACAGTGGGAAGGTCACCTTCTTTGAATTGCGAGCATCCCATCTTCAAAGACACGGGCAGGGGGGCCATAAAATCCAACCTCTGGTTTCCCCATATCTTGAACTGAATTTTGGCTAAAGAAACTGTCGTAGCGTGGCCCCTTTAAGGGGGGGGGGGGGTGGGGGGGGGAGCGGGCTTGGAGTCTCACATGACGAGATTAATCCAATCACATGGGAGCAGACAAACTCTGGCCAATAACATGTTAGCGTGGGGCCCTGGAAACAGGGGCCCGCTAAATGTGGACCCTGGTGCCGAAAAAACAATATCCATTCTCATGTGTTCTGTACATGTACATATAGTAGCCTTTGCCTTTCATGAATAAACCCCTTTGTTACCACCAGAAGCCTCCAGAGCAGGGGTGGGCAAACTACGGCCCGCGGGCCGCATTCGGCCCGCCAAAGGTCTTTATGCGGGCCACCAAGTCATTAAAAAAATAAAATAAAAATTTTTTAAAAATTTTAGGTTAATGGGGGGGCTGTTGGGTTACGTACTGGTATAGGGTGGATACGTTGACTTGAGTAGGGTGATCATTGCTTGGCACAACATCGAGGGCCGAAGGGCCTGTTCTGTGCTGTACTGTTCTATGTTCTGTGTTCTATATGAGGCGCCCAGAATCATAACCGGGTGAAGTAATTATTTTACTTAATATACTATGCAGCCCTTTAAAATTGTGAATTTCTGAATGTGGCCCTTGCATGGAAAAGTTTGCCCACCCCTGCTCCAGAGTGTTTCATGAGCCCTCCCAAAAAATCCTAACAGCAGAAGCTCCCCAATTAGGTTGAGCACTGTTTAAGGTAGAGTCAACCTCTCTTTATTGTACCTTAATACCTCCCTCAGCAGGGCATCATACTGTACCAAAATGAAACTCTTCTATTTCACATACTGGCCATAAAATAACAGCATAAAAACAGATCATTCCTCAACTGTCTATGCTAGCATTTACACTCGAATGAACTTTCTATCACCCGACTTAATCTAATCCTTTGGCATATTCTTCAAAGGTTCTAATGAAAGGTTGCACACCTGTTGATTATTTGCAGCATTTTCTATTTTTATTGTGTCCCTTTCTGGGTGCCACACTGTAGGAAAGATGTGAACGCATTGCAGGCAGTGCAGAAGAGATTGACAAGAATGGTTCCAGGAAGGAGAAACTTCAGTTACGAGGATAGATTGTAGAGGTTGGTTCCGCTTTTTTGGAGAGGAGAAGACTGAGAGGAAATTTGATAGATTGGTTCAAAATCATGAGGGGGGGGGTGGTGGCTGGACAGAGTAGATAGGGGGAAACTGCCCCCACCCCCATGGAAAAGGATCAAGAAAGTGTGGGAACAGATTTAAAGTGAGAGGGTGCAGAAGCGGTTTACTAGGGTGTTGCCTGGTATGGAGGGCATTAGCTATGAGGAGAGGTTACATAAACTCGGTCTGTTCTCATTGGGATGACGGAGGTTGAGAGGCGACCTGATAGAGGTCTACAAGATTATGAGTGGCATAGACAGAGTGGATAGTCAGATGCTCTTTCCAAGGGCAAGAGAATCAAGTACGAGGGGGCATAGCTTTAAAGTGCGTGGGGAAAAGTTTAGAACAGATGCGCGAGGCAGGTTTTTTTTACACAGAGTGTGGTAAATATACAGAATACACTGCTTAGGGAGGTGGTGGGAACAGGTACGATAACAGCATTTGAGGGGCATCTAGACAAATATATGAATAGGGTGGGAATGGAAGGGTACGGACTCTGTAAATGCAGACGGTTTTAGTTTACGCAGGTGCCATGGTCAGCGAAGGCGATGTGAGAAACACAGCGAGGGGTTTGGGTGTGGAATGCACGACCTGGAGGTGTGGTGGAGGACGGTTCAATCGAGGCATTGAAAAGGGCATTGGATGATTACGTGAACAGAAACAAAGTGCAGGGGTACGGGGAAAGGGCGGGGGAATGGCTCTCAGTCATGATGCCCGTTTGGAGAGCCGGTGAAGACTCGATGGGCCGAACGGCCACCCTTTGCGCCATAACTCTGCGATTCTGTGATTTCAGATTTCCAGCACCTGCAGTATTCTGCTCTTCTAGGATATTCTTCTATCCTTTTCACCCTGATGGACTTGCCTCGTTCCTCCTCAATTCACGTCGACTGCTCCACGTGGTTGTGACTTTCACATTCCACAATGGTCTATCGTGTCCGATTGCAGTCACCCGCAGGGCAATGAGATTGGGCGAGGGGCAAGAATATGGAAAAGCTGCCAACAACATTTTCAATTCCACTCCTCCTCTCTTTCCGCCTCATGGTATTCAAAACAGCAACAGTTCCAGCTTTAAAAACCCTTGGAGTAATGTGGGTTCGCACAATCAGAATGTGTTATTCTGGCTATCAAAATGTGTGAGAATTCTAATAAACTTTGATTTGATCCATACATCGCGGTGAACCTGGGTTTTATTTAAAACATCAGAAATAGCAACAAGCTGAGGGACAAGTTCTTGCTGAATTTTCATTAAAAGCAGCTGACATGATACCTGAGAGAGATTATTTTCGATACTGCCGTGTGTTTTTGTCCCTTCCAAAATTAATCATCTTCACCTTGACGTGGTTTTGATTTAATTTGTAGCTCATCAATCAGAAGAATGAGGAGCTCGAAGTGTCAACTTGGGTCAGTTGGTAGCACTGTGGGCTCTCAGTCAATTGTTTGTGGGGTTCAAGGTTTGAGCACATATTCTGGGCTGATCTTTCAGCGTAGTTTTGAGGGAGACCGGCCTCCTTCGAGTGGATGTGAATAATCTTGTGGAGCGACTAGAAGAAGAGCAACAGGAGTTCTCACAATTGCCTGACCAGCGCATCATTCAGTCTGCCGTGGGCAGCATGGTAGCTTAGTGGTTAGCACTGTTGCTTCACAGCGCCAGGGTCCCAGGTCGATTCCCGACTTGGGTCATTGTCTGTGCGGAGTCGGCACGTTCTCCCCGTGTCTGCATGGGTTTCCTCCGGGTGCTCCGGTTTCCTCCCACAAGTCCTGAAAGACATGCTTGAAATGAAATGATAATCGCTTATTGTCATAAGTAGGCTTCAAATGAAGTTACTGTGAAAATCCCCTAGTCACCACATTCCAGCGCCTGTTCAGGGAGGCTTGTACGGGAATTGAACCGTGCTGCTGGCCTTGTTCTGCTTTACAAGCCAGCTGTTAGGCCACTGTGCTAAACCAGCCTGTTAGGTGAATTGGACATTCTGAATTCTTCCTCAGTGTACTCAAACAGGTGCCTGAATGTGGCAACTAGGGGATTTAAAAAAAAAAAGAAATTTAGAGTACCCAATTCATTTTTTCCAATTAAGGGGCAATTTAGCGTGGCCAATCCACCTACCCTACACATCTTTGGGTTGAGGGGGCGAAACCCACGCAAACACGGCGAGAATGTGCAAACTCCACACGGACAGTGACCCAGAGCCAGGATCGAACCTGGGACCTCGGCACTGTGAGGCAGCGGCACTAACCACTGCGCCAAGGTGCTGCCCTGACTCGGGGATTTTCACACTAACTTCACTGCAGTGTTAATGTAAGCCTACTTCTGACAATATATTATAAATGTTGCTCATCTCACTGATGTGTTGAGATCTGCCTGTGTGCGAATTGGCTGTGTTTGAATGTGAAAGGTGTTATATAAATGCAGGTTTATTTTGCAACAGTAGAATTGTCATTTCTTCTGCAAACATATTATGTAGGATATAACTGAGATACCAAAATTGAAAGCAGAGTCAATTAGACTTCAAATATGATGTTGGTTTTTGATTAATCCGTTGAGCAATGTAATAATGTCAACATGCATGTCTTGGATTCTCTGAAAAAAAAATGATATTAATCTTATTTCTATTTGAAGAAATGTGAGAGTTTTGTTTTTTAAAATTTACAGTTCTTTTCACGTATAATTGAATCTGTCTCCTTGCTCCCGTGGATGCCACTTTAGAAACGTGGGAGATGGAGAAATATTCTTCTCCATTCCATACTAAAACTGCAGCTTTCATGGCAAACTTGCCAATCACTGCCTCAATCACCACTATTCCAACACCCCCAAATATGGCATCGTCAGACCCAACTCCCAGTCTCCTGATTGGCCCATCCTCAATTGTTCTATTCGACGTGGTGTCAACCCAGTCCTGTTCAGAAAGAATGTAACCCCAGAATGCCTCAAAGTGCTTCCAATACCAATTATCTTCCCATACCAAGTGGTCCACCAAGGTAGACGTTCATCTGTTTCCATTGGTAATTATTCCTGGTTTATAGCACACCACATCAATCGTGGCTGGCCAGGGGGCTCTGCCTCTATACCGCCTGCCACTGGCGTGTTTGGAAGGATTTGTAGGTTGACACTCAACCGTTTGGCTGCGTTATGAGTGCACCTTCCTTGGCCATCATGTCCTGGGATGGGACTCGGACTCTGAGCTTCCAGATCAGAGGCAGGCACACTAACCATTGTGCCACAAGACCTCCTCTTAAAGCACTTATAGTCAATGAAATGCTTCTGAAGTTTACAAAATAGGAAAACTAATGACCAATTTTCACACAAGGTCCCACAAACATAAGTGCGATAAGGCCTGATGTTCTGTTCTAGGGAGGCAGTTGAGGGATAAATATTGTTGATGACACCTGGACAATATCTCCTGCTCGTCTGTGTCCATCTGATAGGGTAGACAGGCCTTCTGTTTGACATCTCAACTGAAAGATAGCGGGCAGGATTCTCAGAGCCCGTGCCGGGTTGGAGAATCGGTGGGGATGCGGGAAATTCCCGCCACGCCGCTCCGATACCTGGACGAGACTCTCTGGCGACCGGGGAATCGGCGCCAATCTCGCCCGCACGGTCGCCGCGGCGCCGGTCGGGGGCCGTTGAAAGAGGACCCCCGCAGCGACCCTCCGCGGTCGAGCTGACTGGTGGTGATTTAACCTGAGGATCACCACACCTCAGGCGAGAGGAAAGGTTGAGAAGGCGGGGCCTTCATGAATAACCTCAGCCGGTACGGGAATTGAACCCATGCCGTTGGCCAACTTACTGCAGACTTAATGGAAGCACAGAGCATGTGCTGACAGATCATGCAGCCAGTGGGTGTGAAGAAAAGTACAGCTTTCTCAGTGAAGACCTATCAAGTAGATTAAGGAGGATCAGTGCTCACAATTTTAAGTTGTCTGAGGCCACATGGGTAAGAAATTGTCCCTTTCCTGGATAACATTGTGTCTGTGGATTAGGCTGTGGAACAGCGCGTCTAAGCGTGGATGTCAATTTGCTGCATTGCCCCAAGTGAGAGAGGGACCTTTATCTGTTTGGATGGAAGATCAACAGATTCTGACCACCTAGGTGATCCCCCCCCCCTCCCCCCTCCCCCCAAATCCAAATTGGCCTGGGTTAAATTTCATTTCCCGCTTCTGCCAGGAGTCCGTGTGGATTCCAGTTTGGTGGGAAGTGCACATGTTGTAATACTCAAGGCAGCATAATTAGAATTATGGGGGGCAGGTTTGATGTACATACAGCCTTTATCTATTAGTCATTTCTTGCATGAAGTAGGTGCAGCAAGAAAGTCTAAGGCTCATTCACAAAACACAACCCACCTCATTGAATCACCCAGTTGCTTTGGTACCAGCTGTTCATAATATCTTATAAACAACAATAGGTTCAGATAAGGGGAAAGCATGCCGATGTAATAATAGTGTAAAGCAAACCTGGTGATTTAATATTTTTGAGTTCACATGATATTTCAGGGTTCGGTTGGGTTATGTTCCCTCTGTTTACTTTGAAGCAGTTCCCCGTTCGGAGTTGAGTTGGTACTTTCCAAATCCACTCCCTCTGGGACCTTGACAAGCAGGTGAAATTATTGTCTTTGTGGTCAATCCAATCCTGGTCTTGCCACCATCATCATTCCCGCTTATAAATGCAACTTTGGGGCAGCATAGTGGTTAGCACTGCTTCCTCACAGTGCCAGGGGCTTGGGTACAATTCCGGCCTTAGATGACTGTCTCTGTGGGGATTGCTCTTTCTCCCCATGTCATTCATAGATTTCATAGAATTTACAGTGCAGAAGGAGGCCATTCGGCCCATCGAGTCTGCACCGGCTCTTGGAAAGAGCACCCCACCCAAGCCCACACCTCCACCCTACCCCCATGACCCAGTAACCCCACCTAACACTAAGGGCAATTTGGACCTTAAGGGCAATTTAGCATGGCCAATCCATCTAACCTGCACATCTTTGGGCTGTGGGAGGAAACCGGAGCACCCGGAGGAAACCCACGCACACACGGGGAGAACGTGCAGACTCCACACAGGCAGTGACCCAAGCCAGGAATCGAACCTGGGACCCTGGAGCTGTGAAGCATTTGTGCTAACCACTATGCTACCGTGCTGCCCTGTCTTTGCGGGTTTCCTCCGGGTTGCTCAGGTTTCCTCTCACAATCCACAGGTTAAGTGGATTGGTTCCTCTAAATTGCCCCTTCGTTTCCAAAGATGTGCAGGTTAGTGGGGTTATGTGGTGACTGGGTTAGGACAGGCAGTTGGGCCTAGGTAAGGTGGAGGGTCGGTGCAAACCCGATGGGATGAATGGCGTCCTTCTGCACTGCAGGGATTCTGTGGAATTCTAACTTTCTCCAGCCCCTACAAACTGCCGAGGACTCTGCATTCCACTTGTGCACCCTCGGCTTCATTTAACCCACCCTTGCTGACCATAGCTACCTGGACCCTAATCGCTGGAATTTCCTCCACTAACTGCACGGATATTCCCATCCCACCCCAGACTCAAGATGCTCCTTAAAACCTACTTCTTTCAATTAAGCCGTTGGTCCAAATATCTCCTTCAGTGTTTTGTCAAATTATTTGATTTAGCTGCAATGGAGCCCCTTGGGATATTTTGATGACATGAAAGGCCCTATTATAAATGCAAGATATCATTGAGAGAGATTTGTGACCTACTTTGGATGACAACTTTTGTTGATACAGCACCTTTGGCAAAACAGCCCAAGGCCCTTTGCAAGAATGTTATCAATCAAAATTCGCAC
The DNA here is from genome assembly GCF_902713615.1 of Scyliorhinus canicula. Taxonomy (NCBI): domain Eukaryota; kingdom Metazoa; phylum Chordata; class Chondrichthyes; order Carcharhiniformes; family Scyliorhinidae; genus Scyliorhinus; species Scyliorhinus canicula. The sequence continues at coordinate 10,943,935 of NC_052154.1, read as the reverse complement.
AAAGAGATATGATGACAGGTGCCCAAAAGCTTGCACAAGATAAGTTTTAAGGAGCATCTTAAAGGCGAAGAGAAAGAGAAAGATGAAGAGGGCTATGGGGAGTGAATTCCAGAGCTTAGCGTTTCTGCAGCTGAAAGCGTTCTACAAATTCGAAAGACTGACATTTATATAATGCTTTTCATGTCTACCAGATGTCTCAAAGCACTTTACAGAAATATGAAGCATTCTTTGGAGTGCGGAATCCGTAAAATTCCTACAGTGCAGAGGGAGGCCATTTGGCCCATCAAGCCTGCATTGACTCTCTGAAAGACACTCTACCTTGGCCCGCTCCCCTCCCCTATCCCCGATGTCAATACCATGATATTGATCATGGACAACCCACTTAACCTTCACGTCTTTGGACAGTGGGAGGAAATCGGAGCACCCGGAGGAAACCCACGCAGACACGGGGAGAACATGCAAACACCCCGCAGACGGTCACCCAAGGCTGGAATCGAACCCGTGTCTCAGGCACTGTGAGGTGGCAGTGCTAACCGTTCTGCCACTGTGCACCCCCAATAAAGTTAACTTTCCTTCACGTCAGGATTGAACAAGCAAAATAATTTGGGGCAACACAGATTTCCTGCGCTGAACCTCCACAGTCCTCAGCTCTACCAACTGAGCTATCAAGGGCACCATTGAGCTATTGAAGGAACCCTGTAATGCAGGAAATGCAGCTGCCAATTTGCACGCAATGAACCCCCACAATCAGCAATGTGATAATGACAAAATAATCTGTTTTTGTGCTGTTGATTAAGGGATAAATATTGACCAAAACACCAGGGATAACTATCCCTGCTGTTCTGTGAAATGGCACCAGGGAATCTTCTACATCCATCCAAACAGTCAGATTAAACATCTCCTTCGGAAGGCGAGAGCTCTGACAATGCAGCACTCTCTCGGCGGCGCTCTGAAAAGTCAGCCTTGACTTTCGTGTTCAAGCTTCTGGGGTGGAATTTGAACCCTGAACCTGGTGACACAGAGGCAAGAGGGCTAACAACTCCGCGTCTGCCCCACAAAATGGAAGTGCGGCGAAAATCAGGTGTGTGCAAGTTGCCTGAATTTGCGAGCGTGGAGGTCGCAAAGGCTTTGGGGCGAGAGAAATTGACAGAGGTGGGGGAGAGACAAAGCTGTGAGGGCCGAGCTGAGAACAATAAAGAGGATATTGAAATTGGGGGGGCTGCCAGACAGGGAGTCGGGCCAGCGAGCAGTGTGACGGGCAAATGGCTTTGGGCGCATGTTAGGACATCGGCAGCGGAAAATTGGATAAATGCTTGATAAAGTAGAAAGGAAGATTGGAGCCTGCCAGGAAACCATCGAAATAGTCAAGTCTTGAGGTAGCAAAATTGATGAGCTCAGAAGTCATGTCACAGTGCATTAGCTAAGTAACCTCATTAGGAGCTCCCTCCATCCAGCTGCACAGAATAAAAACTCTTTTTTTGAACATAGTCACCTTTTCTTTTTGTCGTGCAACTGTGGTTTATCATTCATTTCTTCAAATTACTGGCCTGAGAATGTAATGGATTCCTCTCATAGAATTCCTGCGCTGTGTGTTTTATCCCAGCCCCGACTGTGAGCTGTTGTTTGGGGCCTGTACATCGCCATGGTTTCATGAACGAGGGATTGAGCCTTCGTGCTGGAATAATGTTCCATTTACTTCATGAAATATGCTTTCAATTTTTGTTTGTTTTTTTATTACAATACTTTGCAAACAAAATTACAAGCAAGGTATTACCAGATTCCAACCGCGTTGTGCAGTAGTTGCCATGGTTACCACTTGGGGAAAGTAAAGAAAAGCAGTGCCATCCATTGGAAAAATGAACATACAGCAATCAGGAATGAGGTAAAAACTAACAGTGGAAATCTGCTTCCGATACTTTTCATTTTTATCAGTCTCCAGGCGTTCCAAAACAAAAATCAATTACAATAAAAGTGAATCCGGCTTGTTGTTCATAACCCCTTTCCTTCGCTACCGAAATCCATGACAAAAAGAGCACCCTGCGATTTATGCTCTCAACCCCTTCCCCTCTTACCTCACATTCTTCTTCACTGGCAGGACGGTGGCACAGTGATTAGCACTGTTGCCTCACAGTGTCAGGGACCCGGTTCCATTCCGGCCTCGGGTCACTGTCTGTGTCGAGTTTGCACGTTCTCGCAGTGACTGCGTGGGTTTCCTCCGGGCGGAGTTTCCTCCCACAGTCCAAAGCTGTGCAGGTTAGGTGGATTGACCATGCTAAATTGCCCCCTGGTGTCCAAAGTCATGCAGGTTAGGTGGAGTTACGGGCATAGGGAGGGAGAGTGGGCCGAGGTAGGGTGCTCTTCCAGAGGGTCGATGGGCCAAATGGCGCTTTCTGGATTCCATTTTGTGGAGAAATTGCCTCTTTGACCACTCTCAAAGCCATGTTATTTCACCTTGACCAAACTCTGCTTCACTAGGCGGGGAAGACACTGGCGTCGTAGCAAAGCCACTGTGCCAGTAATCCCGAGGCCCATGCGAGTTCTCTGGGACATGGAATTTGAATTCAATTGATAAATCTAGAAGCAAATAATCAATCATTGTCATAAAAACCAATCTGGTTCACCAATGCCCTTTGGGGAAGGAAATTTGCCGTCCTTACTCGGTCTGGCCTACATGTGAGTCCAGAGCCACAGCAATGTGGTTGATTCCTAATTGCCCTCTGCAATGACCTAGGAAACCAGTCAGTTCTGGGGCAGTTAGCGATGGGCAACAAGTGTTGGCTTTGCCAGCGATGCCCACATCCCATGACAGAATAAAGGGGGGAAGAAAAATTATGTTTGTAGACAACCTTTCCAACTGAAAAAATTTCCTTTCAACGGTGCTATTTAAATGTAAATTAATTATTTTTAAACGATCATCTTGTGACGAGTTTGTAGAAGTCAGTTCCGCAGGGCACACAAGAAAGTTGCATCCTCTTGGACTGACACTCCACATTTCACAGCACAATCACCAGATGGAACTGGATGTAAAAGGCCCTTTGGTCCATCCAACCTCACCCATCAGGAAAGAGTCACCAATCCAGCTGTTTCGTAAGTGATTTCATCATTCCACCTGGGTGTCCATCCCTTGCTCTCATCACCCTTTTGTGAAGAACAAAATCCTAAATTTGTACTTCACTTTAACTCAAAGCAGTATTCTGGGTGTATATTTTCTCTACTAATTGTTAACTGAGGTAGGTCCAGGCATTCATCTCTCGGTCCTAAGAACATAAGAACAAGGAGCAGGAGTAGGCTATCTGGTTCCTCGAACCTGTTCCGCCATTCAATGAGATCATGGCTGATCTTTTTGTGGGCTCAGCTCCACTTACCCCCCCGCTCATCATAACCTTTTATTCCTTTACTGTTCAAAAATCTATCTAACTTTGCCTGAAAAACATTTAACAAGGTGGGCAGCACAAGTGGCTAGCACTGTGGCTTCACAGAGCCAGGGTCTCAGGTTCGATTCCTCACTGTCTGTGCGGAGTCTGCACATTTTCCCCGTGTCTGCGTGGGTTTCCTCTGGGTGCTCCGGTTTCCTCCCATGGTCCAAACACGTGCAGGTTGCGTAGATTAGCCATGATCAATTGCCCTTAGTGATCAAAAAAAGGTTAGGAGGGGTTACTGGGTTACGGGGATAGGGTGGAAGTGAGGGCTTAAGTGGGTCGGTGCAGACTCGATGGGCCGAATGGCCTCCTTCTGCACTGTATGTTAGGTAGCCTCAACTGCTTCACTGAGCAGGAATTCCACAGATTCACGACTCTTTGGGTGAAGAAGTTCCTCCTCAACTCAGTCCGAAATCTGCTCTCCCTTATTTTGAGGCTATGCCCCCTATTTCTGCTTCAACCCGCCAGTGGCAAAAAATTTCCCCGCTTCTATCCTATCTATTCTCTTCATAATTTTATATGTTTCTATAAGATCCCCCCCCCCCCCAACCCCAGTCTTCTAAATTCCAATGAGTATAGTCCCAGTTTACTTAGTCTCATATTTTAAGGCGGGAAAATCCAAAGATTTCTGGCCTCTCTGTGCACACCTACACGGTACAAATTTAAAGGGAGTGCAGAAACAGGGAAACCTGGGAGTTTACATTCACAAATCTCTTCAGGGCGAAGGACAAGTTAAGAAGAAGGCTGTTTAAAAAATACACCAGATCCTCGACTTATAAAGAGAGACAGAGGACAGCATTTTGAGTTTTGAGTTGGGACCCCGTGTTGAGGTTGAATGAGAGTCACAACCCTGAACTGTCAGGGGTGACGGGAATGGGGGCCGGGGGGGGGGGGGGGGGGGGGGATGCAGTGATTTGCCCCAAATTGGCCAATTCGTGGCCGGAGAGGAGAGAACAATAACTCAAACCCGAGACAGCATGGAAGGAGTAATATGCCATACGGACGACGCACTTGTACATGGCTCTGTGGGAGGAGAGCATGACCATAGAGTTAGAGCAGTACTGAGATTCAGGCCCAACATTGATTGAAAAAAATTGAGTTTGCCATACCTGCAATTAAATTTCCAGGTCACTGTTAAAGACATTGATCTCCCCATGGGGCTCTTGGAGTACAAGTTCCCATGGTAACTGGTTCAGGCCTGTCCAGCTGCGACTCATTATCGGGCCTTTTAAATACCGTCCCAGACTCACAGAACACAGAACACAGAACAGTACAGCACAGAACAGGCCCTTCGGCCCTCGATGTTGTGCCGAGCAATGATCACCCTACTCAAGTCAACGTATCTACCCTATACCAGTAACCCAACAACCCCTCCCAATTAACCTTATTCTTTAGGACACTAAGGGCAATTTAGCATAGCCAATCCACCTAACCCGCACATCTTTGGACTGTGGGAGGAAACCGGAGCACACGGAGGAAACCCACGCACACACGAGGAGGACGTGCAGACTCCGCACAGACAGTGACCCAGCCGGGAATCGAACCTGGGACCCTGGAACTGTGAAGCATTTATGCTAACCACCATGCTACCGTGCTGCCCCAACGGTTTGGGAATTCCTGTTGGTCCCGGGCTGGGACACGAGTGTTTTACGCCGATTGTGCATCTTTACTTCTTGGTTAAAATTAATTTGGTTTAACCTTTATCTTTGTGTCTCCCTGATTGCTGCACTCCCAAAATGTCTCTTTGCCTGAGAGACTCGCTCACATGTGGTGATTCCATACTCTAATTCCCGATTGGTCGCACGGGCCATGTGACCCTTACTCTGCTGTGTTGCCCTTAAAGGGACAATCACCATAGTCACATAGTCCAAGCCTCTGGAGTAACAATCACCCCCCCCCCCAAAAAAAAACCAAAGGTGATCAGAGAGTTTCCACAACCCAGGAACATTACTGGACTTCAGAGGTTCCTCAGGATGGTCGACCAAGGAGGCAGGCTCAAATGTGGAGCAGCAAAATGCTTTGGAGGAAATCAAAATTCTTTGCATCTCCTCTGAAATGTGGGCACATTATGACCCAGACGTTCCGAAGATAGTAGCAAAAAATGCATCGTCTTTGGGTCTGGGATGCTATATTATTCCAAGTGCAAGGAGACAATAAATGCAGACCAGTTCACTTTAACTCAAGGTCACCTGCAGACACAGAGAAACAATATGCTACAATTGAGAAGGAAGCGTTGGCAGCAACATGGGCTCGTGAGAAATTCTTGGGGTGCGTGACTGGATTGCAGTTTAAAATTGAAAAGACCATAAACTGTTAGTCACTCTTCTGAGCAGTAAAATAATTCAAAAATGCCACACAGAATCCAATGCTTTGGATCGAGGCTAATGAGGTATGACTCTGTAACTGAGTACATTTAAGGGAAGTACCATATGACAGCAGATACATTATTCAGGACACCAGTTGAAGGAACCAGTCCAGAAGATTTGAATTTCATCAAGGGGGTGGGAGCCTTTACATCTCTCATTACGCCGAACGTATTGGCTCCTACAAAGAGGTTGCAGAGGACAAAACAAACACAGCAGCAAGATGACTAATTTTCCAGTTAAGAAAATACTGAATTCTCCGGGTCCCCGCGTTTCTTGGCGGCGCCCTGTTGGCTGGTGGCAGGATGCTATACTCCTACCATATGTTAATGGAATTCCCCATTGTAACCATCCCATGCCGCTGGCTAAACCAAGGGCGGGGGTGCGCTGCCGGCGGGAAAATTGAGCTGCAACAGCCAGAGAATTCCGGCCACTGCCCGGAAGGATGGCCAGGCTATATGCCCAACAAATGAATACCATGGCAATACCAAACCACCAAAGAAGACACCTCACAATAACTGATGACCTCCTAGTTTTTAATGACAAAATAATCATTCTGAGACTACTTCTACCTGGTATTCTTCAAAGGCTTCACCGAGGTCACTTACATTACAGGTGGGGGGTGGCTGGGGGGGAGGGGTGCTGATTTGAACAGCCCTAATTCCTCACCTCACAACACATCCATAAACAGAAAGGTGATGTTGATTTGTTATTTCTCCCTTTGTAAGTGGTGGAATATCTTCTCCAACCCTTCAATTTGGACGATTAATAACCCCGTGGCAAATGCGGGATAAGGGAGAAAGGGTTATGTCTGCCCCTTTTGCCGTCATATAAAGGAGAGGGCTAAGGGGGAGAAAGGAGTACACGATTAAAATAAGAGTTATGTTTTTGCACGAGTTCAGAATCAATGGTCCAATGGTGTATTCCTTCAGAAGGTTGCAAGCTGACTGTTTCCAAAAGCGAGGACTCCCACGATGTAAGAAGGCATGTGGAGTTGTTCAGTCTTGGAGGCACCGATACAGGAGTTCGAATGTTCTCGTGGTACGCAGTTTATGGGGACCAGGCAATTTACCTGGACAGAGATCTTTCTGCTGTCACCTGTTTGCTGCTAAAATAGCAGTCTGCCTGGGTTCAGTTCCACATGGCAATATCACAGGTTCTAGCAGCTTGGAGGAGGCCATTTGACACACCTCCCACTTCTTCGTTTGGCTTTTGGAAAAAGGATGTATTTTTTGAGGTCTGGAATATCGAGTGGATTTATTAGAGGCGCCAGAGCTCCCTTTGTCGCTTGCCGTCATACCGTCTCTATTGGCCAGCTCTGCCTTAGAAATGCAAAGGGTTCTGGTGCCTGGTGCATTCCTTTGGAACTTGATTTTCTGTAGCCTTAGGGGCGTGAGAGCATCTTTATGGTAACGAGGTCCTTGCTGGCATTCTGAAGGTTAGAAATTCTCTGGTATGAATCCTGGTGTGTCAGGCATGTGAGAGTAAAGCCTTCATCAGTTTGGAAATGTTATAAATTAATCAGGTTGATGTGGATGCTATATATATATTTTTTTTCTTTCTTCCTGTCTTCTGGATAGGACACGCAACTGCTTCTGATGAAAAAAAAATTAATTCAATTTTAATTAATTTTTTGGGGCCTTAGGTAAGTGAGAATAGGAAGTGTAGAAGTATCCAGGCATTCTCTCATTCAGACTAGCACACTAGACACACAGTTAGGAGAGCATTGGTGGGACAGGCTATCCACTGCTAGAGTTCGGACTTCCCGCTGTTGCGGGTGAGAGATTCCAACCTTCTGATTAACAGCTTAACAAAAAGGGTCTGGGCAGTTTAGAAAGTGGTGAGCACTCAGGGGCAAGCGATGGTTGAGCTGCTGTGGGTGATGTGCAGAGGGCAGTGCTGGACATCGCACTCCAGGGATGCCAGGCTCTGGGATCTTAAGACTGAGCTGCTGTTGTCCAGCATGGCTCCTGTCTGTCCACTTTGGTAACCTGTGGGCTCAAGGTGCTCAGACCGGGGGTTCGGCAGAGGGTCAGGAAAGTGGGGGAGTTTTAAAGGGAGATTCCACTTAGCAGTCTCTCTTGGGTTCAAGCACAACTGGAGACTTCCAGCTTCTGGTGCTAGATGCTTCTGGCTGGCCCAGCGGCAGGCAAGGGGCCAGGATCCTGACCTTCAGCCAACTTTTCTGGGCCAGTGTGACAGGAAGGTGGCCTTCTGGCATGGGCCTCTCCACATCCGTACTGGGTATGGCTGGTTGGCAGGGGGCGGGGGGTTATGGGTCATTTTAAAGGGGATGGTTAACTCTGTTAAAAAAAAAAGGGCAGCACGGTTAGCCCTGCTGCCTCACGCCGCCGAGATCCCAGGTTCGATCCCGACTCTGGGTCACTGTCCGTGTGAAGTTTACACATTCTCCCCATGTTTGCGTGGGTTTAGCCCCCATAACATGAAGATGTGCAGGCTAGGTGGATTGGCGACGCTAAATTGCCCCTTAATTGGAAAGAAAAATGAATTGGGTATTCTAAATTTTTTTAAAACTCTGTCCAGTGGTTTTGATATGATGCAAGATGGTGGCTGTGTATGGGGTTCAATCTGGTTGGGTCTCTCTGCTTGTCAGTTGCATGATAGATTCAGTGTCAATTTGGACGCTACTAATCTCTGGGTGATGGTCAGCTCTTCCTGTACCTTCAGGTCGCTTGTCAACTAGGTGATGCATCATCACTCTTTCTGGGTCAATTTGTGAACTTCTCTGATCCACATTTAAATTCACCGTAAGGTGGTCAGTGAAACCACTCACTCGTGTCCTGGCCGGGGCCTTTGGCTTTGGATGGGTGCTCTCCCAACTTGTTCCTTGTCCTCTGGAATATGTCCTCCATTTGCATCAATGGCTCCGAAGTGGAGATGGTCGATAGCTTTAAGTTCCTGTGGGTCACCATCACCAACAGTCTGTCCTCGTCCACTCATGTTGATGCAACAGTCAAGAAAGCCCAACAACGTCTCTACTTCCTACGGAAGCTAAAGAAATTTGACATGTCTGCATCGACTCTCACAAACTTCTACAGATGTGCCAGAGAGAGCATCATATCCGGCTGTATCACAGCCTGGTATGGCAACTGCTCGGCCCAAGATCGCAAGAACTGCAGAGTGCTGTGAACTCAGCCCAACGCATCACACAAGCTTGTCACCCTCCCATTGATTCTGTCTACAGTTCCCGCTGCCTCAGGAAGGCAAGACAGCATTGTCAGAGATCCCTCACGCCCAGGCTTTGCCCTCTTCCAGACCCTTCCATCAGGGAGAAGATACAGAAGTCTGAAGATCGCACATCCAGACAGAGGAGCAGCATCTTCCCCACAGCTACAAGATTCCTCAACGACTCCCCCTTGGACTGATCTGTTCCCTGGAAGACACTATTCATGATCACCTATGCTGCTCTTGCTCATGTTGCTTGTTTGGCACTTGTTCCGCACTGTAACCAATCACTATGTGTTCATGTACCATTTGTCAATGTACTTTGTAGATTATTCTTTTTGTCTACTATGTACGTACTGTGTGCATTCCCTGGGCCGCAGAAAAATACTTTCACTGCACTTCGGTACATGTGACAATAAATATGAATCAATCAAACACCACTGTCCTTAAGTGGAGGTACAGCTCTAGCTACCCTTCCTGGTGGCCTTTCAACATGGGGAGGTAATCGCTATCTGCTTATTGGTTTGGAAACTCCCTTTATCCCTATTTAATGCCGGAAAGAGGGTTTCCACCAGCAATACTTAAGGCAAGTGTTTAACCTTTTCCTTTCCTCGCCAAATAACCTTTCCTCTGTCAGGCTGTTCGGCTACGTGGAGTATCTGCCACATTATTTTTCTGCTGGAGGATCTGTGACGGCATAGATAAGGTACATAGTCAACATTTTTCCAAAGGTAGAGGAGTCAAGAACTAGAGGGTACAGGTTTAAGGTGAGAGGGGAGAGATACAAAAGAGACCAGAGGGGAAATTTCTTCACACAGAGGGTGGTGAGCATCTGGAATGAGCGATCAGAGGCACTGGTAGAGGCAGGTACCATTTTTTCCTTTAAAAAACAGTAAGACAGTTACATGGGCAGGGTGGGTCTCGAGGGGTATGGGCCAAATGTGGGCAAGTGAGACTAGCTTAGTGATAGAAACTGGGCGGCATGGATAAGCTGGGCCGAAGGGCCTGTTTCCATGCTGTAAACATCTATGACTATGTCTTTCTGGTCCCTATTTAATTTGAGGATATTTGGAAATCTATTACAGATTCTAGCCTAATTTCAGCCTTTTAAATCTGGGTAGCTTGCCGTGGGCCACCTTATCCCACAGGGTTTCTGGACTTTATTCAGCCTTCTGCCAAACTTCAGGATTTTCTGAAATCATTTGGGTTCTTCAGCCTCTCTGGACTGTTCTGGCCCCTCGGCGTGTAGGGCTTGGTCTCCACCAAATCACACGCTCCAGGATATCTATTGCTAGGAGGAAACTGTTCAAGGAGGTCTTTTGTTCCCAGCGTCATATGTTTACTAAATTTAATGGCCGTTTTTATTTATTTTAACTGCAGTAAGTTCTTTCATGGCGGAATGCAATATGCTATGTCTGTATGGTTATGGATGTATGTTCTCGGTGCACCAATGTATGAATGTACGTGTACATTAAATATTTAATGTTTTAAACGAACAAAAACAGAAAAATCTCAGCAGGTCTGACAGCATTAGTGGAGAGGGAAGAGAGCTAATCTTTCGAATCTGGATGGCTCCTCATCAAAGCTGTACAATTTGTGCGATTATGTGTCTTTGGAGGTGAAGCCAAAGACAAAGTTCCACATTTGCATGGACAATAACGTGCTATTCTCCTCCACAGCTAATCCCCTCTGTCTTCTTTCCATCTCCTTTTGGAATTCCCACTCTGCTTCTTGAGATTTCTTCATCTCCTGCATGTTTTGCTGATGAGTCCATTCCCTTTCTTCCCCTCTTCCCCCGGAACACGTCTTTCTCGCTTTCTTTTTTGAGTTTCCGTCTGTTTCTCTCCTTGAACTCCAGCTCTGACTTAAGCTTTCCCAGCTCGAAATTAGCTAGGGAAGGGGACTCGGAGTCACGATTGATCCCTGCATCGACCCACTTTACGCATCACGTCAGATTCAGGCTCCTCCCAATGCCAGGAATGGTTCATTTATTATTACTTTGCTGAGCAATTTGAACTGTATCTCCCGAGCTACAACTTTCAATTGACCTGTGCTAACTTTCACTGTTACATTTTCATGCTGAGCAAAGATTTGGACCTCAAACATGGCCATTTCCTTATTGTTAGGAAAAGGAATTTGCTGTTGTCAGTGTTGGAATTTGAACCCGTGTACCAAGGATGTTAGCCTGGGCCTCTGGATTACTTGTTCAGTGATATTACCACTACACCACCATTTTGCAAACCTTCTTACAGGAGTGGGCAATCTTGGAGATTGTGAAGACGGGGGGGGGGGGGGGGGGGGGGGGGAGGGGGGGATTCCCCGAGACCCGCGCCGGGCCGGAGAATCACCACAACCGCGCCATGACACCCTGATGCGCGATTCTCTGAGGTGCGAAGAATCGGTGACATTTGCGCTGGCGCGTTTGATGCAGCGCTGGCCGCTGGAATCGGCAGAGCTGCCGATTCTCCGGCCTGGATGGGCTGAGCGGCCGCGCGGATACGACAGAGTCCCGCCAGCGCCGTTCACCCCTGATCGCTGCCGGCGGGAACTCTGCGCGAAGGGTTGGGGGGCTTCCAATGGGGTTTGGCTTGCGATCAGGGCCTACCGATCGGCTGGCCGGCCTTTCCCCCACCCCCCCGGGCCTACTTTGTTACGCGGCCAGCCCCTGAACACCAACGCCATGTTGAGTCGGGGCCAGCGCATTGAAGAAGTCCCCCGCTCATGCGCAGGTTGGCGCGGCACAACTGCACATGTGCGGGTTGGCGCAGTCATCAGATCCCAGTCATCACCCATTTGGCGCCGGGAAGGGAGGCTGGAGCAACGGCGTTCACGACGGTGAGAACACTTGGTCTCCATTTTGGAGAATCGCCCCCATTATCTCAGTACAGCTTCTATTTCATTTTGTTTAAACCCGTCTGACCACTGTCAATTTTAACACAACCTTCCCAGAGAATACAGGGAGTGTGGGGTGTAAAAATCAACAAAGTGAATCCAGGAATTGCAGAGTTTTTGACGCTAATTGAGTAAGTCCAAAGGCACCTAGCCCAAAATAATGTGGTCCTTTATGAATTTGTCATTTTGGGATCTGATGACGTCATTCGTGCCTGACTGTAAGTTCAATGTGAGAGGCAGCACGGTAGCACAGTGGGTAGCACTGTTGCTTCACAGCTCCAGGGTCCCAGGATGCGATTCCCGGCTTGGGTCACTGTCTGTGACTGTCTGCACATTCTCCCTGTGTCTGCGTGGGTTTCCTCCAGGTGCTCCGGTTTCCTCCCACAAGTCCTGAAAGACGTGCTGTTAGGTGAATTGGACATTCTGAGTTCTCCCTCCGTGTACCCAAACAGGCACTGCAATGTGGCGACTAGGGGCTTTTCACAGTAACTTAATGTAAGCCTACTTGTGACAATAAAGGTTATTATACATTATTATTAGGAGTCAGAGAGAGTGTCACACTCATCTAATTATGCTGGAAAAGTGGACCACCTTAATGGAAAGTTTGTAAAAAAACCGATTTATTTTCAAGCTGATGGGGCCTGTTGTAAATCTGATAAATCTGCTGAGGGAAACCAGTTTCCTGGGAATAGGCTTGCTGTTCCTGTTCGAGACAACCCACACAGAAAATTTCCAGTTGCCAAATCCGCTACTTGTCCTGATCTCCAGCCCCAATCCTTTCCAATCAAGTGGGTTAAGTTCAAATTCTCCCTCTTGCTCTCTCATACTCTGAATTTCTCTTGGGGGGGGGGGGGGGGGGGGGGCATGTAGCACAATGGTTAGCACTGCTGCCTCACAGTGCTGGAGATCCAGGTCCAATTCCAACCTCAGGTGACTGCCTGTGCGGAGTCTGCACGTTGTCCCCGTGTCTGTGTGGGTTTCCTCTGGGTGCTCCGGTTTCCTCCCACAGTCCAAAGATGTGCAGGTTAGGTGGATTGGTCAGGCTATATTGCCCCTGGCTGGGGTTAGGAGGTAGGATGGGGTATTTAGGCCTAGGTGGGGTGCTCTTTCAGAGGGTCAGTGCAGACCCGGTAGATCGATGGGCTGAATGGCCTCCGTCAGCATTGTTGGGAATCTGATTCTATAAAAAGCACAACAGAGAGTAAACACATTGAAAAGAAGAGCAAATCTCCAATAAATCTATTCATAAACAGACGCAACAAGTAGAGATTAACAGTTACTTATAAGATTTTCACTTGTAAACAAATATGGAAATGAACAGAATTTAAACCTACTAAATTTGCATATAAATAGACTTTATATACACAAGATTTGCATACAGTTGATCTCAACCTATTTATAAACCTGGCGCCACAGAAATTTCCATACTAAACCAATTGTTAGCAAATTGTAATTGTATCCCCCCCCCTCATCAATCAGTTTGGTTATACTCTTGCTCTTTTTATTATTGTCCCATTACAGCAGCTGCTTCTGTATCAGTTAATACAATCGGTGTGTGATGATGTGAGTCAGAAGGCAATATCTCCTCATTTGACAACTGTTTATGAGATCGCATTGTTTTCTCAATCAATCAGTGCCAAGTCAAATCAGGAGAGTCAGGTCTGAATACAGGGTGACCCGGAGCATTCCAGGGCACGCGACAGATTGCTAACCAATCAACATCTCCTGTTTGTATAATGTTGGCCAGCTTCACCCTTGGGAGGAGGCAAATGAGAGATGGCCTGGCTGAAAACACATTGGACACTTAGTGCAACCGAAAAGATCCGCCAGCCAAAATACGTGGCTGTTGATTCTGATGTGTGAGTTGACCTTATGTGACATCAGATTGCCCTCCTTCCCGCTATAAATGTTTGGTGTTAGGGGAATGACCTTTGGCTTGGACAATCGAGACAAAAAACCCTTACATTGTGCAAGAGGATGTTGGAACCACAGGCATCCGTGGAAGGGTCAGAATCACCTGGGGTGATTACGGCAACAACTTGTGTCGATATAGCACCCACGCACAACAATGTCTCAAGGTGCTTCACCGGAGCAGGATTAAAGAAACGTTGACACCAAGCAACGCAAGATGTTAGGACAGAAGGGTGGGTTTTAATGAGAGCCTGAATGGAGGAAAGGGAGGTCAAGAGGGAATAAGAGAGCCTTGGCAACCGGTGACACTGCCACCACATGGTGTAGCATTTACAATTGGGAATGCGCAAACAAACAGAATTGGAGGGGTGCAGGTATCTCAAAGGTTACAGGAATGGAGGAGTTTACAGGGAGGGGGAGGAATGAGACCATAGATGGATTTAATAGGATGGGGGAGGGATTGGGGGGGAAGAGAATTTTCGCTCTTGGAGAAAACAGATCAATGAGGCGTAACCTTTACTGTACAGGTCACCTATTCGGGAGTGACATACAGTAGCAGTATTTGCATAAAGAGTTGTGGAAATCTGATTCTTTCTCTATCCAGGAAGGTGCGACTGAGGACCAGTTTTTTTTTATTCGTTCACTGGGCTTGGCTAGCATTGCCCATTCCTGACAGCATTTAAGAGTAAACCACATTGCCGTGGACCTGGAGTCACATGTAGGCCAGACCAGGTAAGGATGGCAGATTTCCTTCCCTAAAGGATATTGGTGAACCACAATCGGCTATGGTTTAATCGTCGTCATTTGACATTTAATTCCAGATTTTTATTGAATTTAAATTCCACCAACTGGCCTGGTGGGATTTGAAGCCATGTCCCAGAGTATTGCCCTGGGTCTCTGGATGACTAGTCCAGTCGCAATACCACTACGCCACTGTCTCCCCTGTGAATGTCGAAGCTGAAATTGACTGAATTTTCTTCAGCAATTCCAAAAGGATTGTTGAACCGATGCGGGAAGATGGAGTAAGATACAGATCAGGATCTAATTGAACACCAGAACATGCTTGGCGGGGAAAGGGAACTCCTTTGGTTTCTGTGTTTACAAACGGAAGGGGCTGTTTAGCTCACTGGGCTAAATCGCTGACTTTGAAAGCAGACCAAGGTTAGCCAGCAGCACGGTTCAATTCCCGTATCAGCCTTCCCAAACAGGTGCCAGAATGTGGCGACTAGGGGCTTTTCACAGTAATTTCCTTTGAAGCCTACTCGTGACAATAAGCGGTTTTCATTTTTCATAGCTTCCCTCAGCTTATTTTGTTTGACAGATTTTGTGCGGGATGGTGCAGAGAGTGGTTTTTCCACTGGGTGACATGTGGAATCCTATTTATGCAGATCAAAGGAAGGCCCAGATTTCTCTGTTGTCTGTGGGTATCGTCCAGCTCTCAGATGACAAAGGTGAAAACTGGAGATTCAAATCCACTCTCTGTTGGCAGCAACAAGTCTCCAGGCTCCTGAAGAGAAGCAACGAATAAAAAAGGAAGTATTCTCTAAAAATACCTAGAGCTCAAGGATTTCCATGTGCTCAGGAGTGTCTTGGGACCACAGTTATCATGGAGAAGTTGAACAGTTAAATAGAACATGGGAACATCGGAACAGGAGTAGGCCATTCAGCCCCTCGAGCCTGCCCCGCCATTCAATGAGACCATGGCTGATCTGTTACATAACTCTATTTACCTGCCTTTGTCCCATATCCCTCAATATCTTTGCTTAACACAAATCTATGTCAGATTTAAAATTAGCAACTGTGCTAGCTTCAACAAGCAACACGGTAGCATTGTGGATAGCACAATTGCTTCACAGCTCCAGGGTCCCAGGTTCGTTTCCGGCTTGGGTCACTGTCTGTGCGGGGTCTGCACATCCTCCCCATGTGTGCGTGGGTTTCCTCCAAGTGCTCCGGTTTCCTCCCACAGTCCAAAGATGTGCAGGTTAGGTGGATTGGCCAGGATAAATTTCCCTTAGTGACCAAAATTGCCCTTAGTGTTGGGTGGGGCTACTGGGTTATGGGGATAGGGTGGAGGTGTTGACCTTGGGTAGGGTGCTCTTTCCAAGAACCGGTGCAGACTCGATGGGCCGAATAGCCTCCTTCTGCACTGTAAATTCTATGAAATTCTACGAACTGCTGTTGTGGGAGAGAGCTCCAAACCTGTACCACCCTCAGGAAGAAGTACTTCCAGAACCATCCGGCCCTAATTTTTAGACTATGCCCCCTAGTTTTAGAATCTCCGAATTACCACATTACCACTGCATCAACATCTCTCCTTAGTTCATAGGGTCTTTTATAGTGCTCCTTTTATAGTCACCCGAAGCACTTTACAACCAATGAGCTGCTGTTATAATGTAGGGAACAGGAGCCAATCTTTACATAGCAAGATTCCACAAACAACAAAGAAATGCCCAGATCAGCAGGTTTGTCTTTCTCGACCCTCTCTTTTCCTGTTAATATCTTGAAGACTTTGATGTCGAGTGTCCCCGCAGCCCTTAACACACCCATACCCACCTTCACAGCTTCCGAAATCAGATCAGTTTTCCTGAAAGTGATCCCTCGAAAGGCGACCACTCCTCAACTTTCTAACCCACAGACCACAATCAATAAGAATAAACAACAACACCTCCTCCACAATAGTCCTCAATACCGGTGCCCCGCAAGGCTGCGTACTTAGCCCCCTACTCTACTCCCTGTACACACACGACTGCATGGCAAAATTTGTTTCCAATTCCATCTACAAGTTTGCTGACGACACGAACATAGTGGGCCAGATCACGAATAACGACGAGTCAGAGTACAGGAGGGAGATTGAGAACCTAGTGGAGTGGTGCAGCAACAACAATCTCTCCCTCAATGCCAGCAAAACTAAAGAGCTGGTCATTGACTTCAGAAAGCAAAGTACTGTCTACACCCCTGACAGCATCAATGGGGCCGAGGTGGAGATGGTTAGCAGTTTCAAATTCCTAGGGGTGCACATCTCCAAAACTCTGTCCTGGTCCACCCACATCGGCGCTACCACCAAGAAAGCACAACAGTGCCTATACATCCTCAGGAAACCAAGGAAATTCGGCATGTCCACATTCACTCTGACTAACTTTTACAGATGCACCACAGAAAGCATCCTATCTGGCTGCATCACAGCCTCGTATGGCAACTGCTCAGCCAAAGACCGCAAGAAACTTCAGAGAGTCGTGAACACAGCCTAGTCCATCACACGAACCTGCCTCCCATCCATTGACTCCATCTACACCTCCCGCTGCCTGGGGAAAGCGGGCAGCATAATCAAAGACCCGTCCCACCCGGGTTACTCACTCTTCCAACTTCCTCCATTGGGCAGGAGATACAAAAGTCTGAGAACACGCATGAAGAGACTCAAAAACAGCTTCTTCCCCGCTGTTACCAGACTCCTAAACGACCCTCTTATGGACTGAGCTGATTAACACAGCACCCCTGTATGCTTCACCCGATACCGGTGTTATCTAGTTACATTGTGTACCTTGTGTTGCCCTATTATGTATTTTTTTTTCATGGACTTAATGATCTGTTGAGCTGCTCGCAGAAAAATATTTTTCACTGTTGTGGTGATATGCATCACTGTAAATACACAAGGGGTTTATGTAAATACACTTAGACTAGCTAGACACTAGAGGGAGAACCAGAGACATGACACACAGACATTCAACCAATAGGTCAGTAATATAGCACACAACCAATGGGCATTCACGATACACACAGAGGTGACACTACCACAGGGGGGCATTACAGCAACCCATATAAAAGGACACAGCACACATGATCTTCCTCTTTACAGTGGAGACACTCAGTGAGTACACAGGGTTGATTTGAAACACATCACACCCACCACGTGGATTGTAGCAGACTGGTTTGTCAGTCTGAGTAGCTATGGCAGGATTAACAGGAGAGTCGAATCCAAGTAGGAGAATTGTTAACAGTTTAATAAATGTGTTAAAGCTATCTATAAGTCTGAACCTTCCTTTGTCAGAGTGCACATCAAGGAGGCAGCTTATGCTACGTCAAGAGCATAACAAAACAACTGTACCTCGGTACACGTGACAATAAACAAATCCAATCCAATCACATCACCCCTTAACCTCCTAAATTCTGACGAAAACAGGCGTAATTTGTGTAATCTCTCCTCATAACTTAACCACTGTAAGTCCAAGTGTCATTTTTGTAAATCTATATTGTAAACCTACCAATAGAGGGTCCCAGTTGTGGCTCAGTGAGACGTCCTCTCACCTTTGAGTCAGAGGTCATGACGTCATGAAACTTGGGCACGGCGTCCAACAATGCAGGACTGAGGAAGTGCTGCAAAGAAGAACAAAGAACAATACAGCTCAGGAACATGCCCTTCAGCCCTCCAAGCCTGCATCGATCACATGTCCTATCTCGACCAACCGCCTGTATCCTAAACCTCGTCTGTCATGTGCCTATCCAGCTCAGTCTTAAAGGTCGCTAAAGTATCTGCCTCAACCACCTCACTTGGCAGTGCATTCCAGGCCACCACCACCCTCTGTGTAAAAAAACTTCCCCCGCACATCTCCACTGAACCTTTCCCCCGCCTCACCTTGAACTTGTGCCCCCTTGTAATTGTCATTTCCGCCCAGGGAAAAAGTTCACCCAATCTAGACCCCTAATAATTTCATAAACTTCGATCAGGTCACCCCTCAGCCTCCGTCTCTTTCGGGAGAACAATCCCCGTTTATTTAATCTCTCTTCATAGCTAATACCCTCCATACCAGTCAACATCCTGGTAAACCTTTTCTGTACTCTCTCCAAAGCCTCCATGTCCTTCCATTAGTGCAGTGACCAGAATTGGACACAGTATTCCAAATGTAGCTAAACCAGCGTTTTATATAACTGCAAATTTATTTTCGAGCTTTTATACTCGATACCTGTCCTATGAAGACAAGCATGCCATATGCTTTCTTTATTGCAATTTCCACCTGTGCTGCCACTTTTAAGGATCTGTGGACCTGCACGCCCAGATCTCTCTGTGTCTCTATGCTCCTGATGGTTCTGCCATTTATTTTATAGCTCCCACCTGAATTGGATCTACCAAAATGCATCACCTCGCATTTGTCCGGGTTAAATTCCATCTGCCATTTCTCTGCCCAATTTTGCAGCCTATCTATATTCTGCTGTATTCTCTGACAATCTTCATCACTATCCGCAACTCCTGCAATCTTAGTATCATCCGCAAGCTTGCTAATCAGACCCGCTACGTTTTCTTCCAAGTCATTTATATATATTACAAAGAGCAGAGGTTCCGCTGCTTATCCCTGTGAAACACCACTAGTTACAGACCTCGATTCGGAAAAACACCCTTCCACTGCTACCCTCTGTCTTCTCTGGCCAAGCCAGTTCTGGATCCATCTAGCTAGCTCACCCCGACACTAATCTTTTGCACCAGCCTGCCATGAGGGACCTTATCAAATGCTTTACTAAAGTCCATGTAGACAACATTCACAGCTCTTCGCTCGTCAATCATTTTTGTCACCTCCTCAAAAGATTCAGTAAAATTAGTGAGACATGACCTCCGTCGTAAAAAAACACATGCTGTCTGTCGCTAATAAGACCATTCACTTCCAAATGTGCGTAGGTCCTACCTCTGAGAATCTTTTCCAACACTTTCACTATCACTGACGTCAACTCACTGGCCGATAATTACCCAGATTATCCTTGCTACCCTTCTTAAATAACGGTACAATGTTGGCTATCCTCTAATCCTCTGGGATCTCACCTGTGGCCAATGAGAACACAAAGATTTCTGTTAGAGGCTCAGTGATTTCATCTCTTATCTCCCTCAGTAATCTGGGATAGATGCCACATGGCCCTGGGGATTTGTCTACCTTAATGCTTTTTAACACACCTAACACTTCCTCCCTCGTAATAACGACCTGTTCTAAAGTGTTTACACAACCCTCTGAGACACCACCAATCAACGTGTCCCTCTCCTTTGTGAATACCGACGCAAAATACTCATTAAGGACCTGATCTACTTCCTTTGTTCTACACATAATTTTGCTCTTTGTCCTTGAGTGGACCAACTCTTTCCCTCACTACCCTCTTGTTTCTAATATACATCTAAAATGCCTTGGGATTCGCCTTAATCCTGTCTGCCAAGGACATTTGCGACCCCTTTTTGCCCTCCTATCTCCCTGCTTGAGCTTTTTTCTACTTTCCCTGTGTTCCTCAAGTGCTTTGTCTGTTTTGAGTTGTCTGTACCTCACGTGTGCATCTTTTTTTCTTTTTGACAAGATTCTCAATTTCCATGGTCATCGATGGTTCCCGAATCCTGCCTTTCAGCTGAGAGTTTTTATTGGGACCCCCCCCCCCCCCCCCCCCCCCACCCCGGCTCTCTCATGGCAATGCTAAAGACCCTGAGGCCCCTATTCTCCAGCATCCTGACCAATACTTATTCCTCAAACAGCACCACAAAGCACCTGGTCATCTCTTTGTTACTGGTGGAATCTTGCCATGTAAAGATTGGCTCCTGTTCCCCACATTACAACAGCAGTTCATTGGTTGGAAAGTGCTTCGGGATGACTATAAAAGGAGCACTATAAAATGTCCTATGAACTAATGAGAGATGTTGGTTAGTGGTAATGTCACTGGTGTGGGAATTCAGAGCTCCAGGCTAGTTTTCTGGGACATGGGTTCATATACCGCCATCATAGCACTGGGTGCAATTTGAACGTAATTAATGAATACATTGGTAATTGAAAGCTGATCTCAGGAAATATCAACGATTGAGCCATCCAGTTTGTGACTGACCTTAAGGGAAGGAAATCTGCCACCCTCACCAGGTTTGGCCTACATGTGACTCCAGGCACACAGCAATGTGGCTGACTCTTAACTGCCCCTCTGGAATAGCCAAGCAGGGCAGTTAGGGATGTGAAACAAATGCTGGCCTTGCCAGCAACATCCATATCCCAAGAAATAAAAATTAACGTTTGTTCTTTCTTTGGAACTGACTCTGAGATAATCACAGTGCCCGAGTTGCTATGAACAGTACACAATGAAATTTTGTTCATTTCTGGTCAGGTTCTGCTTTTATCTGTCGTTCAAAGAGGTTTGAAACATGCCTCGCTCTTTGTGACTGAGCAAGGATTATCATAGTGTTCCAAATCTTAAAATTGTTTACAACGGACTAATGCGTCGCTTCAGCATTTTAGCTCAATCAGAATTTATTCTGTTGCAAATTTCTGCATTCACCCAGGTGAAGGATGTCATTGCTGAGGAATACAAAATGGTTTCTTTGCATCACAATTTTTTGCTACATCCAATGTCAGCAGAAAGCATTCTGACATTGGTTATAACATATGTTAATCTCCCCTATCTCTTTCCTGATGGCAAACCTTAAGACTTGTCTTGAAACTGTGACAGGTTCCTTCACCAATCTTCCTCCTCATGTCAGAAGTGTAAAGTGAGAGAAAGGACCATTTGGGAGGTTTTGGGTGTTGTGCACCCTGTGGTGGTATGATTAGCATAGCTGCCTGCCATTGGTGCAGAACACCGGCTTACCATTGGCCCTGGTTGGTCATGTGCCTCTCGACTGGTTGGTTGAGACCAGTCATGTGATGGCTCCCCGATTGGTCGAAAGGCTGAGTTAACCCCGCCTCCAGGGCGGGGTATAAATACCCAGTACTCCCGGCGGTCGTCCTTCTACAGTAATCGACCGCAGGGCTTAACATCTAGTATATTAAAGCCATACTTTTGTTCAGCAACTCGTCTCGCGTTCAATTGATGGTACATCACACCCTCCATTATATTGGGTGCTAAAGGAAGATGTCATCACTCTCTTTTTCTCTTTACAGATACAGACTGATTGATGCTTTATTTCCGGCATTTTCTCTTTTCATTTCCAATCTTAAACATATATATTTTTCTTACTCTTCTATCCATTCCATCTAATGCTGCTAATTTATCTTTTTCCTAGTTGGTGCTAAATGCTGTCACACTAATACTAAATGAATTTATGAAGCATAAATTTGAAATCAACATTTGAAAACAAAATAGAGCTGAGCGGACAGATGACCTTGTCTTTCGTGCCAATAAACATGCAATGCAAAAACCCCAGAGCTGCTTTTCATGGCTGGAAAAGTCTTTTCAAAGTCATTAAAATGCAAAAGACCCTTCCTGTGTTTAATGGCTGACATCCTCCAAATAACCAAAAAACTGATTTCTCAATACTGTTTGCAGACTTTTCGACTCCAGAGTTGAAATCTAAAGGATGGGACTGAGTAACTCGGGGCAGAATTTTCCTTTTGTTTTCCTAAGTGCTGGTTCAGACGAGAAAATTATGCGTAATGCAGCTGGCTTTTCTCACCACATTTTCCAGCATTTAGAAAAAAAAATGCTGATGGCGTGTCTCCGCTGGCAACGCGTTTTTCTTTTTTATTTAAACATATTTGATTTCAAACACACATTCACAAACAGAAGTCGATGGGGGGAGGGGGGGGGGGCGGAACGATAAAACGATTGGTCGAATGGGTGTGTTTTCAGAGCTATTAAAGGAGGGAGGAGGGAATGGGAAGTGGAACGTTGTAATGAACGAGAGGGGGGATGCCAGACTTTGGGGCCTGAGTGACTGACAAGGACCTTA
Organism: Scyliorhinus canicula; assembly: GCF_902713615.1. Classification (NCBI taxonomy): domain Eukaryota; kingdom Metazoa; phylum Chordata; class Chondrichthyes; order Carcharhiniformes; family Scyliorhinidae; genus Scyliorhinus; species Scyliorhinus canicula. Next base: position 10,921,493 of record NC_052154.1, on the reverse strand, counting down.
GTAATGGAGGGTGAAGGGAAGACGGGTGTGCAGAAGCCGAGAGTCAAAGGAATGGAGAGTCTGTGGCAATGGGAGAGGGGTGATGGGGATGGTTTATAATTTGAATGAGGTTACTGAAGTTACTGAGATTAGACAACTGACAGAGTACCCTTTGTCGTCCAGTACTTTCCTGGAGCGGAGAAACTACGACATCTTCTTCGCAGCCTTCAACACATAATCAATGTAGATGAACATCTTGCCAAGGTCATCCCCCCCCCCCCCCCCCCCACTTGCCTTCAAACAACCACGCAACTTCAAACAAACCACTGTTTGCAGCAAATTACCCAGCCTTCAGAACAGCGACCACGACACCACACAACCCTGCCAGGGCAATCTCTGCAAGACGTGCCAGATCATCGACATGGATACCACCATTACACATGGAAACACCACCCACCAGGTACGCGGCACATACTCGTGCGACTCGACCAATGTAGTCTACCTCTTACGCTGCAGGAAAGAATGTCCCGAAGCATGGGACATTGGCGAGACCATGCAAACACTGAGACAACGAACGAATGGGCATTGTGCGACAATAACCAGGCAGGAATGTTCCCTTCCAGTCGGGGAACACTTCAGCAGTCAAGGGCATTCAGCCTCTAATCTCCGTGTAAACCACAACACAGAATTGCCGAGCAAAAATTTATAGCTAAATTCCACACGCATGAGTGCGGCCTCAACCGGGATCTTGGATTCATGTCGCATTACATTCACCCCCCACCATCTGGCCTGGACTTGCAAAGTCCTACCAACTGTCCTGGCTTGAGACAATTCACACCTCTTTAATCTGGGATTACCCCTATCTTTGGATCTGTAATGATTTGATTACCCGCAAATGCTCGCATTCCAAGCATTGTCTGGCACCTCTGACTTTGTCTATATAAGTGTTTCTGGAACATACCTCTTCCTTCACCTGAGAAAGGAGCAGCGCTCCGAAAGCGCGTGTTTGAAACAAACCTGTTGGCCTGGTGTTGTAAGACTTCTTACTGTGCTCACCCCAGTCCAACGCCGGCATCTCCACATCATGAGATTAGAAAGTGTAAGGCTGTTGTTAAGCATGTCTGCCTGGAAGGTAGGATGAAAATGCCTCGTAGCTAATTATATTTTTTCCAGTGGTTATAACTGAAGCATAAATGTTCAGGCCACCAGTAGATTTCTTCCCTCCCCTGCCACTTGGTGTTGGTAGCTCTAACAGGCAGGTAGCAATCTGTTCACTTAAAAACAAACATCTGACAATCTAACACTTCCTGTGACTGACTTGCAAACTCAAGCCCTGCTTTGTGCCTTAAATGAATAAATTGTTAATGTCTTTCAGATGGAATGCCAGAGCTCCAGAAGAACCAGGGGGCAGAGGTGAGTGCAGTGACCATTACTAAGGAGAAGGTTCTGGGGAAACTGAAAGGTCTGAAGGTGGGTAAATCGCTTGGCCAGATGGACTATACCCCAGGGTTCTAAAAGATATAGCTGAGGAGATTGTCGAGGCATTGGTGATAATCTTTCAGGAATCACTGGAGGCAGAAAGGGTGCCGGAGGACTGGAAAGTGGCTAATGTAACATCACTGTTTAAGAAGGGAGGGAGTCAGAAGACGGGAAATTATAGGCCGGTTAGCCTGACATCGGTCATTGGTAAGATTTTAGAGTCCATTATTAGAGATCAGATCGCGGAGTATTTGGAAGTGCATGATAAAATAGGACTGAGTCAGCACGGCTTTGTCAAGGGGAGGTCATGTCTGACAAATCTGTTTGAGTTCTTTAAGGAAGTAGCAAGGAAGGTAGACAAAGGAGAACCAGTGGACGTGATTTATTTAGATTTCCAGAAGGCCTTTTACAAGGTGGCGCATAGGAGACTGTTAAATAAGTTAGGAGCCAATGGTGTTAAGGGTAAGATCCTGGCATGGATAGAGGATTGGCTGACTGGCAGAAGGCAGAGAGTGGGGATAAAGGGGTCTTTTTCAGGATGGCAGCCGGTGACTAGTGGTGTACCTCAGGGGTCGGTGCTGGGACCACAACGTTTTACAATATACATTAATGATCTGGAGGAAGGCACGGTTGCTCAGTTTGCAGATGATACAAAGATCTGCAGATTGGCAGGGAGTATTGAGGAAGCAAGGGGGCTGCAGAAGGATTTGGACAAGCTAGGAGAGTGGGCAAAGAAGTGGCAAATGAAATACAATGTGGAAAAGTGTGAGGATATGCACTTTAGAAGGAGAAATGGAGGTGTAAACTATTTTCTAAATGGGAAGATGCTTAGGAAATCAGAAGGACAAAAGGACTTGGGAGTCCTTGTTCATGATTCTCTTAAGGTTAGCGTGCAGGTTCAGTCGGCAGTTAGGAAGGCAAATGCAATGTTAGCGTTCATGTTGAGAGGGCTAGAATACAAGACCAGGGATGTACTTCTGGGGCTCTATAAAGCTCTGGTCAGACATCATTTGGAGCATTGTGAGCAGTTTTGGGCCCTGTATCTAAGGAAGGACGTGCTGACCTTGGAAAGGGTGCAGAGGAGGTTCACATGAATGATTTCTGGAATGAAGAGGTTGTCGTATGAGGATCAGTTGACGACTCTGGGTCTGTACTCGGTGGAGTTGAGAAGGATGAGGGGAGATCTTATTGAAACTGACAGGATACTGCGTGGCCTGGATAGAGTGGACGTGGAGGAGATGTTTCCACTTGTAGGAAAAACTAGAAGCAGAGGACATAATCTCAGACTAAAGGGACGATCCTTTAAAACAGATGAGGAGGAATTTGTTCAGCCAGAGGGTGGCGAATCTGTGGAACTCTTTGCCGCAGAAGGCTGTGGAGGCCAATACACTGAGTGAGTTTAAGACAGAGATAGATAGGTTTATGATCACTAAGGGGATCCGAGGTTATGGGGAGAAGGCACGAGAATGGGGATGAGAAAAATATCAGCCATGATTGAATGGCAGAGCAGACTTGATGGGCCGAGTGGCCTAATACTGCTCTTATGGTCTTATGGAATGCCTGCCCTCCCCAGTAGTCATAAAATAGCCCACGTGGTTGTTATTTTGAAAATTAGGTGGGGGGGGGGGGGGGGGGGGGGGGCATGAGTACTCCCCAGTGCATTGGCCAATATTCATCCCTCGACCAACGTCACTCTAATTATTTGCTTATTAGTCATATTACAGTTTGCAGGACTGGCTGTGCACCAATTGACTGTTGCATTTCCCAAAATTACATCAGTGTCTAATCTTTAATAGTACTTCACGGTGTGTGAAGCACTTTGGATGTCTTGAGTTTGGGGACGACACTGCAGAAACGAAAGGCATTCTCTTTCTTCTCGCTCAACCAGCTGTTGCTTCTGTGAATAATCAGGGCACAGTTGAGAAGCTAAGAGGGGAACAGTATAGCCTGAGATTGAGTCTGACTCCGTCGCATGTCGCTTGCCTGCAGGAGGCTTTGAATTGTGAACAAGTCCCAAACTCCGGACAGACCAGGAATCAAACAAAGACGCACAGCACAGGAGGTCATCCAGTTATTCGGATTTAAAAAAAACACCGTTCAGTTAAAATGACCCAAAATGCCAAGCATCCCCAGCACCTGCTATCGCCTCCAGCTGATTGAATGCCTCATCATCACCAAATTTGATATGGGGAAGACGTCGGGCTGCATTCTCCGATTTTGAGACTAAGTGCTGACGTTGGCGTGGGAACCGTGGTGTTTTACGGCAGGAAAAATGGCGCAACAGCTGTACCGATAGTGCCGTGGGCAACATTGTCTGGACTGGCATGCAGTGCCGGAAGAAACTGCATGACCTCCTCAGTGCGGCCAGGGTGAGTTGGCACACACTGTTCCACACACCCGGAACACAACCCAGGGGAATGACCGAACCCCCATCCTGCCCCACAGACCAGCGACCTCTTATAACTACCATGCCGACTCATGACCCATTCCCATTCACCCAGTTTACACGATATAACGAATCACTGAGCCACAGAGTAACAATGACATTTGGGGAAATGCTCGGGAAAAAAGAAATCACCCACTGACAAATCTTGCTTTGAAAAATAATGGGAGGAATTCTAGGGAAAAGAATCGGTACGTTTTCCATTGGCCCTGCTGGGTAGCACTTCACCAAACACCTTTCGGAGTCCAAGGTACACCATATCAACCCCATTACCTGTATTTTCACTCTCTGTTACCTCTTGGAAAAGCTCAAATTAATCAGTTCAGCATGACTTGACGTTACTAAATCTGTGCTGGCTTTCCTTAATGAACCCGTATCTGCTGAAGCGTCTGGTAATTTCTTTCCCCTGGATTATCGTTTATTAAACATTTCCTCACCACTGAAGTTAAGTTGACTGGCCTGGGTTTACCTTCACACCATTTTTTGAACAAGGACATACGTTTGCAATTCTCCAGTCCTCTGGTGCTGAGGAGTGGAGGTTTATGTACAACGCATCTACAATTCAACCCTTACTGACCCCGATATGAGATGTGAGCAGTGTTGGAATCCTAACTAGTGGAATAATCCTCCCAATTTGCAGACAATTTCGCAGATGGAGTGTTCGGACTCTCCACAGTTTCTAACTCACTTTCTCTCAAGTGCAGACATTGAAAGCCCAGCAACATAAGAGTCATAATAATGATACACTCATCAATATTCTTACTGTAGCTCAGGTTGAAGCACACCGGCATCACACCAGATCGAGTCAATTGCAGGAATCAATGGAACCTTTGACATGCTTTTTGTTTCAAGTTATTTTCATGATATTTGATACTCTCTCAATAGTTTGTAAACAAAATCAGAAGCTGTGTTTCTGTCAGAATGTACTGCGCTTTAATTTCACATTTGTAAAGATTATTGGAATAGCTGTGAGGATCAACAGCTACTCTGCAGGTGAGAGTTAACCAATATGTTTATTGAAGTGTAACAAAAAAGGCCACCCCACTCCTTGCCTCCCCAGGTGTTGACTGGCCAGCCCTCAACCACCACTCACGTGCAATGGCAGGCCCACAGCAATGTGGGGCAGCACGGTAGTATTGTGGATAGCACAATTGCTTCACAGCTCCAGAGTCCCAGGTTCGATTCCAGCTTGGGTCACTGTCTGTGTGGAGTCTGCACATCCTCCCCGTGTGTGCGTGGGTTTCCTCTGGGTGCTCCGGTTTCCTCCCACAGTCCAAAGATGTGCAGGTTAGGTGGATTGGCCACGATAAATTGCCCTTAGTGTCCAAAATTGCCCTTAGTATTGGGTGGGGTTACTGGGTTATGGGGATAGGGTGGAGGTGTGGACCTTGGGTAGGGTGCTCTTTCCAAGAGCTGGTGCAGACTCGATGGGCCGAATGGCCTCCTTCTGCATTGTAAATTCTATGATGAGTCTTCACTGCCCTTTGAAGTGGCCCAGCAAGTGGGGGGAGGTGGTGGTGCAGAGGTATTATGACTGGACTAAACCAGGCAGCATTGTGGCACAGTGGTTAGCACTGGTCCTATCCCGGCTCTGGGTCACTGTCTGTGTGGAGTTTGCACATTCTCCCCGTGTTTGCGTGGGTTTTGCCCCCACAACCCAACGATGTGCAGGGTAGGTGGATTGACCATGCTAATTTGCCCCTTAATTGGAAAAAATTAATTACTCTAAATTTTTTTTTTAAATCACTGGACAAATAATCCAGAGACCCAGGGTAACACTCCGGGCACCCAGGTTCCAATCCTACCACAGAAGATGTTGCAATTTGAATTCAGTAAAGATGAGGATGGAGCCATTGTCGATTGTCATTAAAACCCATCTGGTTCACTAATGTCCTTTAGGGAAGGAAATCTGCCGTCCTTACCTGGTCTGGCCTACATGTGAATCCAGACCCACAGCAATGTGGTTGACTCTTAACTGTCACTTAGTTCGAGGGCAATTAGGGATGGATGACAAATTCTGGCCTTGCCAGCGATGCGCCCATCCCAGGAAAGAATGAAGAAGAATAAAAAGCCACTCAGCTCAAGGGCAATTAGGGATGGTCAACAAATGCTGATCTTGCCAATGACGCCCACATCCCATCAAAACAAACATAGAACAGTTGAGAAAAGAAGCATTTAAGAGGAGGTGAGATAAACACACGAGGGTGAGAGAAGGAAATGCTGCTAAATTGAAAGTAATTAGGATAGGAGGATGAGGCGATTGCATGTCATGGGAAGAGGCTTGTATGGAGCATAGATGTGAACATGGACTATATTTCTATGCAGTGCACTTTATGTCACCCTATATTCTGCTTGCGATAAATGCACCTCCGCCCAAATTATAGCAAGCAAGACATCAAAGTGGTCAGGGCAGGACACACATGTCTGTACGGGTTAGTTTCATGCTATTCTGATGGCAAAGAGAGAGGACGGGATTCTCCCCTACCCGGCGGGGCGGGGGGTCCCGGCGTAATTGAGTGGCATGAACCACTCCGGCGTCTCCGCACCTTTAGGGGCCAAGCCCTAACCTTGAGGGGCTAGGCCCGCGCCGGAGTTGTTGGAGCCCCGCCGAAGGGACTTCGCCGGCCGGCGGAAGTCCACACATGCGCCGGAGCGTCAGCGGCTGCTGACGTCATCCCCGCACATGCGCAGGGGAGGGGGTCACTTCCGCCTCCGCAATGGTGAAGACTATGGCAAAGACGGAAGGAAAAGAGTGCCCCCACGGCACAGGTCGATCGGTGGGCCCCGATCGCGGGCCTGGCCACCATGGGGGCACCCCCTGGGGCCAGATCGCCCCACCCCAGGACCCCGGAGCCCGCCTGCGCTGCCTGGTCTCGCCGGTAAGGTAGGTGGTTTGATGCACGCCGGCGGGAGAGGCATGACAGCGGTGGGACTTCGGCCCATCGCGGGCCGGTGAATCACGGGGGGGGGGGACTCGCCGACTGGCGCGGCGCGATTCCCGCCCTCGCCGAATCTCTGGTGCTGGAGACTTCGGGACACGGCCGGGGCGGGATTGACGCCGGCCCCCGGCGATTCTCAAAGGATGGGCCAGAGGAAACAGCCTAAAATAAATGCTGCACCGAGGGAACGAGTAGATGTCTTTAGAAAGGTAAAAGATTGCCTCTGCGATCAATTGCCTTTGTCTCATGCCATCTTGTGGTTTTTCTCAGCCTACAAGAGAACTCACACCATCTACCATGGACGAAAGACTCACCTGTCCGCCACCCCTTCCCCATCTGCACAGGAATTTTGGGCTGTTTTTTAGAAGGGCAGATCCTGTACAACCCAATGGCCATTTTATTCATTCCCAGCCCCCCCCCCCCCCCCCCCCCCCCCCCCCCCACCCGATACATTTAACTCTATCAAAACTGAAATTTTTCGATTTGAGCTTTGTGCCAATTTAGCACTTAAAATGAAATGGCTGTTCTGGCACTCGGCCCACTGTGGGTTCATTTTCACTGCAAACTCACTTCTTGTGCAGTTAATTAATTATGGGTGCAATGCATTAGTGCCCGAACAAATAATCATCAATTAAACAAATTATTAAAGGGCAAAATGATAACCTATCTTCCGACATGACGGAAAACCAGCAAAAGTAATGAAAAGCCTTCTGGGAAACAAATTAGCAGGTCTTAACCTACCTCATGTTTTTAATGACTGATTCATTCTCCGGATGTGGGAGTCAGTGGCAATGCCTAGTTTTACTGCCCGCTTCCAGTTGATGCGACGGAGTGGTTTGCTCGACCATTTCAGAGGTGGAACGCAGAGGTAGGGGGCTGCAGTCATTTGTTGACTTGGAATTAAAGCTATCCACTATGCAGGGTGATAACTGGGAGCAAGTTTTCACATTAAGGTTTGAAACTGTCGCCTATCGAGGCTGGGGGGGTCAATTGAAAATTTCAAAACTAGGCAAGGATATTAAAGAATACCAACTTAAGTCACAGATCAATTAAGATCTAATTAAATAGTGGAAAAGGACCAAGGGGCTGAATACACCAGTCCAGTTCCTTTTTTCCCAGACTAGGCCTAAGGATAAGGCAGTGAGTTGCATTCCCAAAACGACATCATGAACTGGCTGTGCTTTTCCAAATTACTTCTTAATTTCAGCTGAGTATATATTTTTTTAGTGAAAACTGAAAGAGTTTGGAAAAAAACCCCGGTAGTACCGATGGAATTGTATGTGGGGTGGGCTGCATAGAGTTCCTACAGTGCAGAAGAAGGCCATTCTGCCCATCGAGTCTGCACCGACCCTCTGAAAGGGAACTCTACCCAGCCCCACTCCCCTGCACTATCCCCACAACCCCATAACCCCACCGAACCTGCACATCCCTATACACTGAGGGGTAATTTAGCAAGGCTGATACACCTAACCGGCACATCTTTGGACTGTTGGGAGGAAACTGGAGCACCCAGTGGAAACCCACGCACACACGGGGAGAAAGTGCAAACTCCACACAGGCAGTCGCCCGAGGCTGGAATTGAACCCGGGTCTCTGGCACTGTGAGGCAGCAGTGATAACCACTGTGCCACTGTGCCGGATGGTCGGGCTTGGCAACCTGTGAGGTGGCTGGGTAAGAGATCACCTTGGAGGTGCGAGGGTTGTGTGAGGGGGTGCAACGAGAGACTGGAGGAGGCAGACTTACCCTGGCTGAGCGAAGAAGGTCGTTCACCTTCTTGCGACACAGCTGCCCTGCCCCCCTCTGCAGTGAGCTGGCACTGACTGGGGGCTGCCTCTGCCTCCCAGGTGGATGTGGTGACCTTGCTGGATGGACGTCTGCATATCCGTGGATAGAGCACATCCTACCTCTGCTGCACACCATCCAGGAATCTGGTCAGTGCTCCCTCTGTGAATCGTGGAGTTGGCTTCCTGTCAGCCATCCCTCGAATGGATCTAGAGCAAATCCTGGGCAGGTGTTTATATGGAGCTGCCCACTGAGTGTAGTAGAGATTAAGTTGCCCCAGTATCAGTGGAATGCTGCCACGAGATGGCATGATTCACATCGCTTTATTTTTTCTAAACGAGCCTCAAAATTCTGTGAGACTTCCCACCACCGCTGGCGGGATTTGCACCGGCTTTGTCACTGAAATGCAAATAAGATTCCGCCCATTAACTCTGGGCGGGATTCACCGGGCAGATTCTCCCTTCCGACGGCAGAGCGTTAACTCTCCGGGGAGTTGAACAAAGGCGTCATCGGACCGCTAAGTGTAGCGATCCACTGCCGCACAGGGGGCCGGCCCAGGACTGGAGCGACTCACGCCACTCCAGTTGCCGATACTGGTGTCAAATGTGCTCCGCGGGTCTGCTCATGCGCGCTGCGGCCAGTGCGAACTCGCGCATGCGCGGGTAGCATCCTTCTCCACACTGGCCACATCGCAACATGGCATAGGGCTGCAGGGGCCGGCGCAGAGTCAAAGAGGCCCCCACCGGGAGCGGCCGGCCCATTGATCGGTAGGCCCCGATTGCGGGCCTAGCCCCGGCGGAGGCCCCGTCCGGTGATGGACCCACCTTCCTCCCCCACCAGGCTGCCTCGCCGCAGGATGGACGCCATGGTCATGCCGGGTAAGACCACATGTGAGCGGCGCCGGCGGGACTCGGGCTATTTTGGCGGCCACTTGGCCCATCCCGGGTGGAGAATCGCCGGGGAGGGGGCCGCATAGAGTGGCCCCCGAGCGATGCCGCGCCGACAGCGCCGGCGCCAATTCTCCGGTCACCAGAGATTCGGCAGCCCGGCGTTGGGGCGGAGCCGCGTGAATCACGTCCGGACCGGCGATTCTCTGACCTGGCCCTAGGGTGGGAGACTCCCGTCCACCGTTCCCTGACGCTAATTTTGTAATCGGTGATCAGGCGGGAAACCCCTTCTGATGCTGAAACCGCGGGTGTGGGGGGGGGGGGCGCTTGTTTGGCGCATTTTTCAAATTCTCTGCCTCCTCTGAAATGGCGTCATCACATGCCGCATGCCGCAGAGACAGTTTTAGGGCATCACCGAAAGACCCTCCCCCGATGCACCCACCCCCGATGGGCCGAGTTCCCAACTGCGCGGTTGATGTGTGGTCTCAGCAGTTGGGTAACTGGCATGGCGGCTGCAGACTGTGTCCAGCGCCAACACAGTCAGGCGGAAGCCATGCTGCTGGCCGGGGGGGGGGGCTTCCGCGAGCGCTGGGGGACTGTTGGGGGATGGCCAAGGTGTGGCCAGGGGGGCACTATCTGGCCGGTTGGGTGCGCGCACGGACGGCGCCATGTTTTACGGCGTGACTACTGCAGGTTGTCGCCATGCGCATGTTCAGATACACTGAACACTAAACCTCTCAATCAGATCTATGGCATATAAAACGTGGATGTTGATTCTGCAATTTGAAATACCTTAATATATCGGATGCATTGTTCAAAGATTCAGCCGCAGGTCCATTAAATCTATTCTTCTCAGCTGTCTATTGGAGCAGCGCTAGTTCCTCTCTGTGGAACTTGGTTACTGGGCAACCTTAACACAAGTGTTTTACCTCACACCAAGCTAACTCAGCAAGGATTATATCAATTGCAGTGCAAATATTTTTATTCCCTTCAAAGAAAAAGTACATATTAGCATATAATGCTTGCTTTGCAAAAAGGGGAGCTAAGGTGAATTGTTTTCAGTTTTCTCTCCAACACTTTCCGGTTTGACCATGGCAGTTCACAAAGGAATCACACGTTCTCTGGTGAGTATTTTACATTGTGTAAGCGGGCGTGTGCCTGACCTGGGCAGGAGGTTGCCACACCTTTAGGGGCCAAGCCCTAACATTGAGGGGCTAGGCCCGTGCCGGAGTGGTTTGCGCTCCGCTGGCTGGCGTGGACTGCCTTTGGCACCACACCAGCCAGGGCCGAAGGGACTTTGCCGGCCCGATCATGGGCCAGGCCACCATGGGGGACCCCCCGGGCCAGATTGCTATGCTCCCCCCGCCCCCCAGGAACCTGGAGCCCGCCCGCGCCACCTGCTCCCGCCGATAAGGTAGGTGGTTTGGTCCACGCCGGCGGGAGGGGCTAGACAGTGGCGGGTCTTGGGCCCATCGCGGGCCGGAGAATCGCCGCGGGGGGGGGGGGGGGGGGCCCGGCAACCGGCGCGGTGCGATTCCCGGCCCGCCGAATCTCCGGTTCCGGAGAATTCGGGACACGGCGAAGGGCGGGATTGACACCAGCCCTGGCGATTCTCCGACCCGGCGGGGGGGGGGGGGGTCGGAGAATCCCGCCCCTGAAATATGCGATCAGACATTAAGCGCACATCCCGACATCATCGCGCTAGCCTGCAGCATTATGGTCAGCAGGTGGGGCCAGAGGTGCGCCCACCATCAATTAAACTGGTAACTAAACCCACCAACAACCTAACGGAATCGAATTTTACATTGCCCGCTCGATTTAGTGCTCGTCGCATGAACATCACGGGCAGGCAGCCAATCCGTTTCTTCACCTTTCTCATTCAAGGGTGGGATAATAGGGGAGAGCGGCACTGACGCTGTGAGTTGTGAGGAGTTCAGGTGAGAGTTTGCTGCTGCTTTATTGCTGAGATTCATGAGCGGGATTCTCTGTCCCGGGACGCCCAGGATGCGTTCCCCGATGGAACAGAGAATCAGGCGTCGGGGTACAATCAGGATTGGTGCCCGGCAACGACCCAAACGCCATTCTCCGACTCCTCCCCCCCCCCCCCCCCCCCCCCCCCCCCACTGGCGGCATGAACAAGTTCGACACGGCAGCGGGAGCATGGAAAAAATGCAAATGAGACATAATCACCCATTTGCATCTATTTAGCGGGTCCGGAGCCCTATGCTCCGCCCTGTTGTGATTCCCCGGTACCTGTGGCTGGGAATCAGGTGGGTGAGGTTCACATGTGGTCTCGATAATCCTGAATCTGACGTGGTTGAACCCGCAGTGGGCCAAGGGGACCACCACACCAGGACCATGATGGTAGAGACCATATGAACTCACCCTCCACCCTTCAACAATGCACAGCACCTCCTAACTCCCGGATTGCCTGGGTACCCCATCTCAAAGCATGGGGGTGACCCAATCCATGCCCCTCAGTGACCCATGTAATAGGGAGACCCCCACAGGGACCCCTGTGATAGGGAGACCCCCACTGGGACCCCTGTGATAGGGAACCCCCCCCCACCTGGACCCCAATAACAGGGATACTGGCCACAGGAACCCCTGCGATAGGGAGACCCCCACTAGGACCCCTGTGATAGGGATACCGGCCACAGGAACCCCTGCGATAGGGAGACCCCCACTAGGACCCCTGTGATAGGGATACCGGCCACAGGAACCCCTGCGATAGGGAGACCCCCACTAGGACCCCTGTGATAGGGATACCGGCCACAGGAACCCCTGCGATAGGGAGACCCCCACTAGGACCCCTGTGATAGGGATACCGGCCACAGGAACTCCTGCGATAGGGAGACCCCCACTAGGACCCCTGTGATAGGGATACCGGCCACAGGAGCCCCTGTGATAGGGAGACCCCCACTAGGACCCCTGTGATAGGGATACCGGCCACAGGAGCCCCTGCGATAGGGAGAGGACTTACAGGGAACCTGGACTAAAGGGACTCCCTCAGGTACCCCCACAAGGACCCCCGACTAACTAAACCACCCCTCTACTGACCCCCAGAAAAGAGACCCACAATCTGAAAACCATTCATGGCTTTGTGGTTGTGGTTTGTGATTGACATCTCATAAAAAACACCTGCAGCTTTGATCCATTCATATCCCTTCAAACTTCAGGGGCCTAAGTGGTGAAGCCCCAATGTTTATAAATATTGACCACATCAAAGGGATAAAGTGCACTAAGTGCATAACAATCACTTAAGCATGATTTCACTGCACGTATCTCTCTTTGGTGTCATTGATGCTTACAAACATTGAGGTTTCACCACTTAGGACACTGAAGCTTGAAGGGATATGAATGGATCAAAGCTACAGATGTGTTTTACGAGCTGTCAATCACAAACCACTACTGGGAAGCCTGGAATGAATTGCAGACAATGGATCTGTGGGAACCAGAAGCAGACGGAGCTTCTCTGCTTCGCAGAATGGACGCTGGAGCTGCAAGGTAGGTATTACAGCTATAACACGTCCCACAGCTGCTGTTTAGACTGCTCTCTGGCCTCCAGGCAGTGGTTCCTTTTCAGGGAAGGGGGTTCTGTGTGTGTGTGTGAGGGGGGTGTTTGTGTGCATGTGGGGGGGGTCCATAGTGGGGGTTCCAGTAAGCAGGGGGTCCCTGTGGGGTGTCCCCCTATAACAGGGATCACTTGGGGGTCCCCATAATACAGGGATCCCTGTGGCCTCTTTGTGACCTGAGGACCTTGTACCATGCTTGCAATTGAACCCGAGGGCATCCATCTAAAATTTGCTTTGTAGGGCAGGGTGGCCACCACAACACCCATTTGTGTGCACACCACGCCTTTAGGGCACAGCACACCAGACAAAGGACATCTGTTAAAAGGTGGCAGTCTAGGTCAGCGGGCATGATTGGATTGGATTGGATTGGATTGGATTTGTTTATTGTCACGTGTACCGAGGTACAGTGAAAAGTATTTTTCTGCAAGCAGCTCAACAGATCATTCAGTACATGGGAAGAAAAGGGAATTGAACAGAATTCAAGAAAATACATGAGAATACATAATAGGGCAACACAAGATATACAATGTAACTACATAAGCATTGGCATCGGATGAAGCAGACAGGGTGTAGTGTTAATGAGGACAGTCCATAAAAGGGTCATTTAGGAGTCTGGTGACAGTGGGGAAGAAGCTGTTTTTGAGTCTGTTCGTCCGTGTTCTCAGACTTCTGAATCTCCTGCCCGATGGAAGAAGTTGGAAAAGTGAGTAAGCCGGGTGGGAGGGATCCTTGATTATGCTGCCTGCTTTCCTCCGATGTTGTGAGTCGCACCTTGATCCAGTGCCGCAAAAGGTGAAAGCAGTGACCTGTATTTAAACCCCTCATATCCTTGAGCTGCCAGCCATTCATTCATTTCCTGTACTGGACTGTGATTGACATCTTCCATATAGCCACACACACACACACACAGCTGTCAACCTCACTTTATTCATCCTCCTCCATAGTTGAGTAGGTCTGAAGTGCTCTAACCACAATGTTAATAAACATCAACCACTTCAAATATAGTTAAGTGCTTTCCAATCATCCCCTGTTAAGCTGTGTGATTCTGAAGTGCTTCTTATTTAGAGGGTCTTGTTGGGAGGGGGGGGGGGGGGGGGGGGGGGGGAGAGGGGGAGTCCCTTTACTTCTGGGGTCTCTGGGAGGGGTCCCTTTATTTAGGGGTTGCTGGGGTGGATCCCTTTAGTTATGAGGGTATGAGGGGGGCTGAATTATGATGCGAGGGGGAGGTGTGGTCAGCCATGTGGGACCTCACTATTGCCCACCCCCTCAATATGGCAGCCTGATAGCGGGATTCTCTCAGGAATCCCTCACAATAGGGCGGCATATGGCGCAGTGGGTAGCACTGGGACTGCGGCTCTGAGGATCCGGGTTTGAATCCCGGCTCTGGGTCACTATCCGTGTGGAGTTTGCACATTCTCCACATGTCTGCGTGGGTTTCACCCCCACAACCCAAAGATGTGCAGGTTAGGTGGATTGGACAAGCTAAAGTGCTCCTTAATTGGAAAAGAAACATAATTGGCTACTCTAAATTTATTTTAAAAAAGGAATCCCTCACAACCCTCGCCTCGCATAAATTTGCATGGCAAAGAATAGTGAATCACCTCTGATCTGCAATTCACCTCCCAAACGGGAAATCCTGCCCGGGGTAGAGGCAGGTAGGAATGTTACCCCTGGTTAGGGAGTCTTGAACCTGGGGACACAATTTCAAATGAAGGTGGAAGCTTCTTAAGGCTGAGAAGGCTGAGTGAGAAGAAGAGAATTGTTTTTCACAGCGGGTTCTGAATCTTTAGAATTCTCTAGTCCAGGGGGCTGTGGAAGCTCAAACATTGAGTGTGTTTAAAGCAGAGATTTATAGATTTCTAAATACCACTGATGTGAAAGTGTATGGGGCTAGCACGGGAAAAAGGCACTGGATTGAATGATCAGCCATAATCATAGCCTACTCCTGCAGCAACAGAAACAGAAAATGCTGCAAAAACCCAGCATGTCGGGGCAGCATCTGCGGAGAGAGAGAGAGATGAGAGTCAACCTTTCAGGTCCCTAACTCTTTTTCAGAGCTCCTGGGTGGGATTCGCCCTTGGGCGGAGAATCCCTTTTTACGATCGAATGGGGGGCGGTGCCTGTTTTCGGATGATCCTCCAAAAGGCATCATCGGGGAGTACGCCGCGCGCCGTTGGGACGGCCTCAGGACGTCCCCTGAAGTCCCTCCCCAAAAGCGTAGCCCTCGATGGGTTGAATTCACGACGGCGCAGATCACTTGTTTTCTTGTCCAGCGCCCCCACAGTCGGGAGCCGTGCCGCTGGCCAGGGGTGGGTGGGGGTGGGGGGCGGGGGCGGGGAGGGGGCTTTGATGAGGGCTGGGGGGAATGGTGGGGGGGGGGGGGTAGTCCAAAGGTGGCGAGGGTGGTCCAGGGGGGTACTATCTGGCAGGCAGGTCTGGTCCGCGCGCAGCCTGCGCATGCGCGGCCACGGACCCGGCCATTCTCCGGCCGTTTTTGGCGCGGGAGCCGAGGGTTTTACCCGGCACCGCTGCTAGACCCTCACCGGTCCTGGAATTGGTGAGGGTCCGGCGTCGATTTTGGCGTTGTAAAATGCCACAGTTCCCACGTCGGCATCGGCACTTAGCCGCAAAAGCGGAGAATCGAGGTCCCAATGTTCCTCGACCCAATGGGAGGAATGGCCTCCCTCTGTGCAACACTATTCTATGATTCTACAGTCCCACTGGGATTTCAGAGATTCCAATGGTTATCATTCATGACTGAGCGAACCAATTAATGAGTGTTAGTGGGGAGGATGGGGAGGAGGGTCCTGTTGAGATTGTGGTGACTGAGTACAGATTGGGTGCCAAATCCGGAACCTTGCTATTTTCTGGCCTTGTTGCAGTTCGTTGAAAACACATAAGAGCCTAACCCATAAGAGCGTGTCGTTTTATACTGCTCCACATCATGCCACTGGCAAAAGCTGCATTGTCTTTCACACAGGTCACCTCTGGGTCCCACTGTGATGAGATTTAGAAAGGGGGTCACTTCACAATTGAGTGTACAAGTGCTTTGACCCAGCCGATTGCAGATGCAATTTCAATTTATGACCAAATTCACGGCCAAATTGTAGAGGGACTCACAGATATAATAGAAATATTGATCGCCAGCTATTTTCAGCCATTTTGAAATGGAATTAGCAAATGTTTTGGAAAGGAATTCGCTGGAAAAATTAAAAAGGACTTGAAAATAAATTGGGAAGAGCTGCTTGCCATGATATGCAAACATGCACATAATGATATACAGACTGGCAGCTAATGAACACAGAGAACAGGACATGACCAATGAGCAGGCAGGACATTCAGGGGTGGTTTCTCACCATAAAAGGCATGAGGCATTCACACTTCGCCTCTTTTCACTGATGAACATCTAAAGAGTGAGTCAGAGGGCGGGATTTTCCAAAATGGAGACAGAGTGTCCGCGTCGTCATGAACGCCGTAGCGTTTCATGACGGCGCAAAACAGGCGTGGGCACTACCGATTCTGACCTCCAGAGGGGACCAGCACAGCGCTCACGCCACTCCAGATGCCAACTGGGCGCTGCGCCAACTCGCGCATGGGAGACTTCCTCAACACGCCGGCCCCGACGCAACATGGCGCGGGGGTTCAGGGGCCGACCACGTAATAAAATAGGGCCGATTCTGGAGAGGCCGGCCCACCGATCGGTGGGCCCTGATCGCGGGCCAGATCGCATTGGAGGCCCCCCCGGTGAAGGAGCCCCCCCCCCCCCCCCCCCGCCACAGGCCGCTCCCCTACCATGCGCGCAGAGTTCCCACCAGCTGCGAGCTGGTGTGGATGGCTCGGCACGGGGCTCAGAGAATCCCGCTGAATGGGTATGTACAGTATCACACCTCCAGCACGTGGCTAAGAGCTAGTCTGGTTCAGTCAGACAGAGTAACCACACTTAGGTTAGCAGAGAGTCGAACTCACAGAGAACTGTGCTAACTGTGCTACTGGTTCAATAAATCAGATTGATCTAACTTCAAGGTCTGGAGTATCTTTTGGTCAAAGCTGCATCCAGTTGCAACTTGTGTTATCCCAGAGTACATAACACATCACTGCTCAGATATATTTTATCTAATTATTTCTTTTAAAAATTCCAATGAATGGGCAATTTAGCATGGACAATCCACCTACATGGCATTGGCGTGATTGTATTTATGACAATCCATGCTTTTGCTTTTTCAGTTACCAGACACCCACACAATGGGGGATTAAACTCACGTGGTCAGGTTTGGATGAAAATGGCAGGTTCTCTTCCCATGGTAGTGAACTGGTCGCATTTTGATGACAGCTAGCTATTTTCCTGAGCTATTTTTCTCATGCCTGTCCACACATTACTCAATTTATTGAATTCCATTTCATTGCTTTTACAGACAAGGAGGACTTGTATTTCAGTTGTGTCTCTCATGAACTCAGTGTTTGAAAGCACTTCAGAAATTGTCAGTAGAGGGCCAATGGTCACTCGTGTGGTTCAGGGAATGGGAAGCAGCCAGCCTTACCCACCTTCTAAATAAGGAATCTGGATTGCGCAGGCTTTGTGGGCCAAAGGGCCTGTTCCTGTGCTGTAATGTTCTTTGTACCCTGCACATCTTTGGGTTGTGGGGGTTGATTGAACCATCAATTCAGCGAACACGTGTAGTTGGATCTGAACAGAGGCTTTAATACACTTACAATAGAGCCAGCCTATTTGTCATTGAACTTCAGGTGAAAATGGCAGGCTGGCTCTAAGGCACTGATCTTTATACATCAGTCCCAGGGGGAGGAGTCCTGGGCGGAGCCAAGGGAGGAGCCCAATACAAACTCTCTCGTACTCCCAGAGCGACTCCTCCTGGTGGTCGGATAGTGCAACTGCACTTACAATTAGTAGATAATGAACATATATACATGGAGTGATATTGGCAACTATATATAGTGTGAATCACATTCACCACAAGGGTGAGACCCACGCAGGCATGGGGAGAATGTGTAAACTCCACATGGGTAGTGACCCGGGGCTGGGATCGAACCCGGGTCCTCGGTGCCATGAGGCAGCAGTGCTAACCACTAAGCCACCGTGCCGCTCTCCCCTCGGATGTACTGTTAATGAATATTAGAAATGGGTAAGGAATTCTTAGCAGGATCAGCCCCATTACGAGTTCCAGGCAGGAAACATTCCAGATTTCACAGATACACTGCTGATTTTAACAGCAAGGTAAATTTTAAGATTTTTTTCCGCCGGGTTTGTCGTCAGCAGCCAGCCTGAATGAGGCCAGAAGAAGTTCAGAAAGGCAGGGGTAGGGAGCAGGGAGGGAGAGATTCCGGTTGTGGTGAAGGGTGGTGGGGGTTGCGAGTTGGTCAGGGGGAAAGGATGAGGGGAAGTCTGAGATTGCGCGGGCTGCAGATCATGTTGGGGTAATTGTGGGGTCCTGAGATTATGGAAGTGGAGAATTGGTAACCGCAGGGAGGGAGGCAAGTTACCTTGTCGGGCCTGTTCTTCTTGCAGTAGTCCATTCTGTTCAGTATGACGGTGGAACCTCCTTTGTCTGCTGGTTTGATGACGATGTTACGGTTGGTCTTGAGAGCGTGGATGGCGTTGTGTTGGGCTTGGGTGACGTTCGGGGCTGACTGGTGAATGCGATTGATGAATTTGGCATTGACGCTGCTCCTGACGGCTTGAACTCCCGGAGCTTCATTCACCTGATGAATTCCATCGTGTCTGCCACGAGACTGTTAGGGTCCATTTTGGTGGTGGTGCAGAAATTGAGCCCTCTGCTGAGTACTTCGATTTCGTCTGGTTGAGAGGTGTAGTCTGACAAGTTGACAATAGATTTCCCTGTATTGTTTTCTACTGTGGTACCGGGGGAGGCTTGGTTGCTGCTGGTGGTGATGCCGTGTTTCGCAAGCTTCCTGTTCTTGGTGTGCATATAGGTGGCGTAGTCTCATCTGTTTGGCGGTGTTCTGTAGCTGGTCTGCTGCGTCCTGAGCTCAAATTGAGAATATGGTCTCTATCTTGGTTTCCAGGTTGCGGCATCTGCTGTAGAGCTGGTTTACGAGGTGGTTGATGAGTGTGAGAGAGGTGCGACGGAAGAGCCTCTCAGCGTAATCTGTGTTGTAGGTCGTCTTGAGTGGGTTTGTGATCTGTAGCCCTTTCGGGATCTTGTCTGCTTTCTTACATCTTTGTAGAAACTTAATGTCAGTGTCTGTATGTGCGATTTTCTTGGAGATCCTCTCCACTTTGAGCCGGCAGTTTGCATAACCTCATAATGCTCCACATCTCCAACTTCCACTCGAAACACATTAAAGAAGCCATCCCTTATGGACAAACCCTCCGTATACACAGGATCTGCTCAGACGAGGAGGAGCATAACAAACATCTACAGACGCTAAAAGATCCCCTCATATGAACGGGATATGGTTCTCGATTCGTCGATCAACAGTTCCAACGCGCCACAGCAAAAGACCACACCAACCTCCTCAGAAGACAAACATGGGCCACAACCAACAGAGTACCCTTCATCGTCCAGTACTTTCCCGGAGCAGAGACACTACGGCATCTTCTTCGCAGCCTTCAACACATCATCGATGAAGACAAATATCTTGCCAAGGTCATCCCCACACCCCCACTACTTGCCTTCAAACAACCACGCAAACTCAAACAAACCATTGTTTGCAGCAAACTACCCAGCCTTCAGAACAGCGACCACTACACCCAGGGCCGGCCCAAGGCACCGGCAACTCGGGCAGTCGCCCGGGGCGCCATGTGCTAGGGGGCGCCAGACTCGGATCCCGCGCGTGCGCAGTTGGGCCGGTGCCAAATGCGCATGCGCGGTGGCCGCCCTCCCCCAGGGCGGCCCCCCCGCTTCGGCCCCGCCCCCGCGCCTCGGGCCCGCCCCCCTCGCCTCGGGCCCGCCCCCCTCGCCTCGGGCCCGCCTCGGGCTCGCCTCGGGCCTGCCCACCCCGCCTCGGGCCCGCCCACCCCGCCTCGGGCCCGCCTCGGGCCCGCCCACCCCGCCTTGGGCCCGCCCACCCCGCCTCGGGCCCGCCCACCCCGCCTCGGGCCCCCCCCCCGCCTCGGGCCAGCCCACCCCGCCTCGGGCCCGCCCACCCCACCTCGGGCCCGCCCACCCCGCCTCGGGCCCTCGCCCCCCCCGCCTCAGGCTCGCCGCCCCCCCCCCCTCCTCGGGCTCGGCCCCCCCCCGCCTCCTCGGGCTCGGCTCCCCTCCCGCCTCGGGCTCGGCCCCCCCCCCGCCTCGGCCCCCCCCCGCCTCAGCCCCCCCCGCCTCGGCCCCCCCCGCCTCGGCCCCCCCCCCCCGCCTCCTCGGGCTCGGCTCCCCCCCCCGCCTCGGGCTCGGCCCCCCGCCGCCTCGGCCCCCCCCCGCCGCCTCGGCCCCCCCCGCGCCTCGGCCCTCCCCCCCCGCCTCGGCCCCCCCCCGCCGCCTCGGGCTCGGCCCCCCGCGGCCCTGTCCCCCTCGGCCCCCCGCGGCCCCGCCCCCCTTGGCCCCCCGCGGCCCCGCCCCCCTCGGCAGTGTCTTGCGTCTACCCTCCACGCTAAATTTGGGAATACCCGGCTTAGTCTGGTCCTGAAACAGCAACCCTGCTGCAGATATGCCTGTGGTCGCGTGCAGGCCGCTCCGGTACGCCAAGAGGAACCAATCTATTTTTGTTTTCAGAGATGTAGCTGGCTGTTTCATTAAGCCGAAAGTCTGGCCTGCCCGCTCAACCAGTCCATTGGATGAGGGATGATACGATGCAGCCTGACGTACTTTATCGCATTGGAAGTCATGAAAGTTTGAAATTCGGCTCTTGTCAAAGCCGTTCCGTTTTCTGACATGAGCAGTCCAGGTAATAGCTAGCGTGTGAAGATGAAATCTGTTTGTCTCTCCTTCTTATACAGATCTCGCTGCCACTGATCCCCTGCTTCCAGTCACATGCTCACAGGGCAACACTGCCACTGTTCTTTCTGGTCACGAATATTCAAATGTGGCTGACTCAGGGGTTGTATTTTTTTCTTCGGAGCACCATACGCAGGGTTGATCGATTAGGATAAGTTTATTATCAGGGATATATGTTGCCTTTCATCCGGCTAATTCATCAGTTTTTCCCTTGAAGACATTTATTGTCCAGTATCCTGCTGACTCTTTATGGCTGGTCGTAAAATTGGGACCATTTATTGTAAATCACAGAGGTTACTTTCAGGTTGTGTAAATCATATTCTCGCAATCTAACATCATTAATTCTGCTGACCATACTCCTGAAGTTAATTAGCCACTTTTCTTTGCTTGGCCACATTATATCAGGCTGTAAATGGCCAGTTACACAATGATGGAGGAGCCCAGCACATATGTGCAAAAGACAAGGCTGAAGCATCCGCAACAATCTTCAGCCAGAAGTGCCAAGTGGATGATTCATCTCTGTCTCCTCCGGAGGTCCCCAGCATCACAGATGTCAGTCTTCAGCCAATTCAGTTCACCTCACGTGATATCACGAAATAGTTGAAGACATTGGATACTGCAAAGACATTGAACCCTAACAATATTCTGGTGCTGGTTTAGCTCACCAGGCTAAATCTCTGGCTTTTAAAGCAGACCAAGCAGGCCAGCAGAACGGTTCGATTCCCGTACCAGCCTCCCCGGACAGGCGCCGGAATGTGGTGACTAGGGGCTTTTCACAGTAACTTCATTGAAGCCTACTCGTGACAATAAGCGATTTTCATTTCATAATAGTCCTGAAGGCTTGTGCTGCAGAACCTGCCGTGCCCCTAGCTATGCTGTTCCAGTACAGCTACAACACTGGCATCTATCCGGCAATGTGGAAAATTGCCCAGGTATGTCCTGTACACAAGAAACAGGAGAAATCCAACCCGGCCAATTACTTCCCGATCAGTTTACTCTCAGTCATCAGCAAAGTGATGGAAGGAATCATCAGCAGGGCTATCAAGCGGCACTTGCTCAGCAAAAACCTGCTCACGGACGCTCAGTTTGGGTTCTGCTAGGGTCACTCAGCTCTTCACCTCATTCCAGCCTTGGTTCAAACATGGACGAAAGAGATGAACTCCAGAAATGATGTGAGAGTGACTGCTCTTGAGATCAAGGCCACATTTAACCAAGTGTGGCATCAGGGAGCCGAGCAAAACTCGAGTCAATGGGAATCAGAGGGAAATCTCTCAGCTAATTGGTGTCATACCCGGCACAAAGGAAGACAATTATGGTGTTGGAGTTCAATCATCCTCGCTCCAGGACAACGATCAAAGAATTCCTAAGCGTAGACCCAACCATCTTCAGCTGCTTCATCAGTGACCTTCCTTCCATCATGAGGTCAGAAGTGGGGATGTTCGCAATGTTCAGCACCATTCACAACTCCTCAGATACTGAAGCACTCCATGTTCAGCAAGACCTGGACAATATTCAGGCTTGGGCTGATGAGTGGCAAGTAAAATTTGCACGACACATGTGCCAGGCAATGACCATCTCCCACAAGCGAGGATCTAACCATCGCCCCCATGACATTCAGTGGCATTACCATCGCTGAATCATCAAATAGCAACATCTTGGTCAAAAACTAAATACTATGGCTACCAGAGCTTGTCAAAGGCTAGGAATCCTATGGTGACAAACTCACCTCCTGACCCTCCAAAGTCTGTCCACCATCTAAAATGCACAAGTCAGGAATGTGATGGATTACTCTCCACTTGACTGGATGATTGCAGCTCCAACAACACTCAAGAAGCTCAACACCATCCAGGACAAAGCAGCCCGCTTGATTGCTCCCCCTTCCACAAACATTCAATCCCTCCATAACCAATGAAGTGGCAGCCATGTGTAGCATCTACAGCGGTTCAAGTTGGCAGCTCACCATCACCTTCTGAAGGGCAACCAGGGATGGGCAATAAATGCTGGTCCAACCAGAAATGCCCACATCCCGTAAATTAATAATAAAAAAAAATTATTGATAAATTTAGAAGGGTGCCAATAGTGTATAAACGCAGATACTTAAGAGGATATACAGGCAGCAGAAATGGGCCTTACCTTGATAATGTCAGTAACGTATTCACCAAGTAGAAATCAAACGGGATCAGACATGTATTTCACATTTTAAACTGACCCAATATCACTGGAGAGGAATATCAGATGGGAAGCACAACCAAGATTGCACCCATTCCCTCAGGATAGATAGGAAGGTTAAAAGTGCATTATTTCCTAATTTTATCCCTTCCCTGACAGGTGCAATGTTACATCTGGAAATTGTCAAATGGACATTTACAAGCCAGCTTACTTGAGTGGCTACTCTTTGCACATGAAGCTGGACAGTGAACATTGATAATCAATGTTCCTTCACAATCCAATCATGTTTCCAACCAGAGTTCATTGGACAGGGGCAACACATCTCAATCTAGCCCAGGGGTGCGAGACTTAAATATAATGCGTCTCCTGTCACTGAACCGAACTTCAGTCTGGAGACCAAAGTCATCCTCAGTTTCATCATTCAGTTTCTCACCGTCTGAGCCTTTGAAGCAGAATTTTATACCTGGAAATCCCACTCCAGACTTTCAGCATACAGTTGAGCTAACACTTCAGTGCAATGTGCTGAGGTGGGTGATGCACTGTCAAAGGACGGGGGGGGCCTCTTCGATGAAATGATTAAAAAACAAAGTCCAGTCTCCCTGTTCGGATCCATGCAAACAATCCCAAGGCACTCTTAAAAACAACAGAATGTTCTCCTCGTGTCCTGGCCGATTTTTATTCCAAAATAATCACAATTTGTGTACAAATTAGTGGCTGCGTTCTTTTGAGAAAACATTGACTTCCTTGCAAAGGCAAGGGTTTAGCTTGTGAAACGCTTCTGAATATTCTGAAATTAAATAAGCCCCGACATGAATTAAAAGTTCTCATCTTCTTGGCTTTTTTTCAGAACTAAATCATGAGTGAACACATTGGCTAGATATTTTATCAATGGCAAAACCACTCAAATTAGGCTGGATTTTAACGGCCCTCGAGGAAGCCAATGGGGGGAGGGAGGGGGAGGTGGGGGGCATGAAGGGTGAGGCAGTTCTCACCTGCATGGGGAAGCTGCCTCTTTAGCTCTGCTGTCTGCTTGCAGGGTTGGGGCGTGGCACCCTCATACCTGGACACTCTAAGATCGCCATCATCTCAGCTCCAGGATATCACCACAGCGTTCCTCAGGCCCTTGGCCCAAACATCTTCAGCTACATCCATCATAAGGTCAGAAGTGGGGATGTTCGCAGATGGCTGCACAATGTTCAGCACCATGCATCGATCATAGATCATAGAATTTACAGTGCAGAAGGAGGTGATTCAGGACATCGAGTCAGCACCGGCTCTTGGAAAGAGCACCCCAATTAAGCCCATACCTCCACCCTATCCCCGTAAACCAATAACCCCACCTAACCTAAGGGCAACTTAGCATGGCCAATCCACCTAACCCTGCACAACTTTGGACTGTGGGAGGAAACCGGAACACCCGGAGGAAGCCCATGCAGACACGGAGAGAATGTGTACACTCTGCACAGGCAGTGACCCTGGCTGGGAATCGAACCTGGGAGCCTGGAGCTGTGAAGCAACTGTGCTAACCACTATGGTACCATGCTGCCCAGTTCGAGCCTCCTCAGTTAGTAAAGCAGTCCATGTTCAAATGCAACAACACCTGGACAATATTCAGACTTGGGCTGATATGTGGCAAGTTACATTCATGCTACACAAGTGCCAGGCATTGACCATCTCCTACATGAGAGGACCTAACCATCACTTATTGATATTCAATGGCATTATCATTGCTGAATCCCCCACAATCTTTGATCAGAAACTGAACAGGACTAGCCATAATAATACTGTGGCGACCAGAGCAGGTCAAAGGCTAGGAAACCTGCAGTGGTTAATCACCTCCTGACCCTCTCAAAACCTGACCGCCATCTACAAGGCCAAGTCATGAGTGGAATGGCATACTCTCCACTTGCCTGGATGAGTGCAGCTCCAACAACACTCAAGAAGCTCAACATCATCCAGGACAAAGCAGCCCGCATGATTGCTTCCCCATTCCACAAAAACATTCAATCCATCCATCACCGACGAATAGTGGCAGCCATGTGTACCATCGATAACATGCACTGCAGTAACTCACCAAGGTTCCTCAAACAACACCTTCCAAACCCACGATCTCTACCATCTGGCAGGGCAAGAGCAGCAGACACCTGGGAACCCCACCACCTGGAGGTTCCCCTGCAAGTCACTCACCATCCTGACTTGGAAATATATCACCTCTCCTTCACTGGCACTGGGTCATAAACCTGGAACTCCCTCCCTAGCAGCACTGTGGATGGACTGACACCATAAGGACTGCAGCGGTTCAAGTAGGCAGCTCACCAGCTCCTTGTGAAGGGCATCTAGGGTTGGACAATAAATGCTGGCCTAACCAGTGACGGTCACATTCCATAAATGAATCTAAAAAAACACGATGGCCCGTTATTGGGAACAGCATTCCCAGCGGCAAACAGCCCCTGCCCTCACAATCACCACTCCCATCCCACTATCGAATGCCACTCTGCCTTGTTTTCGTGCCCCAGCGGGGAATGCCCCTCAAGGCCGCACTTAGCATAATTTCCTGCACTGAGGAGGTCCAACGAGCGGAGCTCATCAGTGCAGGAAGAGATTGAGATGCCCAGATCCCTGCCCCCCCCCTGACATGACCCCCGCATCCCCCTAACTCCCCAACTCACCTGTTCGGAGGGTCCTCAGCCCCCCCCCCCCCCCACCCTTGCACTGCACCTCATATGGCAAGGTACTCCCAGATCTGATTTCAAGCGTGGGCACAATGCCAGCTTGGCACCTTGGCACTGCCAGCCTGGCGCCCTGGGTGGCAGTGGTAAGGTTTCCTGGTAGCATCAGGAGTGCCAGCGTACCACCCTGCCCGGAACCACCGGCTGCCTCTGCTCGGCTGAGAGACCCCCCATCCTTGCAGGGTATTGTTCTGCCTAGACCCAATTTGTGTGGACCAGTACTGAATGGCACCCTGCTGGGGTCTCCACAGCGATGCCGCTAGATGCCGGGTGGCCGGTCGATCCGGAGTTAGCACGGCTAACTGGATTCTTAAACTCACTTAACCGTGCAAGACTGGATCCCACCCCCAATATAGAAATGTGATCAGGTGACTGTCTTAACGCATAACATTTGAATAAATTCAAGGATTACCAATCTCTCGGATCAATTTTGCTTGTTTCATCTTACACACGTGATAATGCATGACAAATACATTTCAAAGCGACGAGGTTAATGAGACACAATATGAAAAGAATTATGGTAACAATCTGTATTTATTACTTCTCTATTCTCTTTTGCCCGTTCTCTCCTGAAGTCCTTGAAGGGTTAAAATTATTAATTTATTTGAATTTTGAATTTGTGATTTCAGTCAAGGGCCTGCTTTACATTTTAAGGGGTTTTACTTGTACTTCCCAGGAGAGACAAAAGTTAACCAGGTTGCCACACCGTAGGTTTCTTAACCCATTGTCAGATTTTATTGACAGAGGTGTTGCTTTCTCACAATCTGAGGTGGAAGAGAGGGTCAATCTCCCAGGTGACTCTGATGATGTCAGCACGTAATTGTGTCACACACTACACAGAATAAGATGTCTTCCAACACCAGGTTAAAGTCCAACAGGTTTGTTTCGAATCACTAGCTTTCGGAGCACTGCTCCTTCATTCAGCTGCACTCCGAAAGCTAGTGATTGGAAACAAACCTGTTGGACTTTAACCTGGTGCTGTAAGACTTCTTACTGTGCCCAGCCCAGTCCAACGCCGGCATCTCCACATCATACTATACAGAAGGCATTGGTTACATAATAGGCTGGATTTTAAGTTCAGGATGTAGCGGTGCCCTGGAGCGCTTTGGAAACTGAGAAGTCAGTGCAGCCCATCTGGCAGCGGGTTTGTAATCGAGCCACTACGTTGCCATATCATTTTGGGGGGGTTTGTGCTCCAATTAGCATCAGAACGTTTTCAAATTAACATTGGCAGCCATAATGACGAGCCGGGTCAGGCAATTTTAACTCACTTTCATCTCTTCCCCACTCTTAGGCTGAACATTATGTTCAGCTGGTGGCCAATTTGAACGCAGGGCAGCCCGTTAAATATCCACTGGAGTTTCAAAGAGGAAGGGACAACTTTATTGGTACGAAGAAGATGCCGAGGGGTCTTGACAGGGTCGATGTGGAGACGGCAGTTCCTTTTGTGGGAGAATCTAAAACTATGGGTTTGCCCACTTAAGACAGAAATGAGAAGATATGGAATTACATAGAATTTACAGTGCAGAAGGAGGCCATTCGGCCCGAGTCTGCACCGGCTCTTGGAAAGAGCACCCTACCCCCTACCCAAGGTCAACACCTCCACCCTATCCCCATAACTCAGTAACCCCACCCAACACTAAGGGCAATTTTGGACACTAAGGGCAATTTATCACGGCCAATCCACCTAACTTGCACATCTTTGGACTGGGAGGAAACCGGAGCACCCGGAGGAAACCCGCGCACACACGGGGAGGATGTGCAGACTCCGCACAGACAGTGACCCAAGGCGGAATCGAACCTGGGACCCTGGAGCTGTGAAGCGATTGTGCTATCCACAATGCTACCGTGCTGCCCATTCAGAGGGCAGTAACTCTTTGGAGCTCCCTTCCTCAAAAGGCAATGGGAGCAGAATCTTTGAGTGTTTGCTAGGCAGACCCAGGCAGATTCTTGAGAAACAAGGGATTGGCGGGTTATCGGGAGTAAGTGGCAGGTTACAGTCAGATCAGCCATGATCTTATTGGATGGGGGGCAAGTTCAAAGGGCTGAGTGGCCTACTCCGGCTCATAGTTCAGAGCGGCCCGGCAGCTTTGACTGTCCTCGTTTGGGAGGTCTCCTGTGCCCATCGGGGGCAATCCCTTCCTGCTTGATGGTTCCCCGTCTAAAGCTGACCCCCCCACTTCTAACCCCTCCCCTCCCTCTCAGGTACCTTGCAGCGGCACACGTCCAAAATGCCAGACGTACCTGAACTCCGGTATCCATCTTCACACCTTCATGGGGACAGGGTGTAGTCCCAGCAGCGGCCTATACCTTCTTCTAGCGCTGCTGTGACTACAGAGCTACTGGTTAATTACAGCTATGTCGGATGAGAATTCCTCCCTGATGGGGGAAACGCCATGCCCCAATGTAATAACACTGCAAGAAAGCCAGATTTCATGTGGGTGAAGTTCTGGTCGCATCCTAGGTCATTGGATGGGGACAATAATCCACCTCTCTGGTAAAATCCACCCCTTAGTTACTGTTTGGCAAGTGGCCTTTTCAATTGTTTGATGATGAGTGAGAAGACATGAACAACATGAGCAACAAAGGGCTGGAAATGGGAGGCTTGGTTGTTTGCAGGATTGTTCTGTATTCGTGACACTTTGGGGAAAAGTCGAAACATGGCTTTCACATGTGGTTGCGAGATGGTTGCACGAGTGGAACTTAAGTGAACCGCAATTGGGCGGCATGGTAGCACAGTGGTTAGCACTGTTGCTTCACAGCACCAGAGACCCGGGTTCAATTCCCGGCTTGGGTCAATGTCTGTGCGGAGTCTGCACGTTCTCCCTGTGTCTGCGTGGGTTTCCTCCGGGCGCTCCGGTTTCCTCCCACAAGTCCCGAAAGACGTGCTTGTTGGGTGGATTGGACATTCTGAATTCTCCCTCCGTGTACCCGAACAGGCGCCGGAATGTGGCGACTAGGAGATTTTCACAGTAACTTCATTGCAGTGTTAATGTAAGCCTACAATATGAGCAATATGGACCTGTGGTGATGCATTGCCCATGGCCCTCATCCTCGGAATTACCCAAAGAGGCTCTGGGTCTTGTTCTTCCTGCAGGTCAAAACCTTGCTGCCGAGCAATGCGGTGCACAACACAACCATTCGAGAAATTCTGGACGCCGCCACATTTATCCATGTACCTGAAGTGCATCTTCAACGTGCTGATGGCTTTCTCAATGACGCCTCTGGTCATATGTGATTAACTGCATAGCCCCCTGGACATCATTGTTCAGGTTTCTGAGAGTTGTCGTCATCCTTTTTTAAGGTAAGTATCTCTAATCTCTCAACAGCCTGCTAGCAATTCTCATTACGGGGGTTAATATGCCTGAGATGGTGGACTGCCATTGGTCAAAAGCAACGTCGCAGCTGGCCAGGATTCCAAAACAGCTGCAAAAAGATATTTTTTGTTCCTGCATACCAGTTGTACATTGATGGACAGTAAGCAGCTGACAAATACTCCTGGGTGATCTCGGAGTGCCAAATTGCCACACACATGGGAATTGATGATGCCTTGCGCTTGTGGAATACCAGTTAGAGCTGTAATCCTCAGTATGTGTTCATCTGGCTGAGAGCATCGCTTATGAGGTTGACTGAATTGCCAGAGCTGGCAAATAAGCCATCGGTCACTTTATCAGTGCAATATTGTGTCGCTAATTGTGATAATCCAGGCACGTCTCTGACAGAGCCCTCGGAGGATCCAGGGGCTAAAAGATTGCGTGCAATGGTGACTTTGAAAGCTGCTCATCAGGCATGGGCACCAGGCTGACCAGCAGCAGGCCATAAATATCTGCCACCACAGATATGACACCTCCTGAGACACATGAGACATATTAAGCAAGGTAAACCTTTGCCTATGTCACCCGATGGGACAAATATGCTTCCCTGCGAATTGCATCTCACTGCTGACCCCTCCCTCCTCTCTCCTGAGGAGCTGCAGGTCTATCAGTTGCATGCATTTGCCTCTACTCTCTTGGTGTTACTTTTGTTT
Organism: Scyliorhinus canicula; assembly: GCF_902713615.1. Lineage (NCBI taxonomy): Eukaryota > Metazoa > Chordata > Chondrichthyes > Carcharhiniformes > Scyliorhinidae > Scyliorhinus > Scyliorhinus canicula. The sequence continues at coordinate 10,891,574 of NC_052154.1, read as the reverse complement.
GCCTTGGAGCTCACCTGAGACAAACAGAGGTTGACAAGAAAGGGTGAGAAACTTCAGTTCTGAGGAAAGATTGGAGAGGTTGGGACTGTTTTCCTTTGGCGAGAAGAAGGCTGAGAAGAGATTTGATAAGATTGCTCAAAATCATTAGAGGGCTGGGCAGAGTAAATAGGGGGAAACAGCCCCCACTCGTAAAATGACTGAGAACAAGATGGTACAGATTTAAGATGATTTGTAAAAGAAGCAAATGGGATGTGAGAAAAAACTTCTTCACAAAACAAGTGGTCTGTGGCTGGAATGCACTGCCTGGAAGTGTGGTGGAGGCAGGTTCAATCGAGGCATTCAAGATGATTAATTGAATAGAAACAATGTGCAAGGGTATGGAGAAAAGGCAGGGGACTGGCACTAAGTCATAATGCTCCTTTGGAGAGTCGGTACAGACACGATGGTGCGGAGCGAGGTCAACAGCGTAAATTCAATGTCCGTACTGGCTGAGGTCATTCATGAAGGCTCTGCCCTCTCAACCTTGTCCCTCTCCTGAGGTCTGGTGACCCTCAGGTTAAATCACCATCAACCAGCTCCCCCCCCCCCCCCCTCAAAGGGGAAAGTAGCTGATGGTCCTCCGGAACTGTGGCGACATTTACATGTGTGTGAGCTCAGCTCAAAACAAAAGTGAAACTAAGACTTGATCACATGACACACATCACTTCTAGTGATATCCTTTAAGGCATATTAAAAGAAATATCATTATAACTGAGCAATTAAAGTACTGAAATTGATTACTTATCTCTCTAAAAGGAGTTTCTCACACGTAACCCAATGCACTGCCGTTCAATAAAGAAGCTGGTGCGTTCGAGATGGGCTTGCGTTTCTTTGGGGTTTTACCCCCTCCCTGTCCCGTAAATTCAGGCACTCAATATGGTGAATGTATTATGCCAATAATCCACCATTGTATTTGTATCTGTGCTGTTGCCCTTGTATTTGTATCTGTGCTATGCTGTTGCCCTTGTTGGCTTCTCCTATGGGCCATTGTATGGCATTATCCATAGGGGAACACGTTGGGGCATGTATGGGCTCCGCCCATGGCTCCTCCCCTTGAAGGGGAGGTGTAAAGAGCAGTCGACCTGTAGGCGGTTCTCAGTATTGGATCAGTCACAGGCAGGCACTGTTCTAAGTTGATTAAAGCCACGGTTTACTTCTACTCTTGTCTCGAGTGAATTGATGGTCGCATCACTCACAAAATTTTAAATTCCCTCCGTGTCTTAATGGCTCTTAAATTGCTGAAAAATTTAATGCGCCTTCTCAAACATGAATCAACCAATTCCTAGGTTTGCGCACAACAAACTAATTATGCAAATTTATTCAGAGCATCAGCCCTCTGGATTTGCACTGACGATGAACACCACATCCATCTAATGCAACAGTGCGTTATGCTTTGCCTCGCTCCAAACATTATACTGTTATGAGACCTGATATTCTAACGAATATCATCAACTATAATAACAATAGATTTCAGGGGATTACTGAGCATTAAATAGCACCAGCTGTAATAAATAGCACAAGACAACCAGTGCACAAAGCTCATCTTCCAAATTGGCACAACAGGATAAGATATAGAATTACTTCTGTCTTGTTATTTATTAATGCTTATTACTGTGTCTTAAATGTTAACATAAAACAAAGTATTGGGTTAGCTGGGTAAGGCAGGAAAGAAAAGAAAGAGCTCGCATTTCTGCAGCGTCTTTCATGTCCTCTGCACATCCCAATTGTCACAATGTAGGAATGTGGCAGTCAGACCTGCAACACAGCAAGATCCCACAGTCAGCAATCTGCTGATCTTTGTTGAAGTGAGACTTGCTCTGAGGGATGCCTTTTGGCCAGGGTACCTAGTGAAAGAAGCACTAGCTGGTTACAGAAAGGCTAGTTAACTCAGGCAGATCAGAGTGTTTTCCCTACCAACTCGCTCAGAATTTGAAATGGGGGTGGGAGGTTAGGGCAGAATTTGGCAGTGTTCAAGAAAGGTTTTCATGCTGGTGTGAATTTCCCGTGGTTTCTCCCGCTGGCGCGCCCACCGTGTTAGATCGGGAAATGCAACGGTAGCCAGCGTGAAAGTGATTTGCATCCCGTTAATGGGATGGAGATGAAAAGCTGAACAGAATCCTCCCCCCACCCCTGACGTTGCCCCCCCCCCCCCCCCCACCACCTCCACCCCCCCCACCCCCCCACACACATACACCCCATTCTCCTCAATGCCAACAGGAAAACAGGCCTGTACAGAATATGTCCAGAACAATGTGGCGGGCAGTAATCAGAATTTACCTAAACATTGCCTGGGGCTTCCACTGGAGTTCAGGATGCAGGCCGCCTGTGACCCCGACTCCAGAACAGTGTTCTTCAAACTTCTTTTCCGGGAACCCATTTTTACCAACTGGCCAACCTTCGGGAACCAACCCGGCTGACCTTCGTGACCCACACCGGCTGACCTTCGCGACCCATGCCGGCCGACCTGCACGACCCAACATTTTCTCTTACCTTGTTTGCTGCTGACAAAGATAGAAGAAATGGTTTTGGGTCCCTTTGGCCCTCGTACAGCCCCCTCCAATGGAACCTGTTGGATGAAGGTGAAGCCTTCCGGTGTCGGAAAGTATGGAGTCTCCATCTGTCCAAAGTTCTGAATTTTTTTCCTGTAAAATTTTATCAAATAAATCCCCCCCCCCGATCTTGTAGAAGAAAATTAGTAAAATAATGAAAAAAATGAATAAAACCTCCCCCCCCGAACGTGTGTAAAAAAATAAAATGAATAAAATAAATGAAAAAAATGAATAAAACTTTTTAAAAAATGAATAAAATAAATGAAAAAAATAAAATTAAATGAATAAAATAAATGAATACAAACCACTACAGAACTTGTAAAACAAAAAGCTGCAACCGTTTAAAAAAATAGAGTCCGCACTGCGCATGCGTGCCCGATTTGTGCATGTGCACCGGTCATCGTGCGCGCATGCACAATGCGGCCGAATTTTATTCAACAAGTTCGCGGAATGCGCATGCGCGCACGATGATCGTGTGAGCGCACTGTGGCTGAATTGATTTTTGACATGTTCGCAGAATGTGCGTGCGCGCCGATCATCGTGCGCGCATGCGCAATGCGGCTGAATTTGTTTTTGACATGTTCCCGGCCGACGGCTGCCGTGCAGGGATTTGCGTGATCGGGAGCGCCACGGACAACGGCTCCGCGACCCTCCCGACACTCACCCGCGGGTCACGCCCCCGACTTTGAAGAACAGTGGTCTAGAACACTACAGCAGTGGGTGAGGGAAATATCTATTGGGTGGATCTTCCAGGTTCAGTGTCATTGAGGAGCCTCCTGCCTCAGCATGTTCCTGGAGATCCATTTTCTGTTTCAAGACGTCCATCTTCTTTCTTGAATGGCGGGTCAGTAATGTTGCCGCATTTTATATAGGGCACCGAGATATGATGGCTGGACACATCGAATAAGGCGCCAAATCTCCGGGAGCATAAATAATGAGGCTAGGGCCAGAAGATAAGGCCATCCTCGCAGTGGGGAACACGGCTGTCTCCACATCCGCCAGGGGACTTAGATGAGAGAATTCCATTCCCAGTTGGGTTTTATGTGGAAATTTGACAGCTGATTGTTGACCTTTTAAAATTGACAGTTTTTAGATAGATAATTTATTGTATAATCACCATGTCAGCAGGTGTCGAATTGTGATGGCACTAAAGAAACTAACTCTCATGCACAGCACAGTTATAGATAATGACAAAAATAAAGCATTAAATAATAAAAGAATTGCATAATCATGAACCGGTCAGTACAGAAATAATTACAATTTGTTGCAAAGTGCCGGTCTCTTCAATTTACAGAACGATGAACGATCTGCGTATCACACGAAAGCCCGTGTGCGATATTTTAGGAGTGACGATTCGCGGAACTGAAATTTGCTTCCCCACCCCTTATCAGGCAATGGAAAAGAAAAAAAATCTGCGGTGGTTCTGGATGTTGATTGACATCCAGTTCCCCCCCCCCCCCCACCTCCGCCCCCCGTCTGAGAGTTCACATACAGATGGCGGGTGAACAGCAGATTAGGTTTGACTGTGAGCAGTTGAACAATCTGCCAACACTCGCTGTCCAATACATTTCAGTGAGTGAAAGGAATGTAGCACAGCCAGGATGAGTCAGCAGAGGAAATGATAAATGATCAAGAATATAAGAGGCTGCCAACATGATTACTCCTGCCTGACATTTTTACTAGCACTCTTAAAGAAGGTAACTATATTAGTGCATGAGGAATAGCCACTGCATGTACTATATACTTGGAATTTACAATGCATTTAACAGGGTATTTGTTTGGGTATATTTAATAGATCAGCGACAGGGAAGTATTGCAATGCTAACTTTTGTTTCGAGAAGAAAGCGTAAAACTGTGAATGTTGGACGCATACAACAGATTCTTACAGGTCTATAACTCAAGTATTGACCAGTTCTTTCAATAGGCCTACAACTGAGTACTGTATTAACCTGCACCAACTGTTGACCGATACCTAAAATACACAGCAGTTCTTACAAGGAGATAGTCTAACATTTGTTAACCAGGAAAATAATCAACCTGGACTTGAATTAAAATGGGTGAGAGGACCAGTGCTTCTTACAGAAAAAGCATTATATTAAACCTGAGAGAGATCTGCAGAAATATCACAAGCAGGTTAAATTGAAAGAGTTAATGAGACATGAATGTGTACTTTCAACACCAATATTCACTGAATAAGTAAGTCTAATTCAAGAGCTCCTCGGTTGAGTTGCACCCAACTCAGGTGGACTTGGTGAATTTTGGAGCATAAAAAGGCTGATTTTTGTCCTAATGAGAGGCAAAATTCTATGGCCTCCCCGCAGCCTGTTGCCCGGTGGCGGGTAGGGTCTGCCGTTAGCTGTCGGTGGGGTCTTTTGGTCATAGAATCCATAGAATCCCGACAGTGTAGAAGGAGGCCATTTGGCCCAGCGAGTCTGCACCAAACCTCTGAAAGAGAACCTTACTTCGGCCCAATAGCCTGCCCTATCCCCCACCCTATCACAGTAACCCCTTCTGACCTTCAGACACTACAGGGCAATTTATCATGCTCAATCCACCTAACCTGCACATCTTTGGACTGAGGGAGGAAACCGGAGCACCCGGAGGAAAGCCGCGCAGACACAGGGAGAACGTGCAGACTCCGCACAGTCACCCGAGATGACCATTCAAGGTGGTCCCGCCTCTGTCAAAGGGACTTCCCATTGAATCCACCCCAATCCAGCGGAAAACCCACGGTGGGGGTGTGCCCTCTGTAGGATTTTAAGATTCCGCCGGCGTGAACAGCCAGAATCTCTCACTCAAGCTGCCAACCAATATTTCCTGTGCTTGATCTCTCACTGCTCCTCAGCCCTTCACTGATCCAGGGCGTGCTGCCACACACCTAGTGCTGCCAATTGGATTTTTAACAATATATCTATTTACATACTTTAGATCAGCAATTACCGGCAGCATGTCCCTCGCCATCAAAATCAGAACCAGGTTTGCCAAGGTCACAACTGTCATGCCAATGCCGAGGGGTTGAGTTTGGGCCAGCAGCAAATGCAAAGCTTCATGTGTACCAGGTTTATGCTCCCAGTACTGTCCTTTACAGTAACGACGCACAGACAACTTATAGCAAGCCTAGAAAAGAGTCTGAGGAGCTTCCTCCTCTGCTGCCTCAGATTAATATTGGGAAGGCAGAGTGCTGAGTATGGAGGTACCCTTACATGTAGGGATCCCCAGCCTGTACATCCCCTTGAGTCAGCAGTGACACCATTGGGCGGGTCATCATCCACAAATGGATGATGGCCGCATCCTCAAAAGCATGTTTCCTGGCGAGTTTGCTATCAGCAAGTCGTGAGCATCGCCCAGTCCATCACACCAATCTGCCTCCCATCCATTGACTCTGTCTACACCTCCCGCTGCCTTGGGAAAGCGGGCAGCATAATCAAATACCCCTCCCACCCAGTGTACTCACTCTTCCAACTTTTTCCATCGGGCAGGAGATACAAAAGTTTGAGAACACGCTCTAACAGGTTCAAAAACATCTTCTTCCCCACTGTTACCAGACTCCTAAATGACCCTCTCATAGACTGATGGACTGATCTGATCTCTTCATAAATCTTCTCTACTGAATAGTACTACACTCCTGTATGCTTCACCCGTTGCCGCTTCTATGTATTTACATTGAGTATGTTATGTTTGCCCTATTATGTATTTTCTATTTATGTTTGGAATGATCTGTTTGAGCTGCACACAGACCAATACTTTTCACTGTTCCTCAGTACACATGACAATAAACCAACCCAATCCAGCACAAAATCCAACAGGTGCCCGGGTCTGTGATACCAGGATGCCTGCAAGCAAGATCTCTAGCTGATCAAGATTGAAGTTGCATAGGGAGTTCTTGCTGCTCACCAGAGTGCCTGGTAAGATAGAGTGACAATTGGTCAGGAAGGGTGCAGAAAAAGCAGAGGAGGAAAAGAGAACTTGCCGGAAGAAAAGAAACATCGGTCAACCTCGGGGAAAAATCTATTCTTCTGTGGCAGCTGTGAAATGGATTGTTACTGACAAGTCAACCTTTACAACCACAACCCATAATGCTCAATCCAGAAGGGACATGGACCCCAAGCACAGTCCATTGTCTCCTGAGACAAAAGATGCCACCATTCACATTCTCGGATGTGAGAGACACTAGAATGATAGTGTTCACTGCTCATCCTGAGGTACGTTGGACACATTGCAAGTCAATCAGAATGACAGCTTGCATCTATATAGCACCTGTAATGTAGTAAAACATCCCAAAGCCTTTCACAGGAATGTTATCAAAGAACAGTAAGCTGTAGAAAATATCTCAAAGGAGAAGGGAAAAGCAAAGAGGTGGAGACATTTAAGGAGAGAATTTCAGAGCATAGGGATGTGGCACCTGAGGCATGGCTACCAAGAGGCTAGCATTGGAGTAGAGATAGAACATAGAACATAGAACAGTACAGCACAGAACAGGCCCTTCGGCCCTCGATGTTGTGCCGAGCCATGATCACCCTACTCAAACCCACGTATCCACCCTATACCCGTAACCCAACAACCCCCCCTTAACCTTACTTTTTTAGGACACTACGGGCAATTTAGCATGGCCAATCCACCTAACCCGCACATCTTTGGACTGTGGGAGGAAACTGGAGCACCCGGAGGAAACCCACGCACACAGGGGGAGGACGTGCAGACTCCGCACAGACAGTGACCCAGCCGGGAATCGAACCTGGGACCCTGGAGCTGTGAAGCATTGATGCTAACCACCATGCTACCCTGCTGCCCCAAATCTTGGGGGTTTATAGAATTGGAGGATGTGGTAAAGATATTTGAGTCACATGTGGATCAGACGAGATTAGGTTGGCATTTTTCCAATTGTGATGGACACTGATTAACTAATTGAACATTTAGTGGAACCCAGTTGTTTTCCAGGTCGTTGTTTGGGACCATCTCCATAACTCATCATGGTGGGATTTGAACTTTCAAACTCCATGTTGATATTCGATTGAAGTAGCCAACTTAGTTACCATTATCTACAGTCCACTGGTTGTGCTCTTTGCCAGTGATCATCCTGTTTGACAAATGTGGCAGTGAGCGATGACTGGAATTGACTCCAAACCTTCGGCAACACCAGTCACAGCATTCACAAGAGAATGCAATTCTCAAGCTTAGTCCCACCTGACTTTGTGGTTTCTAGTCAATGGCCATGATGAAGCAGCATGCTAATAACGCTCTGCATTTGAGTAACACCTTCCCTCAGGACTGCAGCATTATCTCAGAAAGCAGCTTTAGGCTGCGGAGGACATTTCACGAACTTTCAGCTCCGTCATTAGCATCTTGAAGTTAGGGTCAGTATGGTACCAATCTCTAGTTCTTGCTGTTGACAAACAGTATGGGCTCGCAACTACAACAAACTGCATCCATACAGCACCTTTCACAAGGCAAAGCATCCCGAGACACTTCATAAGAAGGAAGATCATCCAAACAACTATAGCCCATCCAGATCCTTCATCTTCCTTTATTGCCTGCACTTCCTCCTCCCCCCCCCCCCTTTTCAATGATGATATATCAAATACTCCTTCCTCAAACTCAATAGCTACAATTCCTGGGATGTTACTCACGCAGGGAAGGGAGAGTGTTGGTCAGAGCGATTTGGGAGATTCCTGTGCGGATAAACCCCTACCTCTGCTCTTCTCACCTTGGAAAGAACCTGCAAAGTTGAAAAAGAGCAAGGTTAACAATTCATTCCCCCAGAGTCTGGCTTCCAAGAAAGGGGAGGTGATGTGACTTCTGTGGATCATCCAGATAAGTAACGAACACAGTTCTTGTTCTAAGGATTTGACAACTTAGTCCCTGTGTGAATGATGGTGACAATAAGAAAAAGGGTCGCTGGATGTTAATACTGTGGCCCCAGACCTTCCGGAAATCATTCCATATCTTCCGGTCCGCATAAGGTGAGCCTTTCACAGGAATGTTATCAAAGAATATTTGACAGGGTCACATGAGGAAATATTGCATCAGATGATTAAACGCTTGGTCAAAGAAATAAGCTGTAGAAAATGTCTTAAAGGTGGAGAGAGAGTCAAAGAGGTGGTGCCATTTCAGGAGAGAATTTCAGAGCTCAGGGCCGAGGCTCCTCTTTTCGTGGGATGATGATGTTGCCTTTCCCTTCTGCTGCACGGAATTATGTAGAATTTATAGGGCAAAAACATGTCATTTGGTTCAACAGGTCTATTGTGCCATTTCCCACCGTACCTCAAGCTATCCTAACTGCATACCTATCTGTATACGCTCTCCTATATGTTCATCTCTCGGTGACTGAGGAAGGTGAAGGTGAGCCTATTCTCGAACCACAGCTGCCCTCCTATGTTGTCAGCTTCTTGACCAGGGTTTCCTTGCTTCCGGTCCTTGTTCCCATAAGCTGAGCAAATTGCTAATAGTCTACGGGGCGGCACGGTAGCACAGTGATTAGCATAGTTGCTTCACAGCTCCAGGGTCCCAGGTTCGATTCCCGGCTTGGGTCACTGTCTGTGCGGAGTCTGCACGTTCTTCCCATGTGTGCGTGGGGTCCCTCCGGGTGCTCCGGCTTCCTCTCACAGTCCAAAGATGTGCAGGTTAGGTGGATTGGCCATGTTAAATTGCCCTCAGTGCCCAAAAAGGTTAGGTGGATTTAGAAGGTTCCAGGGATAAGGTGGAGGTGTGGGCTCTTTCCAAGGGCCGGTGCAGACACAATGGGCTGAATGGCCTCCTTCTGCATTGTAAATTCCATGTTTCCATCCTGTTCGGTACGCTTGGGCACAGCGAGTGTGCAGCCCAAATTATCCTTCTTCATGGGCAAGCCTGGGCAGAGGGGCTGTACAGTAGCATAGTGGTTAGCACTATGGCTTCACACTGCAGGGTCCCAGGTTCGATTCCCGGCTTGGGTCACTGTCTATGCAGTTCTCTCCGTGTCTGTGTGGGTTTCCTCTGGGTGCTCCGGTTGCCTCCCACAAGTCCCGAAAGACATGCCATTAGGTAATTTGGACATTTTGAATTCTCCCTCTGTGTACCCAAACAGGTGCCGGAATGTGGCGACTGGGGGCCTTTCACAGTAACTTCATTGCCGTGTTAAAGTAAGCCTACTTGTGACAATAAAGATTATTATTATTAACTGTCAGAAGGTCTCAGCACCCAGTCCAATCCAACCCGGCTATGGGCATATTTCCCAGCATTAACTGAAACAGGGTACCCTGGTCAGTGTGTTTAAAATCCCTTCCACCAGTCCAGAGGGAGGTAAAGCCCATTACCATCACCCGCTATCATGCAACACCATGGATCTTGATAATTGATGTGGCTATTTCATTTTAGGCGGTCACAGTCCTCCATGAATTCCTGGACGCCTGCTACCTGTTTTAAACGACGAACAGTGACGCGGTGCGCGGGGGAATCTGTTTCCTCTTTCTCCCCAGCCTTTGAGCAGCACTTGAAAATAAAGAGCGGGTTGACATGAGGCTCATGAATGTTCACCTGAGCTGATTCTGCCATTATTCTTGAACAAGAGTGGTGTGCCAGCTCAAAGAACACAAGTTGAAAAGGGTCCAATTGATCCATAAGGTGTATTCATTCAAATGATGGAGCTTCAAACAAAACATGCTATTGATTTGAGCTACTTTACCTATTCAATCAGAACAAAATGAACAGCGATCCTCGAGTAGAAATTACCACCCAATAGGGATTAGACTGTGTGGCAGCTCTGTAGTAATGTGACTGTTTTCATACATATTAGATGAGTCAAAGTAATTTATGGAACGAACGGAATGAGAGAATTTCAGTACCAAAGAGTACTTAGAGATGTTTTTAGACTGAATGAAAAATAACAAAGAAAAAATATTGTGACACGTGTCTTCAGTTTCTGAACCATTTGATTAATTTCTCGCTCCCGTAATTCAACATCTAAGCACGGAAACATAGGAAAAGGAAGAGGCCATTCAGCCTCTCCAGTTTGCTGTGCCATCCGATCAAATTGTGACTGATCCGTGCCTCAATTCCATCTATCTATCTGCCTTGCTGCCACATCACTTAATATGCAAAGGCAGTCCATTGTACTTTTGACTTGCTTCCAAATGTCATCTCTAATAACTGGTGATTTGCAAAAAAAAAAAAATGCATAACAAGCTAATTCGGAGGCACGCCAATCAATGTGAAAGTGCTAGAGCTGTTTGTGCTGAGGCAATTAAAGCATTGTGGGCTCTAAGTGCAGCAGATTTCATTTTCACAGGTTAAAGGGGGCTGAATCTGATTGTTACATTTTACATTCTGCCCTGTCTTGGTCCCTCAAACTATTTAATCTCCTGCTCTGTTATGCGTGGTGCCCCCATTGATGTGCCCCCACCTCCTGACAAAATGAACATTTTCCAGGATATCTATCTAATCTTACGCTCCATATATTACAAAGGTTTGATCAGTTGCTGATGTTGGTGTGACATTTGTCCCTCAACCGAATCAAAAGTCTTCATGCCCTGCACTGCATTCTTCACTTCCATTAAACTTCGACTTCTCAATTCAACTCCTGACTAGATATTCATTGAGCTGGCTGCATAAAATGAACAGCGGATTATAGAAATGTAAACAGACCAGTTTGATTGATTTGGGAGTTGTGGGAATAGATAGGTCATGGACAGGAGGATGAGGGGGCTTGCTGGGACAAACAGATTTTTGTCCTTTCAAGCTGTCTGATATATGAGCATGCCGTCCTGAATACCGGCCTCCTTCTGTGCTGCCAGGTTCAATGGTTATGTCATCTGCAGATACCAATCAAAGACCAACAGGGCAGGATTCTCCCGCCGCCCCGACGTGCCGGGTTTTCGGCGGGGGCGGGAATTGTGCCGCGCCAGTCGAGGGCCGTTGGCAGCGGCACCCCTGGCGATTCTCCGGTCGGCGATGGGCCGAGTGGCCGCCCGTTTTCGGTGGGTCCTGCCGGTGTAAAATACACCAGGTCCGTACCGGCGGGACCTGGCTCTGCGGGAGCCCTGTGGAGTCCTCGGGGGAGCACGGGGGGATCTGGCCCCGGGGAGCACCCCCACAGTGGCCTGGCCCACGATCGGGCCCACCGATCTGCAGGCGGGCCTGAGCCGTGGAGGCACACTTTCCCTCCGCGCCGGCCTGTGTAACGGTCCGCCATGGCCGGCGCGGAGAAGAACCCCCCCGCGCATGCACTTGGATGACGCCAGCATATGCTGGTGCTCACGCGCATGCGCCAACTTGCGCCAGCTGGTGAAGGCATTTCGGCACCGGTTGGCGTGGCGCCAAGCCCTTCGGCGCCGGCCTAGCCCCCGAAGGTGCAGAGGAATCCACACCTTCCGGGCGGCCTGATACCGGAGTAGTTCACGCCACTCCCCGGCGCCGGGACGTCCCGCCCCGCCGAGTACGGGAGAATCCCGTCCCAAAAGTGGATAGATTAACTCTAGCCTAATATAGTGGTATGAAAGTAACCAATCCAGGATGAAGCAAGCCAGCTGGCAAAAAAAAGAGGATACAAACTCAAGAGATGTCGTAAGATTTATTTACGGCCAACTTTAATTCTCAACTAAAATTGCAAAGTACTGTTGGAAATATTAAGGACTTCAAAGCCGAACTTAGTGTTTTGGGACTTGGGTATCCAGAAGACTTGTGACTCCTCCCACCCTCAGTGCACACAAACATTCCTTACCCCCCCCCCCCCCCCCCCCACAGTCATTGCAAAAGACGCCAACACTGATTTGCGCTGGAACATTTGATCGAGTGTGGCATCAAGGGGCCTTAAAATAAGTGAAATCAAAGGAACCGGAGGCAAAAGGCTTCACTGATTGGACTCATACCTAACACCAAGGAAGGTGGCTGTGGTTATTGGAAGATAATCACCTGACCTCAGGACACTGTTGCAGGAGTTCCTCAAGGCAGTTTTCTAGGCCCTACCATTTTCAGCTGCTTCGTTAATGATATCCCCTCCAACAAAAGGTCAGAAGTAAAGATGACAACTGTTAATTGCAGTGTTTAGTTCCATTAACAACCCATTAGATGCTGAAGAATTTCATGCCCACATTCAGCAAAACCTGGACAAAATTCAGGCTTGGGTTGGTCGTTGAAAAGTAACATTCTTGTCCCAAAGGTTCCAGGCAATGATCACCTCCAACAAGTGACAATTTAACTATCTTCCCTTTGGTGTTCAGTAGCATGACCATCGCTGAATTCCCCATGATCAACAACTGAGGGGTTATCATTGACCAGGCACTGATCTGGACCAACCATATAAATACTCTGGCTACAAGAGTAGGTCAGGGGTGGAGTTTGCTGACTCACCAAAGCCAGCACGAAATCTACTGGTCACGAGTCAGGAGTGTGATGGAATGTTCTCCACTTGCCTGAATAAGTGCAGCGTGCAGCTCCAACAAAATTCAAGAAGCTCAAAGCCATTCAACTTCCCCCTCCAGGTCACGCCCCACCCTGACCTGGAAGTGTTTCGCCGTTCCTTCAGTATCACTGGGTCAAAATCCTGGAACTCCCTCTCTACCAGCACTGTGGGTGACCCTATGCCCTACGGACTGCAGCGATGGCTCCACACCACGTTCTCGAGGGCAATTACGGATGGGCAATAAATGCTGGCCTTTCAAATGATGCTCATGAATTAAGAAAAAGTAAAGCTGGGTTTTCTGGATCATCTTAAAGGAAGAGTTTTAAGGAGGGAACGCCCGAGCTTAGGAGCTGGACAGTTTGAGAAATCAAGGGCATGGAAGGATTTGAAAGTAAGGATTTTGAACATTAAAACTGAGGCATTGATGGACTAGAACTAATCTGCATCAATGAAGATAGGTAAATTGATGGAAGGGACTTGGCGTAATTTAGGGTTCGGGCAACGGAGATTTGGATGACTTCAAGTTCATAGAGAGTAAAAGCAGGGAGGTTAGTCAGGAGAGCATTGCAACAGTAAGTTGAAGAGAAACAAACAAAGGAGGACAGTTTCAGCAGCAGATAAGTAGTGAAAATTGGGCTTCTTGTTTCAATGGAATTGGGAAAGAGGAAATCTTGGGCTGTATTTTCCAGCAACCAGTCAAAATATCATCTGCTCCATGGGTTTTCAAGATGCCTTTTGCATGTTTATTTCCCAATTTCTTTGTTGAGATAGGGGAGCCTTCTCCTGCCCGAACATCTGCACAACCTTCTGACTGAGTGTGAGCAACACCACAGGGGATCAGCTAATTTAATTATACTTAAAATATCAAGTTAAGTAAGAGGCTGTTCAAATTCTCTGTCATAAATTTTACAAATTTGCAATCATTATATTTACTGAAACATGCTTTTCATATTCCTTCATTAAAATTAATGGACCTTGTAGCTTTTTCAATAACTCCACGGTAAAGGCTGATGCAAATCCAAATTAAAATGTTTAATTTAATGTAAAATGCTTAATCACTAGGAGATGGAGAAGCTTTAGAAACTAAAATATGCATCTCCAAAGCTCTCCTGAAGGTTCCAGTGTGCTTATTGAGAGGTTAGTTGAGGGGCCCAGGTTTAACCTCCACCTGCCTCAGTCCTCCCCTCACACATGTACCATCTTCTCCCACCCCACCGAGCCCCAGTCTGAGTTGAGCCATGTCCTGACCCTCATGAGACCCACAGGGGTGACCCGATTGGGCTTGTGGAATTTGAGCTCCCCATGATGTACCATCAATTCGACTCAAGACACATTTAGGATCCGAACTGTGGCTTTAATCAGCTAGTTGTTAGCCCGGTGGTCGACTACAGAGAATGGCCGACTGCCGGGAACTCTGGGTACTTGTACCCCGCCTCGGAGGCAGGGCCTACTTGCCTCGCGACCAATTGGAGAGCACACACATGACTAGTCCCAACCAATCGGACGAGAGGCATATGATCAGCCAGAGCCAATGGGAAGCCAATGCTCTGCACCAATGGCAGTGCTCATATCCATACCACCACACCCCACTAATGGGTGGAGGCTTATCATGTGGGGATCGTGAAATCAGCCCTTAAAAGCCGGTCCGGATTGGGACCGGCATGAACTGTAGTCCTGGTTGGATCCTATGTTCTGTAAGCCGTGTTGCGACTTTTTGTTTCGACTAGAAAATAAACCTATGTTGGATGACATAAGGCAGCACGGTGGCATAGTGATTAGCACTGCTGCCTCACAGCGCCAGGGACCCGGGTTCAATTCCAGCCTTCGGTCACTGTCTGTGCGGAGTCTGCACGTTCTCTCCGTTTCTGCGTGGGTTTCCTCCTGGTGCTCCGGTTTCCTCCCACAGTCCATAGATGTGTGGATTTAGGTGGATTGGCTGTGCTAAATTGCCCCTTGATGTGCAGGATGGGCTTTGGGGTTATGGGGATAGGGCAGGGTGGACAGGCAAGTGTAAATGAATAGGGTTGGCGCAGACTCGATGGTCTGAATGGCCTCCTTCTGCACTGCAGGGATTCTATGACTTCTATGACTCCTTCGGGTCTCCTCAAAATTTTATAAGCCAGTTCAGTTGATCTTGGTCAAGATGGCTCATACAGCCCTGGTTAAGGAATTGAAGATCATAGAACAGTGCAGAACACCAGGAACCCACTTGGCCCATCGCTCTGTACTGGTTCTTTGGAAGAGCTAACTAATTGGTCCCACTACACCTGCCCACATATTTCTTATATCCACTTTCCTTTTGAAAGTTACCACTGAAATTGCATCTACCACCCAAGTGACCCCCCCCCCCCTCCCCTCGCCACTGCCCCCCAAACCCCTGCATCCTGCTTTGCTCCATTTGGCAATTAACTTAAATGTCGATTGTGACAATTCTGACCACGGAAACAGTTTTTCTCTGTCTACTCTATCAAGACCCTCCCTAACTTTGGACATATACATTAAGTCTTCCCTCAAGCTTCTCTGTCGTGAAGAGAATAATTTGCGTTTCTCCAATCTCACTGTAACACTGATATACTAGACCCTCCATTCCATTCCGGTGGATTTCCTCGGTGATGCCCGATCAATAACTACTGAAACGAGGATGTAGTCCGAATTGAAGGCTTTAATCAACAAGATGTTTCCCCAGCAGCTCGAGTACAGAAAGAGGCCGGCTGCTGGGGCACACGGGTTCTTATACCCCGCCTCACTGGGCGGAGCTACCTTACGTTCCGACCAATGAAATGCAAACACTTGGGCCAATGAGCAGCGAGCCTTCTCCACCAATGGTAGTTCACACTCCCAGGTACCGTAGTACCTCTAGTCATACTACCACACTCGGCCAGGGTTTCCACATCCCGTGGGTCTTGCTGGAAATGCTCGCGTGTGTCTTTGGGCCAAGCTGAGTTCACATGGCCTCCTCGATGATTGTCTAGGTTCAAATGCACATGTGTAATGGCAACTTTGACAAAGCATCGTCCACCATTTTGAATCAGAAGGTTGTGGGTTCAAGGCTCACTGCCGCAGAGACATGAGCACAAAATCCAGGCTAACGCTTCCAGTGTGCTGATGGAGTGTTGCTCTGTCAGTGTTATTGTCATTGGAATGGGATGGTCAGTGGAGGCCTTGCTGGTCCTGTCAGATATGTTTAAAACATCTCCTGGCATTATTTGAAGAGGAGCAGGTGAGTCTGGACAGTATTTATGCCTCGGCCCCTGGACACCAATGGAACAGGAGATTTGGTTACAACCACATTGCAGTCCGTGCAATGTTGCTGGCCATAAATTGGCTGCAGGAGTTTCCACATGACAACAAGACCTTTTAGGACCTGCTGAGGGCACAAAATGTGCTGGAGAAATGCAAACGATCCTGGTGCCTGTGGAGGCTCACTCCAGGATGGTCATTTCCTGGAGCAGAAGACAGGAAACAAAACATTTACTAGGGAAAACAAGTTTTCCAGTTTCAGTAACAACAATTTCCACTCATAAACCCCCCCTCAAACAGGGTTATTAAAAAAAACTTTTGACATCTGGCCAAAGAGGAGAAGTGATTGAAAAGATATTCTCCACGGCAGGCCATTGCTGGCGGCGTGATTCTCCATTCCCTCCGCTGGCCAAAGGGAATCCACATTGTAGCCACCTCACGCGGGGGTGCGCTGCCGGCAGAACAGAGAATCCCGCCGGTGGAGAATTCACCCCGTTGGTTTTAACGTGGAGAGAGGGGAAAAGGCTCATGACTTGGAGCCGAGGGCTAGGCTTGGGTGGGACCCACCACAGGTGGGGCGGAAAATTCGGAGGGGCAGCCAAAAATCCACAGGCTTTGGCTGGGAATATCAAGTCCTGCCGAGGGTCGGGGTCTAATAAACCCGGCCGACATGTCTGAAGGCCTGGTCACCGGGCCGAATGGCCTCCTTCTGCACTGCAGGGATTCCATGGACAGGGCGCACAGGGGGTCAGAATGCAGATTTCCTGAGTTGTAACGCAAAAGAAAATGACAGAGATGGAGAAGGGCTAAACCAGGCATTGTCAAACTCGAGGTTGCGACACGCGGGTGGGTCGCGGGCGGGTGTCGGGTGGGTCGCGGAGATGTCCATCACGGCGCTCCCGATCACGCAAATCCGTGTGCAAAAGCCGCAGCAGCCTTCAAAATGGCTGCAAACATGTTAAAAAAAATGTGGCCGCACTGCGCATGCGCGACAGATCATCACTGCGCATGCACAAAACTATGTGCATGTGCGCCGATGATCGGGCACGCATGCGCAGTGCGACCGTTTTTCTTTTAAACGGTCGCAGCTTTTTTTTTACATGATCGGTGGGGGGGGGGGGGGGATGGTGCGGTTTTATTCATTTGATTTTATTCATTTATTTTATTCATTTTATTTTTTCTACAAGTTCGGGGGGGGGGGGGTTTATTTGATAACATTTTTCTCGAAAAAAATGCAAAACTTTGGACAGATGGAGACTCCATACTTTCCGACACCGGAAGGCTTCACCTTCATCCAACAAGTTCCATTGGAGGAGTGTGTACGAGGGCCAAAGGGACCCAAAACCATTTCCTCCATTTTTGTCAGCAGCAAACAAGGTAAGAGAAAATGGTGGGTCGCACAGGTCAACCGGCGTGGGTCACGAAGGTTGGCTGGCGTGGGTCGCAAAGGTCGGCCGGCGTGGGCTGCGAAGGCCGGCCAGCGTGGGTCACGTAGGTCGGCCGTCGTGGGTCGCAAAGGTCAGCCAGGGTCACAAAGGTCGGTCGGCGTGGGCCATGAAGGTCGGCCGGTTTGGGTCCCGAAGGTTGGCCGGTGGTAAAAATGGGTGCCCGGGAAAAAGTTTGGAAAAACTCTCGGATAAAAATATCCTTTCAAGATATATTTCAAGATATTTCGCTAAAATACAGCCAGAATGTTTGGTTTATATATGGAGAGTGGATACATATAACTTTAAGGCAGATAACAACAGATGATGATAATGTGCAACAGGCCAGTCAATATCTGGATAGAAATAAGATCAATATCACTTGGACAGAACCCAATATAATTTATGTGTGTATTTAATTTTCCTTCAAGAGTTAATCGGAACTTTTGATGCAATATAAATGAATGTTTATTCAACAAAAGACATATAAAAACATGAAAAGCAAATCAACTCCTCTGAAGAATGGAGAAGCTACACGAAATACATTCTTGTAGATAATCAATCATGGAGTATTGCATTAATTCATTAAGATAAATTGTAAGTAAATGAACTGATTAATTGGTGGAAATATTGGCCATCACTCTCCTGTGCACGTCACATAAAGCACAGAGTTTAAAATAAACCTTCTCCTCACATGCTAAAGAAGTTAACCAGTAATGGAGAGGAGCTGATGCTTATTTTGAAAGGCCATCACCATTATTTCTTATCTATAAATAGGTGGAGACAATTCCAGTCCTTAGTTCAAGCAGAATAGCGAACACGAAGAATGGGCGGAAACCAGTTTAACTTTTGTGAATAATTTATTGGACCTGTTTGAAGCAGTGTTTCATTCTAATATCTAAGTGGTTCCCTTACCTCAGTCCCTCACAATTTGAAAACTGATGTCATGTTTCATTCGCCCTCAAAAAACCCATCGTCAATTCTTCTGTCATTAACATCCCCATTCCCAAACTCCTTTCGCTCTCCAAAATCCTTGAATGTGTTGTTATCACTCAAATCCTTGCCCACCTTTCCAATAATTCCCTGCTTGATGCTCTTGAATTATTCGATTATTTGTTTCTCCCACCCCACAGACCAGAAACAATTCTAACTGAAGTCACATATTCTTCGGGATAATGGGCATGATCTAACGGCCGGGACACACCTGGCATGGATCCGTGCGAGCCGGTTGGATCACGGGAGAGGCCGAAATTGGGATCCGCGCCAATCGACTTCCGATCTAACCGGCCCGCTCCCGTTTCCCGATCCCGTCTAGATGTGGCGAGGTGCCAATTAACACCAACTGAGGCCAATCTCCATTTCGTTAATGGGATGGATCCCATATCTAACGGCCGCCCATGATCTAACCGGCTCCCCAGCAAGTGGTCACATGGGCACCCTTTAAAAATGTGAAGCAAGTGCAATGGCTGCTGAGGGGATCGTAGGAAGTGAGTAGGAGGGGGAGCCCTCGGGGGTGGGCGGGAATAGATCTAGTTGGGGCAGATGGGTGCCATTGGTCGGGGGGGGGGGGTCACCCCTGGGATGGGGGACGAGTGGCTCAGCGCCTCCCCCCGGGTTGTGTATACCCATAACAAGTGCAACTTCAGCTGCTACCTGTCCATCCCACCGAACATCCCCAGGACAGAGTCCTGTCCATGGTAACATGGTGACGGTAACTTTAATTCCCTCTGACAGTGGCGGCCTCTGGCTGCACAGCTGAAGACTATTGCCATTAAGGAAATTGGCATTATTAGTTACACGAGCA
Organism: Scyliorhinus canicula; assembly: GCF_902713615.1. Classification (NCBI taxonomy): domain Eukaryota; kingdom Metazoa; phylum Chordata; class Chondrichthyes; order Carcharhiniformes; family Scyliorhinidae; genus Scyliorhinus; species Scyliorhinus canicula. The sequence goes on along the minus strand of NC_052154.1, from coordinate 10,872,143 downwards.
GTTCACAGCTATCAGGTGGTGCTGCAGGTTGCGTCTGCTGCTTGCTGCTGCTCGTGGCTGCAAATGCCTGCAGGCTGCTGCTGCTATTTCCTTCTTGTTTTGTAGCCTGGAGTAAGGATAGGGAGGGTGGGATGGATGATGACCTGCTGCCTGGGATAGAGAAGGGGAAGCGGAGCTCTTTCTCTCTTCTGGCATGCTCTGGGTCGGTGCCATATTCCCCTTTGAGGAGTCTACTACAGGGAGCTGCAGGAGGGAGAGAGAGAGGCAGATTGTTCCGAATGAGCAACTTGATGAAGGTGTCAGAGAAATGTTTTTGCAGATTGCTGGTGGTGTTATTGTGAGTGTGATAAGTTCTGCATGGCGACTGGCATATCTCCACGAGTCAGACACGCTGGACATCGCGGCTGTTTTACTGCACCTTGAACGGCAGTGGATACCGAGCTTTGATTCCGATTAGATTAGGCCAGAAGGCCGGTACAATGGAGGCTCATCGACAGAGACTGATAGGTAAAAAGACTGAACAGTAAAAGGGTCCTCCATTCTGTTGAGGACCTATGAAGAGTAAGACAGTGTATTTGGTTTTCTTTGTACACATGAGCTGTTGTGTCTTTGTGTTTCTACCGATATTCTGGAGTTAAAAGGTGCTTGTGTGTGTGTGGCACAGTGCCTTTTACTTGTTGGTGAATAGTTAGTGTGATATATGGGGCGGGATTTTCCCTTCCGACTGCAGAGTTTAACGACAGCGTCATCGCACCACCAAGTGTAGCGATCCTCTGCCGGATAGGAGGCCAGCACGGCACTGGAGTGAGCCACAACGCTCCAGCTGCCGGTACCGGCGCCAAATGGGCGCCGCGGGTCTGCGCATGCGCACTGTGAATGCTGCGAAGGCGCGACCAGCGCGAATGCACGGCAGCTTGCTTCTCCGCGCCGGCATCGACACAACATGCCGTCGGGCTACAGGGGCCCCCACCTGGAGAGGCCGGGCCGCCGATCGGTAGGCCCCGATCATGGGCCAGGCCAAGGTGGAGGTCCTCCCCACACCACCCCCCCAAACCAGGCCACCCCTGACAGGATGGACGCTGAGGTGCCGCTGGGTAAGACCAGATGTGAACGATGCAGGCAGGACTCGGGCTTTTTTGGCGGCCACTCGGCCCATCCCGGGCGGAGAATTGTCGGGGGGGGGGGGGCGATCGGCACCCACCCGGTGCCGCGCCGACCGCGCCGGAGCAAATGGCGCCGATTCTCTGGTCACTCTGGTCACCAGAGGGCAAGTGTACGTGGATAATAGAGGGCACCTGAGCCCAATCCAAGTTATGTTCCCGGCAGGGTCTGGGGTGCGGGCATTGGGGTCCCCGCTGTGGCAGGGGGTATGTGTGCAGGGCCTGGTCTCCCAGCACATCCAGCTTGTTGGATGGCACCCAGAGAGAAGGCAGGGAATGTAAGGCTGGGGTTGGCCTGGGGGGCCCGAGGGTCCCAGGGTGGAAGCCATAACTGATTGTCAGGCTCCCACCCTTTCCAATTCCTTACAGATGTCACATTGTGGATGGTATCATGGACCCTGCAGCAGCTGTCCTGGCGATGCGGGTGGCAGCGCAGGCAGCCAGACACCAGTACCCCTAATGAAGGGGCCTGACCCACACCCAGGCACCCAGCTGTCCATCAGGCTGGGGAGGGACCCACAGGGGAGGCCTTTGATGGGCCAAGATGTACAGGCATTGTTGATCGTTCAAAGAGATGTCTGACATTGTGATAGCGCAGCACCTGTCCCTCACCTCGTGTAGGAGGAAGCTACCCACTCTCGGTGGGCGTCAAGATCACCACAGTCCTGAACCTGGTGGGTGGCCCTTGGAGGGCCTGGAGCAGGAGGGCCCCAGCTGATTTGCCGGTGGCACAAACTTCGCCTTGCCACCCTGTTCCACCTGCTGACCTCGAGATGTGCAGTTGTCAGGAGGAAAGAACTCGGGAGTGCTGGATACTGCCATTGTCACCATGTTGGAAGGCCATGGGTCGGCCCCCGGCACTCCCTCCTCCCGGATGGTGCCTTGTGCACCTGGGCATCACTTGGGATGGAGGGGCAGCCAAAACCATGGGTCATCTGGCTTTGCCAGCCCTGGCGGCTCCCCATTGTCTGCAACATAATGTTGATGCCCTCAACCATTCCCCCGCTGTGACCGCCCAGGAGTTCTTCGGCAAGGTCCACCTGCATCTGGGACTTGCCCCCAGCGACTGGGACATGATGTCCAGGCTCTCAGTCTTGACTGTCACTGACTCAGCAATGCCCGGGACACCAACACTCATGATGCCGACGTCCTGCAGGCTCTCCATTGCAGTCATCACCCCAGCAGCGTTGACCTCAGAGCTACGCATTGCTGGCGCTATCTCCTGACATGTTGACTTTGGGACTCCTCCAATCAGCTATGGATCCGCTGGAGTGTCACTGACATCCCCATCTGAATCTCACGGCTGCATCCTCGTGTCTATATCAGCTCTGTGATAACCCAGAGGCTCGACATCTAAATGGGACTCAGCTGGTCCTTGTCTTCCCTGAATGGTCCTCCTTCCAGCTGATGTTATTTGGCAACTCCGTGGTGCTTACCAGAGCTGTCCCTGGAAGATTGTCCACTAATGTCGCCCATTGAGGTGTGTGTCTCTGCCCTGGTGGAAGGTGGGGATGACAGCCGTGACCATTGATGGTGCCATTCGAAGCTGTCCTCCGAGGTGTTCTCTTGGCTGGCGAAGTGGGGGTGGGCCACATCAAATGGAATGGCACCACCAGGTGGCAATCCTGCTGGAGAATGGATATACGGTCAGTGAGAGGGAAGGATCATTTTGTCTGACATGAACTACCCACTTGAGGCATCCGGGTGAAGGGGCAATGGATCCTCACCTCTGCAGTACGGGCTAACCTCAATTTCTTTGATCCCTCTGTTCTTGGTCACCTGCGTGACCTCCGAGGCCCATTCCTCATTGAGGGTGAGGATTCTCAGGGATGGCATCCCGCGACCCATCTGAGCCCTTACCCGTCTATTATCTGCCAAATCCTTCTGCGGGAACAAAGAGAGAGCATCGTGAGCCACACACTTTGTGCATTGTTGAGTGGAGGGTGGCTATGGCAGAAGATAGGAAAGGGCACCACTGCTGGGCATGGGTGGGTTGTGCTGGTGTGTGCCAGGGTATGGCGAGGCACAGATGCAGTATTGTGCTGGGGTGGGGAGAGGGGTGTGTGGTGCTAAGCGCTGTCTTGTTGGGGAGAGGGGGGAAGTTCTGGGGGTGGCAGATGGGTCTGTATCAGGGAGGCAAATGCCAACTCACCCATGCGGCCCGGTGGAGATGGTTGAGCTTCCTCCGACACTGGTGTGAGGTCCTCCTGGTTACGCTTCCCCAGCTGGCGGCTGCTGCCACTGCCTTCCAGGTGGCACCGGTTGACCTGTAGCTGACCCCCCCCCCCCCCCCCCCCCCCGGGGGAGCAGGGTGTACCATTGCAACTCCAGCAGTCTGGCCAGATCGGCATCTCCGAATCGTGGAGGGGTCTGTGCCGTGGCATGACTGCGTGCTGTCTGGGGTTTTCTAGGAGGGATCAGTTTAAGAGCCACTTCCCCTTGTTAGCAGGGAGCTGTCGGGCACGTTCCCGGCGAATCAGCTGGTGGGGCAATCATTTCCGCCATGAAGCTGGTGGGACATCATTACCGGCCCTGATTGACGTTAGATACCGTTTGCATTCTCGCTGGGTCAGCTGTCAGAAACCAGCTGGCAAGTCTCGCTTGCTACCGCACCGAGTGCTTCTCCCATTAGATCTCACCCCCTGTGTCTGTGGCGTATTATCCCACTTCATATTTTTGCAAATGTGTGCTTTTGTTAGAATGGTCAATTGTCCCATCCTCCTACAAAACTTCCTGATGCATGTTGGTAGAACAAGCATGTATAAGTTCTCGAAAAGCGATTCAATTAGCAGGAAACTTGGTTTTGAATGTGACTCATTGGGAACAAATGACCATGTGGAATAATGAAAACTGAAAATATGTCCAGCGATTGTACCAAAGGTTAAACGATGTTCTCTCCTTTAAGATTAAAATAAACCATGGGTTCAAAATGCTAATGTTAAACCCAAGAGCATTGGCATTTTTATTTTTGCTGGATGTCAGAAGGGTGCGGCATCGATATACGCTGGCATTCAATTCAGCTATCGGTGTAAGTGCAGGCCAGAATGCAAATTAAAGTTTATGAGTGGCTGGGGAGCGTTGGTAGAGGCTGGGGCAATTGTGATTGGGGAGGAACGGGGAAGGCATGGACAACAGAGGTCCCAGCTTTCTTTGTGGGACCAGAGAGGAACTTTTCCATTCCTCTCGCTCACAAAGACACGTAAGCCTTTTTTATAGATATATCCTCACTTCCCTGCATCTCAATTGATCCATTCTCCAGTTGACAACAGGTTTGGTCAGGTGTTAAACCCATCTCTTTGTCCCCGTCAGGTCTTCAGTTAAAGTAATTGATTAGGACCTGTGGCTTCATCAAAAGCTTCACAGACAGGCATAAAGCAGATCCCACTGGCTTGAGGCAAACATCTTTCCATTTAAAATTGTAGTCAGTTCGGAATGTGTAAGGCTGAGTAAGCTCTAAACTCCAATTTACTTCATGCAAGTCTCGCTCTCTTGGTGCGGGGGCACAGAAGGGGAGGGGGGCATTGGGGGTGGGGCATGGAGGAGGAGTGGGTGATATTAGTGATGCGCTAACAATTGCACACAAAGACTCAAATCGGTACAAGAGAGGCTTTATTACCGTGAGATGTTATTCCTTCGGCTGCAGCTGTAGAATGGCAGCTCAGGGGAACTTATGAATATTTATACTGCTCCCTGTGGGCGGAGCTAGCTGGCAGGGGCTTACCGGTAAACCTGTAATAAAGGTACTTCTGTACATCCCCTAATACAGGCACACGCATATATATACAGTGGTAGATCACCACATTCACCCCCTGTTAAAAATGAGTCGGGCGGGGGTGACATGAAACTATTATACATAACCGTATACATTTACAGAGGGGGAGGGCAAAATATATTTACAAAGTGGGAGGGAAAAAAAGAATCAAGTGTCCATCTTGCAACCCAGTGCCTGTCACTGGTTGAGTCGGACCAGCGGTTGGACGGTTCGTTGAGAGCGACGCAGCAGCAGTGGCGACGTCTGCACAGGCGGTGTCGGTGTCGACGGCGTTGGTGCTGGCGGTGTTGGTGCTGGCCAGTGGCTGGATGACTCCGGGAGCGAGCCGAAATCTTCCATGTCCTCTAGTGTTGGCAGTGGAACGAGAGATGGACCTGGTGGGGGTGATGTTGGGGGCGCCAGGGAGAGGGAAGGTTGCGTGTGGGTGGGGAGGTTTGTGGGCATGGGATCGGCACCCGAGGGAGCCAGGTCACTGAGTGAGACTGTATCCTGGTGGCCGTCGGGGAACTCCACGTAGGCATACTGGGGGTTCGCGTGGAGCAGGCGTACCTTGCCCACCAGAGGGTCTGCCTTGTGGAGCCTGACATGCCTACGAAGTAGGACCAGCCCTCGAGCTGCGAGCCAAATCTGGAGCAACACCCCGGATGTAGACTTCCTAGGGAAGGCAAAAACACGTTCATGGGGTGTGTTGTTAGTTGCGGTGCACAGTAGTGACCGAATGGAATGGAGCGCGTCAGGGAGGACCTGCTGCCAGCGAGCAGCTGGGAGGTTCCTGGACCATAGGGCCAGCTGGACAGCCCTCCATACCGTCCCGTTCTCCCTCTCTACCTGTCCGTTTCCCCGGAGGTTGTAGCTGGTCGTCCTGCTGGAGGCAATACCCCTGCTGAGCAGGAACTGACGCAGTTCATCACGCATGAATGAGGATCCCCTGTCACATAGAATTTACAGTACAGAAGGAGGCCATTCAGTCCATCGAGTCTGCACCGGCTCTTAGAAAGAGCACCTGACCCAGGCCCATATCTCCACCTTATCCCCATAACCCAGTAACCCCACCCAACACTAAGGGCAATTTTGGACACGAAGGGCAATTTTGCAAGGCCAATCCACCTAACCTGCACATCTTTGGACTGTGGGAGGAAACCGGAGCACCCGGAGGAAACCCACGCACACACGGGGAGGATGTGCAGACTCCGCACAGACAGTGACCCAAGCCGGGAATCGCACCTGGGACCCTGGACCTGGGAAGCAATTGTGCTATTGGATGTAGTCGGGGAAGCCGAACAGAGTGAATATGGAATCGAGGGCCTTGATGACGGTGGCAGACGTCATATCCAGGCATGGGAAAGCGAAGGGGAACCTAGAGAATTCATCGACCACACTAAAGATGTAGGTGTTGTGGTCAGTGGAGGGGAGGGGCCCTTTGAAATCCACGGATCCTTTCACCAGGCGCGCGCGGTCTAGCCGGTAGAAGTGCGGCTTGCACTCCGCACAGACCTGGCAGTCTCTGGTGACTGACCAGACGGAGTAGGGCAGGTTGCGGGCTTTGACTAGGTGGTACAACTGAGTGACCCCCGGATGGCAAAGACTCTCGTGCAAGGCACGGAGCTGGTTCACTTGTGCGCTGGCACATGTACTTCGGGAGAGGGCGTCTGGGGGCTCGTTGAGCTTGCCGGGGCGATACAAGATCTCGTAATTAAAGGTGGAGAGCTCGATTCTCCACCGCAAGATTTTGTGGTTTTTGATCTTGCTCCGCTGCGTGTTGTTAAACATGTCGATCAGTGAGGAAAGTGAATCTCCTGCCGGCCAGGTAATGCCTCCAGTGCCGCACTGCTTCAACGATTGCCTGGGCCTCCTTTTCAACAGAGGAATGTCGAATTTCGGAGGCTTGGAGGGTGCGGGAAAAGAATGCCACGGGTCTGCCTGCCTGGTTTAGAGTGGCGGCAAAGGCGACATCTGAATCATCGCTCTCTACTTGGAAGGGCAGTGTCTCATCTACTGCATGCATCCCGGCCTTGGCTATGTCTGAGCGAATACGAGCGAAGGCCTGTTGTGCCTCGGCCGTGAGGGGTAATTGCGTGGACTGGATCAGTGGGCGGGCCTTGTCCGCGTATTGTGGGACCACTGGGCGTAGTAAGAAAAGAACCCCAGGCAGCGTTTGAGGGCCTTGGGGCAGTGGGGGAGGGGAAGCTCCATGAGGGGGCGCATGCGGTCGGGATCGGGCCCCAGTAGTCTGTTTTGGACTACGTAGCCGAGGATGGCTAAGCGGTCTGTGCTGAATACGCACTTCTCCTTGTTATCATTGAATTTACAATGCAGAAGGAGGCCATTCGGCCCATCGAGTCTGCTCCGGCTTTTGGAAAGAGCACCCTTCCCAAGGTCAACACCTCCACCCTATCCCAATAACCCAGTAACCCCACCCAACACTAAGGGCAAATTTGGATACTAAGGGCAATTTATCATGGCCAATCCACCTAACCTGCACGTCTTTGGACTGTGGGAGGAAACCGGAGCACCCGGAGGAAACCCATGCACACACGGGGAGGATGTGCAGACTCCGTACAGACAGTGACCCAAGCCGGAATCGAACCTGGGACCCTGGAGCTGTGAAGCGATTGTGCTATCCACAATGCTACCGTGCCGCCTAAGTGAGGTTGAGGAGAGATGCGGTGTGGAGAAATTTTGCAAGGTTGGTGTCATGGTCCTGCTGGTCGTTGTCGCAGATGGTGACATTGTCTAAGTACGGAAATGTGGCCCGCAGCCCGTACCGGTCAACCATTAGGTCCATTTTGCGTTGAAATACCGAGACCACGTTAGTGACGCCGAAGGGAACCCTAAGTAATTGATAGAGTCGACCGTCCGCTTCGAAGGCAGTGTAGGGACAGTCCGATTTACGGATGGGGAGCTGGTGGTAGGCGGATTCAGGTGAATTGTTGAGAAGACCCGGTACTGTGCAATCTGATTGACCATATCAGATATGCGAGGGAGGGGGTACACGTCGCGCTGCGTGTACCGGTTGATGGTCTGGCTGTAGTCCACGATCATCCTGTGTTTCTCCCCAGTTTTAACTACCAGCACTTGGGCTCCCCAGGGACTGTTGCTAGCCTCGATAATACCCTCCCGAAGCAGCCGCTGGGCTTCGGATCTGATGAAGGTCTTGTCCTGGGTGCTGTACCATCTGCTCCTGGTGGCGACAGGCCTGCAATCTGCAGTCAGATTGGCAAAGAGGGAGGGAGGGTCAACCTTGAGAGTCGTGAGGCCTCAAACAGTGAGTGGGGGTAGGGGTCCGCCGAATTTGAGGATGAGGCTCTGGAGGTTACATTGGAAGTCCAGGCCCAGTAAAAGGTTGGGGAGAATGTACAGGTGGAAACAGTTGAATTCAACGCCTTGTATGGTGGGTTTGACCAGGCAGAAGCCCCGGATCGGGACAGAGTGGGATCCGGAGGCCAGGGAGATCCGCTGGTTGGCGGGATGGACCGCGAGGGAGCAGCGCCTTACCGTGTCTGGATGGATGAAGCTGTCTGTGCTCCCGGAGTCCATTAGGCAGGAGGTCACGTGGCCATTGATGAGCACCGTCGTAGAAGCGGTAGCCAGGTTGCGGGGACGGGATTGGTCGAGAGTCATGGATGCGAGTAGCGGCCGATCATCCGAAGAGTCCCTCGAGTCCGATGAGTAGCGGCAGCGACCCGGGTCCCGTGGTGCAGTCCCGAGGGGAGGACAAAATGGTGACATCTGAGGTACCTGCGGGGAAGAAGATGGCGGCGCCCATGCAGCGCACGTTGCGGGGACGGGGCAAGATGGCGGCGACCATGGAGCGCACGTTGTGGGGGCGGGACAAGCTGGCGGCGCCAACTGACCGCACGTGGAGTCGGGGGAGGAAGATGGCGGCACCCACTGATCGCATAGGCGAGGGGGAGAGTTCGGGTGCAATAGCGCCAACTGCGCGGGCGGGGTAGGATTGCACGCTACGGGAAGCGGCCGTCATAGAGAGCGCTAAAGTCTTTGTCGCCGCAAGATCGAGCGCAGCCCCTTCCAGCAGTCGTTGCCGGATGGGGTCCGATGCAATACCCGTCACAAAGGCATCTCGCATGAGGAGATTTGAATGTTTCGTAGCCGAGACGGCCTGGCACTCGCAGTCCCCTACTAGAGGGATAAGGGCCCACCAGAAGTCCTCAATCGACTCACCCAGTTGCTGGACGCGAGTGGCGAGTACATGTCTCGCAAACAGCGTGTTCGTCGACTGGACGTAATTCTCTTTGAGAAGTTCCATGGCTCGGGCGTTGTTAGGCGCGTCCTCTATCAGCGGGAACACGCTGGAGCTCAACCTTGAGTATAGGAGTTGAATTTTCTGAGCTTCCGATGGTGTAGGGTCTGCTGAGGTGATGTAGGCCTCGAAAACAGCCAGCCAGTGGTTAAAGTCTTTTCTGGCGTTCGGCGATTGCGGATCCAGCTGCAGGCGATTGGGTTTAATTCTGATGTCCATGATGTGGAAAATCTCACGGTAATAAATTTATGCGCTAACAATTGCACACAAAGATGCGAATTGGTACAAGAGAGGCTTTATTACCGTGAGATGTTATTCCTTCAGCTGCAGCTGTAGAATGGCAGCTCAGGGGAACTTATGAATATTTATACTGCTTCCTGTGGGCGGAGCTAGCCGGCAGTGGCTTGATGGTAAACCTGTAATACAGGTACTGTTGTACATCCCCTAATACAGGCACACACATATATATACAGTGGTAGATCACCACAATTAGTTCCAGTAAGGAGTTCAGGGTAAGCATCGTTAGCCGATTTATAAAGTGATCAGTACGGCCAATCGAGAAGATGTTTCCATTTACGGGGATTCAAAACCTGGGGTCACGTACAAATCCAGTTGGGAATTCGGGAAAACCTTCTTTGCCCTTCTCAGAGTGGTGAGAATGTGGAACTTGATGGAATATATTGGGATGAATGGCATACCTTCATTGAAGTGACGTGAGATACAAACACGAAGGAGAAAGAGTTGGAAAGATATTTGGGTGGCGGTGGATGAGGGGGGGTGGGGGAGAAGGGAGCATAAATACTGGCATTGACTGGTTGGGCAGAATGGTCTGTTTCTGCGGTGTACAATATAAAATCTTTGCCATTGTTTGAATAGATGACTGCAGGAGGCTGCTGTTTTCCTTGATGTACATAAACATCAAGTGATGTTAATTTTTCTCCAGATGCAATCTGCTGATGATTCAGCTGATCACTCTGCCGCATCGTCAGTCATGAATCTGAATGTTGATGAGGGCAAAGCTTAATTGGAGGTTTCATCTCAAAAAGGGAAAACATATTTTGTGTTATGGAGAACTGGCTCTTTCCAACTGAGGGGTCTTCATCCCCTTGCCCCAGGGGCGAGGATGCGATCATCAACAAACATTGTACAGGAACGGAGAGGGGATTAATTTTCAATGTCGTATCTCGCAACTCTGTGCAGCAAAACTTGCCATTTATTTTCACTTCATCAGAAAGCTCAAAGGGTAATTGGCCCCTTGTGAGCATTCATGATTGCCTATTGTACTGTTCTAATGTGTCAAAGCCTATTTCTGGTGCTTCCCCGTATTTAGGAATAAATATGCTCAAACAGGCCTTTGTGTTTTTAAACCCCCATTCTAATGGGCTCTGCCTTAATCAGACACTCATAGACGATGTTACCTTTGCTTCACTGAAATATGGAATCAGGAATCATATGGTGGATAACGGAATCATTTGGTCCAGTGTGCCGGCGCCAAATCTTTCAAAAGCCTATCAATTAGTGCTACTTAGTCGCTCTTCCCCCGTAGCCCTGCAAGTTTCTCTTTTGCAAGTATTTATTCAACTTTCTTTGGACAGTAACAACTGTATCTGCTTCCATCCCCCTTTCAGGCTGTGCATTCCAGATCATCCCTTCATTTCCCTTCTGTTTGGTTCGTCAGCCATGTTATATGTTTATTGACACTCCTGCTAGTGGTAACAGTCATACTCTGCAGCGCCGACCACATCTACACCTATTCTTCTACCCCTTGCCTGCTCCAGATCTATCTGGTGAGTGCCACAGGGAGAGAAACCTGGGCATGATTTTCCCTGTGGGCATTTGCACCCTGCCATCAGAATGAAACAGTCTATAAGACCAGAATTAGGCCACTCGGCCCATAGAGTCTGCTCCCACTCAATCATGGCTGATGTTTTTTTCATCCCCTTTCACCTGCCTTCTCCCCATAACCTCTGATCCCCTTATTAATCAAGAACCTATCTATCTCGGTCTTAAAGACACTCAATGACGTGGCCTCCACAGCCTTCTGAGGCAAAGAGTTCCACAGATTCACCATCCTCTGGCTGTAGAAATTCCTCCTCAGCTCAGGTTTAAACGATCGTCCTCTGCTTCTAGTTTTTCCTACAAGTGGAAACATCCTCCCCACATCCACTCTATCCAGGCCTCGCAGTATCCTGTAAGTTTCAAGATTCCCCCCCTTATCCTTCGAAACTCCAACGAGTACAGACGCCGAGTCTTCAACCGTTCCTCATATGACAAGATCTTCATTCAAGGGATCATTCTTGTGAACCTACTCTGTGAACCTGGCCAGGGCTGAAAATCAAGCCACTGCTGCGGAAGGGAGCCGCATAGAATCAGAGAGTCATAGATGTTTACAGCATGGAAACAGGCCCTTCGGCCCAGCTTGTCCATGCCATCCAGTTTCTATCACTAAGCTAGTTTCACTTGCCCACATTTGACCCATATCCCTCTATACCCACCCTTCCCATGTAACTGTCCAACTGCTTTTTAAAAGACAAAATTGTATCCGCTACTACCAGCCTGGTCCAGAAGCTCACCACCCTCTGTGTGAAGAAATTTTCCCTCTGGTCTCTATTGTATCTCTCTCCTCTCATCTTAAACCTGTACCCTCTAGCGCTAGACTCCTCTACCTTTGGGAAAAGATGTTGACTATCTACCTTATCTATGCTCCTCATTATTTTATAGACCTCTATAAGATCACCCCTAAGCCTCTTACGCGCCAGGGAAAAATGTCCCAGTCTATCCAACTTCTCTTTATAACTCAAACCATCAAGTCCTGGTAGCATTCTAGCAAATCTCTTCAGCACTCTTTCTAGTTTAACAGTATCCTTCCTCTAATAGGGTGACCGGAACTGAACACAGTATTCCATGTGTGATCTTACCAATGTCTTGTACAACTTCAACAAGAATGCCTTCTTCACCACCCTGTCCACCTGCGACTCCACCCTCAAGGAGCTATGAACCTGTACTCCTCGATCTCCTTTGTCCTGTAATTCTCCCTAACTTCTTCCCATTAACTGAGTAGGTCCTGCCCTGATTTGATCTCCCAAAATGCATCACCTCACATTTATCCAATTTAAATTACATCTGCTATTCTTCGGCCCAATAGCCCAATTGGTCAAGATCCTGTTGCAATCTTATATAACCTTCTTCACTGTCCACTTTGCCACCAATCTTGGTGTCATTTGCAAACTTACTAACCATGCTCATCCAAACCATTTATATATAACAAATAACAGTGGACCCAGCACCGATACCTGAGGCACACCGCTGGTCGCAGGCCTCCAGTTTGAAAAACAACCCTCCACATCCACTCTTTGGCTTTGGGTTGCCAAGTCAATTTTGTATCCAATTGACTAACTCGCCCTGGATTCACATGCCCACACATGCTATCTCCCTCCACGGAATGTTCTGGAAACAAGTTGGTGCAGGTGGTGAGAAATCGGAATCGGGCAAAAGAAATCTCAAGCCTGAATTCGTTAGCCGATCTTTGCTTTGTAGTTTTGCTGCGGGTGTCATTTATGAAAACAAGAGCTGTGATAGTGATGGCAACAATATTGCTTACAACACAGGTGTCAGATGGCAACAAGGAATGCTTAATCACTTAATGGGCTCCTTCTAATGAGTTCTGGTGACTATGTCTTCCTGTGACTTTACCAGAGTCTGTCCACGTTACCCAATTCATTATAATCTGACATCCCTGTCTCCCCATTGTCATTTCTAATGCATCAACAGTCTGGCTTTTTACAGTGAAGGAGTCACTTACTATATTGATAAAATACTTTTAATGGAGCTGCAACATCAAGTTAAAGCTGTGTTACCAGTTTTGTCACATTATAACAAGTTAATTTACAGATAAGATCCCCCATAAATGATTGCAGCACACCACAGGCATATTTAGAACTGCTCGTGAGGCATTCTGCTCTGTGGCTGGTGTAATTTCTAATTTCCATTCAAATTGGAATTGTATTGACTTAATTTTCTTCTGGCAAATTTGCATCTGTTTTAGCAACAGAGGCAGCCTGACTTCAGATCAGCTCAAAGACGACGATATTTGGACCCCTTGGTTGCTGACGATTGTCATGCCAGTTGTACAGTTCCAATCCGGCAATTAATCAAACCTGCAATATCAATTTTCCTTCAAAATGATCAATCTTGTGCAGAAGTAGCTTCTGGCCCACAATCTCCGGCGATCGAGTTAACAATAAACTCTTATTGTTCTGTTCTTCTTTGCTCTTTCTTATCTTGACTACGAAACTACGAGTCTGCATGTTTCACCACGCAGCACGGTAGCATAGTGGTTACCACTGTCGCTTCACAGCTCCAGGGGCCTAGGTTCGATTTCCGGACTAGGTCACTGTCTGTGCGGAGTCTGCACGTTCTCCCCGTGTCTGCGTGGGTTTCCTCCGGGCGCTCCGGTTTCCTCCCACAAGTTCTGAAAGACATGCTTGTTAAGTGAATTGGACATTCTGAATTCTCCCTCTGTGAACCCGAACAGGCGCCGGAGTGTGGCGACTAGGGAATTTTCTCAGTAACTTAGTTGCAGCATTAATGCAAAGCCTACTTGTGACAATAAAGGTTATTATTGTTATTATTATTATTAAAAATGCGCCAATCTCCCCACACACTCCTGCCCCCCACACATCTGTGAGGGCTGAGATAACTCAAGTTAAAATTTAGGGCTCACCTCTTGCAGCTATACATGCACCTAATAGGTAAAGGCTGCGAGCTGGTTAATCATCGATTACGCATTTTATCCTGTGAGAAAATAATCAGGGTAAACAGGAGATATTTCACTCTTATTCGTGATGTAGACGAAATGGATAGGCATTTTTTTGTCAAGTGCTATGATACCCAAGGGAGTTGCACACTGCAGAACAGGACACAAAATATAATATACATCCTCCGTTTCCTCATGTCTTGTGTGAATACACTGACATAATCCTCAAGAAAGAAACTGGAGATAATTTGAAGAAGAACCCAAAATATTATGGGCAAAGTTGAGGTAATATCTCTTGGGCCTTCTTCTATGTCTGTATGGAATTCAATCAAGAGGGGTCATTGTTGCATGGATGTTTATTTTGGGAAAGTGCCCTCAGTCAAGGCTTCAGTTACAGGCTTTACAAGACACAGCTAGGACCTCAAGTAAAACAATATGTCTTTCATAGAATTTGTGGCTAACAAAAACAACTTTTGTCAATTCTCACATCTCCTGAAGGCCAAGTCCCAAACTGACAGAAATTGGATACCATGCGGGCTTCTGCATACATTTCATGGTAATGCCTGTTCATTAGATAAATTGTGAATAAAATATGTTCTAACTCACTGATGGATACATTTAGCCCGATCATTGTTAGCAATTAGTCTTAATTGTTTTGACATGGATTCTTGCTCTACAGATTCAGAAGTTGAGGGCAATCAGGAAGGATTCACCATGATATGCTTTGAACCGAATAAAGCATTTCCTAGACTTGGCACCAATACCTTGGATCTGGGTTTTTAACCCTTTTTTTGCCTCTTTCAGTTGCTGATATGGCTGCAAAAAGTTTATTAAGTATCCTGTCATCGTGCTTGAGGCCTTGTGAGGGTGGGCAAAGCTTGATAGACTATAAAAGCTCAGGAAGCCCGAGACTAGTAAATGAACCACTATTCAATAAGTCAACATAAAGTAAAGTCCGCAACCTCAGAGGTCGCAGTAAGGACCTAGCTGGCCGGGCCTCTGTCCAATAGCGGGGGAGCTCTTACTCTATGAGAGCCATAAGGAGATCAATTGAGGTGCCTCCTGGGTCTCGTGAGGGTGATTATATAGACCATCTGGTCTTTTTATCCTAATCGTTACCTTGGGTGCGATCTAGCAGCCTCACTGCGCCCGATGCAACGGGAGATTTACCAGCCTCATCACGCCTCATGAGATCGAATGAGATCTCGCAAGCCATCACGATCTGGATGATCATTAAGGTCGGGACCCAGATTTGCATATTCAAATGAGCAGTTAGTGTCACTTGAATATATCTACGCCGGGTCTACCTGGCATCCGGAACCTAACTGCCTCAACTCGGAGACTCCGAGCGGGTGCTTTTAGTACTGGTTTCCACAAATGTGAACCAGCACGTGCGTGGGGGTGGAGGGGTGCGTGGGGATGGTGGGGTCACCCAGGTGATTGATGGCCCATGGGTGGTCGGGCTATGGGCAGGGTGGTATCCTGACACCCCTGATGCCACCTGGCCACTGTGCCATTGCCAGCCTGGCACCCTGCCACTGCCAGGCCTCTAGGGACACTTCCATGGCCAAGCTGGCAGTGTAACGGTGCCCAGGTGGCATCATGCCCATGCTGGGGATCGGGGCCCTTGGGTGTGCCCTACCCTTATGAGGTGGGGCTACGAGGGGTTCGATGACCCTCTTATTGGTGAGTTGAGGCTTTGGGGGTGGGCCCAGAGGCCATGGTGGGAGGGGGTCAAGAAATGGGGGCGCCATTTAAAAAGTAGAGCTCATTAGTGCAGGAAATGGAACTAAGTGCAGCCTTGGTGGGACGTTTCTCTCCGGGGCCCAGAAATGAATCAGAGTCCCCTTTAATAGGGGGTCATTCTCGGTGATACCACCTCAACACAGGACTCTGTTTCATTTCCATTAAATCACACCCCTCATCTTTACATGTAACCATTCTCATACCTTAAGGGAGAATGTAAGTTGTTCTTTTCAATTTCCAAAGTCAATGCATTTTGAGATGTCTCAGATTGGTTAATAAAGAAATGCCAGTTGTGACATGCATGATTCTGAACATGCTGATGACTGTTTGATGTCAGACTGGTAAAACATAGGGACTGAGGAATAGGAAAGTGGAAATACATACATGTCCATTGTCCATTAAGACCAAAATGGAATTCACAATCTATTATGTTTGTCTCTTGCAGCAGGTATATCAAACTGTTATTTCTAGTTGTTATGAAGAGTGGGATGTCTAACACCTCAAGTTCCAATTTACAACTTCCTCTACGTCCTCTGTAACATCCTCCAGCCCCATAACCCTTCTCAGCATCTACCTCCCGCTAATTCTGGTCTCTTGCACATCTTCTGTTTCAATGTTTCCATCATTGGTGGCCATGTTTCAGCTCCCAGGCACTTGTCTTGCATTTCCTCCCTAAAGCTCTCCTCCAATCTGAATAATAGATTCATTATTTCAACTGATCTTGTCGAAGAAGCCTCTTAAGTCAATAATCCTTGATTTCTGACGTGTGATATTTCCAAAATGTTTCATATCCAAGCGCACATGACACATGCTGAGCCTAATACAAACCACTCCATCCAATCTTTACATGACCCGATCCAATGTGTACCCCGCATAACCACTTAGCCAGTTTTGAAACAATTTACTTTTCTTCTTTTGGTATTTACATAGCATCTTAAAACCTCCCTTCCGTAGTGCTACAGAGGAGTAACTTCAAACCATGTTTAATCCTGAACCACATGAGAACCTGGAAGGGCAAGCGACCAAACCTTTAGTCAAAAAGGCAGCTTTTTAAGGAAAATCGTAAAAGAGAGAGAGGGTAAGAGGTGAAAAGGTTCAAGGAGTGAGTCCCAAGTCTACAGCCTAGCCAGCTGAATGCCAATCATGGAGTAGATAAAGATTTGGGGTGAATTGGGGGAGCACAGAGATGTCAAAGGGATGCTGGAAGAGGTTGTAGATATGGGCGATACCGTGGGGCGTTCTTTTGGACAAGGCTGGTAATTCTAAAGTTGCTGTGGTACCAGAACAAGAGATAATGTTGATCAGTGAGAACAGATGTGATGAATAAATGGGACTCAATGCAAGTTCAGAGTAGTAAGGTGAATTTTGGATGAGTTCAAATTTACGTAGGGTGTATTACGACATCCTGGGCTATTATGCGGTCAACTCCAGCCCCACATGCCCCAGAGTGACAACATGAGTGAATTAACCAATGATTCTTATAAAAATAGCCAAAGTCTTCGGCCCTTGGCTGCCCAATAATCAGTTACGAGGTTTATAAATGTAAACACGATTACTGTTTAGTTACAGCAATAACCATCATGAAATATGCAGTAGATACAACCAGTTAAATATCGTTTAACCCCTGACTCCCATTTTAACTTTGCCCACCCGCTACCCACCCACACAAGACAGACAAACACAGAAGGAGAAGGGGTGAAAAGATAATAAAATAATAAAGGACGAAAGTCAGAAGATGTCTTTGCCTCAGGTGGTGTTTTTTTAGCAGCTATGCTTCAATCCAGACCCTCAGTACAACGCCTTTACTATGGATTCATTCAGGTGTCTGTGGTTTCAGTAATAAACACTCACAGTCTCTCTGGACAAAAAGTAGATCATTGTTTTTGTCTACAGCCCGTGACGACTTTCCGGCAGGTCGATTCAGTCAGGGTTTCTGTGGTTTAAAGAATGCGGTGCTCACAACTTTTAGCAGCTTTCCGGAGAGAGTTTTATTACTCACAGCAAACATAGCTTTCAGTTTGTGATTTGTCTTCATGTCTCTGTAATCTCAAGAGAACCACACCCAGAGACTTTCTGGAAAGAGTTAGCTTGATCTTTTTGCAGAAAGTTAGCAGGAACCCTTCGGTTCTGCGAGTATCAAAAATGAAACCGAACTCAAACCTTTGACTCTGAAATATATTCCAGTGGGACCAGATCAAATCACCACCTGTTACCGGGCAGAGCCCAGCCTTTTGGATCATTTGATTGATCACCGGCCAAAGCAATCAAACCGTGTTCCAACCCATCTCCCTGTCACTGATGCCAGCCGCTCTGCAACTTCTATTTGAACCCAGCACAGCTTTCTGGATTCTGCCTGCTTGAATTAAAGCTACAGGCTTTATTGCCTTAAAGTGAGATGTCCATTAATCATCCATGGATCAAAAATGTTACAGCAAAAATAAAAGAAACGGGAAGTAAGGGAATAAACAGGTGTGAACCGGAAGGACCCTTACAGGTGCAAGATGGGAGGCTGGTTAGGAAATCAAGCCTAAAGGTATTGATGAGGGTTTCCGCAGCAGATAGGCTGAGGCAGGAGCAGAGTTAAGCAAGACATGCTATGGAGGTGGTCTTGCTTCTGGATTGGACACGTACTCAGAAGCTCATCACATTCTGATGAATCTACACTGCAGCTGTCTCCAAGGAGTAGTAGGCAGTAGTATAGAGCACAGAGCTGATGCAATGCTCTAAACAGCATCTAATCTGTGATTTATATAACTACAGCGTAACTTCCACACCTTTTCTGTTCTAGCCATCCTGGCATTCCCCCAGGGCGAGATCTTAGTTATATCAAGCATATCAGTTGGACTCTGCAGAACCGGACACAACGGTTGGAATTCTCCAGTCATCGAGATTCATTTTTCCTGCCTTCAGTGCACTGTCACCTGACGGTTTCCTGGTGGCATGTGGTGGTTACAATGGGAAACCCCATTGACGAGCAGCGGGAGGACAGAATCCGGCCGCCAGTGAACGGCACGCGGCTGAGAGACACGCAGCCGGGCTACCGGAGAATCCAGTCTAACATATAGTGCACCTTACACTTTTTCAATCTTTGGGGAGGATGCAGGAGATCCTTTGAAGGTGACACGAAAATATTATCGGAGCCGTTGACCTTATGGCCCTTTTCCTACGTCAGATACAATTGGATTGGATTTGTTTATTGTCACGTGTACCGAGATACATTGAGAAGTATTTTCCTGCGAGCAGCTCAAATGGATCACCTAGTCTATGAAAAGAAAGTACGTAATAGAGCAACATAAGGTACACGATGTTAACACCGGCTGAAGCATCCAGGTGTGCATTATAAATCAGATCAGTCAATAGGAGGATTGTTTCGGAGTCTGGTAACAGCAGGGAAGAAGCTGTTTTTGAGCCTGTTCATGAGTATTCTCCGAACTTTGTATCTCCTGCCCGATGGAAGAAGTTGGAAGAGTGAGTAAGCCGAGTGGGAGGGATCAAGAAGTGTCTTCCATCAAGGGGCGTCTTTGTTGTATGGAAGTCTTTATTATGGAAAAGTACATTTGGTCAATGTTTAAGTCTAATCTTTACAAAGACACAGTAGGAGCTCAAGCCAAACAAGATTGCTGTCATGTAAATTATTACAGTTTACTGTGGATCAAAGTATCCATAGACTTTGCCGCTAACAAATCCAACTTGTCAATTCTCACATCTCCTGAAGGACAATCCCCAAAGTGACAAAAATTGGATACCATGCGGGCTTCTGCATACATTTCACGGTAATCCCTGTTGATTAGATAAATTGTGAATGAAATATGTTCTAACTAACTGATGGATCCATTTAGCCCGATCATTGTCAGCAATCAGTCTTAATTGGTTTGACATGGATTCTACTTGCTCTACAGCTTCAGGAGCTGAGGGCAATCAGAAAGTATTCACCACGATATGCTTTGAACCTAATGAAGCATTCAGCACAAGGTCATTCAACTGAACAAATGAAGATAAATTGGTGAGAACTTTGGGCTCCCTAAATGTAAAAAAGGAACCTTAACTATGTAAACAGTGCCTGCATTTTTATTTCATTATTTTCTCCTCATTTATGTTACTTCTTCCAGTTTATTAGAGTCCCGAAGGGGGAACCTGCTTAAGAAAAGTTCACCTTGAGGCTTTTTGCTTGTGGCAGAGTGGATTGACACCTTTGTGAGTGATCTAGGGACCATGAGATGTTTCCACTGAAAGACTCTGTTCTCTGTGGGAGGAGAGGCACAGCGTATAATAGTCCAAGTTTAAAATTGTCCCGTTGTCTAAACTGGGGCACGGTAAATTCCCTAGTCCTGCATGCTAGCTGTTGACAAAAGCAGTGGGGTCATCATTAGAGCTTGTCATAATTTTGTATTGAACACACTGCTTTTTGTTCTTGGCAAAGCATGTGCAACTCAGCAAATCCCTAATTTTCCATAATGTTGTATTTATTCTTCAGGAGCGCACACTTAGGAGGATTCAGCATACAGTAAACTGCAATGCAAAACTCTTTTAATTGGAAACCTGCTTCGTACCATATTTACATTAACAAGCCTCAGGATCATTTTTAAAGGAGACAGTTATTTTTGGGAGGAAGTGGAATCCTTTCGCTAATTGTTTAGTCCAGAGATTTTCAAACGGCAACTCATGGGACCATCATTGTTGCAATAATTCAGCCCTTAAAACTGAGTTAATTTGCTTCTGTCTGCATGTAACGCAGGGAACATCACATCAGAAGCCTGAAGGTTCCAATTTGCTGGGTCTTTATTTCCACAGCACCAAACATATGAAGTACAATGTGTTATCATAAAGATAGTAAAACATTAACATGTTGAGAGCTAAGGGCTCACCCCCCGATCTGAACTGTTCGAACTGGTCTGCCTTCTGCTTTCATGCTCAAAGCACTGACCCACCCATAGCGCAGGCCCTACCCCCTCACAAACCCACTTGAAACATCCCCCCAAACCCAAGAGAACGGCAGGCTCAGAACAGTTATACTCAATGATTGATTGATTGATATTTATTGTCACCTGTATCGAAGTACAGTGAAAAGTATTTTTCTGCGGCCAAGGTACGTATAAAGTAGACAAAAGAATGATCGACAGAGAACATTGACAAATGGTACATCAGTAACTAGTGATTGGTTACAGTGCGGAACAAGGTCTGAACAAGAGCAGCATAGGGCGTCGCGAATTGTGTTCTTACAAGAAACAGATCTTTCTGAGGAAGAGTCGTTGAGGAGTCTAGTAGCTGTGGGGAAGAAGCTGTTCTATGTCTGGATGTGCGGGTCTTCAGACTTCTGTATCTTCTGCCCGATGGAAGGGTCTGGAAGAAGGCAATGCCTGGGTGGGAGGGGTCTCTGACAATGCTGTCTGCCTTCCTGAGGCATGTGAGGTGTAGACAGAATCAATGGGAGGATGGCAAGCTTGTGTGATGTATTGGACTGTGTTCACCACACTCTGTAGTTTCTTGCGATCTTGGGCCGAGCAGTTGCCATGCCAACCTGTGATGCAGCCGGATAGGGTCAAGGCAGTGAGCACACCGCAGCCAATATCCCGCAGAGGTTGGGAATCAGAAGTCAGGAGTCAGGATGATGACACCCCTGGCTACGAGCACTCTTACTACGCTCCAGCTTGCTGCGGGTCTGCAGGTTTGGAAACAAAGGAAAGACGGAGGGAGCGAGGGAATGAGACCCAGAGAGAAGGAATAAGCGCAGGAGTGAGAACAAAGAAAACCGAAGAGGTTGACGTTCTCTATCCCAGAGAGCCGTGGGGACTCTGTCATTCAGTATATTCAGGACAGAGATCGACAGATTTTTTTGGATATTAAGGGAATCATAGGATAAAGAATCATAATATGGAGATATGAGGAACAGCACCTTGTCTTTTAACTGGGCCTTTTACTCATTACAGGGAATATATTGTGTTTCTTTGCTGGTTTGGTTTTTGCAACTAAGTTTTTGTTTACTCATTCATGGGATGTGGGCATCGCTGGCTGGGCCGGCATTTATTGGCCATCCCTAATTGCCCTTGAAGGGGCAGTTAAGAGTCAACCACATTGCTGTGGGTTTGGAGTCACATGTAGGCTAGACCGGGTAAGAATGGCGCATTAGCGAACCACATGGGTTTTTACGACAATCGATAACGGTTTCATGGTCATCATTAGACATTTAATTCCACATTTTTAATTGAATTCAAATTTCACCATCTGTGATGGTGGGATTTTAACCTGGATCCCCAGAGCATTACTCTGGATCTCTGGTTTACTAGTCCAGTGACAATACCACTCTGCCACCGCTTGCCCAGTGACAATGAAGGAGCGGCGATATAGTTCCCCATCTAGATATTGTGTGGTTGGAGGGAAACTTGCTGATGGTGGCGTTCCCATGAATCTGCTTCCCTTCTACTTCTAGGTGGTCAAGGTCAAGGGTTTAGAAGCTGCCTTTGAAGGAGCCTTGATGAGTCGCAGATTACTCATCTCCATTCTGTCCCTAAGAACTGCAGGAACTTTTACCAGACGAGGCAATGTCACAGAAGACTGCCAGCAATCTTCTTACAGATTTTCACTGACAGGTAAACGTTCCCTATTCCCATATGAGCGATAGAGTTGCCACGGTGCGTAGATGGTGGAGGTTGTGAATGTATAAGGTGGGGTGTTGAATAAGCTGCTTTGTCCTGGGTGTCACCGAGTTTCTTGCTGCAGATGCACTCAACCAGTCAAGTGGGGATTATTCTATAACACTCTTGACTTGTGCCTTGTAGATAGACTTTGGGGACTTAGGAGGTGAAATACTCACCACAGATTTGCAAATCTCTGACCTTCTCCTGTAGCCACTGTATTATATGGCTGGTCCAGTTAAGTTTCTAATCGATGGTAACATCCAAAATATTTATCATGGGAAGTTCAGTGATGAAATACTATTCGATGTCTTTAAAGTATTTTTATTAAGGTTTTGCAGAATTTTTCGTAATAGAACAGTAGTAACCATAATAACAAAACAAACTAGAGTGAACATTAACATCGTGCAAAAAGAGAATATACAATAAAGATTAAATAGATATTACCCCACGCGACCCAGTCTTCCCACACCATCCCAATGAAGCTCTCACCCCCCCCCCCCCCCACCCCCCAAACAACCCCCCGCCACCCGCTCCCACGGATTGCTGCTGCCGCTGACATTTTAATTTTCCCCGAGAAAGTCGACGAATGGCTGCCACTTTCGAGAGAACCCTAGCGTAGACCCTCTTAAGGCAAACTTTATTTTCTCGAGGCTGAGAAACCCAGCCATGCGGTAACCCAAGTCTCTACACTCGGGGGCTTCGAGTCCCTCCACATTAATAAAATCCGTCTCCGGGCTACTAGGGAGGCAAAGGCCAAGACGTCGGCCTCATTCGCCCCCTGAACTCCCGGGTCTTCTGACACTCCAAAGATCGCTATCTCTGGACTCGGCACCACCCGTGTGTTAAGCACCTTAGACATTGCCCTCACGAACCCTTGCCAGAACTCTCTAAGCTCCGTGCATGCCCAAAGCATGGGCATGTGGACATGGTTTGCAGGGCTGCCCTTGCACCTCATACAACTGTCTTCTACCCCAAAAAACTTGCTCATTCTCGCTGCCGTCATGTGTGCCCGGTGGACCACCTTAAATTGAATTAGACTGAGCCTGGCACATGATGAGGAGGAATTAACCCTGCCCAGGACCTCTGCCCACAGACCCGCTTCCAACTCCTCACCTAGCTCCTCCACCGGGGTTTCCTCCGCCTACTGTAGTTCCTGGTAGATATCCGACACCTTCCCCTCCCCCACCCAGGTGCCGGAGACCACCCTGTCCTGTATCCTCAGTGGCGGCAGCGTCGGAAAGGCCACTACCTGTTTTTGCAGGAAGGCTCGTACTTGCAGATATTTAAAGGCGTTTCCTGGCGGCAGATTAAATTTGTCCCCTAGCGCCTTCAAACTGGGAAAGTTTCTGTCTATGAACAGATCTCCCATCCTTCTGATGCCTGCCCTCTGCCAGCTCGGGAACCCACCATCCATCCTACCCGGGACAAACCTGTGCTTGTTACATATTGGGGTCCAGACCGACGCTCCCTCCACCTTCTTGTACCTCCTACACTGTCCCCAGATCCGCAGTGTCGCCACCACCACCGGACTTGT
The DNA here is from genome assembly GCF_902713615.1 of Scyliorhinus canicula. Classification (NCBI taxonomy): domain Eukaryota; kingdom Metazoa; phylum Chordata; class Chondrichthyes; order Carcharhiniformes; family Scyliorhinidae; genus Scyliorhinus; species Scyliorhinus canicula. The sequence goes on along the minus strand of NC_052154.1, from coordinate 10,848,279 downwards.
GGAGTAACGGGTCAGCTAGAACGGCAAAGGAGCCGTTATCAAAGCTGCCAGACTAGTACCTTTACATGACGCTGCCTCCAGCTGCTCCCCCCTCCCAATCGCCCGCTTCCTAATAATAGCTATATTGGCCACCCAGTAGTAGTTGTGAAAGTTCGGCAGCGCCAACCCCCCCCCCCCCCCCCCCCCCCCCCTCGACTGCGCTCCAACAGTGATCTCCTTACTCGCGGGGTCTTATTCGCCCATACAAAGCCCGTAATGATCCTACTCACCCGCTTAAAATAGGCCTTAGGGATAAAGATGGGGAGGCACTGAAAGATAAACAAAAATCTGGGGAGGACAGTCATTTTCACGGTCTGCACCCTCTCTGCCAGTGACAGCGGGAGCATATCCCACCTTTTAAAGTCCCCTTCCATTCGCTCCACCAACCGGGTCAGGTTGAGCTTTGTCGTTGAAAACTCACCACTATTCTTAGAATTCCCCTTATACCAAAAAGGGCCGACATTCTAAATGGTGAACAGGAATTCTCACTCCCTGACTCTGATGCAGGCTTCGGTGGGTGCTATTCAGGTCAAACTATATTTTCAAGTTATCCCCCGGTATAACACATACCTTCACCAAAGAATTCATCTACTTACCACTTAGTAGCATCGATCCTGGGTCCCGCATTGATAAATAAGTAAAGTAAACCTAGGAATAACCACTGTTTCAGGTTAAATTAAGTTATTTTATTATTATATTTTTTCTTTCAAAAGCTACATTTATTGTCTTTACAGAAAGGTAAAAAGATCTTGCTTCTGGATCCTACTGGTTGGTTGAAGGGATCTTCAGGCCCAACTTGACAATCAATCTTCTTTAAAGTCTGTTCTTCTTTAGATGTACCAACCTCCCCGGACAGGAGCCGGAATGTGGGGCCTAGGGGCTTTTCACAGTAACTTCATTGAAGCCTACTCGTGACAATAAGCAATTTTCATTTCATTTTTTCAGATGTATTCGTTGGTTAGCTCGGTTGATATGTCTTGTCGATCCCATGTACTGAGCTATCAGAGCTGGCTCTGCTGGCTATCGCTGAGCTGACTCTGAGCTGACTCTGCCTCCTCTTTAAATTCTAGTCTTCCTTAGAGGTATTAGCTGTTTTAGCTCGGCTGCTGTGTCTTCTCTTTCCCATGACAGCACAGTAGCATTGTGGATAGCGCAATTGCTTCACAGCTCCAGGGTCCCAGGTTCAATTCTGGCTTGGGTCACTGTCTGTGCGGAGTCTGTAAGTCCTCCCCATGTATGCGTGGGTTTCCTCCGGGTGCTCCGGTTTCCTCCCACAGTCCACAGATGTGCAGGTTAGGTGAATTGGCCATGATAAGTTGCCCTTAGTGTCCAAAATTGCCCTTAGTGTTGGGTGGGGTTATTGGGTCTCTCCCTCTCTGCTCTTTTTCTCTTTTCCCTATGGGATCGAATTGAGATGAGTTCCCCTCTGACAAATGCCTTCATAGCCTCCCAGACCGTGGCCGCTGCTACCTCACCCATATCGTTTGTTTCCAGGTAATCCTGGATGTTCCTGCTAATCCGCCCGCAAACCACTTTGTCTGCCAGCAGCCCCACATTCAGTCTCCAGAGTGGGCGCTGCCCTCTCTCCTCACCACGCTGCAGGTCCACCCAGGGCGGGGCATGGTCCGAGACTGTGATTGCTGAGTATTCTGTCCCCGACACCTTTGGGATGATCGCCCTGCTCAAGACAAAGAAGTCTATGTGAGAATAAACCTTATGAACGTGGGAGAAAAAAGAGAACTCCTTCGCTCTCGGCCGCGCGAACCTCCAGGAATCCAGCCCCCCCCCTCCCATCTGCTCCATATAAAACCCTTCAATTCCTTAGTCACTGCTGGTCGCTTCTGGTCCAGCTCAAAATACTATTCAATGTCAAGGGGAAATGGATAACTTATCTTTTTTTTGAGATAATAATCATAATAATGACCAGACGGTCATTGCCTGGCACTTGTGTGGTGTAAATGTTACAGGGGTACCTCTGTTTCAATGTGAATTGAGGCTGGTCGATGTTTACTGTGTGAGAAATGAGGACAAATCTTCTGTGATGTAAAACGTCAGCTTCCAACACCATTCCCAGAGTCAAAACTGAGGTTTTCCCTCTATCCACGAGCAATCCACGCTTGGTTGCTTGGCATCATGGAAGACAGCGATTGGCAGCTGTGGCCCAGTCGCCCAATAATTCACCTGCTACATCATCTGATTTATATCTCTGTCCGTCCTCGAAATGTTGCCAGTTATTACAAAGAAGGACAAAAGACGCAACCTTTCGACTGACACCAATATCGTCAACAATGATCTTGGCCAGAATTGTACCTTCCTCGTCGGCAGGTTTTGAAGCAGGGGGGAGGGATATCTTGGGGAGAATTAAATTTTAGGGATGGGGTCCCTCCCGGTACCCTTTTTCCCAGGTCTCAGAGGGGATGGGAATCCCACCCTTGCCCCAATTGAAACCCTTGATTTGCCAATTCTTGGCCATTTAAGGGCTATTTATTGCCCAGCCTCAATTTATAGTCAGGCGGATAACAATTCCACGGGGGGGCCAAGGTTTCCCACATCCTCTGATGGTGGGTTTGCCCACTGTGGGGGCAGCTTGCAATTGATTATTGGCAGGATTTCTGATACTGCTAAAGTCAAGACAGTTTGCGTGACTCACCTGTCTCACCACCAGGGAACCTGTGGCGGGGGCCGACTTTGGCAGCACCAGAAGATCCTGCCAGTGGGAAGGGCCAAAGAATTTGGAGAATAATAAGGGTGGGAAGGTGGAAGGGGGGGGCAGCTCTATCAGAAACCCCATCTGGACTGGGGGGAGGTCCCCTTAAGACCAGATGCCCTCAGGACCTCTCTCCTTCCATTCCTATGCCCCGAGACCCCAATCGTAAATCCTTCCCCCGGTGACTCCCAGGCCTTATCTATTCCACCAGGTCTCCCCACTCCACCCCCTCACCCGGGACCTCTGACACTTACCTGGGTTTTAGATTCCCGGGACTTAGCCACAGGAAGCTCTGTGCATTTTCTCTTCCGACAACTGCCCATCTCCCATGAAAGGGTTTTAAAAAGTAGCCGCCTCCACTGTTTGACCTCTCTTGCAAGCACTCAACCATGATTTGCACTCTCCATGCAAGGACATCACAGCTCCTCTACAGATGAAATTTTAAGGTCAGTCCGTCCTGCAACTGTGGTCACCCAGATCAGGCTAGCCGCCACACTGTGAATGAATGTGGCCGATGAAAATGTGTCCCAGATTCGAGGCAATCCCCCGCAACTTGGCTGTCCAGCCTGGCTTTATCTTTGGCTAGCCGCAAGATATCGTGTGCAAGAGGAAGTGATGTTACCTTGGCTGAATTGTGACCGTTTGCCGTTCCACTCCACCTCGCTCACTTTCCATCCTTCCTTGAAGACAGGGAAGGGGGTGGGAATTAGGAGCTGACTAACTTTAATTTCTAACTGATAATAATTCCCAACATTAATTTTATTTGCATAATTAGTGCAGTCTTTTTCTCTGAAGGATGATAATGTTCCAGGTATATTAATCTTGGCCTGGAAATAAATCTAATCATACACTGCTGTGTTTGCACAGCGTGTTGCAGAGGTGCAGTGGAGTGCAATAAAATAATTAATCACACGGAATTTACATAGTTACTTTATTAGGTGTTTTGGTAGAATTCACCAAAGCACTGAGTCTTTGTGAATAAGGCTTACATTAATAACAAAATCAGAGAGCCTGGAGATGAGCTTTAATCAAAATCCACTTGTGCTACCGGGAAGGTCATATGTTGGGGTAGCATTAATCTCTTATTGCTTTTGATACTTGCAAGACTACAAAAAGATTTGCAGAATTCGATATTTTTTCAATACATCTTCATTCTTGGGGTGTGGCATCCTTGGCGAGGTTGTTTTTTTATTGCTCCCCCCTCATTGTCCTTGAGAAGATGACTGTGATCCCCCCTTCATCTAGACCCCGAGCCACAGGAGACATCATCCCTGCATCCAGTCAGAATTTTAAATGTTTCAATGTGGTCAACTCCAGTGTACACAGGCTTAGTTGAAGTCCTGGACGATGCCGCCTCTCTTTAGAGTAGTCGATGCAGTGAAACAAGAGGAGAATTGAGACCACAAGCATGCCAGCCATGATCTTACTGAAGGGCAGAGCAGGCTCGAGCAGTTAAAAGGCCTATTTCTTCTTCTGAGCCCTATGTTCCTATGGATAATATTCCATCATAATCCTAATTTGTGCTCCTTAGATTGTGGAGAGGCTTTGGGGAATCAAAAGGTGAGCCACATGCCACAGAATACCCAGCTGGAACTTATTTCAGGAGGCATGACATTATGTGACTGGTCCAGATAACATTCTGGTCAATGTTTATACCCCAGAATTTTGAGGATAGGCATTCAACAATGGCCTATTTCTACACTCATGAAGGTGAGTGTCAGAGAATGGAATGCATCTTCCCATCTGTAACCTTAAACTCTGAAACTGTCTGTTAGCATGTTAATATTAAAGTTCCCAGAGAATAAAATGAAAGGCTTCCTATCTATAGCCTTAAACACTTTAATCTGTTTGTCAACATGTCAAGTTCAAAGCTCTCTGAGACAAGGGTAAAATAATTCCATTTAATGTGGTAGAAAGCTTTGAACTGGCTTCATCACTGTCAACTTTATTGCCTTTTATTTTTTCATTTGCTTGTGCATGCCTAGAAGCCTCAAAGCTTTGAGCTGCATTTCTTACATTCAATGTTATGGCCATTACCTTTTAAAAACCTTTTTTCATGGACAGGTCCAGGCAGTTTCAAAGGAAGACTTAACATTGTCTATTTATATAGCCCTGCAGTTATAGAAGGGCAGCTGTTTTTCTCACTGCAATTTGTTTAAAGAGGCAGTCACTTTATTCTGAAGAACTACTGAGACAGACCATGTGATCTGCTGAACGCAATTACATGAAGTTTATTACTACCAATAATAATTCCGTACACCTTTGTACAGGCTTTTAGCTAGTTTTGGTCCGAATGGTTATACATGGGTATGATTCTCCAGAAAAATTCTAAGTGTGATAGCAAGCGGGAATTTCTGCCAGCTTCCCACTGCTCGGTCCAGCGAGGCCAACAATCCAATTCAACATTAATTGGTCCACTTAACGGGCTTCTTGTTGAAAATGAAGGCTCTCCAGCTGATTCACGGGACCGCACTCGCCAGACCCCCGTTAAGAATGTTGAGCAGCATTTCAGCAGTACATGCTCAGCCAACACCCGACAGCTCGCAATAATGGCGCCAAGGAGACTGGCACCTAGATTCGGGGATGCTGACCTGGGGAGGCTGCCAGATGCCGTGGAGGCCAGGAGGGATGTCCTGTTCCTCTGAGGGTCCCGGAGAGTCAGCCACAAGACAGCCAGTATTGTCTGGGATGAGGTGGAGGCAGCTGTCAGCTTGGCGAGGGTGAATAGGAGGGCTGGCCTCCAGTGCAGGAAGAAGGTCAATGGCCTAAACCGGGCAGCACAAGTGAGTAGACGTCAATGTTACCCCCCCCCCAACAAGGGAGCATCTACCCCCAACTCTCCATGCTAGCCCAACCCTTCCGCCACCCCCTTTCCTACAAACTCCCCCAAGCCTCACCTCACACACTCCCACCACTGTGAACCACACATGTGGCTAATGATACACGCTCTGTGTATCCTCAGGAAAAGCTTTACCATATTCATCAGGAGATGGCATACACGTTCAATAGGTGATGGGGAAGGTTAATAGAATGTTGGCCTTTATTTCAAAGGGAATGGAGTATTATTATAATAATAATCTATATTAGCATCACAAGCAGGCTTACTGTGAAAATCCCCTGGTCGCCACATTCTGGCACCTGTTCGGATACACAGAGGGAGAATTCAGAATGTCCTATTCACCTAACATGCACATCTTTTGGGACTTATGGGAGGAAACCAAAGCACCTGGAAGAAGCCCACACAGACACGGGGACAATGTGCAGACTCCGCACGGACAGTGACCTAAGTTGGGAATCGAACACGGGACCCTGACTCTGTTGAAGCAAAAGTGCTAACCACTGTGCTACCGTGCTGCCCAAGGCACGGTAAGTAGGGAAGTCTTACTAAAACTAGACAAGACATCAGCTAGACGACGCCTGGAATACCAAGAACAGTTTTGGGCTCCTTATCTAAAGAAAAATATACTGGCATTGGAGGCAATCCAGAGAAGGTTGACTGTATTGACTCACTGATTATAAGAAAATGAGGAGAGGTTAAATAGATTGGGCATGTACTCATTGGACCTTGGAAGAATCAGATGCAACCTTAGTGAGACATATCGGATTCTCAGGGCGGCTTGACAGGGTAGATGCTGAGAGGTTGTTTCCCCTTGTGGGAGAGTCGAGGACCAGAGGGAATAACCTCAGAGTTAAGGGTCGTTCATTTAAGTCAGAGATGAGGAGGAATTTCTTCTCTCAGTAAGTAGTGAATCTGTGGAATTCTTTGCAGCCGAGGGCTGCAGAGACTGGGTCGCTAAGTATGTTCAAGGATGAGACAGACAGATTTGTAATCAGTGAGGGAATCAAGGGTTATGAGGATAAGGTGGGAAAGTGGAGTTGAGGATTATCACATCAGATCAGTCATGACCTCATTGAATGGTGGAGGATTTTATATCTGAGAGAGGTTACAAAAACAGAGGGGGAGCTGAGGCCATGAAGGGACTTGAATAGAAGGATGAGAATGTTAAAATCATGACATTGATAGATAGGGTGATAGGTGAATGGATTGGTGCATGTCAAACTATTTTTTGGGTTCCGCCAGGTCACTTAGCTCCTGACCTCATTACAGCCTTGGTGCAAACATGGTCAAAAGAGCTGAATGCCAGTGGTGAGGTGTGAGTGACTGTCCTTGACACCAGCGCAGCATTTGGCTAACTATGGCGCCAAGGAGCCCCAGCTAAACTGGAGTCAATGGGAATCAGGGGGAAAACTCTCTGCTGATTGGAGTCAGACCTGACACAAAGGAAAATGGCTGTGGTGTTTGGAGGTTAATCATCTCAGCTCCTGGAAATCACTGCAGCTGTTCCTCGGGGTAGTGTCCGAGGCCCAATCACCTTCAGCTGCTTCATCAATGACCTGCCTTCCATCATAAGGTCAGAAGTGGGGATGTTTGCAGATGACTTCACAGCACTCAGCACCATTCGTGACTCCTCAGATAATGAGGCAGTCCGTGTTCAAATGCAGCAAAATCTGGACAATATCCATGCTTGGGCTGACAAGTGACAAGTTATAATAACGACACACAAGTGCCAGGCAATGACCATCTCCTACAAGAGTGGTTCTAACCACTGCCCCTTGACATTCAGTGGCATTACCATCGCTGAATCCCTCACAATCAGCATCCTGGGGGTTACTATTGATCAGAACCTGAACCGGACCAGCCATATTAATACTGTGGCTACCAGAGCAGGTCAAAGGCTAGCAATCCTACGGCGAGTAACTCACCTCCTGACCCCACAAAGTCTATCATTTATCTACACGACACAAGCCAGGAGTGTAATGGAATACTCTCCACTTACCTGGATGAGTGCAGCTCCAACAACACTCAAGAAGCTCAACAGCATCCAGGACAAAGCAGCCTGCTTGATTGCTCCCCCTTCCACAAACTTTTAACCCTCCACCACCGACGGACAGTGGCAGCGTGTGCACCATCTCCAAGATGCACTGCAGTAACTCATCAAGGTTCCTTAAACAGCACCTTCCAAACCCATGACCACTACCATCTTGAAGGACAAGAGCAGCAGATACCTGGGAATCCCACCACCTGGAGGCTCCCCTCCAAGTCACTCATCATCACCCTGACTTGGAAATATATGACCTGTCGCTGGGGCAACATCCTGGAACTCCCTACCAGCACACTGGGTGTATCTACACCTCAAGGACTGCAGTGGTTCAAGAAGGCAACTCACCACTACCTTCTGAAGGGCAACTTGGGATGGGCAATAAATGCTGGCCTAACCAGCGATGCCCACATTCCGTAAAAGAATAAAAAAAATAATATTGCTCTTGTAACCACTGCAAGATACTCATTGTTGTTGGAACATTTGCTGGCTGATTCTCCTTCATTAACTATAAGCGCAATATATTTACATAGCGTAGTGGTAGGCAACCTCGGGAAGTGAGTGGGCAGTGGGAGTGATTCTCCTCCATCTCCGTGGGCCACAGCATTGAAATCAGGCTTGTTCACTAACCATAAACCCATGAATAAGATTAAATACACTGAATGCATGCCGAATATTTCAAAGGGGCTACAGAAAATGTTTAATCATTTATATATTACTAGAATGATCATCAACTTCAAATAGTAAAAACAAAATAAATATTTACACTTTGGACACAGAAGGAGCTCACGGCTCCCTAGTGGAGTTGCGGATAGTGAAGAGGATTGTCAGAGGATACAGCAGGTTATAGATTGGTTGGAGACTTGAGCGGAGAAATGACAGATGGAGTTTAATCCGATAAATGTGAGGTAGTACATTTTGGAAGGTATAATACAGGTGGGACTTATGCAGTTAATGACAGAACCCTTTGGAGTATTGACAGGCAGAGAGATCTGGATGTACAGGTCTAAAGATCACTGAAAGTGGAAACGCAGGCAGATAACGTAGTCAAGAAGCCTTCATTGATCGGGACATTGAGTGTAAAAATTGGCAAGTCATGCTGCAGCTGCACAGAACCTTGGTTACGCCACAGTTGGAATATTTCATACAATTCTGGTCGCCACACTCCCAGAAGGATGTGGATGCGTTGGAGAGGGTACAGAAGAGATTTACCAGGATGCTGCCTGGTCTGGAGCATATTAGCTATGAGAACAGGTTGGATAAACTCAGAATGTTTTCACTGGAATGACAGAGGTTGAGGGGCGGCCTGATGGGGGTTTGCAAAATTGAGTGGTATGGACATAGTGGATAGGCAGAAGCTTTTTCCCAGGATGGAAAAGTCAATTACTGGGGGGCGTAGATTTAAAGTGCGAGGGGGAAAGTTTGTAGGAGATGTGCGAAAGAAGTTTTTTTACACTGAGTGCCTGGAACACGCTGCCGGGGGAGGTGGCAGAAGCAGATATGATAGTGATGTTTAAGAGGCATATTGCCGAATACATGAATAGGATGGGAACAGAGGGATCTCGACCCCGGAAGCGCTCAAGGTGTTAGTTTAGAGAAGCATCAAGATTCTGCACAGGCTTGGAGGGCATGTTCCTGTACTACACTCTTCTTTGTGTGCAGAGTAAGCAGTAATCCTGGGCCAGGTTGCTAAGGTCCCAGGTTGCAGGAAGAAACAGTCTCTCACTGCCAATTTTATAATCAAGTTACTGCAGTATCTTTTAAAGAATGAACAATGTACAGTATGTTGTGGCAGTTCTTCAATATGAACATAAAGATTAAAGTATCAGCAGGCTACATATTTCTAAACATGGTGGAGACTATCAAGCAAAGCATAAATCTTGTCAACACTTATTAGCTATGTCAATGTGAGGTAAGATACATATTTAGCAATTAATTCATCACTTGTTAATTATTTATCCGAGAGAGGCACTGACTGTTCCTTCTAAACGTGCAGTTCCACAATCACAAACGGCAAGCGTTCTGAGTGACTGATGATTTGCTAGGAAAGGGTTCGCTGCAAAAGTCTCCCAGCTGATCGGTGCATGGTTAAAATTCACCTTTCCCTCATGGTTTTCTTGAAAGGAAGATCAGGTCAACGATGAACTTGTGGGATGTACTTGTAGGTTCGAGGGGCTGCCTGACCCACCTCTGTTCTCATCTCTCACGTGCTTAAGGTTGGTCATTGTGGGCGACAGACAAATTCATACCTTTTGCATCATCGTTTGCGGTAGGTCAGACATGATGCAGGATAAGTGTTGGTTGAGGCTGGCTCTGCACTGTGTCAAGGACACACGCAGACCAATGATTTCATTTAGATTGGTTAGAGGGAGCCAGTGGGTCATACACATGAATTACCGCAAGGCGCGTATAGACAAGGGGCTGGATTCTCCACAAACGTGGCCAGTTTTGCGCGGGAATCTGGAAGGGGCCTCTGTCAATGGCCCCCAGCCCCCCCCCCCCCCCCCCCCCCCCCACGGGTTTCACTCTGGAGTTTCCTTAAGAAAGTCCTGAGCAATTATCCTACCTGCAAGGGGCTGGCAGGCCCCCGGAGTGCTTCTCGTAGCTCTGGCTGCGGATACGGAACCCTGCATTTATGGTCTGGAGTCTGCGCATGCACATGGTGGCGGTCTGCAGTGGCCGCGTCGTGCGACATGGCGGACACGCACAGCAGACCGTCATCAAAAATGTAGGCCTCCCCCGAGATCGCGCACGCCCGCGGGCCCGTGCTGCCCGATCGCTCCCCCGGCTGCCAATGAGGCCCCCCCCCCCCACCGCTGGTGATCCATCTACCAGCCCCCCACCTGGGTGGCCGTGGACTGGGTCCGCAGGCATCACCCGAGGTTCCAGACGGCCAATATGTGGTTGGAACCACGCCATTGGGAACTCGGCCAGTTCTGCACGGAGAATTGCGTGAGGGGCCTCTGTCAATGGCCCCCCACCCGCGCCAAGTAGATCGCGTGCGTGTGACTCCTGAGCAATTTGGCTTCAGCGGCCGCCGGTCCCAATTCCAGGTAAATGGCTGTTCTCCGCTCCTGCGACGACCGCGATTTAGGCTCGGAAAATCCAGCGCAAGATGTTAGCACGGTAATTCCCAAATTATTTTCCACTGTCACCTCATCTTAAAATGTTGAAAATTAACTTGTTCGTTGTAAAAATATGGTAGTGGACTAGCAGAGTAAGAGTCAGTGTGTGATTGTTAAGGTTCGTGTATTATAGATAAACATATATCCGCTAAATATGAAAATATGTATTTTTAAAGTACTTCGCAAAAATGTTATTTTGGTCGGTTCAGCTCAGTTGGTTAGACAGCTAGATCTTGATGCGGATTGACACCAACAGCGCGGGTTCAATTCCCGTACCGGCTGAGGTTATTCATGAAGGCCCCCCTTGCCCCTCACCTGAGGTGTGGTGACCCTCTGGTTAAATCACCACCAGTCAGCTCTCAAAGGGGACAGCGGCCTACGGTCGTCTGTGACTGTGGCGACATTTACGTTATTTTATGCACTCAGATACATTAAAGACAAGTCAAAAGAGACTTAATTTTGACTGAGAATTTTGAAATGAGACAAATTTATATTTATAGTTTCAGCGTGGATTCGGCGACACAGAGTGAAACTCTCAAATAAAGTCGATTTAATTCACAAGGTTTGTAATTTACCTGAATGAAGAGGAGGGTTCTTCCCAACCCAGGGAACGTGGAGTGCTTCAGAACAGGCAGAGTATATAACACGTGACGGGTACTGGCTATAGACAGTCCTTCAGCAAGAATGCATTCGACTTCAAGGCAGTCAACATTTAAAGGTTCAAGAGGTTATATTGCTAAAAAAAAAAAAATAGGTGTTTATCAAAGACAATTTTGAGAAATTGGCCAAGTTCACATCCCACCATTCCACAGGGCATGGTACTGGACTTGGAAACACTTTGAAATGAAATACAGACACAACAATATACTGGTCAAGAGATGCTGGAGACAATCAGGCTGTGGGGCCTGAAGTTTGTACGTGTGATCGGTAGGCCTGAGAGCGGATGTGATATCCTCTCCCACCCACAATCGCAGTCCGAATGCAATTTCATGCAGGCTAATCAATTTTGGCCGAGGTGAAATGTGCCCTGACAGAGGTTTGGTGCTGTTTGTGGGAGTGGGAACGCGACGGGTGGCATTTCCAAGGGCAAACAATGGCAGGGGCTGGGTTACAAAAAGAGGGCAGGAAGTTCCACAAAGGCGGTCTAAAGTTGTTGAGGAGCCCCGGACAGCGGAGAGTTGAAGATTTACTGTTTGGGAGGAATTATGGCCTCAGCCATCGCTGGACGTGCCAAGCGGGAGGGCAATGCCGTTAGACACTCGCCCCCCCCCCCCCCACCCCCCGCTTCTCTGATGAGTGCCTCTGCACTCTGGTGGAGGCAGTGAGTGCCCGGCTTGGCATTCTCATGCTGTGGGATGGTAAGGGGAGGCCACCCCACCAGACAAAGAAGGCGTGGATAGAATTGGCTGCCCAGCTGAGTGGGTAAGATGATGCAAGTCGCAAAAAGGTCCAGTACGAGAAAAGGTTCAATGACCTTCTGCACTCCACAAGGCCGAGTACCAGATTGACATGGAACTGTATGTAGAAGTCTTAGCGGGTGACCATTGATAGAATGCCTACTGTGCAGAAGGAGGCCATTCGGCCCATCGAGCCTGCATCGACACTCCGAAGAATAACCTTATTTAGACCCATTATCACTGCCATATCCCCCTAACCTCAGCTAACACTTGGACATTAAGCGACAATGTATCATGCCCAATCCCCCTAACCTGCACATTTTAGGACAGTGGGAGGAAACCAGAGCACCCGGATGAAACACACACTGCGTTACCAAGAGCAAACTGTGGGGTGGCGGGGGTGGTTCCTTGTGGTGATCGATGGTAGATATGCCCACGTGTCTTGGATGTACAGAACGGCACCCCAACCTGGGTCTCCATGGTGGGGGTGGGGGATCGGTGGTGGGGCAAGGATGATATGGTGTTGCAAGGAGAGGGCAGATTAATCAATGCACTTTTGTCCGTAAAGGAGAAGAGAAGACATAAAGTGTTGTAGTGTGCAGGAACGGATGGTAGGGCACCAGGTGTGAGTGCTGTATTAGAGGAGAGAGCTGTATTAGAGGAGGGAGCTGTATAGAGG